>NW_017729025.1:134677307-134685475 GCF_001723915.1 Gavialis gangeticus
GCCAGTGCTGCCTAGAGTGCAGAGCTACCCTGTTATGCATCTGAAATACAGATTCCTACCCAATCAGGAGGAATGCATTCAGACAATTCCAGAGTTATGGACATTCAAAGAGTCCCAACCTATTCACTCACACAGCACTGTATCTGAGCTAGCTGGCTTAGTCTGAGGTATAAACTAAAACAGTCAGGATAAATGCTCAACTGGAGTTCTGATAGTCCTCTAATGCCTTCATGTGATTCTCCTTGTGTATCCAGAAGGGCAGACAAGTTCTTCCACAATTTATTGATAAAGAATCATGGAGTGGCTCAACTTACTTTACTGCTAAGAGCTATGTGGTATGAACTTAGAGATCTTAGGGCTTTATATGAGTGATTCAAATAGCAGTAAAGATACAATAACTCAAGTATGGATTTGCAGTATGGCGGCTCACAGCTAATTAGGCAAATTCAGACCCGAGTTCACTCAATTTAACTGTGCAGCAAAGTCATATAGCCTAAATGAGTAAAGATAAAGGAATAGTCAGTCAATCAACATGGAAGCAGTAGAAATAATGTCTTTGTAAAATTATTTTCTGTTCTCAAGAGTTATAACCCAGGAGCAGGGTCTGAAAAGCCAAACTAAATAAGCATCAAAGGGGAACCCTCAAAATGGGTTTTCAACAAAAAGGAATTCTAAAAGGTAACTGGCAGACTGCAGACACCATTTTATGCACATGACCCATTCATTTCAGCATAATCATTTGCCCATCATTACTGCTGGGGATGGCAGTCCCTTAATACGAGGACACTAGTTAAGGAAGACATCTGTGCATACCATCTTTTAATGTGGGGATGCTGTTGCACATCAGCAACCACACAATACTTACGGGGAAGGAAACCTTAACCCATGGCAAGGGAAACCTAGAGAACTGGAGGTTTCTGATATGCTGAAGCCTTCATCTGCCATTGTGAAGTATTGCTTCTTCATCTGCCAGCTTAACTGTAGAGAACTTTTAGTTTTGTTTTTGGATCAGTATTAGTCTGGAAACTTTATTCTCAACTTTGCCTCAATGGGTAACTCTACCAGGACTATGAAACATTAAACAGCATTGCTCTTGGGGTCACTGATAGCCCACAAACCTCTCCACTATGTCAAGGTTGTGATCCTTGGGAGGTATCATTATCTCATTACTACCGATAGGGAAGACCATACAAAAGATAAAGCAAGGAGATGAATACTTGAGATGGCCTAATTAATTTGACTTGCTTAAGCTTTTGGTTAAACTACTTAACCCATACAGGATCATCTTAGCTATCCCTAGAATCACTCAGCTGACTAGCCTGGAATTTGAAAGGACTTATAAGGACAATATGCTAATATGGTTGAACTAGGAATCAGATTTTCATGATAGAGACATCTGCTGCTGGTAATAACTATGCAGAAAAACAGAGTACCAAAGACAGAAAGTTGGATATAGAGTACATATTATTATATAGTATATTTAGGCTGCTTCGCAAGTAAATATAAGCTAGGTGAGTTATTTTTTATTTATTAACAGGAAATATTCCTCACTAGAAACTACTAAGAAAGGTCATATCACAAGTTTCACCACAAGAACATGTTGTTAGTTTAACATCCACATTGAATAAGTCTTTCTGTTCATTTCCTTCTTTTATTAAGATTTGATATCGCATTTTAAAAACCAAGGTAAATGTTAATGTTGGCAATGTTTAATATTGATGTCACGGTATTGAAGCTGCTCTGTGTAAATACTTTTATAAAATATATCCAAGTCTTGTGTTACCATATTTCCCGTATAGCAAGTGATGATGAATTTTGACTGTTTAAGATGCAACCAGTTAAAAATGTTTATCCTGAGAAAAACTCCCTATTTTATTGATTTCAGGAAATTGAAAGATTGGAGAATAAATTAAATCAAAACCCAGAAAGGTGGCAGCTTTTGTGGGAAAGGGTCAAAGTGAATTTTAAAGATGATACCAGACAAGACAATGTAAGTAATAGAAGAGATCAGCCAGTAGAATAATAATTCTGTCCCAGCTATAGAGGTTAGCTTGGATATTATCAAAATCACTGTATTTGTTGGAATAAATCACTGCCTTCTAAAAACTGAATGTGTTGTTCTAACCCATGCTACTGGCCCTATATTGCTTCAGGTGGAAAAATATGTATTCAGATGCTTTTTATTGTTTCTGCTTCTCACAAATAGACAAGCATGCACAAAAATTCTAAAGTTTTAATAATATGTAAAGGTGTAAAATTAAATTTTGTAAAAACCTTTTGGGACCTGATGCTATAAACATATATATATAAGTGTACTTTACTCATAACAATAGTCCCATGGATGTTAATGAGACTAGAGAAGTTACTCACACAGTACAGTTCTGGACCCAGAGATTAGAATCAGGGTAGGGACCTTGCATACTCTGGACGTGATCTTTAACTGGTATAAATTGGTTATTTATTTAGGTAAGACTCATCCTTTGTGTTCTGTACATGACTTAGCACTTTCTAGGTCTTAGCAAATAATAAAAGCCAGCTCAAACAGTGAGTAATATATTTTTGGTGGAAATATTGAATGTTTAGATAGGACTATTGAATACTGTTATGATAGTTAAGCATTTTATGCAGCAAACAAAACATTATGGGTGCGTCCAGACGAGCGCACATGTGCCTCTTGCAGCATCTCAAACCCCTTTGAGACGCTGAAAGAGGCACATGTGGGAATGGAAAAATGTCCCCCATGCTGCAAATTTGCAGCGCAGGAACAAAATTAACCTCCCTGGATATCCAGGGGTCAAAAAAAAAACATTCTGCAGAACAGTGGGGCAAGGCACAGTCCTAGACCATGCCTGGAGCAAACACAGGAGTCAGTCCTCCAGAAGAGAAGCTCTGGTTTTGGCAAGAGTATCTCTGTGGTACTCCTGCTGCTCCCCAGCACTGTCCAAGGTAAGTTAGGTAATGGGAGTGGGAGGGTGTGAGTGTGTGAGGGGTGGCAGGGAGATGTTAGGGGGGTTTGGGAGCAAACAGGGTTCTTGGGGGCTATGGGGAGTGGAAGGGGATGAGGTGTGGTGGGGGGAGCATGTCCTGGTGGGGGACATGGAGGGGCTCGAGCGGGGGCTGCCAAACACCTGCCCCCCTCCACCCAGCCCCTGTGGCGCCAGTGGCAGCAGGCAGCATGACTGTGGCTCTGCTACAGGCACAGTGGGCAGTGTCGCTTTGCTGAGTGACGCAGGCTCCTACATGCTGAATGGACCCGGCCTGGCTCACTAGTGCACAGCCTTGGATGGGCTGGGCCAGGCCGGGCTGGGTCCATTCAGCATGTAGGAGTCTGGGTCACACTGCCTGCCTATGCTTGCAGCAGAGCCACAGCCACGCTGCCTGCTGCCACTGGGGCCGGATGGGGGGGCAGGCATGTGGCAGGGTCGTGGGGTGGTGGGGGGTTGCAGGAGGGGGCAAGTGGCCAGAGCTGGTGGCGTGTGAGAGGACCCGGCCCAGCCCAGCACCGTGCGACTTGCTAATCCGACTCTGAACCAGAGCGGGTTGCACAGCTCCTGTGCAAAGGCACACTAGCTGCTTGGGTCAGATTGGGCCAGTGGGACTCATTGGAAAATGCTCCCAATCTGGCCTAGGCCATGCAGCTACTGTGCCTTTGCACAGAAGCCATGCGACCCACTCTGGTGCAAAGCTGGATTAGTGAGTCACCCAACGCTGGCCCAAGTCCTGCCATGCGCCACCTCCACACCTGCACAGTGGGGCAGGCAGCACTGTTGCTGGAGGCTGGACTCGGCGTGGCATGCAGGGACCATGTGCCGAGCCGTGCTGGGTCCTGCCAGCACTGGGGCTGCTCACACTGCCAGGCCAGCCCGGTCCCATGGAGGCAGGACCCGGTGCTGCTTGGCACATGGTCCCCTTCACACCCACCCACACACCCACCTGCCTTCTCCCACACCCCTTCCCAGCCCCTTCCTGCAAACTCCACATCCCCCCATTATGCACCCATCATGTGCAAAGAAAGCCAAAAGCATACATTCACACATATAGATATTTAGAATTAATTTTATTATAATGATAGAGACATTGGTAGGCTTCCAAATTGCTTTACCATTGTTAAATATACCAATAAACCATAAACCATTGCCCAAATGATCAAGCCCTCTCTCTCTCTCTCTCTGTGTGTGTGTGTGTGTGTGTGTAGAGTGGTCTTTTGTTCTAATTGTGGAAGAACACGGATTTTGGGGCATTTTTAAAAATGGATTTGGGATACTGCTGCAGCAGTTCAGCTGGCACAAAGGGTAGTGTCCCCAGATACCAACTGGCTGGGCCCCAGAAGCTCCTGAGAGAGAGTAGCCCTGAGCTGCTTGCTAGGGCAGCTTTTTATAGTGCAGAGGCCAGTACAGGTGCTGGCCCTGGGCTCTAGCTCCCCCTGGCTGCAGATCCGGGAGGAGCCAAGCAGGGTTATTTTGCCGCAGGTGGTACAATTTGCTCCACAGCAAAGTGCATGTCCAGGCACATGAGCTAAGGCAAAAAGCCCCGGCTCAAATTGGCACCGCTTCTATTTGAGCTGCTGCAAGCTCATGTGCCTGCATGTGTGTATGCGCCCCATCTGTTTAAAGCATGGTGTTATTTAAAATCACTATATATACTTTTCATTAAATATCTGCTGTTCAAGAGCATAACTACTGAATCTGAAAATCTACTACTCTGCTTCCTAGCACAGGTTGGCCAACCTGTTGAACGGGTGTCACAGGTGGCACAAGCAGCCTCTGTGTGTGACATACAGCTGACTGAGAAGTGGACTAACAGAATAGTGGTAGATAGGGCAAGGAGCAGACACAAGAGCAGCAGCTTGGTCAAAAAGCA
The DNA here is from genome assembly GCF_001723915.1 of Gavialis gangeticus. Classification (NCBI taxonomy): domain Eukaryota; kingdom Metazoa; phylum Chordata; order Crocodylia; family Gavialidae; genus Gavialis; species Gavialis gangeticus. Next base: position 134,682,168 of record NW_017729025.1, read on the forward strand.
TGGGGCAGGGAGCAGAAAGGAAAGAAACAGATCAACAAGGGGAAAGGGATTGGAAGGGTCCTTCTGGGTTAATTTTGAGACATAACTGCCAAAAAGGTTGACCTCAGTGCTTTAGCATAACACTTTATAAAGCACTACATCACAGTGTAGTTCTGTAAAATAACACTGTGAACAGACTCTCTAAAAGTACCATCCACCAGGATTCTCACTTTTGACTCCTAGATTTTTAGTGCAAGATTGGTGTGACTCTCACAGCTTCTAAATTACTTTGATCTTTGTGGGCACAAGGCACACCATTGTTTGATATCATACCACATCCCGCCTGGAATATGTGGAGGGTAATATATGTGCCTTTTGGGAACCATACACAATGTCCAGTAACGGACATCCTGCCTGCCATATCCTCTACTCTGCTGCTACTGACCTCCAGAAACTGATAAAATTCTGCTAACTTTGTACAAAGGAGTTAAAGTGTAAAAGTTTATAAATTCAGATCTGAGAAGCAGAATTACAGGGCAGTTTTCTGACGATCTGTTAAATCAGAGGTGGCCAACCTGTGGCAGAGGCTGCTTCTGTGTTTTTGGCACATGGCAGAGCGGGGAGGAGGCAGAAAAAAAGACATCAGATTAGGGAGGTATAGGGAGAAAGGCAGCAGATTAGGGAAGGGGTGTGGTTTACACTGGTATGCTTGCCAAAAAGATTGGTTCCACTGTATTAAACTGTTTACTTGTAGGTGCAGGAAAACCAGTTAGTTTTTTAAGTTCACAGTAATCTCTGGGAGCAAATACTTTTAAATGTGCATACAGGAGTCATCTGTAATGTGCAGTTCATGTGAAGTCAGAATTTTTCGGTAGAAAAAAGGTTGACACATTCTTCAATCATTGTGGTCACTTTTATCCTTGCCAGGAATCTCAGAATTAAAAATAAAGGTTTAGCAACTCTTTATTTTTCAAGTATTCAGTTATCCATTTGCTGTTAGTGCTGCTATCTAAGAACTAGTCAAAACACTCAGAGTAAAGCTGGAAGATCCTCTGTATCAAAGGACATGACCTTTAAATGTAGATTTGTATAAAAGGGGGTTCTAAAATGAGGCAGTTCACCAAGAGCTAATCAATACAGCTTGCTTTGTGCAATTAAAAGTTAAACGTTGGCCTCTGTATTCTTCAGACTATTTTTGAGTCACTGTTGAATTATGTTTATGAATGAGTGGAATGAATAAACAATAACTTCTTACTAATTCTAACTAATGGCTGGAAGAAGCATTCCTGAAGTTCACTAATTAATCAGTTAATGAATATGACACACATTTAAAAAATATACTTTGCAAATTTATTTTACTGGAATAGCTTTTGTTAATAATAATAGCATTGTGTATAAGGAGATATCATGTGGTATATTTTGGAAAAATAATTAGGTCTTGGTGATGAGACTAACTTCATTTTTTGGCTATTCAAGCTGTATAGCTGTCTGTGCTAGTAATGGACAATGTGGATTAGCAAGAAGAGTTGTGGATTTGGGGAAATTTTGGCTGAAATACTTCTGATAATGTATTCATTTGATAATTTGATTGTTAATTCATCAGGTAATCAAATTTTAGAGAGCTATTCTGTTCGAAACATGGCTAAAATCCTTAGTTGAAGCGTACGTTTTTCTTTTTAGCTTCGGAGACATCCTTCTGGCTCCTCAGGGATATTATCTGCTAATATACATTCTTATCAGAAGAGGTCTTTGTTGCATCTTCCTGACAGTGGACTGGGTGAAGAACAAAGTATGAGCATTACTCCCTCTAATGGAGTGGACAGAAGAGCAACCACATTATACAATCAGTTCACATCAAAGCATGATGAAAATAGGTAAACTGGGTAGTTGTTGGATCATTCTGAAACTTTATCTTCAGTAGGCTAGCAATTTACTACTGTATTTCATACTATTAAAGTCAGATAAATTCAAGGAATCAAACAGCTAATATAATGATGGGGAGTATAGTAGAAATGTGCATTTGTCTTCCCTCAATTTAAAAACTGAATTTTAATTTGGTGCTAGTGAGGCCTCATGTGGAGTACTGCATTCAGTTTTGGGCCCAACACCTCGAAAAAGAAGTGGACAGTTTGGAAAGAGGCCAACAAAGAGTAACAAAAATTATTAGAGTCCTGGGAAACATGATTTATGAGGAAAGGCTGCAAGAACTAGCGTTATTTACACTGAGCAAGAGAAGACTGTGAAGAGATTTGATGTCTTCAAAATACCAGAAGAGCAGTTCTAAAGAGGATAAAGATAAACTTCTCTGTGGCTGTAGGGGATGGGGTTATGAGCAATGGCCTCAAAGTGCATCATGGGAAATTTAAGTTGGATATTATGGATATATTTCTGACTATGAGGGTGGTCAAGCATTGGAACAGGCTACCTAGAAAAGTTAGAAAAGGGCAAGTGCCAACCAGCAGTCTGTGACCACCCACAGACGCCACCAGCAGCAGCAACGGCGGCCAATGGGGATGATGTCGGTGGAGGGGGGTGGCGAGTGGCGACTGCCCACAGGCACCACCAGCATTGTTGGCAGCACTTTTTGCAGGGGATGTACCGCCAAGCTCGGGGTGCACGTGCACCTGCATGCACCCCCTACGCGTCGCCAAGGGTCGGGGTGAACCTGCCCTGAGCAGGGAGCTAGATAGATGACCTTGTGAGGTCCCTACTAGCCCTGCTTTCCTATGATCCTATATACCTTAAGTTTTCTGCTGCTTTTTTGCTGCCAGTCACAGTTTTTGATTATGCTGAGCTGTATTTTGTCCCTTTTCTCTACCTTCAAATCAGAATAATCATGTTGTTAATACTTAAAAGTAAAATGAGGTTTATATGAGGCAGTCTACAGCTGTCTCATCCCGAAAGAAATTATGGTGTTCTTGAGTGGGCTCACAGCACTGAGTGATTTATCTTATTTATGTTTATACCTGAAATAAAATACTAAATAAAAGTTGTGACTGAAAAAATTCAGTCTGTCCTATGTGCCATGGAGTTCAGGATATAAAATCAACATTCACATATTAAATCTTTTTGGTAACACTTCTCCTTACCTTTTAAGGTCATTTGAAGGTACACTTTACAAAAGAGGAGCTCTGTTAAAAGGTTGGAAACCCCGTTGGTTTGTACTGGATGTGACAAAACACCAGGTAAAATTTTCAGAAACTAGATTTTTAGCTTAATAACTTGTTACATTTTACTTACTAAGCATATTTAGTAGTTTGACAATAATGCAGTAGTGACTATTTGCAGATGATATGTAGATATAGGTATCTGTATGAATATGTATATGG
>NW_017729025.1:134685485-134689104 GCF_001723915.1 Gavialis gangeticus
AGGTATCTGTATGAATATGTATATGGGTGGGCGGGTGGGTAGATGAGTTTGTAGTATGTGTGTGGCTGATATACCTTCTTTCATATAAAGCTTCTGGTTTTTTTTAAAAAAAACAGAGGTAACTATCTGGTGTACCATTCTAAAAACACACCGTGATCTGGCAGTGGTCTGTTTGTTGAGCACAAACCCTTTGTTTCAAGGCATTTACAGCAGAAGATATTCCCCTTACAGGAGCATTTTTTTAAAGGATGCCAGTTCCAGAAGAGTTGGGCGCTTGTTGCAGTGGTATAACTAGGGTGGGGTGAGCAGGGCACCAGCCTAGGACTTCCATGGCTGAGACTCCCCGGGGCACCTGAATTGCCTCCATGGAGTTATAGCCACGGAGGGGGCAGCCCTATGCTGCCCCTGCTCATCCATAGCAACCAGACAGGGCAGCACTACACCAAATACTGCATGTGGGGGGTGGGGCAGGGCAGGGTGTGAGTTGAGTCAGCAGAATGGTGCTGCCCCTTCCCAGAGAGTCTTTGCACATCCCGGCACCCAATATGTATGTATCATGGTTAGGGGGGGAGCAAACAGGGACACCAGGGTTGGCTACTAGGGAGCCCAAACACAGGGCTGCTGCTGGCAGAGCAGAGCTCCTTCTGCTACAGCAGCAGTGGCAGTAGTAGCCCAAAAGCAATAGCTTTTCCCCTTGTCCATGTCCCCCACTGCTGCCTGCTTACAGTGTTTGGCATACCCTGCATCCCCCCAGCCCCAGCCATGGTGCTCAGTGAGCTTGCTACACCTCTGCCTTGTCGAGCTAGTTTTGTGGCATTATCCAGCCTTTCCATGTATGCTGTAGAATTACCTTTGTCAAAGTTGTTTAAGACTTCTGTGCAAATTGCAATCATTACTTTATGCTCCCAAACCAGGCATTTTACCACTTCTTGGTTTTCAGAGCACTTCACGTTTGACGCCTACCGTATAAAGATGGGTTAGAGTACAGTATACATTGTGGATAATTTTTTAGCTAAATTGTCCTGGCACAAAGATCCACTGAGCTATTATAGATGCTTGTAATGCAATAGCAACCTGCATATGTGATAATTTAATGGAGTTTTTGTGCTAAATTATTTTCATATTTTGAGAACAAAGGATATCTTGGCCCTAAAATCTGACAAGACAATATTCATTTTGTCTTTGGCTTTAATACAGCCAGAATTTCACTCAAATATCTTGTTTTTGATAGTTCCTTAAATGCCCAATTATTGATATCATTATAATTGTGTTGAATATGTCCTAGTTCAGTATCTTTAAAAATATTAACTAGTTGTGATTAATACTTGGGTTCCTCAGAGTACACAAAGATAGGTTCTTTTCCTTCATATATAAAAGGCCTTGCTTTTTAATAATTTGTGTCTATCCAAAACACATAAGGAGTATTGTCCATGTAAGATAAATATGTAAGTAAAAGGGGCAAATGGAAGTAAATTCAATTTAGAAGTACAGTCTCTTCTTTAATGGGAGGTTTTGTCTTTACTTCTTATATCCAGTTCACAGGAATGTCTTTTTTTAGCTTGCAAATACCAGATTTTCTTTTGTGGAACTATTTCGGTATTGAAACTAATTTTTAGGGTAGTTATCATTGAAATCATAGTATCTTTGTAGAAAAACTACATTAAACCACTAAGTACAGTATGGAAAACATGTCAGTTTTATATGTAGTTTATAATTATCTAAAATTATATTTGAATTTTTGATGATCACTTTCCGTCCTTAACAATGCAGGGCATAAATGCTTCTGTTAACTCTTTGGTGCAAGGCAAGTTGAGGTAGTCTTTTGCTAAGTCGTGGATAGGTGCTGCATTTCCAGCAAGACATACTCCCTTTTAGCACCCAAAAAGAGAGTGTACAGGTGTTCAAGTGGTTTGTGAGGAGAATACTGTGGTGACTCCACTACCGAGTGGTATCTGTTTTGAACAGCAACTTCTCTGGAGAGAGGAGTTTCCTAGTCCCAATTATAACACCTTTACAGTCACCTTTTTCATCCCCTTCCTTTCCACTCCCCCCCCCCTCCCCCCAACTGCGCCATCTGGGGCAGAGTAGTCAGGGTGAGGGAATGGGGTTGGGGTTAGTGTTACAGTAAGGAAATTTCTAGTGCCACTTCAAAAGCCCTGGCAAGAACTGGGTTTCAGACTGTGGCAGCACGAAGGGTGGTAGATTTGAGGAGAGCAGAGCAGTTCTCAACCCTGCCCCTCTGCAGGGCAGAGGGATGTCCTTGGCAGTTGCTGCTTTTCAGTAGGTGCCAGCTGATCACTGACAGCCAGCCCCCCTACCCTGGTCCAAGGGGAACCCAAGGAGCAGCCCCCTATTGCCCTGTTTGAAGATCTCACCTTTGAGGTGAATGTGTAACTCTGCAGCCGGGGCTCTGGACCACCTGTATGCTCCCCTTCTCAACATGTTTTCTCAGAACTTTCTTGGTGCTGCAGTTGAACACCTGTCCAGAGACTTAGTTTCCAGTGCAATAACGAATGAAAATCATGAGAGGAAATCACGAATCCTGTCACCCGAGCTGATGGGATTTCCTTCTGCATTCTAAAAACTAGCTCCTACCTTGTGTTGGGGCAGCTTTGCTCTTTTCCTCTATACAGAGCCATCCTAGGAGCAGCAAGTCCAGCCCCGCATGAACCAGTATAAGTGATTGGAAACAGGCTTAAACCTGTAACAGAACATAAGTTCAGAACACATAAGCTGGTTTCAAAATGGCCAAACCCAGTTTAAGATAAACCTGGATGGAAGTAGTATCAGGTTTGACTGATTTAGGTTAAACTGATCTATTGAACGTCTCAGATCCCCTCCTGACTCAGGTTAGCTTGCAGTCCTCTACCATCCCAGGATGCTTTGCGGCTCCCTGCAACTCCCTTTCCCTCTCATAGAGCAGCCCAGTGTAACATGACTCACGCTCTGCTGCTCCAGCCCAGTGCCTAACTGGCCTCACCCCTGGGCTGTCACAGACCTGCCCGCACAGCTCCTCTGCCCAGCTGCAGCTCCCAGCTCCGGGCAGCACGCAGCCCAGAGCAGGGGTGGGCAGAGGGGCATGGGGAGCCAACATAGATGCTTTCCTCTGGGTCGCACAGTCCTGGCTTGGCCAGAACACTGGTCAGAGGGGTGTGGGGGGCCAACAGGGAGCCATCCCTTAGGATCTGCACAGCCCAGCTTGGCCAGTGTGCAGCCCAGAGCTAGGGTGGGGCATGGGGAGACCCAACACGAATACTTCTCTCAGGGTCCATATTGATTCCCCCTGCCAGCTCCGGGCTTGCTGCTGGGTGAGCCAGGGCTTTGCAAACCCTAAGGTAAGTGTCCATTAGGGCTGTTCAAAGCTTCACGTGCTGATTCGATTCAGAGGAGAGTCAGCCTGATTCGGTGGCTGAATCTCTGAATCAAATCAGGGGACCAATTAAAAGGTCTGAATCGATTCTAAGCTCTCCGAATTGATTCAAAAAAGATTTGGAGAGCTTCAGCAATTTGGGCAGTCCCCCGCTGGCTGCAGCAGGGATCTAGACTCAGACTCCATGCTGGTAAGTAGGGGACAAAGAAGGGGAGGCTTGTGGAAGGGGGAGGCAGAAGACAAGTAAAT
>NW_017729025.1:134694104-134695124 GCF_001723915.1 Gavialis gangeticus
TTCTAAGCTCTCCGAATTGATTCAAAAAAGATTTGGAGAGCTTCAGCAATTTGGGCAGTCCCCCGCTGGCTGCAGCAGGGATCTAGACTCAGACTCCATGCTGGTAAGTAGGGGACAAAGAAGGGGAGGCTTGTGGAAGGGGGAGGGGACCCCCACTAGGCCGCAGCCCCCCTGAACACCCCCCGACCCCTGCCCACTGTCCCAGCCCCCGCATGGCTGCCTTGCCCTCCCCAGCTCCTGGTTGTTTAAAAAAAAGCCCCCACTCACCGGCTGCTGCCAGGTGGGGGGGCAATCCCCACTGCCCCCTACTGCCCCACACAGCATGGGGGGCTCTGCCACGAGCCTCCCAACCCCTGCCCTCTCTTCCAGCCCCCCCATAGCTGCCCCACCTGCCCCAGCTCCAACCCTTTAAAAAAAGACCCCCAAACTCACCAACTGCTGCAGTGGCCTCAGGGCAGTGGGGGGCAGTGGGGATTGCCCCCACGCCAGGCAGCAGCCAGTGAGTTGGGGCTTTTATTTTATTTTATTTTATTTTTTTAAGGGCTGGGAGCTGGGGCAGGAGGGACTATGGGGGTGGGTGGGGGTCAGGAGGCTCGTGGCAGAGCCCCCCACGTGGTGTGAGCAGCGGGGATCACCTCCTGCCCAGCAGCAACCAGTGAGCGTGGGCTTTTTTTTTCAAAAAGCTGGGGCAGGTGGGCCTGGGAGAGCGGGCAGGGGATGGGGCCTGTGTGATTCAGAGATTCGGCTGATTCGGCAGCAGCCAAATCTCTGAATCAGATTTGTCCGAATCAAATCAGTCCTGATTGGAATCACCAAATCAAATCATTGTCCCCCAAATCGGACAAATCTGAATCCAAAGTGAATACTAGCTACTTCGCACAGGCCTAATGTTCATAGTTTCTTCAGGGCAACCAAATCTATAGGCCAAGCACACAAGGAGCTATTCCTCTGAGGTCCAAGAATAGAAAACCACTCTTTAAAGAAAGCTCCACTATCAATGCACGGTGGAAGAAGCACTTT
>NW_017729025.1:134700124-134725641 GCF_001723915.1 Gavialis gangeticus
CGCTTCACAGAGGCCTAGTGTCCACGTTGGCACTCTACACCCCCCCGCCTGCTCCAGAAGCTGAAACTCAGAAGCTGAAACTGGGCAGAGGGGCTGTGATCTGGCAGAGCTGAAGCCTCAGTTCCCTCCCCTGCCCAGCTCCAGGGTTCAGCATGGGGAGGGTGCATGGTGACAGCAAAGGGTTGGGGGCATGTACTCCACAGCCTATCAAGGAGGGCCCCGGCTCCGCGAGGTTCAGCTGCCCTCAGCAACGTCTGGCAAGCAGAGAGCAACCCCCAGCTTCTGGTCTTGGCCAGCGCAGGCATTTGTTTGCTCCCTCCCACAGAGGAGAAATGTGTGTTCTGTTCTCTCCTAATCCAATCTAAGCAGCTTAGAGAAACCCACATAGATTGAATCAGTTCACCCTCAGGCTTTTTGACTATGTAGCCTTGAGGATTCCCCCAGTGTTTCCTGTGCCAACTACAAAACTCCCTCAACAGAGGGGTGGCATAAACATCCCTACCACCTAGTGATGCAACTGTGGGAATGGCCCAAGGGCTTGCGTCACTCAGCCAAACTTCAACATTTGCAAATTCTGCATCAGAACCAGCCCAGCAGCCAGTTGTCTACGAGGATTTGGGTCATGCAAAGATGGTTTGGAAACCAACCAAATTTTGTCCACCCTCAGAATCCTCTAAATCAGCCGTCAGGAACATTTTCCAGCAATGAGCCAGAATGATCCAGTGATCGGGTCTAAGATGGGCCAGCACTAGAACCCAGCTGCTGCGGCTGCTTCTTCCCTTTGCCCAGCCACAGCGCAGCCTGGGTGAAGCCCCCTAGTGCCAATTGCTGCTGACACCCTCCAGCTCCTAGATTGTGCCAAGCATAGCAAGAACAAACATGAAGTTCTGGCCCTAAAAGGCACATATGTTTGTTGATTTGTTTGGAAACTGCATGTGGTTTTCCCTCTCTTGTGCCCTAGCTGAGATATTATGACTCTGGTGAAGACACAAGCTGTAAGGGACACATTGATCTTGCAGAAGTAGAAACAGTGATTCCTGCTTCCCCAACAATTGGAGCTCCAAAGCATGCTAGTGAAAAAGCATTTTTTGATGTAAGTACATTTACTCTACTGGCTTTTGTTTAGAGACATATCTTTTGTTAATGTTTTCATGCTGCCTGCTGAAAAGTTACTGGAGAAAAACTGTTGCAAACCTAGCAAATAGTCCTCATTCTGAATGCACAGTGAAAATTCAGAACCTTTGTTTATTAAAACAAAAAAGAAACAGTTTGGATATAATATATATGAAAGAAAGTTGTGAATTACTTACTGTATCTTATCTGTTATTTTTCTATCTGATACTCTATTTCCATTTTACAGCTCAAGACAAGTAAACGTGTGTACAATTTCTGTGCTCAAGATGCACAGAGCGCACAGCAATGGATGGACAAAATCCAGAGCTGTATTTCAGATGCGTAACAAGGAATACCATTCCACTGCCAACTGTAGGAAAGAAATGCTTTCAGCACCTCATTGTATAAGAAGATATTTTCTTAAATGCTACTGCTGAGCAAGCAAACCTTTTCATTTCAGCCATAAATTCTCATAATATGTTGAAGTATCATCTATTTAAATATTATAACCACTATAACTATATTTTTTCTCCATCAGGGAGGACCTCTTGAATTAATAACCTGATTAGCTGTAGTATTGTTCTTTCCAGTATGTCTCCTAGCTAAATGAGCCCGCTGTATTGCACAGGAATTAATCTACCATCAGAAACTGTTTTTCTAATCACAAAGTTGCTCAAATTGTCCAGTTTTAACTTGTCCAGTATCAACTGTAGATATTTTCCTTCAAGTAGAGTTGTATTTTCACCAGGTTTATGTAAGAGTAACAAACCTAAACAGTCTTGTTTTCAGCGTAGTCAAGTATCTGGGGGACCATTTCTGCAGTTTTGAAAAAATAGTTACATTTTTTAATTCAGTGACATGCATACCAGATTGGCAAATGTGTTGGGCACTTCTTTTTTTTTTTTAAGACCAAAAAGTGAAATCTAATATTTGATTTTCAAAGAAAGGTTTCTTCTGAATCTTCTAGCTGCTTTCAAACCCTTTTCTCTACCAAGAAGTTTACTATTAATTTATGGCATTTCAATTCTGTGTTTATCTACAATAGAACAATAGATGACAATAGCAAGAAGAAATTGGTCACAAACTGACTTTTGTAGGAGAAGTTCTCTCCATGAAGTTGTATGCGTTAATTTATGTGCTGTTCTGCTCACTGTAAAATTAAAAAAAAAAAAATGACACAGTGATAATGCACTAAACAATAAAGCAAGCACTTGCACTGAAATCTTTGAAATGCAGACATTTTGAAGGACAGAGGTAAGTTATTTATAGCAGAACAATAGTAGCTAGTTAACAACATTTACAATTATTAAATATGTACATAATTGGATTTGATGTGTTGTGATTTGATACTTTAAAAACATTTTTGCACATAAATTGGAAGACTGTTTTTAGATTTTTACATTTGATAACATTGTATGTGTTCAATTTAAAATCTCTGAGGAATGTTGTTTTTTTTTTATGTAGCCCAAAATTAATAGTGGTTTACATGCTACAACTTGTGATGACATTGTGATGTCTTTAGAAAGCTAACCCATTTTTTTGTTTTGAAATGTTAATATGTTAAATAGCAAACTAATATTTCAGAGAGTTTGTATATATGATTTAATATTTTCTGTTTTTTTCTAGACATTTTACTTGTAATTTAATAGAAACTAACCCAACTGATTTCATTTTTAAGATTTGAGTTCTTAAATGAGTTGTCCTTTTTTAACCATTGTTCCTCTTTTGACAAAATAATTCAAATTTCACATTGTACACAGAGTAGGAAATGTAGCTGTTTTTAATACATTTGAAATTTCAAAACGAAGGAATGAAGGAGTTTTCTAGCATTTTTCAATTGATAAATATCCACCTGTGAGAATGGTATTTGCACATTTGTATTTTTCTTTGTATATGAAGTACTTTTATATGTACTTTGTAAAATACTGATCCCATTGTTTCCTAGGGTTTTGAAAATGTACACTTCTTATTTTGTAACTAGGTTATTTTAACTATTTTATGTATGTTTCATGACTTATGTATGCTAACCATCTTGTAATAAATACACGTCTCAAGGAAAAAATATCACCTTTACTATAAAAGGGTGTAGAGTTACTCTATAATACCCACAGAATAAAGAGCTTACTATATCTTGCACCATCTAGCCATGGGATGAAGAGAAATCCCCAAATATCATGTATTAAAACCAGTGGGTTCTTGTGTATATTTGTATATTTACTACACCAAAGGCTTGTGTTTTGAGCAAATTTAACTCAAATGCCTCCACACCAGAAACTGAGGAAGTCAGATTTTAAAGCAATGTTTTCATTCATGCCAACTTCAATGTATGTACCTTATCCAGAGACCTAGTACTAAACTCTTAAATAATCCAGAGAGACATCATTATTGTACTAAAACCTTAAATAATAATAATGTTAAGAAACCAGAGCTTTCACATCATAAAGTATCATTATTCACCTTTAGCTGAACTCGCAAAAGCAGTCATATCTTATATATGTACTTAATTTTGTGTTTCAATTAAGCAGTAAAAAATCAGAGGTGAGATGTGCATCTGACTTGCACATGCATCAAATAAACAGGAGTCTATCTGGCAAGTGGGGTTAGAACAAAAAGGGATTATGTTACAGAGGTGAGTAGACAGACTTCTGTGGATATTGTGTTGTGGGTTTGGGGTATGAAGCATGTAAACTGAGCTTGCTCTACATGTTAATGATGACATATGAGCTGATCTCAGTTTTAATATTTGTATTGATGGGAAATGCATCTGAGCAACATTAACACAAAGCATTCCAAATTAAAAAGAAAATCCACACAGGAGTGTTAATTGTAAAGTCAGATTTGTGTTGGATGTGTATGAAGAGACAGTATAAGAGTCCTTTGGTGTAGAGGCGTAGAATTTGCAGGGCTACTGTCAGCAAGATAAAAGAGAATGAGAGAGCAGATTCAGGGTGGGGAAGCAGGTAGAAAAGGCAGGGAAAACATGGAGTAAGAGTAGCATGAGATTTGAGGGGCAGCAAGAGAGATGGGTAGGCATGGGGCAGGACAAGGAAGCTTTCTCCCAGTGGCGGGAGATTCCTTATGTTGAAGGAATCCCAGCCCGTTTTCTGTGTAGATTCCCCAACATAGAGAAATTCTCCAGACTTTCTATGGGAAAAATCCTATAGAACAACACTTCCTCTATCATTCAACACTTGTACTCCCTTTCTATGAACTATCAGACTCCCTTGGAAGAAGGTGATCCATTATCATGGGACATATTTATAGATCACAGAGTACCTTGCCATTTGCTTCTTCTCTTGTGGCACAACATAAGATGGAATTTTTTTTAAGTCAGAGTTTGGCATTTGTAAGCACTGATACCACAATGTCATATTACTGACCTCTCATTCATATCCAAAACATGATGATGTTTTAACAGAATTTTTTACTGATAAAAATAAGCAAACCCATGTTTTAGTACTTTAGAATTATGCTGATCAATAAAATATTTTGGCATCTCTACTTTGTGGGTCAGTACTTATGCAATAAAATCATAAACAGCTATCAAACACAGGACCAGATGTTAAAAACTTAGTGTCACGTTCTGCACCCATAATTATTTGTATCTGATACTTTGCAAAAAAGCACATGTACACACAAAAATGTTGCGATCTTGTCCAAACATAGTTCTTTTGCCTTTTCATCTTGTAATCTTGGACTCTGTGTCAGTAACTGCACCACATTTCTCATTTTTCACATTCATGATCGTTTAAATATTTTGTCTGTTTATGATTACCCTGCGGTCACTTTGGAGGGTCAGAACACTGCCATGGATCTACTAGTTCCCTGTTTATGCTGAAGTTCATGTTAAGGATCACTCTCTCACCTACTTCCCGGCTTGCTGCCTGTATGATATGGCCCAGTTCCAGAATTCTAGCTACTGTGTAAGGTAAAATTGAACTCAGCATTCACACCCTCATTCAGCAAATTATCATCCTTGGGTGTTTTTCATGTGCTGAATTTTTCTTAATTGATAATTGAAGAAGGACACTCCAAAGTTAAATTTCCTCTTTTTTTAAGTAATTTTTTTCTATGATTGACTTTTAAACATGTTAGTTTATTGGAATGTATGTTAAACATTAGAGTATCTTTCTTGTTTGTTTTCACAGCAGAAAACCTTAAAACTTTACATTTGGCTGCTTAATCTTAGACTCAACAAATCATCTTTCTCCACATTGACTGTTCCTCCTTTGCTTAAATGATAGCAAAAGTATGTTTGGTCCTTTCAACCACCTTACTGATTGAACAGTGAAGTGTCCAGTAAATGAATATGAAATGAACAGTATATCATTAACAGAGAGAGAGAGAGAGAGTAGTTAGCCATGTTTGTCTGAAGTCAGGTAGGAGGCAGGGGATGGGTGGCACCTAATGTACAGACATTCAGAGAAGTTTGAGAGAGGTTAGATCTGCTTTTAAATGGCCATTTGATCTAAGGTAAATTGGGATGGGGGCTACCAGGGGCTTTGGGAGGGATCAGGAGGGTTAGTGGGGTCCATGGCAGGTTGCAGGGCTAGCAGAGTCCATAGTGGGGCTTGGGGGAATCAAGACCTAGTGGAGTCCACATGGAGATTTGTGAGGATCATGTGGGCTAGCAGAGACCACAGGGGGTTGGTGTGGTCTGGAAGCATTTGGCAGGATCAGAGGGTGTATAGCAGGTTCTCCAAATCTGCTAAAACCCCCAGACCCTCCCAGCCACCGCCTGAAGTTGCCAAACTACACCCAATCCCGCAAACTGATCCCAGAGCCATTTTTACCAGCATTCGCTGGTCCCAGGAGGCTGAATAAAATAAGTCAGTGGGGGAAGGAGTGAGCAAATTGGAGGGGGCTGGCCTGGAGGTTTATGGCTCTGCAAGGTTGCAGGGGTTGGCTGGATTGGGGTGGTGGACTCTTCCATCCCAGACCAGGAGCTATTTTTAACCCTCTGATTCCCTCCATCCCTAGTAGAATAATCCCCCCCCCTTAGTGAGCCAACCCCCTCAATACTGCTTACCCTCCACCCTGACTGACTTGCATTGGCTCCCAGCTCTAGCAAACACTGGTAAAACTAGTACCAGGAGTGTTTTGCCAGGATCAGGGTGTCTAGCTGATCTGTGGGGGAGGAACCAAGGAGATAAAAATAGCCCAGTGCTATGGGAGGGGAGGGGTAGGAAAAGTGCACCCCCAGGGCTGGGACCAGGGGCTGGGCTGGGAATATGTACAGAAGTTCATTTAGATTTGTCTTGCTGGACCCAATCTAAGTTAGACTACCTCCAAGGTAAGGTATAGTTTGGGTTGGCCATTTTTTGCCCAGTCTAACTTTCCTGAACTTCTGTACAGTTTACACTTAGATCAGCCTAACTACAAAGCTAAGTTTAAGGTCTGCACCTGGACAAACTAAGATCGGGTGACCATTTTTAATGTGATCTAACCTCCCCCAACCTCCCTGAATGTCTGTAAATAGCATGAGAGACTAACTGGTTGAAAGAGGCATAAGCTTTTGTGGGAAACAGCCTACTTCCTCAGATGCTATGAATGGACTGTTGTTAATGGAGTCAGCTTTTTGCCCCTCAGCATTAATTTTATTAACGTTTTCCAATAAGCCTTCCTGCTATTTGACTTTGTGTCTCCTTTCAGTTTATTTTTCTGCTCTAACTTGGAATCCTTCCTGTCATGGCAGATGTGTTTGCAGTAAACTGAGCTCACTGTCTATGTGCATCATAGTACTATAATAATGGATGCTGTCTTAAAAATAGCAGCCCTACTTACTACTGCAACTAAATGAGATTTCCCTTAAGCACATGCAAAAAAAGGCCTATCTATTTGGAACTGGGACTCTGACTCTGAGGCCAGGTTTGATTTAGCTAGCAGCACTAATGCATATGCAGCCTTTTGTGTGTAAAGACTGATGCTGTAGTCAGGGGTCACAGCTGCCTCCTGAGTCCTATCTGCAGCTCCTGAGCAGTGAAAGAGATTGAAGCTGAAGGACTGTATGTTGTCTTTAGAAAGCCCCCAGACTATGATAGACTCAGTACAGAGTAACAAAGCAATTTTAAATGCAAATTCCACCATGTAATGCGTGTTTTTTTAAATGGCTAGGTCTATTTATTACTGGTAAGAGCTGATGTTTTATTACACATTTCTGGCCACATTTAATGACTACATTTGTCATATAAATGTGATTTTGTTTTAATAGTCACCTCATGCTTGTTTCGTCTTTGATTCAAAATATTGCTTGCTGACAAGATCTAATCAGAAGTTGTGTTTTGTCCAATTTTCTCATCCATCACTGGTTTCAAGCCACCTTTCATCTGGGAGTTTGGTTTGAGCATCTTAGGCCACAAACAAGGCTAGAAATATAGTCCAGAAGCTGAAGCATACACGTGTCCCAGCTGAGAGCTACACAGAAGAACAGAAACAGTGCAGGGAGAGGTGGAAGCATTCTTCCTTGTTCCATGAGAGTCTCCCCCCACCCCCTCCATGTGCCACGCAAGAAAAGAAGTTGAATAAATAGACTACATGCCATACTACTTAAGTGGGCAGTAAACACTGATAGGGCCTAAGGAACCAGAGGGCTACATTTCAAAGTGGGCAGTAGGCAGTAGGGGTGTGCGAAATAGGCCATATTTGATTCAGATTCAGCCCAAATCAGGGGCAGCGATTCAATTCATTGATTCAGATCACTGTCCCCGATTCGATTTGCCAAATCTGAATCTGAAGATTCAATCCTGATGCAGAGAATCAGTGATTCAGCCATAGAAACAGCTTTAAATGTTTTTCTACATACCTCAAAGTACCAGGCGCAGCTCATGTATGCTACGCTGGTGAGGTGGATCAAGCATCCCACAGGAGTGCAGGGTTGGGGCGAGGTCCCATGTGCTTGGTGGCAAACCCAGAAGTGGACCAAAAGGACTTCCAGTCCACTTCCAGGTTTGCCGCCAAGTGTGTGCCCACCCCCCAGCCTGGCGATCAGCCGTGGGAGGACCCCAGGTGCCCCCCAGACCCAGGAAGCACCAATCACTGAGCCAAGGGGCTGTGGGGTGGACCCCCGGCACCGACTGGAAGTGCTTCTGGTCCACTTCCGGGTCTGCTGCCAAGTGCACTGGGGACCCCCCCGCATGCCCATGGGACACTCCATCTGCCCCAGCATCTCAGCTTCATAAGCCGCTTGGTACCTTGAGGTATGTAGAAAAAACATTTAAAGCTGTGTCTGTGACCAAATCATTGAATCTTTCCAAATCTCTCTGAATTGATTCGGAGGGTTCCGATTCGATTTGGAGAGATTAAAGGGACTCCTGATTCGATTTGGATTTAGAGATTCAGCGGCTGAATCTCCACCGAATTGAATCAGCGGCTGAAACATCGCACAGCCCTAGTAGGCGCCTTGTAAACAGTGCCACTCATACCATGAACATGATAAAACTTGTGAAAGCTAGGGACCTTATAGAACCAAGAGACAGCCTGAGAGGGATGAAAACCAGCCCAGGAAAACATCCTGAGTAGAAAAAGCAATGCTGTTGTCAAGGCAACTAAGGGGGAGAAGGAGTATGGATTACCCATAAAAGTGCAGGTAAAGATGAAACCTGTGGGACCTCCACCCACCTTTCAAGGAGAACTGCAAACCCCCAGAAAACTTCTGAATGCCTGGCTGCAGGGAGACACTATGTCCTCAGGACTATCTTAGACTTAGCAAAGTTTCTGTTGTGTCTTGACTTAGGCTATGCTTTGCCCTTCTTCTTTGTCTTATTTTGTTGTCTTAGTTTAGACCAAGTTTTCTGCTTGCCTTATACTTAAAATGGGAAATTGCTGTACTCAATAAATGCTTTCTTCAGAGCATTTTCATGCAATTTTAATGACTTCAGTGCCACTACCTAAAGTCTAATAGCAAGGTTAGATAACATGCACATGCACACTAATCAGCTGATTGGTGTGGTGAGCAGGAGAATTTTCCCATGCAAAGTCCCCATAGGTCTCCCTGACAACTGACCCCTGGGTGGGCTGACAGGAAACTAGTGCTCTCCTTCCCTCTTCCTTGGCTTTTCTCCCAGTCCAAATGGTGACACTTGTTCACGGCCTCAGATTGCCAATTTGTGAAGTAAATTACAAATGGTCTTGCATTGTGGGAGGCGAGTGACAGATCCTAACTTCAAGTGTCTCCTTTTTGATTGAGATATTTCTTGTTTGTGTGTTCTCCAGAAGATATTTTCAGTTCCTTTCCTCTTAGTTTAATAAGCAATGACAGGTGAGAAAACTGATGGTGAGCAAATGGCTATACTGTATCTGTTTGAAAAGAGATACTATGTTAGATAATTATATTAGGCTATTAATTTTGCTATGCTTTCAGCTTCCCCCACGTGTACAAATGCACACGGACACACAGCCACCCACACACACACAAAGCAGAGTACAGTCTCAGATTAAATGAGATTTGTGTAAGACAGGGCACATCTACACATGCATATTAATGTGATGCAATAAAGTCTGGCGCTTATCACACCAGAGTTTATTGCTCCTGGGCGCACCACTTGAATGTGTGCCCAGGCCCCCAGCTCTTTGAGTTGGGTTGGAGCAGTCAGCAGACAGCCCCCCACACTGAAGAACCCTCATGCCCCAGCCAGCTGAGACAGCATCAACACTTGTGCTGCTGTAGAGTAGAAAACTGCAGTAGGATAGTACTTGCATTTGCAAGTACTAACTTACAGCAGAGTTAATTATTTTACTCCAGCTGAATAGGAGTACACAAGTAGATCTGTGACATTTACTATGGAGCTAATTAATCTACTCTGCAGTAAATGTCTCATGTAGATGTGCCCACAGCATGAAAGTTGCAGCTTGCATATTGGTATTCTTCTGAGTTTCTTGTTGTTTAACAGACCTCATTTACAGTTCAAGTCAGCACTTATACAGGGAATCCTGCAATAAAAGTTCTTTATTAAAGCATCACCAGTCCCAAATAATTCCCACATTATCCCCAAGCATTTTTAATGTTAAAATAACTTTATTAAGAACCCTTTCCTCTTTGACAATCAGGATCAATTCTGGATGTTATCTAAATTCACTATTATCCTTTTGGAGTGAACACACCAAACTAAATTGTAGCATCCAAAGAGAACTCATGCTTTAAATGCTGATTCTGCAAACACTGTCATGCTAAAGAGAAAATCTGCAGGTGGTAGTAAGTGTAGCTGTCTTGAGAGGAATGAAGCCTATGCTAACTTATACCTGCTGCAGGTCAAATATCTATGATGCTTGCCAGAAGAATATGGAAGTTTTCAATATCACTAAACCAGGAAGATACTGCTAACCAGAGGCAGCACATCAGGGTGGCATAGGGGGCACCTGCCCCCCGCAGATTTCTGTGCTGATGGCAGGGCACGGGGCTGCAGCCTGGCTGGAACCAGCACCCAGCAGTGGTGGGGTTGAGGACAGCGACTGTGCAGTTACTCTATCACTATCAATACTTGCACATCACCTATGCTGCTAACAAGAGCTCATAGTGGAGGACTGTGTGCACCAAGAAGGCAGGGACACTGTAGAGAGCTGGTTGAGAGAGGATGTGAAGACAGAAAAGAATATAATAGCAAATCTCAAGTGCAATTAATGCTTCAGCTTCATCCTGTGGTCTCAGGTCTTAAATTTCACTACACATATATTTGGACAATATAAACATTTTCACAGTTGCAGGATGTACAGCATCTGAATTGGTCTTACGCTAATTATCCAAATAAATTCAAAATGATAATCTGAAAAATCCATGGATTCATATAGGCAATGAGTTAAATTCAATTAATCGCCCAAGTAAGGTCACTCTCATGTTTAAGCACCAGAGGATCAAGCCACACTTTATGCATATTGCAGTGCCAGACGACAGTTAAATAGAATCTACTTTCCATTTTTAACTTCTGTGTGTCCCGGCCAGGGGTCAGCAACTTATACGCCCCATGCCAGAGGTTTGATCTAGCGCAGGAAGATCTTCAGTGCCATAGCAACGAAGCTTGGCAACCAAGACAAAGCCTGCAACAGCAGTCTGTCCTTGCCCTACACACAAATCGGGGGGCACACTCAGGAGGGCCATGCATGTGCTCGGGAGGACAGCAGCAGGAGCTGCCCTTCCCTGTCCCCAGGCCCCCCTAAATGAGCCACTTGTGGCTTCATCCCATGCCCCGCCCTGGCTGGGCAGCACCTGTTGGCACCCCTTTGCTTTGGCACCCAGGCTTTCTCCCCCCTGCTACAGCACTGAAGATCCAACCCAGCCTGGGGCAGCACGGGATCTGGCGGCATGGAGCTGCACTGAGCCACCCATCCCCTCTGCAGCACCCTTCTCTGCAGCTTTTCCTGCTGCTTCCTCCTACCTGTACCTATCCTTGCTACAAAGAGGTATGGTATCTGTAGCACAGGTAGCTTGAGCTCTGGGGCATAGAGAGGGGGAGAGAGGACAGAGATTTGCAACCCACCGCACGGATCCAGGTTGCAGGCTCTAGTTTAGGACAGCAAAATGGTGCCAACTCCTGATCTAGGCTGTAATTGACAGATGTTTACCCTGACAAATTTGACTTTATTAGGCATTGACATTTAAATAATTTTATAATAAAATATCCAAGTATTTTTTTCAAGAGTTCTATTAAAAAGGAAATAGTTAATCAAATAAGAATGAGGTAGAGCTGGAATTTGCAAGGGAACCTTCAGGGTAATTATGCATTTCAGTGGAGTCTGAGGATATAACTCCCTTAGGCATCTTTGAAAATCTAAATGTTTATGGGATTTCCTTAAGTTTTTCAAATGAAATGCGTTTATTTAAAATATCCCTCTCATTTTTAGTGCCTTCTTAACTCAAAAATCTCTACAGTTTTAAGAAGAAATGTGTTTAAAATCTTCAGAAATTGTTCCTGCTCTCCTGTGTTTTAGATC
The DNA here is from genome assembly GCF_001723915.1 of Gavialis gangeticus. Classification (NCBI taxonomy): domain Eukaryota; kingdom Metazoa; phylum Chordata; order Crocodylia; family Gavialidae; genus Gavialis; species Gavialis gangeticus. Next base: position 134,712,161 of record NW_017729025.1, read on the forward strand.
CGTGGAAGCAGATGCTCCTTTCTTCATCACCTTAATCTATTTTTGACAAAATATGTCAAAATTAACTTGACTTTAATCTTCTACTTTAGACTCCTCACCCAAAAGAAAGCCTCCAGTCTGGCTCCTTTTGTGGTATGAGTATGCAGCAATGCCTGAAAACCTGGAAGATATCCCATCAAGTGATGGTGACCCAGAGCCAGGAATAAATTGAAGAGTTAGTTATGGTATGTAAAAGTTATGTCATTGACCATAGTGTATATTACGTACATTAAGGATGTCAACATGGCCTAAAGGTCTCATTACAATCTCAAAATGTAACAGGCAGTTGCAGTCATAGCAGCCAAACATTTGTTTTAACTCTAAAATGACTAATTCTTCCACCCTCTCTTCCTCAAAATAACTATTCATTTGACAGTTTTGTTCATTTACTGATTCTGAGATGGCTGGAGATAAATGAATTTTAAAAAAGATACTAATATGCATTGGTGACCTTTGCAATTGTTGTTAGTTACCACACGGCTGATCAAATATTGGTATATGGGACAAGTTTCTCTTGGCACAAGATTAAAAGGCAGCTGTAGCTATTTCCTGTTATATCTAATACGTTTTAATCCCAAGAACACTGTGCTCAGATTTTTTGTCATGGGAGTGGATTTTTCCATTTTTGTGACCAAAAATAAAAATAATGAATATTGTCACTGTCAGCAAGGTGAAATATACCCTAGCAACTCTCCTGTAGACTATAAACAGAAGTTTTTTAGTAGCTTTTGTCACAAGGAACTTTATAAAAATAAGTCTCTCCCCTCTCCTAAGGCAACATGTGCATCTTGTTTCTACAGTGTGCAAATCCCTCCTGAAAAGCACAGTTCTGCAAAGCTATCCACTTTTCCTGTTCCAAGTGGCAAGTACCACTTCCGAGTAAAACATTTACCAGGGTTGTGTATGCCTGAATTGTTTTTTCTGTCTGAATTAAACTTATAAAATCCTCAGGGGTGTGGACTGTGTCTGCTTATTTGGTTGTATAAAGCTAAAAACATTTAACCTCTTTCAGTGTGTGTGTATGTGTACGTGGCGCCATGCACACAAGTGAGAGTGCACCTATTCTAGATACAGGTTGTTTTCCAGCTACTGAGGTTTGCAACAGGACATCCAATAATAAATAATGTTTAAGCCCCACCCCACATCCCCCAGTTTGTTTGTTTTTATTGTTAATTTAAATCTGAATTACATGGGGGTCAGTTGCAGCCTTCAATTAATTTGCTATTTTTCCACCCACTGGGATGATCTCAGTTATTCCAAAATGAAACAGTTTAAAATTCCCTATTTTACCTATATTTCTTCTTACAAGCAATGAACTGAAGATATGAATGGATTTGATTGTGTGAGTGCTAGCAGAAAATGTCTAGCCAAGTTTTGATGGATTTAAGTCCTACTTAGCCTTCACCTACTTAGAGTGTAATGGATGAAGATTTCCTGTGCACTTCATCTTCTGAGTAACCTTAATACTTTTTTCCCCTGCTTTTCCTCTTCCTTCACCCTTCCTCTTACCTCCTTTTTGTGTGTTTGTGATCTGTACTTATTTATATATTTTTCTAAATTTATAGAAATTTATTCTATATGCTTTGGAGGCTGGGACTCTGGTTAATTGCTTCTGTGAGGTACCTAGAATACTTCCAGGTGTTGTGATATAATAAAAGCTGAAAAGGGAATGTTCTTCATTAAGTTGTATAAAGTTTTGTGAAATTAGGGGCTCGTTCAAGCTGCATATCCAGTTTTTTAAGCATTTAAAAGTTCAGAGATGTTTAAATTGGGGGCTTTGGTTTGATCCATTATAAGAGGCTATTTTGTAAAGCTGGGATCTAAGCCTGAATTTCAAACACTCTCAGCATTTGACTTACCATTATCTCTGCTTGAAACTAGATTAACAGCATAATAGAAGGAGGTTAACAAGAAGCCAACATAAAGTGGGCTGAACTCTGGTCACTGAAAATGCCATTACTAATATTACTGTAAGTGTATGTCCAGTAGAACATCACAGCTCTGTTTATCAGGCACAGATACGCACAGTCAAATGATTATCAGCTGCCAGAGATGAGTACAAAGGATGCGCTGTCAGGTTTCTATTTTAATTTCCAAATTTGGAGCTGCTATTTCCAAGGTGAAACTACTTATGTTACGTGGATAATCCCATGCAGTGTCTCAAAATGTGGGGTAATTATTAGTATGTAATTCAAACCCCTGAACTAGAATATGGATGCTTTAGGATTAAGTATAACATTAGTAATACTGCTTTTCTTCAATAGCAGTGTCATTGTGGGTTTTCTTGCATTTTCTTTCATATCAAGTATATGGTTCAATGTCAGGGACAAGATACTGGGTTAGGTAAACCACTGTCTGATCTGGCTTGGCAATGACTAGACTACAGTCTTTTACATAATTACTATTTAATAATATTATATTCAACTATTAGATAACTTTAATTATGACAGAAATTCCAGTGTTGTGCCTGAAATAAACATGCAGGTCCATCTAGAACTAAATCACACTGCATATGTTGGATGTTTTTCAAACCACAAACCATGGCCAACAGATGTCTTAGATTATGCACACAGGGAAAAAGTAAAGCTAAACAGTATGCATCCATAACTTTAAAAAAATAGAACTGGACCCAAATCTCTCCTGTCCCTCTTTTGCTCTAATAAAGCACTTCAGGAGATTAGTAGTACTAAAAGATTTTGCTTTTATCTCTCCTGGAAGGAATACTACACATAAATTCACTGCTTATTCACTTTTTTACAACCTACTTAGACAGGGTCAAACACGCGATCCTTACTGTTTTGAATAATAAAACATCTTTTAAAGACCCAGTTGGCCATATTCATAACACACAAGGTAAAATATACCCTCTCTATATATGACTGTGCTTTTATCTTGATATACAGTTTGTGTGTCTCATCTTGAAAGAAACTTAAGTTGCATCAGGACATTTCACCACAAACATGCTACTGAATGTATACCTCGTAGGCTGTTTGAGCATTGTTTTTATTTTAAAAATATTTAGCCATTGTCATAAGGGGAAGACATTAGGTCAAAATCAATCAACTTACTTATAGCAGCTATTAGTTTGGTCCGTTTTCTTATATTATTTTGCTTAACTCCCCAGATTGTTGTTAATAATACTGCCCCATATATATATATATATATATATAGCTTCCATTCTCATTTACATGAAGGCCCTTTCCTGTTGCTCTGACATAGTTTAATTATACCTACTGCTAAACTAAGGTGAAAGGACCTTACTATAAATTTGAAGTGAGAATCAGGCCCTATATTTTGAATAGTAATATATATATAGGGCCAGAGAGCCACAGGACAGCAATAAGTGATACAAAATGGAACCAAGCAGGTTGAAATCCAAAATATGTCTGATATATTTCTACAAATGAGAGGAGTATTGGGAACAAACAAGATGAGCTGGAAGTCACAGACTTTAAAAAAAAAAAAAAAAACACCAAAACAAAAGCCATGATCTGATTGGTATCACAGAGACCTCGTGGGACAGTTGTGATGACTGGAATGTCAATACTCTGCACTCCACTTTGTTTCAGAAAAACAGGGCTGGGAGAAAAAGTGGTGGTGTCACCTTGTATATCAAAAACATATACCCTTGTTCCCTGCTTTAGGAGGAAGAAGACAACAGATCAGAATGTGTTTGAGTGAAGATAAAAGGTGAAAGATAAAGCACTGATATAATGATGGGGATTTATTATATGCTACCAAGTCAGGAAGAATAAGTAGATGAGGCACTTTTCAAGGAGGTGACAAAATTATCCAAAAGTTAATAGATGGTACTGATCAAAATCTCAGTTTTCAAGGTATCTTTTGGAAGAACAATACAGCCAAACATAAAATGCTGCGCCAGTTCCTAACTTGCATGAAGGACAACTTTCTGTTCCAGAAGGTTGAGGATACAATTAGGGGATCATCTATCTTGGGTCTTGTCCTTATGAATAGGGAAGATGTGAAGGAGGTGGGAAACTTGGAAGAAAGGAATCACAATAATGAAAGAATTCATGAACCTAAGATAGGGAAAGCCTGAGGTCAGCAGAACTAAGATGCTAGATTTCAAAAAGGTGGATTTCAACTGATTCGAGTTATTAATAGGTATGGTGCAATGAGAAGACAGACTGAAATATAAAGTTGCTCAGGATGGTAGGAAACTTCTAAAGAGCACAGTATTGGAAATCTAATAAGAAACTGTCCTGACAGCTGAAGCACAAGAAGAATGGCAAGAGACTAATGCGGCTGCACAGGGCACTTCTAGGATGCCTGAAATACAAAAGGAAAGTATACAAGCAATGGAAGAATGGGCAGGTCACCAAGGAAGCTTACCAGGAAGTAGCAAAAACTGCAGAGACAAAAGCGGGAAGGTACGTGTTAAAAAAAAAAAAGAGCTGCACCTGGTGAGAGAGTTTAAATGCAACAAGAACAGATTCAATAAGTATACTGGATAGAAAAGAAAGACGAAGAAAGCTGTGGACCCCCTGTTAAACAGGCAGGGGGAACTCTTAACAGAAGATGCAAAGAAGGTGGAGCTACTCGACAGCTACTTTGCTTCAGTCTTCACAAAAAATTAGACTGCAAACAAACAGCTAATAAGGAGCAGTTGAATAAAGAATGGGACAAGCTGAGGGAGGAGATAACAAAAGAAATGGTCAGAGAGCTTTGGATTGGCCTGAATGAATTCAGCTCAGCAGGGCCTCATGAACGTCATCCCAGGGCACAGAAGCTCAGAGAGATGAACTGGAGGGGAAAAGACCCAGGGCCTGGAATGCTCTTAGTTGCAAGAAGGGCTGGATTGAAGCCAGGCAGGTAAAAACAAAAAAATTGCAGAAGCAGTGTTATCTCCTGTGGGAGGACCTTGAAAAAAGAGTAAGATGCTGGGGAGGCATCATGTAGGATGGTGTTCTGTGGAAATGCAACAGTCCAAGGAGAACTGAAGCTAAACTAAACACTCAAACTCTGGCATGGGCTGATGTTGCCAAACTTGTATTTTTATCTGGGGTTGGTTTGTTTTTTTGAGTTATGCTGATGGAATCTGGCAAGCCACTGCTCTGAGATGAGAGAGCGGGACCGAGGAGGGTGGGAGAGTGTGGATGAATTACACTGTTTGCTTACATTATGTAACCTGGAATGTGTATCCCCCGGCCAGAGGTCTGAGTCACGGAGACACCCGATCGCAGAAGCCCTCACCAAAAATCAGCTCAAGGAGATGAAATGACAAACTGTGCCCTGGAGGAGGTGCTCTGGTGATGGGCCCCATGGAAAACATCAATATGAGGCCCAGGAGAAAAAAAAAAAAGAGTAAATCTTGGAAGTAAGTTAACCAGCCTACATGCCTGTTTCTGCAAGCATCACCATTGAGTCAGCTAAGGACAAGGGATCATGGAATCCCCTGACACCCAGGCAGTGGAATAATGCTGCACACACCCTGCTTTGTTAATTAGTCTGATGAGGGTAGTTATTCCAGTTGTCTCCGGCTGGCTGGCCCCTTTCCCAAGCCAGGTTCACCTGTGCCTGATAGCTGTCTCCTGGCTGTAGATTAAGGGGCTGATGAGGAGCACCTGGGCCCTTAGGGAAGCCAGCAGCAGGATCTCAGCTTAGAGGGGGAAAAACAACCCCCAGGAAAAGAAAGGAGGATGGAGGGAGAGCTGAGAGCAGTTGGGTTAGCCCTCCGGTCAGAAGCTGAATGGAGAGGGATTCCAGGGGGAGCAGTCCTGAGTGTCAGGGAGCTGTAAAAATAAGTGAAGATGTTAAGCAGTCCCCTGGAGGGGCAATAAGAGCAGACCTGCTCAAGAATGAATTGTTCCCTCCAGTTTGAAAAGAGGGTGGAAGTCTCCTTTGGGCTTGCAATCTGTTTGGACCCTGCTCTCCTGTGAGAGGTGAAGGCCCCACACCTCCAGAGCCAAATTACCACTGCAAGCATGCAGCTGGGAAGTCTAATCATGCAGCAGGGGAAACTGAGGCAGGGGTCAGACTGGAGCCGAAACACGTAAGTAGTGCTGCCGTACTCATTTTCTGTGCTCATGCTGATGTGGTGGGGCAAACTCCCATGCTGACGCAAAGCCTGGTTATGTCTCATAGCTGAGACTCGGGTGGTAACTGCTTGTGCGAGGGCGGATGACCATTTCTGGCAGCACATCATTCATTTGGTGAGTGTGATTATTTTTCTTTTTAGGGGTAATGAGCATTCCTGAAGGGTGTGTGGAAGGCAGTATTTGCAGGTTATGTTATATGATGTCATTCCCAGAACTACGGTCCCCTGGGGAACCTTTTAGGACAGCTCTGGATCTGAATGGTTCAAAGCCTCCAGTTTGCCACAGCAATGCTGCCCAGCGTTAAGTGTCATTGTAACCATCTTCTCTCTGGTCCAGTTGCTGTCTACTCAGGATTGTCTATCCACAACCTGTGCATTTGGAAAGATCTCACTGGAGGATGTAGGTGGGATTCCTGTGGCTTTTGGGGCTGTTTTTTTTTTTTTTTTAACTTTGCTTTTGTTTCCTATAATACACAAACAGACGATCTAAGTAGGAGTCAAGTGTACTGAGCACCTAGCAGGAGTTCCTGTCTCCTAACTGCTGCGGTATTGAGAGCTCTTGGTTGAAGTTAAGGGTTCACTTTGATTACTTGTTTTTGGGTGCTGCGTAGCATGTTATTTCCAGCCTGCTCACTAAAGTTAAGGAAAGAACAGGGGACAGACAGAGTAGGGAATTGTGTGAAATAAATCACTCATCACTCAGCAGAACAGTGCTGGGATTGACTCTTGGTGGAGACCAAGTTTGGGAGATCAAAAGCTATTCTGAAAAGCTTCTTCATGAAGGCTGGATCAGAAGTGTCAGGTCCCCATTACAATAGGATGCTTGAAAATAAACTAGTGCTGTATACTGTGCGGTAAGTCCCTAAGGAATCAATCGAGTTCCTGAGACCTTGAAAATATCTATGGCTTGCCTCCTTTTTAAAAGGACTGTGGAGATGGCTGTTGTGTGAATACAAATATCAGAAGCAACAGTGAAAGAGTCAGTCAATCTGTGTTAGTGTGTTTGGGAAAGGCTGGTTGAGAACTTAGCAGCTGAATTCAGCAACCTGCCAGATCTGATCTTAAATGTCCAGCTTTGGTGTCAAACTCTTTTTTTTTGTTTGTTTGTTTGTTTGTTTCCCCTTCATAGTGACAACCAGACCCCAGCTAAACTAAGTACAGAAACAGTGTATACTATAGAAAGAGAAGGAAGCCAAAAGGGCCTGCAGCTGTTGTTTATCACTTTTGCGCCTTTGGTCCTGTATATGTCTCTATGGACAAGAAATGCTTCAAAACAAGCAAAAAACAGAAATTGTTTTGCAAATAAAGGAAAGAAAATTCAGCAAAACCATTTTCTGCATCTGATTCCTGCCTTACAACAGCTTCCATATGTCCAACCTCAGATCCCCAAAGGGCTTGGGATACACCAAAGATTCTCAGCCAAGGTGGTGAGGCACCCTAGGGTACCATCCAGATCCTTTGAAGTGTGTTGTAGGATGTGAGGAAATAAGCAGATGAGCTAAGTAGATGTAGTGTCAGACATGTCCTTGTCTGAATGATCCCCTACCTCCATTGCCTAACCCCTTTTTAAGGAGTTAAGCACTGTAATATATACATTAGTTTTTGGAAATTGGGAGCCACACAATTCACAAAAATTATGGAGGGATGCCTTGGGTTCAAAAAAGTTGAGAACCACTGGTATAGACCAAAGACTCTTTAATAAAAGGGCTGCCATATCTAGTGCATCAGCATCCCTGTTCTTAAAAATGGTGGTGGGGGCACTTAACTAAAGCTCATTGAACAAGCTTTAGTTTCAAGTGCCCCCACTGCCCTTTTTAAGTGTAGGGAGGCTGATGCATGACACAGGAGGGTAGTAGAGCGCAGCAATTGCTATGCTCCACCAGACTCAATTAATCAAATCTGCTCTGATGCACTGGAATTTCAGCGTGTTGGAGCAGCCTCGCTGCTCATGTATAGACACCTATTGAGACAAAGGGGAAAAATTGAGGATGCAGGTAGAAACCATAATGAGCAGAAAGATAGACTAAGGAGCATCTAAAATGAGTTGCTGCATGAATTGCTTAAGAGAAAATGGTGGTTCACAGGTTTTGTTTTTGAAATGCCTCCCAAATAAAGATCCCTGCATATGAAGGCTGTGAACCCAAGGATTTTTTTTACTGACAATCTGCAAACATTTTACTGACGTGCTAACTTTTTTACTGACAACCCTGTCTGACTGAAGCAATGGTTTTATAGCCTGCTTCCCCCACCACAGCAGTCCCCTACTTGCCTCACACCCTGATACCTCTGACTGCACCCTTCACCATGCAGCCTACTCCCCAGCCTGACTCCTGCCAACACCACTCTCCCTGTTCCGGCATGTTCCTGAAAAAATCCCTGCATTATCACAAATGTTTTAATGGTTGCAGGAATAGCTTTAGATGTTGCTACACCCCAAATAAAAGATCTGTTTCTTCACAATACTGCAAGACTTTCAGGTGCAGCCAAACCTTAAAATGCGAAGTCTTTCTTTCCTTACAAAACAGCACAGCAAACAGGACCATTTCTTGGTGGCTGCATGTACGTGGCCAGCATAGTTTATATGTTAAAGTATTTAGATTTAGCTTATGCTTAATTTCCTGCATAACAAAGTCAACACTGAAAAAGTTAGGGATTTCCCACCACTCTCTTGGCACATTGTTTAGTCAGTTTCATTCTCTGCTGTTGTTGGTAGCAAAACCAATGAAGAGCTACAGGAAGTTGTTAATGGGAGCTAGGAATGTGTTGTTTTTTCAGTAACAGTGGTTTCCTCCACTCCTCTCTGTACATCTAGGGTGAAATTTAGCACTACTGAAGTAGTGGCAAACCTTTTGGTTGTGTCTGAAATTTACCATTATTATTTAAATCGGGTGTCACTTTCAGGGCACTGGCAGACATTAATTTAAAGGCGTGATGGGATCTGATCCTCGGTCCCAACCATCACACTTCCTGCCATGCCACAGGGATGGGGATCAGATCCAAATCATGACCTTCTTGCAAATGCAGGGGAAAACCAGGATCATGATGTGATTAACAGACTAATATTTTTAGTGTAATGTCTGCCAGGGTCCTATGTCAGACAAAGCCACTAGTGCACCGGAGTTCCTTTCATTTTAGTAATGTACAGGCCTTGTTGCACACTAATTTTGGGCAGCAGCTGGAGCTCTTACCCTCTGGATTGTCCACAAATCAACACTTTAGAGTGGTTTTAAGCACTCATTATGTGACTCAAAGTACACTGCTTCAGGGCACGATTACCTCTGATCTGTACCACCCAACTCCTGTTCCATTTAGGTGTGGCCATTCCACACAGATGTTCTGCCCAAGTGGAAGTCCTCCAATATCCTGGGATCTCTCACACTCCTGCCCATGGAACAGGGATAGAAGCCTGCCCTGACTCACCAGCCTTCTAGTGGCAACTCACAGTTGCATCTCCTAGTCCTGGCCCTGCTCACCAGGCCTCCACTAGAAACCTTCACTGATTGTCCCCCACCTGCAGAGTTGTGAGTTGCTAGACTAAAGGTGTGACTGCTTCAAAATCCAAGCTGGTACTAACACCAGCCAACACCTGGGCAGCTCACAGCATAATAAGACTTTGCTTTAGAGTTACGCTGACATCTTTATTGGTTTTACAACTGTTACTAGTAATTAAGCTTGTTTTAAAAGAGGGATCCCAAAATTTCAACAATTACTTGGGGAATATCGGATTTGGGATACTAAATACCCTCAGTGTGTGTGGCTGGTTCTCTGGTTGAGTTTTGTTTTGGGTTTGTTTAAGTTCATCTTAATTTTAATTAAGTTTTCTCTGGTATTAAGTTCCATCTACTAGCTCTTGTTGTGACTTCCTTCATTGGTTCAGAAAGTTCTTCATGGCTATGGTGCATCAGGATCCCATTAAGATACCTGTACATCTCTAATCAATTCACTTCGAACTTCTTGGTGAGCTAAACTCACTCTCCTTTATACCTTCTTATTTTTTACTGTGTTCTTTTAACTGGACCCAAAATCCAGGGCTGCTCTCAGTGAGACTGTATATAATAATAAGATGGAGAATACTGATGTGTTAGTCAACATTGGAGACTGGTCCAAAGCACAGAATGTGATTGTAGATTAGATTTTTCCAGCAATTTGTGTAAGCAAAAGGTTCAGCTTGTCATAAAAATATAGGCCAATTGCATAGTTTGAATCTGGATATGAATTTTCTGGTGTTTTTCTGATGTTTTGATTCAAGTCTAATTCTAGCAAGAGCACTGAATGTAATTTATCTTGGTTTTTATGACCTATGAATGTAGTACTCAAAATATTGTAGTAAGGTAATTAGGCCTCACATAATAATGATGATTTCTGTACATATGTCCTGTTTTCGATCGTTTGCCAATGGCATGTCTATTGTGGGGAATGAGATCTCAAATAATACTTTTGAATTCAAATTTGCTAAGATCTAATTTTATCTCAGTCCTTTTGGGATCTGTTCCTTTCATGCACTAAGGAGTCCTGCTGTGGTCTGGATCAGGCTCAGGTTTATATGGGTCAGTCCTACAGACCCATTAAAATCATCTAGTCGGTCTTCACAGGCTTGTTACCAAGACAAAGCAGTGACATGAGGACATCACAAGTATGCTCACATCTTGGATTGCATTTGTTGTCGTGCCAGAAGCATTTATTTGATTTACATTTGTTCCTTCTGAATATCCATAATTTGCCCAGTGAAGACACTAACACCTCCTCCTTGAGTGATTGATTGCACCTCCTGTTAGTGCTGGCTTTGCTGTGGTTGAAGATACGTCCCCAGTGGATCTGAGGTTTTATCCTGTGGAAAAAAATTATGTAAAGTAAATCTTGCATAAAAATGCAAGCGTTCTTACATAAAAAACCCAAATCTCTTAGAAATGCTTTAAGAACTTAAAAATGCTTTGGGTTGCCCCGTGTATAAATTGTGTTGAGTTTGAATGGGAGCTCTCTATAGGAGACTGGTATACAGGCAGGATTGACTGGGGGCAGAGAAGTTCTGGCCATGCCCCACTAAACTGACCAAACTCCCCCTCTGGCAGCAGGGAAAGGGGTTGGGGTAGAAACCTGATATGACTGGAAGTTCCCTCCAGGAAGCTTCCTGGAGTTTGTTGTACTGGTTTCAGAGGAAGTTTTGTGCTAGGGGACTAGGGCAAAACATTTGCATGCAAAAGATGGTAGGGGCTGGTATTTTATCATGTGAAATGATATTCTTAGAGCTTGAACCATGACTGCTTTCTGTACATCCCCCTGGTATACTGGCAGATTATTGACCGTTCCCAGTTGATCTTTATCTGCTCGACAGCCAAGGTTCCAGTCCCCTCTTTTCATTGCCAGCCAGAAGAGCTCTGTTTGCATCCCAGAAGAAGAATGAATCCATGCATTTTTTCCGGATGCCTGAAACAAGATTTTGGAAAAGAAAAAATTAGTGCACAATTATAGTGATTAGAGCTACTAAATGAAATAAACCAGTTGTCCCTGGCTTTCTCTCCTTTCCCCAAAGACATAAATCTAAAACACAGTGATTCAACTTTATGGATTTCAAAAAAAAAAGGATACAAGATCCCAGTAAAACAATACAACATCAGGCTTTTATAAGACATTCCTCCAGCCCACAAGGTCTGCTTGCCAATTTCAGCTGGAAGAAAATTGTAAAATAGTTGCACATTTAACCCCTGAAAAGAAATGTAAATTCAACTGGAATTGCTGACTCATCCGTAACTATAGCTTAGCAAGCTGTGCTCCATAATGTAACTTAAAGCAGAGACCTTGCTTTGCTCTTCATGGTTCTTGATTTGCATGAAAGAGAGTCAAATATCCTTCACCTTTTATCATAACAGTCAACTTTTTCTCAGGGTGTTTACCCAGTAACTGTTACCAACAACATCTATCCCAAGCTCAGATTCTAAGAATTTGAAACCACAACAGTATATGCTGGTAAATCAGGAACATGATGTGTATACCTGTAGCTGTCCATTGTCAGACACAATTCACAGTAGGAAATGTCCATAATCTGTAATAATCTGCTTTGCTAAGATGTATGGAAAAGGACCACCGGTTTTTATTAAATACGCGTTAAAATAACTGAAACCTCAGATCACGGAATCACATTGCAATGTTCGTACAGCACGGGCACATGTCCTGCCTCTGTCTCGCTCTTTCTCTCCCGGATTCTTCCAGTTTGATAGCATAGCTATAAAAGGGACTGCCAGTTCCCCTGACCTGATTTGAAGAGGGTGTTTGTTGCTTGCAGATCCCTCTGTTACTGACACTGCTAATCTTTGTGCAAATAGTGTTTTTTCCCACATGGGATAGTACTTCACCACAGTCTTATGACTAGGCCATCACACTCCTTTGGCGTTTATATAGTTCAGTCTAATGGACTAAGCATACCACAAGTGCTCTGGTTTTCATTGTCCGGATGCCATGCTCATTTTGATTACCCTGATGCTGTTTTTTGGTGGTTATTTCTAAATAAAATGCTCCACTTATTTGATGTGCAAGCATTTCCTGTAACCCTTTTTGTTGTCCTGATGTACGTATGTGTGTGTTGCATGCTATGGGCGTGTACAGAAGTTGCTTTTTTCACCATTTAAAGCACTTTATTGCCGTGACTTAACAAAAGTGCAGGGCTTTACAGCACTTCAAAAATGGGCACAGCGCTTTTAAATTAACCTGTGTTAAACGAGGTATAAAATTTGAAGTGTTGTATTTTACGGCACTTTAGCACCTTACAGCTTTAAATACCTTCTGTGCACTGGCCAGCATCCCAATAGCAAATCTGCAAAAGCCGGCAATTCACCCTGCTCCCACTGAGACAGCAACAGTCGGGCCAGATGGGGGGTGGGGATGGAAGGAGAGGGGAGGCCATCTTCTGGATCCCTGCAGCATGTCTCACCATGCAACTGGAGGGGTTGGCTCTGTGCTGGGGGCTACCAGGCACTGTGGAGCTCCTGCCACCCCAGAAGGCTGGTGGATGCCCAGCAGGGCTTGCAGCCAGGGCAGGCTCTGGGCTGAGCAGTGCTGGGGGGAAGGAGGTAGGCTCAGCTCTGTACAGCCCAGGCAGAAGGGGAGCATTGGCGCTGGCTCCATGCCATCCTGCCTGGCTGGGGACCCATTCCCTCTCAGCACAGCGCAGCTAGGAAGGGCCTCTGCAGTCCTGGATAAGTCAGGGAAGCATGGGGGCTCAGTGTGTTGGGGTGGAGACTCATCAAACACCCATAGACCACAGAACCAGAGCAGCCATGGCTCAGAGCCTAGCACAGCACCCACATCTTTTTATCTATCTTTGGTATATCTATGCATCACTCTCTCCTGTTGATATCTACATAGATGGCGAGTGGAAATGCTGACAAAG
>NW_017729025.1:134730641-134737423 GCF_001723915.1 Gavialis gangeticus
GCAGTACAGGGTGAGACCTGCTGCCCAGCGTTTGGCAGAAGCAGCGCCTGTCCCAGCTTCTGCCGGGAGTAGGAGAGGCTGAGTGACAACCTCTCACCCCAGCCCCGCCTTCTGTACTGGTTTGCTTCTGTCTGTAGTCTCTTGCAGCCCCCACAAGCTAGTGTCCCCTGCCACCTAGCCTGGCAAGTACAGGGAGGCTCAGAGGAACCCACCCACCCCCCCCTTCACCAAACACTGCACTTCTGTCATGTTTAAGAGCACTGTACCTTTATAATGCTAGAAAAAGTGCTCTAAATTACAGTGCATGGAGCACTTCTGTACCTACCCTATATAAGTATAACTTGGGCATGAGAGAGGAGGCTTGGGTGTGGGTCTTCAGATATCCAATCAAATTAGACAGCATGGTGCATATACCTGTGTCTGAAAGAAGATGCTGTCATTCTTCTTGCATATTGCAAAGTTAAATATAAAACAGGTCCTCCTTACCACTACAGTCAGCTGCTGTTTTGCATTCCTGTTCAGTTTCAGAATATTAGCAAATTACTGTCTTCCTTCCATCTCCCCTGGAGGCTTTTCTATTACTCCTTTATTTGGATTTTTAAATGTGAAAAAGTATAGGGATTTTTTTCCCTAGGATGCAAAAAAGTTTTCACAAACACAAGGGCTTGAACATAACAGACAGGCTACTTAGAAACGCTTCTTGAGTGAATCTAGTCCAGTGGTTCTCAACCTTTCTAAACTCAAGGTACCCCTAATAAAAGAAAATTCTAGCTATTAGTTTTCATTCCTTTTTTGACTACAGAAAAGGAACAAAGCAATTCTTCTGTTGCAAAGCACTCAAACCATGACAAGTCAGAATGCTTTTAACAGTATGAATTCCTATTTGAAATCTCTGGATTTAACTTGTGAATTGTGTTTGCACACACAACAGTGCTAACATTGCACCTTTGGAAAGATTTCAAGGAACCCCAGGGTGCTGACACAACCTGGTTGAGAATCACTGATCTACTCATTCCAGGCCATATATTTTTACAATGTCAGGAGGGTAAAAATTTTATCCACTGAAATTGAGAATATAATCAGAAAAATCTGTTGACTCACTTGTCTGTTTATCAAGTACTTTTCTGTCATCCTAACTCTTAAATTTACAATATTCTCTTAAAGCTTTACAAGGACGTTCTTAGCTGAAGACACACTTGGTTCCTTATCTTTGTTACTAACAACACCTTAAACAAGGTTTGAAAAATAATCTATTATAATCTCAGACTATTTAAGTCTGGACAAAAAAAAATAACTCCCTGATGTTTTTGCTTTCTGGTTGTCATAAGTTAACAGCTAAACATTTAGGCATACTGGTAAATGCTACAAGTAGTTTTTTAAAGCTTGGTGTGCTTTTTTCATTGATTTAAAAACATTTTACTGTTCTTGCAGTCAAGCCTTGTACTTTTTTGTGTACAAAGAAGTATAGCAAATGTAAAACAAAACTGAGAGCATAGTTGTCTTTTTTCCTGATGTTTCTTCTAAATAGCTGTTGGAACTATACAAAATATTTTCCAACACTTTGGAATATTTTTCAGTAGGTTAGACTTGGAAGGAGGGGGCAATCTATTTGACAAAGTCTTGCATTCACTCTTATGAAATATTCAACAGTAATACCTGTTTATGCTGGAAAGTGAACTTAGTAAATCGTGTGCCATTTGTTGGAAATGAGTAATAAAGGACTCTAGAACATCCCAGATCTGATAAATAGGAACTGTTCGGTTTCTCAAACCTAAGTAAATGATTTTCCTACAATTTCTGTTTCACATTATCCTAACTTTTTTAGTTCTGGTATTGGGTATGTAAGAGAAAAAGTGTCGTCTTTAGAGTATAAATCAAAATCGGACTAATAAAGACTGATCTACAAGAACCCAGTTTATCTTCAAAGGATCTTACTATATGTTTACAGTCTCTGACCTAGTTCACTGCTTGTCTTCAGAATGTAATTTAACTCTTGCCTGGGCCAAGTAATGCTAGTCTAGCTCTTTTTGGCCACATGTAAAGGCACACTTTTTCATGTTTCATGGAAACATCCATTTTGTCTCAGAGACACAATCCACTGTTTTATAAATGTCAGCTCTCCATATCTTACGTAACAATGCCTTGTGAAAGTTTTCACAATATAGTTTATTTGGGAGTGGACCATCTGTGTCTAATTCCACATCTTGTTTTCAATTTGTACAGGAACTATTATTTCGAATGTTATCATGTTAAAATAAACTCCGACTTGAACAGCATTCTAACAGCATACTCTGCCCTTCTCATTTCCCTCAATATGCTTTACGTTGTTAACTGTACAACTCTCTGCACTGTTAGTTTAGTTAGTCTCCTTTTATTCTTTGAACACCTATCCACACAGATGGTCCTTTCTCAGTGTCTCCATCATACGTGGGACACAGCAGGCTCAGCTATAGGCAATCTGGGATTTCGAAAAGAGGGATGTAGATGGTTTGGCACATCATCGCATACAAGGCAACATATTTTCTTCTGTTAAAAGAGAAACTAGAAGCCTTACTAATATGGTAGGGGACTAGTACTAAATTATTCAGTTTAAGATCAAAGCAAAAAACAAATAAAACTATTGGAAAATGAATGTGTTGAGGTGTATATATAAATTGTTTAACAAAACGCAACAAGCTAGGCAAAAAAATAGTAAAAGGATATTGTATCATTAGTCCTGTAGTCAGTATAGTTAAATGTACATCTCTTATTCAGGTTCATAAAACAAAATCTACCTTTCTTGAGGATCTTGAGTGCCTCCAATACTTCACAGTCAGTCATTTCTACACCTGAATTAATATTATCACACCTGAGTTACGGTTTTCAGCTAGAGCTAAAAACAGTCTGCAGGGCTGTAAAAAATAAGAGATGTTAACAAGAATGGCTACTAGACACCAACATTTCAGAAGAAAGGATAGTTTGAATAGTCCAGTAACCTGAAGCATCAAGACCCTTGAAAAGGATAGAGGGCCGTTAACACCCATGGAGGGAAGAGAAATTTAACAGGTATCAGGGAGATGATAACAACCCATGGAATCCATTGACTCCCTCAGCAGTGCCTAAATAGAGACATTGCTCCCTTTCCGCAGGCAGTTGGTTTTGAAGTCTGGATGAAGCAGCAATCAAAAGGGTTGCAACCGCACCACTGCACTCCTGACTCCACCCCATGGCTCAGCCGTCCTCAGGTTTCTACTTCTTGTCCCTGGCACTGAAGGAGAATCCTGGCAGTGTCTAGTTAATCTGTACACACTGATTTATTTAATAGGATAACTGCTGTTGTTCTTTTGTATGCTGACAAAAATATTATATAGATAGTGTAGTTTAGCTACATCCATTCCTGCTCCCTCTCCTCCAAACAGTTGTATTTATGGTCTGCCTGAAATGCCATTTATTTAGTATTGACCCTAGTTGTCTTCAGCTGGCATGAGTGGACCTTTACTATCTATATTATTTCTGGTAGCCCACATTAAAGCTGTTCACACTGTATTACTTGAGGCAAGCACAGGTTGGGGTGGATCTTCCAGGGCTGAGATGCCCTGGTGCTGCACA
The DNA here is from genome assembly GCF_001723915.1 of Gavialis gangeticus. Classification (NCBI taxonomy): domain Eukaryota; kingdom Metazoa; phylum Chordata; order Crocodylia; family Gavialidae; genus Gavialis; species Gavialis gangeticus. The sequence continues at coordinate 134,734,230 of NW_017729025.1, forward strand.
TCAAGCTTGGGAGTTTACAATATATGTAAATTTAGCTGGTACAGGCCTGTGGGTGACCTTAGCTGTCAGTGTAGATAGGCTGAGGCTCACACTGGAATATGAGAGCTGCTCTTTGTATGGTGCTTCAATGCTCATTAATGACATTCCTGGTGCCTGCTTTGTCTTGGAGAAGACATGGCTCGGAGCAACACACCTCGGCTCTTTTCCTCCCAGGGTTCCCAGAAAACAAGGGAGGTGGGGCTGTAATGTCACTTAATTGATGGTAATGCAAGCTTATGTTGAGAAGTGGGGCTCAAACATTAAATCAGTTGCTCACAATCGGTGCCAATGTCAAATCCAAATGTACTCCCTGATGGTCCCATTCATATGCCGCTACTGAGGTGGGAAGAATCACCTCTCCAGTTTGCCCAGATACAAGAGACAGGTGGCAGGGGTGGAGGGGGAGGGTTGAATCACCTCTCCAGTTTGCCTAGATACTTTCCACCTGAGTACTGGCATATGAATGGGACCACCAGGCTGGATAACCTAATAGGGAAGGCTGAGTGAGAGGCTAATACACGTGATGCTTTGGGAGCTGGTACCAGAATGATGCTTTAGGCTCTCTGCAGTTCAGTTTACCTATCTGTGAAGTGGGGATCATGAAACTTACTCTCTATCATAGCATTTTTTAAATACTAAAAGGAGATTTCTTCTACCAACACAATTTTAAATGAAGCTTACTCCCACAGAAGCTTAAATAATGTTTTAGAATGGTTTAAGAAGGCTGTAATCCATCAACAACATGTCTTTCTCATCAAAAGATGTGTGGTTTGTGGTTAAAAAAAATAAATGGAAGATGTGATATTCAAAATTCCTGCATTCTGATTTCAGTATAACTAGTATCTACGGGGAAGGATTCTGTTTCACTTCCCATAGTTCTGACAATGGAGCAACAGTAATTCACAGTTAGTCTCCTGGGAAAAAAATAATGTCCTAGGTCGTGCTACATAATGGAACATCTCTTCTTGCTATTTTCAAATATAGTCTTCGCCCCTAAAGCAGCACATTGGAAGTCTTTGAATTATACCAATGCAGGCGCACTTTTAGGAGGATTCCTAGATGGCTTGCCTGGTGGTTTTCAGGAATATATGCTATTTGCACTAGAATAAATATTTCTGGGTTTTGTGTGTTCAAGTTTATTTGGAGAGCCGTCCCCTAAGGACAATCTCAGATAACATCCTGTAGATTATTAAACATTCACTTCTTGATCATATCAACAACAGGATGTGTTTCGCTTTTTCCATTGTCCCCGTTTGATTATATTTTGAGTAAATTTGTTTTTTGGAATTATGGATAGTTCACAATAGCCTACCCACAATGACTAGGGTGGCCACATTCCCTGAGTCTCAAAATGGGACAACCTGATAAGTTTGAGGGAAAAGTGTTTCCTTTGCAAAGGTACTTCAGCATCCTGCACCGCTCTACTTCCCTCTGCCCTCCCTTCCCAGCTCTCTGGTGCATTCAGCTGTCTCTTGCCCCAGCTCTGTGCCACACTTGGCAGTCTGTGAGCTCTGGGATTAGCTGTGTGTGCCAGGAAGCAGAGGAGGGGAGTAGTAGAGCACTGTGGGAGACTGGCAGCCCCCTATCACATACCATAGCAGGAGAAGATGGGACAGAAGCTTTCATTTGAAGAAACTGCAGGGCTGCTTAGGGCAGGTGTTAAAACCAGGACAGTCCCTGTGAAAACAGGACCCACAGTCACCCTAACAATGATGACTATTCAAGATGCATATGTACATGTGTAAGTCTGTCCCTGTTCAAAACTGCAGTAAGTTTGTGTTAAACTCTTACTGACTTCAGTTTGACTGAATCGGGCTGCATTAAGGTCTTAACTTTGTCCCGATTTGTGGTCAGTAACAAAAGCCATCAGTGTGTGTGTGTGTGTATGACCATGCAGGAGGGAGTTGAGCTTATTTTTTATTACAGGTCTGTTTTTGCTCTGTTTAGCCCCCAGACAGTTCAGTACTTGGTGCACTAAAAGTACATTCATTTATAAGTTTTTGTGCCTCAGCCTGTCCAATGTGCAATGCTTGTGATAGCCTTGAGAGCAGAATATAGACTTCTGCTTAAAGAGATTTTTTTTTAAACGGGGACAGAAATTACTTGCATTTGTTTCCCTAAAAGTGAATTCCCATGAATACTACAAATGTCCCTGTGCTGCAGACTTTGGATCCAGGTTTAGAACCAAGCTCTATCAAAATTCAGGAGGATTCAGATCTGGACCTTCAGATGTGAGCCACTGTAAAATTCAAACCCAGATCCAGACTTTGTCCAAAAGACAAGGCACATTTTGTAAAAGCTATAATAAATGTTATGGTTCAGGACCGTTTCCCAGCAGGAGTCTTTTGAAGTCCGTTATTAATTACAGTTAAGTATTCATCAGGAGAAAAATCAGTGTCACTTGTTCCTTTCCTGTTATGCATACAGAACATCTCTCCCCTCCTAAATAGGCCATTCTGTTTACTTACAAGAAAGGGAACTGGCAAGCCTAGTCCTGCTTTCCTCTTAGACCCTCTGTAGTAAGCCTCAACTTCCTTGCCAAACCAGGGTCACAAACGCATAGCACCATAACTTCATGTGCAGTTTGGCTGTGTCTTTGATGGGAAAGGTGATAGACAGGCAAGTGATGGAATAAAGTGGGTCCAAACCGTACGTTGAAGGGGTGGTATTTTTCTTGTTTATTTGTCCTTTGTTTAGCCCTGCATTTTTATATGTTGTCTGCTGGTCAGTCATTATTCAGCCAGCAGCTGTGATGGCCAGTTCAAAGAGTTACTAAACTTAATTTTTTTTTAATGGTTTGTCCATTCATTTTTCTGCTTCCAAGGACTTCCAGTGATTTAACTAGGAAAATATGCCTAATCCCACTGAAACCTTCTCCATTTAGTTTTTGACATAAAGTAACATGGTGGCTGTTGTGGTCTTTGTGCTGTATGTGGATTTTTTGGGTCACAAGATGATGATGGGAAACAAGGGTGTGTGTGTGTGTGTGTGTGTGTGTGTGTGTAAAAAGCAAAACACCAAATAAGCTGACTAGAGGGAACAGACCAAGTACTTGGCAGGGTCTTCTGCTTTTAATATTTTGTTGATGGTAGAATTTGTTCAGTTTGTACACCTGCTGGAGAAGCGCTTTTTCGGAAGTTGGCTCACTCTCAGAG
>NW_017729025.1:134742423-134743998 GCF_001723915.1 Gavialis gangeticus
TGTAAAAAGCAAAACACCAAATAAGCTGACTAGAGGGAACAGACCAAGTACTTGGCAGGGTCTTCTGCTTTTAATATTTTGTTGATGGTAGAATTTGTTCAGTTTGTACACCTGCTGGAGAAGCGCTTTTTCGGAAGTTGGCTCACTCTCAGAGACTAATTTAAATCTCTGGGTAATAATATACAGAGAATAATCAAAAGAACAAAAACAAAACCAAATCGCAGGCATGTGTCATAAATGATTTATGCAGACTTTCATCCACATTGAAAGCAAATGTTCTGATTGATTTTCAGCAAATTTTCTCCTCTTGTTGTCTTTAACATTACATTTGTGTTTAATATTAAACAATCTGCCATGCATCTAGATACACTGTTTTCCTTATAAAAATAAAACCAGCTAGAAACAATGAAATATGAAATGAAAGAGAGTTCCTGCACTAATAGTTATCAAATCGGCTTCCATATCCCTAGTGCCTCTTAACTTTGAAAGGCAGCACCAGATTTCCTCATAATCCTATTTTTGTTCTAGACCTTGCAGTAACTATTTGTTCAGCTCTTATTGCAGTAAGTGTGGTTTTGACAGGGGAACTGATAAGGGCAAAGAGTGGATGCTGAGAAACCTTACAGTTTTTTTTTGTTTTTTTAACTAAAATAAAAGCCTGGCTTCATGGTACTGCTGTCTGTATATGGGCTGCCAGCCACTGTGCTGTCTTGCCCCATATTTAATCTTTGCAAATGTTTTGGGACTGGAAGGGTTAGATCAGAAGTCCGGGTGGGTTGTACCACTGTGAATTTGGATTCTGTGGGCTAGTCAGTGCAAGAAAAATAAGTCTCTGCCCCTTAACATATGCATCTCCATTTCTAGCACTGCGTTTAAATGAACTGTTTTTTGAGTTCAACAATAGTCAGATCTGGTATTTCTACTTTTTAGCTAAAGACAGAAGTGGAATTCTGAGGTGTTTCACGAATGCCTGCCAGCCTTATGCCTCTGTAGGTTTTGTATAGCTCAGATCAGCGTTGTGACCCACTAGGTGTCCTTCTATCAAACAGCCGCCACATCTGAAACTTTTAGACATTCCCCTATCGCCCTCTGCAAGAAACCAAAGGCAATGGATGCAGGTGTCGCCGTAGACGTAGTCTTTCTAGACTTCAGCAAGGCCTTTGACACCGTCTCCTACCCCATCCTCATTAAAAAACTAGGCGACTGTGGCATTGATGCCTACACAGTCGGATGGATTGCAGATCGGCTCAAGGGTCGTACTCAGAGGGTGGTGGTGGATGGGTCATATTCAACCTGGGGAGAAGTGGGCAGTGGAGTCCCCCAGGGCTCAGTCCTTGGGCCCGTGCTGTTCAATCTCTTTATCAGCAATTTGGACAATGGGGTGAAAAGCACCCTGTTTAAATTCGCTGAGGATACCAAAATTTGGGGTGAGGTGAGCACACTAGTAGGGAGGGAAAGATTGCAGCAAGATCTGGATAGGTTGCAGGGGTGGGTTAGCAAAAACAGGATGCGTTTCAATACTGACAAGTGCAGGATGCTGCACTTGGGCAGTAGTAACCAGCAGCACACTTATAG
>NW_017729025.1:134744317-134748524 GCF_001723915.1 Gavialis gangeticus
GGCGGCTAGGAGCTGGAACCAACTTCCAAGGGAAGTGGTGCTGGCTCCTACCCTGGGGATCTTTAAGAAGAGGCTTGATGCCTACCTGACTGGACTCATTTGAGTCCAGTTTTTCTCCCGCCCAGGCGGGGGGGTCAGACTTGAAGATCTACAAGGTCCCTTCTGACCCTACTTCTATGATGCTATGAATCTTGGGGAGGGGTAAGAAAGGGGAGTTATGCCTACTCTGATGTGCACTAATCTGTTTGCCCCTCCTCTGTGTAAACCAGCATGTGAGGAAATCTGTATGCATCAGTTTTGCCTACCCATCTTCAGATGTCACCTGGCTCCACTTGGTCAAGGCACATACAATCCAAGGATGAGATCACGTAGGCATTCACCCAGCATATTGCCTTTGGATTCACCTCTGCTGTTAAGGGCAAACCGATTAACTTTCATCTACAGGGAGTCTCAAAGTTAAATGATTATCGCATCTGAATCTCCTTGTTCGCTGTCTGAAATGCTGGATTCTGTTTTCCTCCACCTCACATTTCCCTTCTAACCCCCACGCTTTCCTGCTGGCCCCCGAAGGAGGACAGCGCTGCCATGCAGCACCGCAGTCGTCGGAGCTGGAAGTGGCCAGTTCAGGACAAGGGGAATGGAATTCGAGCCATTACTGGAATTCTAATCTAAGTGTTCTAGAAAAGAACTTAACAGCTCTTTGCTCGTCCTCCTGGGTCTGATGCTTGACAGGAAATGAGTTTGACGGGTTCAGAGGCAGGTCACAGAACTCGCGTCGCTGCCAGCTGCTCGGCCGACCTTAACAGTGTGTTTTCAGAAATCGGATACATTTGCTTATTATTAAAGCCCTTTCTCTCCGAGAAGTCATTCCTAAAACCAGGTTCCACCAGACGTCCTCTCGGCATATTGCATCCTTTCCATTCTACATTCTTCTAAACTGACACTTGTTATGACCTAAGACTCGAACCATGTGAAAAATGCTGTTTTGTAATTCAAGGCAAAGTGAACAATCGTGATGTGTTTGCAGGCATGTTTTTGTTTGCTTTTTCCAGGCTTTATTTTGCTTGTCCCTCATGCATCCATCTGCGGAATCAAAAGGAAATCTGGAAACTTTTAAACAGTCGAAAAGCTTAATTATGCAAGATATGCTTAGCGGAGAATGCGTTTCAGACCTGATTCATAGAAATTAACTTTGGTGGACAGACTACCCATTTACATGCAGAAGTTGAGACGCTTATTCCCAAGGCAATTTAAAAGGAAACTTCCATCTTGTGATGGAATGCTATTGGCATTCAGACTAGTGCAAAGTTAAAATAAGCCGAGCAGAATAATTGCATGAGTTTATCCTTCTTTGCCTTGTGCTTCTGATGTGGAAGTTGCGTAGTAACTTCATCAAAAATCCATCAGGAAAGACCCACTGATAAGAGTGGAAGTCCAGTAAGGGAGTAGAGGAAGTTGGCATATCACAACCATTATGTAACAAGGACATTAATAGCTCAGGTACCAGCCCGGGTACACTTGGTGGGGCAAAGGGGTGCCCTGTCCTCTGATGACAGTGGTGGTGGTCAGGCAGGGTGCTGAGGAAAGGGTCAGCTACTAGAGTGTCTTCCTCCCCTCTATAGAGCTAGGCCAAAACCAAGTACTTAACCAAGTACATTTTATTACAGGAATAAATACGGGCACTTAATATAAAACAGAATATTTACAAGGCTTAACATGTATATAATATGCCACAATTCACATATAATACCAAATATGAACCAAATAACTTACAGCCTATACAACACAATTAACACACAGGGATATTAACCTATATAACCCAAGTAAATTAAAAATGATATTTCTTTAAACCTTCACAAATAGCAATACCAATATACACACTGAAGCATTAAAACGCATAAATCATATAAACCCCCTTAAAGAATACCCCTAGCTATATAACCCTTAACAGAACAACAGCCTCAAAATAGGGAGTGCACTCGGCACCTCCCTGAGGGGTTTCCCTGAAGCCCCTCCCCTTTAGGGCCCTGGGACGTGGACATGCAATGGAGGGTGGAGGAGGCAGCCCCTCATCACCCATGTCAGCCTCCCCTGCAGGGCCCACTTCCCCAGTAACTTGCGCTTCTTCTCTGAAGCAGCCAAGGCTCATCCCCTGGTGGCTGATCCCACAAAAGCCTCTCCCCAGCGGTGCCTTCAGCTCTCCTCGATGGCCCGGCGCCCTGCACCAGGCACCCAGGGCTCTCTCTCACGGGAGCCAAGCCCTTGCAGGCTCCAACTCCCCAGTCTCACACCGGGGGTTCTCCCCTTTCCCGGGCCCTGCTCTGGGCACTGGGGCCCCTTTAGTTAGAAGTGGAGCCGCACTGCAGGGCTCAAGTCACTTGGCCTAGGGCTGGGGCTAACGTGAGCAGCCACGAGCTGCTTCCAGGGCGGTTCTCAGTGCGCTGACTCGCACACTGTGTGGGGCCCAAGCAGCCTCGAGCTGCTCCCAGGGCCAGCTCTCCATGTGCTGATCTGCACACCAATGGCCCAGCTGCTTGCCAGGTTCACAGGCTCAAGCCACCTTGAGCAGCTTCTAGAGCCTGATCCCCGTGCGCCAATTCACGCACCGCTGAAGCTCAAACAGGGGCCTGAGGACAGCTGTCTCCGGAGCTCCTCTCTCCTCGCTGGCCCTTGTCGTCTCTCCCTCACGTGCTGAGCGCGCTCTCCTTTCATACTCTCCAGGGGCTCCACCCCTCAAGTTCTCCTGGCCTGGCTGGTGCAGCTCCGATTCAGGGCCAGCTGCTCCTTGCCCCCTCCCTTCAGATAAGGGCGGGGGGCATTGCTTCCCTTGTGCTGCCTCCGGATTGGTGGTCGGGCTCCACCAGCCAAACAGCAGAACCTCGATCCTGGGACTCCACCCAAGCTCTGCACAGGTAAGCCTGCTACACTTATTCCCAAGGCCAGTGGTTTTCTGACCACTTCGTCCTGTCAGATAAAGCAACACATCCTGAGAGAGAATCTCAGGGATGGTCCATCTTCCTCCTTCAGTTGTCAGACTTGACTTCCTTTCCCTGAAGCCACTGCAGAGACCTTTGCAGATTCATTAGGACATTTCTAAGAAGACTAGATGAAAACACATTTTATATCCTGTGTAATGCTGCTTGGTTACAACAGTGCCCCGTTTATCTTTACAGTTTGTTTTCCTTTCTTTGGATGAAGGATTTTAATAGTGAATTTCTACTGTTTTGTCTTGCATCTTTGTGCCCTGCTTCATGGTCTAGTTAAATCTTCCCATGTGTTTGCATCCTCTTGATGTTGGTGTCATCGGAAAACTTGGGCAGGTACAAATTGATAAGGAACTGGACATGGATGCCACAGAGGCTACACAGCATTTAATTCTGCAACACACAAACACACCATGTAGTGTAGTTGGCGGCAAAAAAAAAGGACATATAAGAGGAAAGATGACTGGACTACAGCCAATATGGCTTGCCATTACTTATGGAATGAGGGATGTTTCACAGCTATGCATTAAGTGATGCGTGAAGTAATTTGAGAACCTCTGCCTCTGCAAAGCTAGTCCCCTGCCAAGTATGGCATCAGATAATATTCCTCCATCCTTATGAAATTACAGAGTGCAGCATTTGTTAGTATTGGAGATGATGAGGGGTCCCTTCTAGATGTAGCTCTTTAAAATACCTCATGCAATATTGATGCAAAACAGAGGACACCTGGACATCAAACTGGGTCACTAGATTGGGTCTTTGTGTCTCAGAGGGAATTTCAGTAGTGCCTCTGACTTTCAGTGTCAGCTAAGTGAGCTTAAAAAAGCCCATGATGCAAAAGGAACAGAGTGGATACACTAATCATTTTACTATGCCAACCTTGTGTGCAGTGGCTGCCAGCATAAATGGGATGTATCCTCAGGTGGTCAAACAGGCAAAGGATAATGTGCATGTCTGGATTGTAGGATCTCGGTGCCTAGCTCCTCCGCCCATTGGTGGTCAGGCAGGCTTATCTATTTGAGAACTTTAGGGACCAAGAAAAATTGCAGTCAGCCACCATCCTTGCTATTCATACCTTTTGCCTTTGCCTAGTATACTCTTGCCCAGGGTTATAACAACCCCCTTGCTGTATCTCCAGGTATTATTTAAGTAACTTCCCAACTCACTGAACATGAAGAGGGATTTTCAGGCAAAAAAAAAAAAAAAAAAAATTTTTTCCAAAA
>NW_017729025.1:134753524-134755031 GCF_001723915.1 Gavialis gangeticus
CTAGTATACTCTTGCCCAGGGTTATAACAACCCCCTTGCTGTATCTCCAGGTATTATTTAAGTAACTTCCCAACTCACTGAACATGAAGAGGGATTTTCAGGCAAAAAAAAAAAAAAAAAAGACTTTTTCCAAAGAGAACTGCTGCATTTTAGTTGCTATCTTGTCAATCTCCAAGAAGACGCCTCAGCCAGATGACTACAGAAGCCCTCAGGGCTTACTCTACCATATAGCAGAGTATCTCAAGTGCTAGTACAGCAGGATGCAAGATGGTTCCTACAAGTTATCAGACAGATTCATATGTGGATCCCTGATTTCTTGGCATTATCAATAATGCCTTTTTGAAACCTGCTAAGACCATGGGGCAGATGTCAGTACCTGTTCCTTTAATTTCTAGGAAGGTAGGCAAGGGATACCAGGAGCTATCTACCTGGATCGAATACATAAACCCACCCTATGCCAGGTTCCCTGTGGAAGTAGAGGCCATCAGACATCTAAACAGCGGCCTGAAAATTATGCCCAAGAACCAGAGGTTGAAATAACTTGATTTATTTCAACTAGCAGAGTGATTTTTCTCAGCCAGTTTGCTATTAAGGATTGCAAATTACTAAGCACTGTTAGCAATGTACAACTGGCTCTATTAGAGAGTCTAGCTTGTTAGAGGGTGAAAGGGAGTGGATGCTTAGTAACTTGCAGTGTGTGTGTGGTGGGGAGAGCCCAGAGGCTGCCAATAGGTTTTCTTGAGAACCCAAGTCCAAATTTCTGATTTCCTAGGGGCAGTCAAAAATTCTCACCAAGCTGAGTGAGATGCTTCAGATACTGAGGCATGATCCATAAGTAAGCTCCATTTGCTGAAAACAAGATGGTTTCTTCGTGACACTGGGCATCCCAAGGGAGGTGCAGACAGCAGTTGGTGTCCTTTTTATGGGAACCTGAACTATCTTAGTAGAAATATAGATGATACTCTATACTCCCTGAGGGGCTTCTGGGCTATTTTGTATTTGCCAAGAATATGTGCAAAACAATAGTGAACAGTAAGGCTGTGCAAAGCTTTGGTCCTTGATTCGATTTGGCCCAATTTGGAGGCCAAATCTCCGAATTGAATTGGAGAACCCTTTAATCTCTCTGGATCGAATCAGAACCCTTCGGCTTGATTTGGGTAGAGACAGCTTTAAATGCTTTTTCTACATGCCTCTAGGTAGCAGGGGCTCATGAGTGCTGTGATGCTGGAGTACATGGAGCATCCCACAGGAGTGCGGGGGGCTCCCCAGCATGCTCGCCAGCAGACCTGGAAGTGGAGCAGAAGCACTTCCAGTCTACTTCCAGGTCCATCAGGGAGCGCACGGGGGGGCCCCCTGAGCCCCACCCCGGATCAGTGACTGGTGCCTCCTGGTCGGGGGGCAGGGCACCAGGGGTCCTGCAGTGACTGATTGTTGAGCCAGGGAGGTGCAGGGGGCCCCCCAGGGCACTCCCCAGCAGACCTGGAGGTGGACCAGAAGTACTTCCAGT
>NW_017729025.1:134755127-134761639 GCF_001723915.1 Gavialis gangeticus
CACCTGCTACCTCAAGGTATGTAGAAAAAACATTTAAAACTGTCTGTATTGCTGATTCTCCAAACTGGCATTGAATCTTCAGATTTGGAATCAGCTGAATCAAATCAGGACAGTGATCCGAATCAACGAACGACTCACTGTCGCCGATTCAGGCTGAATCTGAATTGAATAGGGCCTGCTTCGCACGCCCCTAGCCTGCAGTCTAATCCAATAACACTGTCCCACCAAAGTTCCAGCAGGTTTCCAAGAAAGAGGCAGTCTTGTCAAAGTACAAGACACTTGGCTACTTTGTTGATTAGCTGTCATGCACGCACAGACTTCTTTTTTGGATGTTAAAAACATTTTAATTAAAGGCAGAAAAGAGCTTACATATGCTGCCAAGGTGCTCAGTATCAGTTATTTCCTATGGATACCCAACTCACAGCTTTCCTGGATTACTTAACAGTACTGTACTAAAAGTTTTGGACTCTCTCTTCTAGTGGGTTTTTTTTCCTTGTCTTTTCCTTTTTTTAATGCAGGTGTACTGTGCAGCAACATCAGTTATAACCCAGGAACAGACAGTCTTCTCCAACACAACTGTTAGGGAATTCTAAAACTGCCTACTCCCTTGGACCTCAGTATAGTTCAGGAGGAATCAGAAGGGATTAGTAGGACCCCCCTCCCCTTTGAGCTATTAGCAACTTGTTCTTGGCTACATTTAGCCATGAAAACAGCATTTTTAGCAGCAATTACATCAGCTTGAAAAAATGGGGAAATTCAGGCTCTTGTGTCAGGCCCTCCATAATAGGATATCCTTTCCATCAGGATAAGGTCACTCTTAGGCTCCATACCAAATGTTTATATAAGGTATTAACTTATTTTTTCCATTTGAACCAAATGATAAACTTACTGGGCTTCTTTCCCAAGCCACATACCAGTGAAGGGTAGGAGAGATTATGTACAACAGACATCCTCTAAGCACTGTCTCGTTTACGCAGAACTAGACCATTTAGAATTTCTGAGACTCTTGGTAGAATGTGCAGACCGATTGAAAGGACCAGCTACTTCAACCTAGAGACTTTAGTACATGTCTAGCTGCATGACACCATAAATTAGCCAATTTTGCTCCCCTGGTTCAGGAGATGATTCATTCTACCAGGACTCAAGCAGCATCTGCAGCTCCCTTGGGAATTGCACCCATCGTGGAAGTATGCAAGACAGCAAATTGTGGTTCAGTAAAGGTTTTTCCAAAGTACTGTCTCCTAGTTGCATCATGAAAGGTTACTGACTGTTTTGGCAGAACTGTGCTGTAACCTGTATTTAGATAGATTTGAAGCACTGCATTTTGGGTCGCTAAGCCTGGAATGTTATGTGGAAGTGACTCAGAGTTGCTAAATTACAGAAATCATGGTTCCTGGGGATCTGAATTGCCCTCCTTCCCTGCTACTTAAGAGCTCTGGATGCTCTTGGTACATGGCAATAGAAGAATTGGGGATATGCTTGATCCAAACAAAAACTGCCGGCTAATATAGTCCTATGTGGTGAGCATGCAGGAGAGACAAATCAGATGTGCTCTGTGTGTGTGCAATCTACTCTTGAAGAATCAGCTATCATATTCCAGGGCACAAAGGAGGATGGTTCAGAGTAGAGGACATGAGCACTAGGTCTAATATTTAAGAGGGTGCAAAAGAAATACTGATTAGGTCTCTGGTTTCATTTGCTGAAACATGGTGTGTCTGGTTGAGAGCCAGGTGACTGCTTAAATGAACAGACAGTGCCTTTGCTCTATAAAAGTCAATGTTCCTAAGAACAGGTTGTAAGCATGAGTGTGGTCTGACCTGTGTTAACCCAAGGCTTTCATAACAAACATAAAGAAGATAATTTACCAATAAATACTGCAAAAATGGCATCATAAATTACCTCCATGTTGGAGAGGAAAGAAGAGGGATTCTGTATGAGAAGCAGGTTGCCCCAGCCTCTACAGGAATGGAAACAACTAGGATATATTTCTCTTCCCCAAAATAACAAAGCAGCAAAACAAAAATTTAAAGTTATTTTAATTGACTCAGCCTGTCTCCCTGGGGGGCATTGTGTTTGGGCAAGAGAACTGGAAAAATTGTTGTGCGTTCAGCTCTAGGTACAGTCAGAAATCTGGAATAAGCAGAAAATCAGCAATAATGAAAAGGAAGATTGGCTGGGGAATCACTGGAAAGAAAATGGAGCTAAAGGAGAGTTTGCACTTTAATGTCAGAGACAGAGGTGGGAATGGGGGCAAGTTCTCATCTTGATTATGCTAGTGTAAATTTGACAGCAACATGGTGTTAACTCCAGTAACATCACTCTGGATTTATGCTGGTACTGAGATAAGAGAACCTGACATACCCTGTCTTTAGACTAGTGCAAAGGAGGAATAGCTTGACTGAAAACATCAGGCTTATGGTTGTGGAATAATAAAATTATCTACTCCTTAAAATAGATCCTGATTTTGTTTTTCAGTGATGGTATGCATCATAAAGACAGGGAGGAGATGACAACTAAGCTTGTCCTCTACTTACTCTCTTATGATGCATTCCTCTTGCCCATTTTTCAGTTTTAGAGGCATAGTGGTAACGTGCATTACTCAAAAAATTCACTCGCATTAAGAGTCAAATGTAAGGGTTTTAGGTAGGTCCCTAATCATAAGGAAAACTCAGTGGCCATTTTCAACCCAATTGTAATAACTGTAAAGAGCAGCTTTTGTTCAAGTGCCTTTGGATTCCCTGTTAACTTCTGCCATTTGTAATGACATTTTCTTAATTTTAAATTCTCTTTCCCCACTGTGAAAGAGAAATGAGAGAGATGGTGGAACTGACTTTACAAACTCCTATCAAATGTGCAAATTAAACTTTCTGAGCTCTACTGCCCTGACATCCGTAACTGAGAAATTCACAGAAAACAGTGATAGCTTCTGTAATTCCTTGTCACAGGGAACAAGCCATGTTTGTGTGAAGTTAGGCAGAAACCAGTGCAAGGTGGCACCGTAGAAACAGACTGGTTCAGAGAGGCATGGGCTTCCGTCGGCAGCAACCTGCTTTGTCAGATGCTATAATTTATTCTGGAAACAGTGACACAATGCACCAAAAAAGGCTCTAATTACCTTGAGGAAAGCTTCCACAAGACTTTGACTTTTTCATTATTATTATCTATTTCTTATTTTCCTTGTCTAGTAGTTGGCTGATCTTCTCTTGGGACCGATCCATTGAAATCTCCATGCAAGCCTTTCCATGGACTACAATGGGCTTGGGATCAGACCCCCAAAGAATGAATTTCCCTTTTATCTCTCCAGTTTTCTTCCTACCCTCCGTAGTTATAACAAAGCTGGTAAATGTCTTTTTGTTGTCTTGTACTACTTGCTCATCCTGGGGTTTATTTCAGCCTATAAATAGCATAATCATGGGTGCCTCCTTGTTTTTGTTTCAAGCTGCTTAGCCCCAGATCACCAACATGCGTGTTTACTGCCCTTCTGCAGCTGCTGTTGTGCTGAGATTGCTTATCTGCCTCGCGCCTGTCTGCTGAGGCTGTCTAGGTATTTCGCAATCACAAAAGTTCAAAATCCTCACAAAAGAAAAAAGAAAACCTATGTTAAAATGGATAAGAAAACTGAGCCAGAATGTTCTGGAGAAAAATCTTGCCAATGATGAATGCCTCCTTTTGTAATGACAGTGTTTTTTCTTCCATCTGTTCTTGACATGCTGAACAGAAATATGCTGCAACAGTAGAAAGCGGGGCTTGCCCCAGCATAGTTTACTTCTGATTATTTTGGGTAAAACTATGTGCAGAAGAAGAGTATGTTCTAACGGGGGCCTGAGGAGGAGAGGGCCAGCGAGGGATGGGGCACTGTTAAGCAGACTCGGGTCTGAGATGCTGCCTCTGAGCTGCTGCCGAGCTCCAGGGCCCTGTGAAGAGCATCAGGCAGGCGCTGGGATGCTATAGGAGCTGGTTTAGAGACTCTGGCTGAAACTGCTGCTCAGGTACTAGGAGTACAGCCAGACCAAGAGTCAAGAAACTGTAGGACTCCAAGCAGGAATCATTAAAGCCGTGTGAAATTTTGCCAGCTGTTTGATTTCAACACTGTTTCAACTCATTTCGAGCTCAAAACAGCGCAATCAAAATGAAACAAAGGGCTTCAAAACTGCCTCAACAAAATGAATGCAGTCAAAATGTTTTGAAGCAGCCAGCCAGGTTGTGGGAGATGGGAGAATGGGGCTGCGCTGCCAGCGGCTGTGCAACCCCATGTGGCTCAGCCAGGAGGGAGCACAGCCCTGGCTCTCCTTGCCTCTCACAGCCGAGGTACGCTCGGTGGGGCTGGCGGAGCGACGGGAGCGCCGCGCCAGCTCTGCCTGCCTCCCACCTGCGTTCTGATCGGCTCTGCTCAACAGAACGGGACAGGGCTTTCGAAAAGAAACAAAACCCAAAATGAAACGCTGTTCCATCAAAACGGATGTTGAAGCAGGATGCTGCTGTTTTGCACAGCCATAGTAATCACCAGGCTGCTAATTGGATAATGACTAAGCTTGACCTGAAGGCTCTGCTAATGAGATCCATGACAGCGTGCTTTCACAGCCTACTGGGATGGAGGGTGGTCAGATGACCAGAAGAGGAGGTGCCAAGGGCATTATAAGCCCAGAGCCAATGATGAGGCCTCAGACTGGCCCTTGACAGGCTCAGAGAGGGAGCTCTGCAGAGCCCAGAGTGAAGCAAGCCCTATGGGACGCTTATGTTGAGGTGAAGTGATTGATGTTGCTGTTTTAAATTCTGTGAGGCTTGGAAGTAGCTAGAGGGGTGGTGGAAGGAGGTCACTGAAGGTGCCTGTGGGAAGAAATTTTAGGGAGAGCCCCACGGGAGGGTAAGATGCACAGGATAAGGGTCGAGTGGATGCCCACACCCCAGAATTGGCCATGAAAGTATACACAGGCTTACCTACCATAAACTCAAAAGAAAAAGAGAAAGGGGACATTTATAGACATGCTCCCACAGGCAGGGGGGATGCTTTAATTAGCACAACTCCAAGAGCACTTGAAGCAGCACATGTATCGACATCCCTGTACTGAAAAATGGTGGCAAGGTGCTTTGAACTAAAGCTCACTGAACACGCTTTAGTTTAAAGTTCCCTACTGCCATTTTTCAGTGCAGGGACACTAACGCACTTGATGCTGGTGTCTGCTGGAGCACGGTAATTGCCACACTCCAGCAAGACTTGATTAATCAAGTCTACTCTGATGTGCTTTAATTACAGTGCATCAGAGCAGCCTCTCTGCACATGTATAGGAGCCCAGAGAGACTAAGATCTCTGCTGCTGCAATGGGAATTCAAACTGGCAACATGGTGAACCAAGAAGAGTCTCCCACACTTATCATTTGTAGCATCAAGGCATGGCAGGTGAGGGGGGGGCATATACCAGGTGGCCAGAGAGCTAAGCAGGCTGGGGCAGGATGCCAGAGGGAGACAGACTGGCTGAGACACCTCAGGCTTGTTACACATGTCTGTACTTGAAACTTACTGTGGGTTCTGTATAGTTGTTGTATAAGTTATATGTATGCACTGCTACTCTGCAATCAGTTCTTACTACTGTTTCTAACTAGTTCTTACTAGAATACTTACTACTTCTAATTGGGGGCATCTGCATGTATCATTGCAGCCCCAAAACACTAGTGTTTCAAAACAAATGCTCCATATCTGGACTAGACAAACTGAGGTTTCTCTATTGGTCTTCTGTGCAAGCATTGTTGGACTTCCTCTCATGCTGTGCATTTTCAGGACACCTACAGGAAGGCAGCGGAATTGGGAGATGAAATTGGACAAAATTCCCATGATTCTTCTCATCTTATCATCCGACTGGCTTTTGTAAGCCAGCCAATGCTATTTTCAAGGCACTGATAGACTGCGTAGAGGAAGTGCTGGCAAATGCTGCAATCCACACTGAACATAAACAGACTGTCACAAGCTGATCTAAAGATGTACAATGCCCGCAGAAGCGGGGCATCTGAGGAGGAAAAGAAAGCCGACATGGAACAAACACTTCTTAATCTTTTCCTGGTCTCTGACACCTACCAGTGATAGATGGGACAGAAAGGTGCTTTGGAATTGAGGTGACCATGAGTTGCAACAAAATCTCAATATGTCAAAAGTTGTCATCTTCCTGTTCAAGTGCTGCAGGCTCCAAGGCAAGCTTGTACCAATCGCATTGGAGCACTCTATACTGAGGGGCACCCTCATCTGCAAGTTCACTCTCCCTTATTGCCTCCAGTCAGTTGTTAACCAGTTGGCATTGACAGATTTGTTGTTTAGGCTGTTTTGGTGGAGAAGCATGCTTCTATTAAGATGGTGTGTTTTTTCCCAGCACTGCTACCACCATCCCCCAGGATCACAAAGCTGAGTAACACAGTGAAGTTTCTTGGCAAGTATGCAAGCTTGGGACTCCCAAATCATATTAAGTTACTAATGGGGCATATACGCCTATTTTTTTTTTTTTTTTTTTTTTTTTTTTTTTTTTT
>NW_017729025.1:134761650-134763081 GCF_001723915.1 Gavialis gangeticus
TTTTTTGACAACCCCTCCAAGATCTCTTTCTCGCCCCCACATTCCCCATCAAGCACATACGCACATATCTGGGCTATGACGTTCATCAGCAGAAAGGGGTATTTCTTCAGGTCCTGAGGCCCCACTATCAGTTGCCAGCCTAATCTGGAATGGCCTGCAAAGGTCTAAAATGCCAAAATGTTTCCTGCAATGAGAGGAATATAGTTTTGTTGCTATAGACTTAGATGGCATTGCTAGTCCTCTGGGAATTCTGGTAGCTTAACCTCTGGTTCCTTGATATGTCAGTGCCTCTATTGAGCACTTCAGTGGAAAAAAGGGATATTTATTTTGGAGTAGTCCCAGAGTGATAGCTGATGTATGTTTGAGAGACTGAAAGATAGAGGGAAGTGCCTGATATCCAAATATGTGCTATCTCTGATATCTGCTTGCTACATTTTGCACAACCTTCAGTGAGAGAAAGGGAGAGCACCTTGAGGATGAGTGGGAAGAGAAGGCTGTTAAGTTCTGTATATTTTGAACAATTGAAGAGTAGGCCTCAGCTACTATAGTTTCTATGAGAGCTGTAGTAAATTGTTTTGGAATCCCATTTCCTCTGGCTCTTTAGTCTTGATTGAGCTTGCAGATTTTAAAGACTTTTACAAAATAGTCCCTCTTGTTTGGATCCCAGAGATCTGAGGGGAGAATAGCAAGGGGTTGGATGTCTAACTCTGGGGAAAAGGTACCAAGTATACCACACAGGTAGGCTACTAATTTCACCCTTTTGTGGAAGACAGTAAAGGAGAGAGGGATGAGCAGAGGTTGGCTAATAATAGCTTGTGTATTTCTGGAGACATGTCTCTGAGCAATATTCTCCAAAAAATCATAGGAGACTTCTGATTGAAAAGTTAGTGGGCAAGCTGGTAGAATATGCCACGCTGCTTTTTTTGCCTGGATGGTGTCCCTAGATCTGGTGCAGGGGTGGAAGAGACCCATTTGTTACATGGGCAGTCCTGAGAGGGCTGCACTGTCTTGTGGTTTTCAAGCTAAATTTTTCTCTTTGCCTTAATTTTTTTTTAACCAATAAGCTCTGCAGGAGCCTAAAGATATATATCTTAACATTTTTGTCTTACACAAGCATTGCAAAAATGCAAGTTATCATGCCATCAGGGTTGCCAATCCAGGTAAAAGAAAAAAAAGCTACTGACAAAATGAGGGTATGAAAAGAAGAAATACATGGTTACCATAGTAGAACATAACCATAGTTGACGCTACATAGCATAATCAGGGTTTACAAAGAAGTACATTTGTGTGTGCACAGAAATGCACACAACTATGAACTGCAGCTAAGAATTATTTAAACCATCCTTAGAATCCTTCTATTTGTGCTTGTTCATTGAAACATCAGCACTGTTAACCATTGTAGTAGTAATAATTTGCTTCATCCTAGACTCA
>NW_017729025.1:134768081-134781136 GCF_001723915.1 Gavialis gangeticus
AGCTACTGACAAAATGAGGGTATGAAAAGAAGAAATACATGGTTACCATAGTAGAACATAACCATAGTTGACGCTACATAGCATAATCAGGGTTTACAAAGAAGTACATTTGTGTGTGCACAGAAATGCACACAACTATGAACTGCAGCTAAGAATTATTTAAACCATCCTTAGAATCCTTCTATTTGTGCTTGTTCATTGAAACATCAGCACTGTTAACCATTGTAGTAGTAATAATTTGCTTCATCCTAGACTCACCCCCATCTCTGTCCTGCCCGGTGCTTCAGACTGTCCAGAGCCATTGCCTAACTTTGAGAAGAGCAGCCATTGCAGGCTGCTCCTGCTGCTGCTGATGAAGCAAGTGTTGCCACACTCGTAAGTTGGAAGCATGAGGGCCACAAAGCCAGCAACAGATAGAATGGTCAATGTCAATAAGACCTTGGGCGCCCAAAGAAGGGCCGTAAAGGCATTCATAGATGATGTGGCTGTCTGTCTGAGCTTGAGCACCACACCTGGAGCCAGTGTCATTGGAGAGGCCCCAAGAGTGCATGCTTGCCTTAAACTGCCCAGTGTCCATTCTGAGAGGGTTAAAAGCAGTCCAGGCCCTGTGTGGTAGCTGCCAAACTGAAGGGTGGAAGCTGGTGTTGAGGATGAAGTTCTTTAGCTGCAGTTCTTATGCAGCATGTTTCCTGCTCCACTGATGAGACGCCCATGCCGCAGGTGACATGCCATCTGTAGATTTGGTGAGCTTATTGGCCTGAGTGGAGAACAGGTTCTGAGACTTCAGACAGTAGTTGGTTTTCTGGCTTGTGGCTACTAGATTAGAGTGCAAAGAATGGTCTAGATCTTGGGTTTTGAGGCCTAGGGCCAAGGTAGCATTGTCTCTGGATGTCGGGGGTTGTAGGGGGAAGGGGAATGCCTGAGAGGACTGGTAAGCTGTCAACTGGGGTTGGCATAAGACATCCAGTAATGGTCCTCATGATGCTGTTAAGGGTAGAATCCACTAACTTGCTGTGCATGCTCTGGCCTCGTACTGGTGCACAGTACTCAACAGGTGCATACGCCAGTCCCAAAGTGGAGGTGCAGAGTGTTTGGAAGCTTGCACCCGAGGTGGTGCCAGTGAGGCAATGGATGAGAGCTCCTCTACTGTTAACCTTACCATGGACCCACTTCCAGATGCTGGTGGTAGGTCAGGGTCTAGTCCAGCTTGACTCCTAAGTAAGTAATGGTGTAACAATGTTCAAGTGTCCAGTTGCCAATCTTTCAGGGATCTATTTGGTAGCCATGTTGGTCTGAGACCAAAAAAAATGCAAAACTCTAGACCTCTTGGTTCAGAGATGATACCTTTTATTAGACCAACTAAGAAATCGCAAAAAAAATCTTTTTCTGCAAGCTTCCAGGCACATGCGCTCTTCCTCAGACTCAGAGAAAATTTAAAGATGATAAAAGTCCCCATAGGTAGAAAATAAACTTGACTTTTATTTCTTTCTTCACTTGGTTGTTATTTAGGTGGAAGGCCCTTGCCACTGTTTCAGTGAGGCTGAGCTGGAGACACCGCTTATGGAAGTGATTGGCAAGGGTGTTCATGTCTGATGTCAAGGTGGAGTCAGTGGCTTCTCCTTGTCTTCCCTCATCAATACCTCTTTGAGGAAAGTTAATGCCACACTTTTGTCGCCATCCCCACGTTCAGATTGCTACCAGCCTAGTAGCGTGTGGGACTGTTAGCCATTGCAGACAGCATAGGCAGATGCAGTGGCAGCACATGACCGGGGGAGGGGGCTAAGGAGGCTCCCAAGTGCTACAAAACCCTGACAGGGAGATCCCTGCAGGTGCTATACTCCTGCTCAAGTACAAGGTGATGCTGCTACATCTGTCCCTCAACACCTCTTGCATCCAGCCGCATTCTGATGATAGATTTTCAGTCAAGCTCATATTTTCTTAGTGGCTTTTAGGATTTGTCTGTTTTGTTGTTTATAGATGGTTCTCTTTTTTTCACAGATTTTATAGATGACCAGTTTTAATCCCCCCCACCCCACCCCCCAGTAGCCCTGCACTGCCAGTCTCTGGCCACAGAAGCCAAGCCATGCAGCACTGAACCATATAGTGCATCTTGGAGGAGAAACCAAATAGTTTTCCTGGGTGCCAAAAAACTGGGACTTAACAACACCATTGGTTTTTATGACTCAATATAACTAATAACTCCCCTCTCTTGCTAACTCTTTTCTTTGCCTGCTTCCCTTTTCAAGTGCTTGAACTTCCTAACATCATTAGGTTCAACTAAAGTAATTGTTCTAACTTTCACTTAGCCTGGGCTATGACAGTTTGTCTCCTAGGCCTGATGAAGAGCACCTGAGGCCTGAAAGCCTGTTTCCTACCTTTCCCAACTGTATGAATTGGTTCAATAAAAAGAAAATGGCCCCACCTGCCAAACCAGGCAATCGGAATATGACATGGGTGTCTGAACTCCCTATGAGCTGGAATCCAATGACAGGCTGGCCACATGCTGGCATTTAACCTGTGAGATGACACCCAGTCAGGGTGTCTCTGGATCCGTAGAAGGCACAAAAGTGAGCAGTGACCAGGTAGCTGGCAAAGCAGTATGAAACAGGTCTGGGACAATTTGGGAGCTGTTCAGGAGCTGCTTCAGGATGGTGTTACATCTGCATCTCTTTTTGTTATTAGTAAATGCGTTGCGCATCTCAGAAAACCCCCTTCTGCAGTCGAGTGAATAATGCATGTTCAAACACCAGATGATTCGCAATGAAACTATGCTTGTGGACATAGGCAATTTTAATGCAAAGCAGTTTAAATCCATCCAAACCAAAGGTCAAGCACAGACAAGCCCGAAAAGACAATGCAGCATGTGAACAATAGCTAGTAGAATCCAGGCTAAAGGTGAACCAGGATTAGTCATGTGTAGTGGGTGCAGCTTTCAGTTCTATATATGGCTAATATCTTTGGAGGCTGATCCTGTAAATCATAATTCATCCAGGAATCCTTAATCATGTGAATAGTCTCCCTGAAATCAGACCAATCACTTTAATACACTCCACCCAGCTTCTAAATATGATTGACTAATTCCTTGTACGTAACAACAATTGTTTGTAACAAAAGCATCTGAATTGTATTGGGGGAACTGATGCATTTCCCAAACTGGCTTAAAGTTTCAATACCTCTCAAATGTGAAAGTAAGAAAAGTGTGGGTGAGAAGTAACAGCACTGGACTATTTATATTGCTTAGAGCTGGTATGTCACATGATTATGAATCGATGGATTATTTTTGTTGTGATAGGCAGTCTGATAACAAACAGAAGGATGTTATGCTGCCAGAAATAAAGCTAAGAATGACTACAAGGAATTTGAGAAAATGTGCCCAGTATCTTTGTAAAAGATTTCAATATTGTAAATTTAAAAATGAATTCGTTGTTATTCCAACTACTGGGAATGAAAGCCAATGCAAAAAGAGATGGTATTTGCAACTGATAGTCGTGTTAAATGATAAGTAGCCAAATATCACTGAGGCAAAGTGCTTGAGATTTGGCAACAAAAACTTGAGCACTCCTTCTAGAAAAATGGCAAGGATATAAACTGATGCAGTTCATCTGGACATCTGTACACTTAAAATTTATTTAAATGATGCTAGAAAAAGGCAAGCCATTTTAACCAGTTAGAGAAAAATAATAATAATTTTAGCAGTTTTAACTAAAAAATGGTGAAATTCTCAGAGGAATTAAAATGATATTTCTCCAGTTGCTCAATACATGCACTTTTCAACAGTTAAAATTGCATGCAAATAGAAGTATGCAAAAATTTAAGTTATTAAATTGACAGGTTCTGGGTGTTGTGGCCAATTTCTCTGACACATTTTGCAGCAGTCAAAACCAGGCCTGTTCCCCCCTACCCACCCCCATGAATACTGACATTTTTTTTTTCATCAGAGCATGGAAGGGAGCTCTTGAGCGCAAAAGACCAAACTTTGCTACATAACATGGTTTTCATCTAAAACATGCATTTGCATTCACTGATATCAATGTTGTTGTATCGCAAGACAACAGAAAGGAAGACCAGTGGAATCGGAAATAATCATGGTCTTCAGAAACTGGTGGAGATCTACTATGTACAGTGATGGGTACCCTGTTGGCATCATATAATAATGCTGTTCTTAACTTGTCTGTGTGTCCTTTTCTTCCCTTTTAATATAGGCATGTCAAGTTTTTTAATGTCCATGTGATGGAACACAAAGTAGTACAGAGAGCTGAGAAAAAGGAAACAAGGGAATTAATTGTAAGCCCCATAAGGGAACTGCAGAGGGTTAAGACAGCAAAAAGCCCTGCCTTAAATTACCACAGGGTGGCAGTGTTGCATTTCTATCATAAGGAAACTAAAACTTAGCCCTCTAAGGTGCTACTTAATTTTCCTACTACAGTAGTACTTTGCTTGTACCGGTAGGGTGAATTTAATTATAATAATATTTCTACATGAGCAGTTTTATCCAGTTATTCTACCTGAGTGCAGGCCCACTCTGAAAAGTGACTGTAAAATGGGGCACCTTCCTACCCTAAGTCAGCTGTGTATCTCTAGTGACAAATGAGCATTAGCACCGCAAAGCCAACAAGCATAGCTAACAGAGCAGGCTGCCTTCTGCTACTTGAATCATCAGCAGAACTAATAGCTGAATGCCATGCACTGGGGCCTCTGAAAACTCTGCAGGTATATCCAGGCTGATGCAGTTATAAACTGCCCTGCAGAGCAAGGTACTGATGTGCCGAGGGGAAGAACACAGTTTCACTCCAAGAGCTGAGGCTGAATTTGCCAGGCAGGTACTTAAATATGACATGCTACTCTCAAACTGGAATGGTAATTATAGCTGGGCAATAAATTGTTGCCTGTTCTAGGCAAAAATTGGCAATGGTGTTGTGTGGCTCCCTGCTTCTAACCAAGACTAAGGGTTTCACAGGTCTGCTAGTGACATAAAGGGTCATGTGCAAGTCCTCCACGATGAGCAGATTTCTCACTGCAGTATCTGTAGGTCATGTGTTTGACCTCTCTGTTCATCAGGCTTATCAGTATTCATCTGCTTTCTGCTTAAAACCACTCTAACACTGACCTCAGGAAGCTTCCTTTGTGCTTTTTTAAAAATGGTGTCCTTGCACAAGATGTCAAATTTCCAACTCTCTCTGCCAATTTCAGAGTGCAGAAACATTCAGTTTCTATCAAAATAATGAAACAAAATATTTCAACATGTCCATTCAGTGAAAAATTCCAATATTTCAACTGCTCATCTCAAATTGGGCTGAAAATGGAATGGAATTTTCCACAGGATAGAAATTGTGACTTTTTTTTGTTCTGTTTTGTTTTGAACCAGCTGCAATTTATTATTTGTGTAGAGTCTACTAGATCTAGCCAAAGCTAGATCTAGCCTTTCTGAATCCCTAGAATTTCCCCATCCTTAAATTGGCCGACATTCAGATTGGTCCTTATTTGGGCAGCTCCTCTAGACCAGAACAATCTAAACCCAGGCCTGCACTCCCACTGACTTTGCAAAGTTCTGATCTGATTCTAAACTTTCCAGCTCAGCTCTATTTCTAGTTGTTACTAACATTCACCCTGCAGTAAATACAGATAACTAAAGCACTGAGGTAATCGCTGCTGAGCTTGAGAAAACAGAGCTGAGTCACATGAGGGAGATGAAAGCTAGTACTAAGTGCCATGATTACTCTATCAAAGTGATTTCTTAAAAAGTCCTTCCCCCAAACAATAGCATCAGATGATATAAACTGGTGACACTTTCTAATCTGGGCTCATGAACTAACTGGCCTGTGTTTGTTAGCTGTCAGATTGGAGATGTAGTTACAGTTGCAGTGTTTAAAGGCCTGTGGCAACATAAGGTGCTTGCAATGGAAAGTGACCATTCACACCCTTGTGAGTTGTTACAAGCTATCGGTTGTACAAGTATGTGTCTGTGGAGATAAAGCAGTTGTCTTGCCCTGTCATTAAGACTTTTCCATACAAGTCCTGTCTGTTGACAAAAATCTATCAATATCACAGCAAAAAGCAGTGGCTGATCTAGAAAAAATGCAATGGATTTAGCAGCACAAGAAATGATAGACTGAGTGGGAGTATGTGAGTGCAAGAACAGTTTCAGCCCTGTTCCAGGTCCCCTTTTGTCTTCTGAGTACTGCCGTTGCTGGAGGATGGAAAAACAAGTGAAAAGGGAGCCCCAGTGACTGAGTAGCTGTCATGAAAGGTGGCTATAGTAGTGGTATTCATGACATGGATAATTCAAATGTTTTCACAGCATCATAAATCACCTGCTTATTGCCTAAGTGTATGTCTACACTGCAGTCCAAGAGGATGAGGTGCTCACATTGACATGTCTGGGCTAGCAGCAGCACAAAGGCAAAATGCAAGAAATACTCGTAAATGCATGGCCAGTCACAGCATGCTAAACTGCCATCACCTGTGAGATCTCTCTGATCTGCATTCACACTTTTCGACTGTAATGTGTAGACTTTCATTAGGCACCCCCACACATTTGCTGACTTTCTGACTCTCCTGTGTGGTGGCACATTTGGTCCAGCTTACTTCCCTCATTTATTATCATTGATATAAAAGCAAAAGCCAGCCCTGGGTGGATAGACAGAGCCAAGGGATTCTTTTATTCATACATTTTAATTGCTTTGTGCATTGTTTTGCAATGTGGCCAGCCAGTAGTGTAACTTGGGATGGGAAAGTCACCCACTTGGAGGGGGCATCAGAATGGTAGCTTTGTGGGAAATCCATGGTGCTGCAGCAGCAGGACCCCATGCCATGGCTATCATAGCAACTGCTGAGTGCAACATCTCCACTACTGCTATAGCAGCAGCTATGACAACCAGGCTACTCCATGCCAGCAGCAGATGAGTTGTTTGAGTCCCTGGAGCAGGTAAGTTTGACCCCTCCCTCTTCCTCTGCTCTCAAGTGCTTGGCACACACCCACCATGGTTTTCCTTGGGGCTAGCCTCCCTCCCCAGGCAGGGTTTTCCCAAGGTACTAAACCTACTAGTTTTTGCGTTACCAGAACTAGTAGGTTTTGTACCCTGGGAACAAAGCTACCCTGAAGGTTGGATATAAAGAAGATGGAGATAAACTATTCTTTATGGCTGCAGGGAGCAGGACAGGAAGCAATGATCTTAAATTGTACCAAGGGTTATTTAAGTTAGATATTCAGAAGAACTTTCTCACTATGCAAGTGGTTAAGCATTGGAACGGGTTATCTAGAGAGGTTGTGGGATCTCCAAATTTAGAAGGCTTTAAGAGCAGGTTAGACAGACACTTAGCTGGCATGATTTAGTGAGGGATGATCCTCCCTTGACTTACTAAGGTCCCTTGCAACCCTACCTTTCCATGTTTCTATGAATTCCAGCAGCCAGGATCATGTTTTGTGGGCTCTAGCTTCTCTGATAGTCACATCATCACATGGCTGCTTTCCTCAACAGGATTACTAGGGGTCTACTTAAATTGTTTAGTTTCTCTGCAATTTTTGCAGGTTGGTCACAGTATAAATAGTAAATTCCACAGATATTTCCTGGATGTGCTCATACACAATATACAACAAAGTAAATTAGACATAGAGTTGTACAAAAAATCTAGACATACTAATTCACGCTTACCTTAATAAAAACAATCCATTAAAGTATGCCAATGCCCCACCAGGGGAAGGAGGGACAAGGGGGCGGCTACTGTCTTGTGTGTAGTTGGAGCCAGGCAGAGCAGTTGTCAGCAAAGCAACTGCTGCCCTTCACGCCACCCCCACCAGCAGGTGCCTTGCCTCCTGGGCCGGCTGCAAGGCTGGGCCGCAGTGGCAGCAAGGATCATTGGCTCCCGCTGGGGAGCCAGCATTTTACTTTTATTAAGTTTTAATTTTTTTTAAGTTGATTTCACAGATAATCACATATTTCACGTTTTTCACAAATCCACAAAATCGTGAGTTGAGTAGACCCTTACTCATTACATACGTTTGTTTGTTTTTTAATCCCTAACCCTGACAAAACAGCGTATGGATGGGGTTGGACTCTTACACAAAATTGCTGTGTATGGGAACTGGAGAGTGAACTCCTTAGGAAACACTGTGAAGCTTTAGTGTTCTGTAATATCATAAAGCTGAAAAGAGTCGACTCTGTTCAGGTGTTCTCTGCACCACGGTTATCGGTGATGCTAAAGTGACTGATTTTAGTTTGCTGCTTCATACCCTCGACAAATAACATGTTTCATGTTTCTGTAAGTTTCAGCAATGGCTTCTCCTTTCACTCAACTCTGTCTCAGGGCTGTTATAAATTGTAAGAGCAAGAGGTGAACCCCACAATTTCTGACCTGCCGTGTGTGTGTGTGCTTTCTAGCCCAAGGGTTTTATGACTATCAGAAGTAGCCAGGCGCTGCAAAATGTGGAACTAGATTTTGAAGCCCCTTGGGGTGCAGACAGAACTGACAATTTTCACCCAATCTAGCCACAGAAAGCAGTCTCCAGTGCTGGCTGGGGACCCCCTGGAATGAGCTCCCTCTGCTCCCTTTCCCCCCTCTCATTCTGAAACAGGGGCAGGCTGGGAGAGAGAGTGGCTGTTGCTAGGGAAAACCAGCGGCAGGGTCTCAGCCAGGGGCTGGATTCCCCTCTCCCTTGAAGCAACAGTGAACTTCTGTTTGGTCCGGGGGATGGTTGTAACTCAAAACGCTTCCTGCAAAGCATTCTTAGTTACAGCAGGGAACTGCACTTCTGTCTGCACCCACAGTGTTTGGGTCCAGAATTTTAGTTCAGGTCACTTAGAGAAGTTGGATCTGGGTTTCTATTTTGAGCATGCCCAGGTGGATTGTTTTTTGGCCCCATTAAGCCAATGGGAGTCTTGCCATTGCCTGCAATGGGACTAAGACTTCATTCTCAAAGTTTCTGGGTGTATTTTTGGATTTAGGGTTTGGTTTTGGCTAATTTCCAGGACATCAAGGTCCATTTTTAATAATGTTAGTTCTCTGAGGGTGTTGTCTCTAGTTGTTCTCATTTCTGGGAAGTTGCATTCCTGCAGAGCTTCAGAAGCAAGAAGTCTGATAAACAGCATCAAGTGTGACTTCTCAGACTGAGACCCAACACCAAGATTGTTGTTGCAGCATTTAAGGGATCATAAGACACTCTTAGAGAGTATTTAGAGGCAACACACAATGCTTTAGCCATGTCCTTTGCTGCCCTCTCCAAGCCCTTTGAGAAATAATCTAATTTAGAAGATCTGCTCCCAGAATTTGCTATTTAGCCAGTATGCCAGATATTGTGACACTTGGATTGCTTACGTGTTGTGGGAGTGATTCCCAAAGACTTTTTTTTTTGACGTTTGGCTGCTAGGACAGGGCTGTCCAGCTCATGTCCCCAATGGGCCACATGCAACCCACAAGGGGTTAACTTGCAGCCTGTGGGCTCTTCCAAAGCTACTATTCCCCCACACTGCATCTGGTGATGGCAGATGAGAGACCTGCCGGGGTGTCTGGGCTCTTCCTCTCTCCCCCAGCTTCCATTCCCTGCCCCTGCCCCTGCCCCTGCCCCTGCCCCTAGGGGCAGGGTGGGACAGCACACAAGGACCCACGGAGTCCACACAACCCACATGGCAGGGCCAGAGGAGGGGCACCATAAGGGTCACATGGCCCCCAGCCCCCAGGAACTCTGACATTGGACAGCCCTAGATTCCTTCATTCCTTCATCTGCTCCAAAGCTGCTCAAGCTGACATGAAGTTTGACTTGGGATCCTTGCAGAAGCAGCTGGGATAGCCTGACAGTCTCTTGAATTACAGTAAAGGTTGATGCTGAATTGCATCTCCACGGGCCTTTGCTTATTACCAGGAAGCTATTTCCATTTTCTTTTTGACTACAGGTGGTCAAGTCACTAGATGCATAGTATTTACTGGCCTTAAGTATTTCTTCTTGTATCCACTATCATTCATAGCAACTGGTAATGGGGGCAGTTGGATGATCGCGGGTTTACAAATCTGCATTTCATTCTGTGGGCCAGCTATTGTCTTACAGCTTTCCTCCCTGCTATGCTATATACCAAGCATTAAAAGCTGCTGTCATATTTCCCAGCTCTCCCCTCCCTACATGCTGCTCCCCCACAACCTGAAGAGAACAGGGTACATACAATTTCTTGTTCTTGAGTAAACTGATGCTATTCCTGGCTTTACATGTTAGGAAACACGCACTTCCTAACAAGGAGCTGCATAGTCCATGTGACTAGGTAGCCCTTACCTACAGTGTTTGTATTCCTTAGGTTGTTCTTCAGTTTTCCCATACTAACCACTTAGTATAAACCTAGGTGGGAAGTGCATCACACAAAAATCCTATGCTAACAAAGTAATAATCCTTCCATGAACAAGTGCTTGCCCTTCTTTACCATGGGATTCAGACTGACTACTAGAGAGAGCTCAAAATTTGGCTGCAAAACTGTCTTAAATTACAAAGAAGACAGTTGAGGTTGTAGACATCCCTTTAAACATTTCTTCAGCTCTCCGAGGCCTCATGAAGTTTCTAGACAGTCAGCTGGAGCTTGTGGGGGGGGGAAAGGACTCGCTAACGGAATTGCCAAGGTCAAATAGTGAATCTGTGACAGAGACAGGAATGTTTGCCCTTGACCTGGCAGGGTTTACTTCATGTGGGATGACAGGCCCTGAGGGCCCTGCGTTAACCTGGAAATCTAAGATAGTGTGAGACTTGGAGCTGAGATTGTCCACCCATTCCTGGTCAGTGTGACCCTGGGCAGAGTCCTAAACTTCTGTGTCTCTGTTTACCACTCCATAAAGCGAGATAAGGCTGGTACTTCACTATCCTGAATGGTTTAATGTGGTGCTTATTTGGTAAGCATTATGAGAGCTTCAAATGAAAGCTGTCATGCAAACATAAACTGTGAATTCTCTTCTGAACAGGAGGAGAAAGCATATTCTGTTTTCCGATCTTGATCTTTCACTGCAGTGCTTTCAATGGTTGGGGGAACCAGAGGGGAGGGTTGGCAAATATGATGCTGATGGAGATTAACCAGACTCGAAGTGATGGAACAGCTGGGGGGGATCCCAGTTCTTTCCAGACAACATGCAATCTGTAACACCTAGCATAAGAATAAAAATCTGTGTCATGTCAATGAAGAAAGATCTGCCTCCAGCTGGCAAGAAGTTATTGTGACACTAAGTTCAAGAGCTAAAACTTCCTTACTGTTCCCTTTCCCGCTTCACCTATGTCCGCTTTCCCTACTCGAAGTGAGGAGGATTTCTTCAGTACGTGGGTTGCCTGTAACATAGGGTTTCCATATTTCTACTTCCAAAAAAGAGGAAACCTGATGTGTGGGAGAGGTATACGACTGGGGCTGGTGGCAGTGATATGGCAATGCCCTGCCACTGCCCATTCTGTTGTCTCTTTACTCCCAAGACAAAGCCTTCCCAGCCCCCCAGTGCCCCGTTCTCAGAAGCCGCGGCCCTCCAGCCCTGCCAGTGCCCCTCACACCTGACCTGCAGCCCCCTGGCTCCCCACAGCCCTGCCCCTGCCCCAGTGCCACTGAACCAACCAGCAGCTCCCTCCTTTTCCCTCCCCACCCCATTTCTCTTCTCCCTTCCCCCACTGGAGGGGCATGTGCCTGGGGCATGCACCTCCCCTGCCCCTGCTGCAGCCCCAGACCTGCCGCCCCACCACACACACAAGCAGACACCCATCCACACCCCCCCTCCCAAAGACATACCTGCATCCAGCTGCCGGGCTGCTCCCACCCCCTGCCAAGCTACATGCCAGCAACGTGTGTGTGTGCCCTGCTTCCAATCGCCCTGCCCCCAGCCCCAAGCAGTGCCTTGCTGGGGCAAGCTGAGAGCAGAGCAAAATCCCAGACAGACATTTGATTACATGTTTAAAAGCTGCCTGGACTAAAGTCGGAGGATCTAAAAAGAGGACATGTTCAGGAAAACCTAGATGTATGGTAACCTTGTGTAACAACACTTAGGTATTTTTTGGCCTTTCTGAGATGCAGAAGCTGCTCAGAGCAACCTGAAGGTTTGGCTTTGTTTCTTCTATCCTCTGACTTCAGCAGTTTGGAAATGTATGTATAATGCACAAAGTATTGTGTTGCAACAGCCACAGATAAGACTGGTTTCAAGTTGGTCTAATTGCATCATTTTGAATTCCCCAAGATTCCCCCACTGTGAATCTTTCTAAAACCTGAGGTTCATAGTCACGCTACACCTCTGTTGTTTTCGGTGGGAGCTTTGCCTGAGAAAGAAGTGTAAAATTTGTCTCAGTCTTTGCATATTGTGAAGTCCATAAAATAAGTCAGAAAAGGCAGGGAGTGATTAAATTTACCACCAGCAGCCTATTTCCCTACAGCTTATGAGGATATGGGAAATATTAATGCTACACCTTGAATTTTATGAAGCAACTAAAAAGATGCATACAGTGGATTGGATCCCAGTCAAGATTAACAGCAAAAAAAGTCATTGTTCCAGAGTAAAGCAAGCCCCCCAGAAAGCACAGATTGAATGTTACCAAGGTTTTGAAAGATGCTGGCTGCTTCATTATGGTGCAGAAACTGCTGCAGCCACATTCCACTGCCCTTGGGATGGGAGCATGTTCACTGTAGTCAGGTCCGTCCCTAGGGTATGGCAAATTGGGGCAACTGCCCTGGGGCCCTGCACTTTGGGGGGCCACATACTTTGGCATCTGAGGGCTGCAGCAGAGGTGCTGCCTAGTGCCCACCCTGCAACACAGCCTGGCCCCTGTGAGGCTCCTGAGCATTGAGCACCATGGCTTGGTTCGTGTCCCCCGGCTGCAAGGGCATCCCTGACCCAGCCCAGCCCAGCCAGTGTGGCCCTTGCCTCAGCTGCCCCATGGTACAGATGGTCCAGTTCTGAGCGCCGCACTTCAAAAGGGATGTAGGCAACATGGAGAGGGTCCAGAGGAAGGCCACTCGCATGATCGGGGCAGCAGGGCAGGCCCTACGAGGAGAGGCTACGGGACCTGAACCTGTTCAGCCTCCACAAGAGAAGGCTGAGGGGGGATCTAGTGGCCTGTT
>NW_017729025.1:134786136-134786705 GCF_001723915.1 Gavialis gangeticus
CAAGAGAAGGCTGAGGGGGGATCTAGTGGCCTGTTACAAACTAGTCAGGGGGGACCAGCAGGCACTGGGGGAGTCCCTGTTCCCCTGAGCGCTATCAGGAGTGACTAGAAATAACGGTCAGAGGGTACATTCAGACTAGACATCAGGAGGTGCTACTTCACTGTCAGGGCAGCTAGGATCTGGAACCAACTTCCAAGAGAAGTGGTGCTGGCTCCTACCCTGGGGGTCTTTAAGACAAGGCTAGATGTACACCTTGCTGGGGTCGTTTGACCCCAGTACTCTTTCCTGCCATGGCAGGGGGTGGGACTCGATGATCTACTCAGGTCCCTTCCGACCCTAGAAACTATCCTAACCTGCCAGAGGTAAAGTAGGGGACCATGGCAGCCAATGTCCTGCTTCTATAAAAGTTCATCAATATATGCTCAAGAGATCCCAGAAAGAGAACCATGCCCCCATCCAACTGATGCCTCCACAGTTGGATGGGTAAAAAATTGGCTGATAGGGCACCCCCAGAGAGTAGTGGTGGACGAGTTGTACTCAAACTGGCGAGATGTGAGCAGTGGGGTACC
>NW_017729025.1:134786716-134789460 GCF_001723915.1 Gavialis gangeticus
GATCACCTGTCTGGGGTCTTGTGAACCCAGCATTCATTCAGGAGGTCAGGCTAGATGATCTGTTCAGGTCCCTCCTCCCCCTAGCTACTATGAAGAAGGCAAAAACCCACAAAGCTGATACTAAGCTGGCCATAGGGTAAAATTCCTTTCTGACACCAAATATGGCCATCGATCTGACCCCAAGCAGAGGGACAAGACCTCAATCCAGGAACCTCAGGCTTTGGTCCCAGCAGGAGCACTCCCATGCTCCACTGGGAACATTTGATCCCAGTGGAGCACACTCCAGTCAAAATCTCCAGCTTTGGTTTAGCCAACCCTCAATGCCTCTAAGTGAGGGTTAAAAACACCCTGACGCATGTAGCAGAAAGGGGAGGGTTGCCAAACCAAATGTCAACCAGCAGCCAAACAAAATGTCAATTTGTGTGGATCACAACTTTCTGTTCCATAAGGTGGAGGACACACCTAGGAGATCATCTATCTTGGATCTTTCCCTGACAAACAGGAAAGAACTGGGGGAAGATGGGAAGGTGATGGAGATCTTGGGAGGAACAAAAGTACTTCATGTTGTGATAGAATTCCAGATCCTGAGACTGGGAAGGCATGCAGGCAGAAAAATTAGGATGCTAGGTTTCAAAAATGTGGATTTTTATCTGACTCAAGGAGTTAATAGGCATGGTTCTGTGGGAAGACAGACTGAAGGATAAAGGTGCCCGGGAGGGCTGAGAGCTTCTAAAGCTCCCAGCTTTACCAGCCCAGCAAGAAACTGTCCTAACACATTGGAAGCACAAGAAGAATGGCAAGAGACCAATGTGGCTGCACAAGGAGCTTCTGAAATGCTTCAAATGGAAAAGGATAGCATACAAGCAATGGAAAAATGGGCAGGTCACCAAGGAAGCGTACCAAGAAATAGCAAGAATCTGCAGGGACACACTCGCTCATTAATTTTCACTACAACTTCTTCTATTAAAGGGGGAGGCGGTTAAGTATGCGTTTCAGTTCTTTCCTGAAAGACGCCCTGTATTTGCTAAGCCCACAAATGACTTGATGTGAACCATTACAGTTAGGAATAGAGGGACAAGTGGCAGCCCTCATCGTAATTTTATGTCAATATGTGGCCAGCTTCTTGTTAAAACAAATAGCTCTACAGTCTTGGGAGCACTCATGTGAAGACAGATTCTGATTTGCTCATCACTAGACACTTGAGAGCACTAGCAGGAAACAGGAACATTTGTCTTTCAGGTTAGTAGGCTGCACGGATGCTGTCATTCTGCCTTCAGCGCTGTGTGAGTTGGCACCAGTGCATCTTCAAGCATGTTTGGAGAAGACAAAATAAGATCATTAATATGGGCCACCTTCCAGCGGTATGCTAGATTGGAGTACTAAGGATGCCCTCATTAAAATCTTGGCAGATGATAACAGGCCCATCCTCCTCTTTTTCCCTGAGGAAAGGGGTAGATCATGCACCACATTATTCTAGAGAAAGTAAAAGGTTTGAGAACAAATCCCAAAGTTCAAGCTTTGGAGAAAAATCCTGGCCTTTGTAAATTGGTCTGATCTTGGGCATGTAATCACAGGCTCATGGAGGGATGCAGAAGCCATGCTTTCATGGCTTGGAGAGAAGGAAGTGCTGACTCCTCCCTTCAAAGATTTGTCCTTTGCCAAGGAGAAATTTTCCAACTTGAAATGCACATGTTCCTAATAATAGGGGAAGAATTATTGACCGCTGCTTCACTGAGCTGCCATGGATTTGAACATGGAATATCCTGGCACGTGGTGGCAAATACTTGAACTTTCCCAAGAAGAACCCCCCAGATCGAGCACAGCTCAGGCAGACAACCAAGCAAAGCTGTGAGAAGCTGGAGCAAACGGTCCAAGCATCGATGAGGAAGACCTCAGCACAGTCGGGATCTAGGAGCTTTATTCAGGAAGGACTAAGTCCATCTGAGCCTCGCTGAGGTGAAATTGAGCTGAAAAACCCTCAGGAAAGGGTTACCAGAGCTCCCTCAAGTCCAGCAATGCAGGGCATCCCACGGTCATGGTGTTAGAGCCCTGAAGTGCTCTCTGCAAGGAATTTAGCCTGTTGTTTCGTATGGTTTACTTTGGAGAGGGGCGGCCCTTTGGGTTCTCTCTCCTCTTTTAAAAAGTCCCATATTGGGACATCCCATCTTTCTGGCCAAGCTGAGCTGGATTCTTCCCCTGGCTTCCTCTGAAGAGGTTACTCAAGAGCACTGTGAAGCACTCTCTCCTGTCAGGCACAGTGTGAACAGCACACAGAGTCCTCCTGGGGTCAGGGAAACAGGTCTCGAGTTCAAAGAGAGATCTTCCGTATGGCAGTACATTGCGTCACCGCTGCGCTGGCCCGTCCAATTCTGCTTTCCAATATAAAACTCAGCATCCAGGTGGTATGTACAGCATGGAGGGGAGGGGAGAGTTAACATTGTTAATTTTGCTGTGGGTAGCATAAATAATCCCAAAATGTCAGCCTCTGACATCTGCTTTATGAAGCCAAATCACACACACACACATACATATATACATATATATATTACTGCTAGAGCTGCTACAGCTCAGGGCCTGTCAACGTTTCCAGTTTTGGAGGGGTGGCTTGGCTGTTTTACTCTTGTCAGGGCTGAAATTTGGCATTTACATCTGCGCCTCTGTGCGAGATTTGTTTTTACCAGATATGATTTACATCCATTGGCCATGGCATTTTTGGGCTTGAAGGAGGAATTTAGGCAGCTTTA
>NW_017729025.1:134794460-134797779 GCF_001723915.1 Gavialis gangeticus
AGGGGTAGCTTGGCTGTTTTACTCTTGTCAGGGCTGAAATTTGGCATTTACATCTGCGCCTCTGTGCGAGATTTGTTTTTACCAGATATGATTTACATCCATTGGCCATGGCATTTTTGGGCTTGAAGGAGGAATTTAGGCAGCTTTAAAGCAACGACAGAACAAATCTTTCAACACACAATTTTGCAAGTAGTTGGTGAATGAAAAGGAGATGTAGCCCTTTGCCCCTTCCAAAGGGTGCTTTAAGAATCTCTGCCTAAAGTTTTAAAAGTAGTCACTGTATCATTCATAACAAGGATTAATTACAGCTATCCCCATCCATTTTGTTTTATTCCATGCATTCTATGAGCAGAATAGAAGACAAATGGATGTCACTGAGTACTAAGACATGAATTGAGACACGCTAATTAGCACTATCTGTTGGGAAGTATGACACAAACCTATAATAATCTTTCCATGCTGAACTCAGCAAAACTGCAACACAGAAGGTTGGTCAGTGCTACTCTGGCAAGCACTGCAGATTGATGTACTGTTGATGCAACCACGTTCTCAGGTTTCACATATGGAAGACCACAATGGAGTAGTAACATCATGAATTTGGCCCATGCTGACTGAATTAATATTTTGACCTTATTCCCTAGAAAATATTCTTCCTCCTGCAAAGACTTGGAAAACACAGCTATCCCTGTGGTGTGAGCCACATTTGTGACAGGAACTCTGGAAACTATAAGTATTTCACGTGCAACCACTGTTGATTCTTAACAGTTTGGCTAAACCCCTAGACACTCGACAGCATTCTGCAAATTAAATGCATTATCCTGTGGCTTCAGCACCAAGATGTGCATTGTAGACTACAGTCTAGTTTGGGGTGTTGCAGAGACATTCTGCGTCAGCTCACCTGACACAACTGACAGCGATCTCTGAACCTTGGACTTTTCGCCTAAGGGCCAAATCCACAAAAGCATGTGGCCACTTAAATCCACTTGAAACTGGGCATCTAAAATGTCCTGTGTAGTTGTGGGTCTTTGTCTTCTAACAGCAGCACTAAGAGCGTATCTGTGCTGCTTCTGCGACACTGTTAAGAAGTACACACCCCTATCTTGACCTATTTTCTTTACTGGGAGGAGAAATTGCAATTTGCTTAGAAGAGCACATAATTTGAACAAGTTGGAATCTTACTCCCTGTTCCCTTTTGAAGTTCAAGTCAGGATATACTTCTGTCTAAAACACAAATCTATTTCCAGTTAATGATGCTAGCAAGAGAGGATTTCTGGGAGATTTGGGTATTTACCTTCGTTGGTCAGTAAGACATTGCCCCCTCCCCCTTTCTGTAAACTGAGTTATACTTTACTCTGGGTATCACCTGCTCAGAATGACTGCATGGCTGGCATACAACAATGGCAAAGTTAGGGCATGCCCATAAACTGGCTGCCCAAATGGTAAAAGTGGTCAGGGTGTTAACACACATGAGCTAATCTGCGATAACTGCCCAAGTACATGCTCTTACTCCAGAACAAAGGAAAGCCAAACTGTGGTAGCATAGCTGTCAGTGAAGGATGCCAATTAATTATACTACTGGGGGACAACCTCCACAAAGAGCACATTCACTACTGATTAGGGCCAGAAAAATGGACTAAATATCATGTGACACCATCCCTGAGCACTGGGGTGAGCAAGGGTATTTTCTGGAAGGGTTGGGACGTTAGTTTGTTCCATCTTAGTGCGGACAGTTACAGTGGCCTGTGGAGGAGCTCTGAGACTTTCCTAACTTACTTTGAACAGGACTTGGGTTCAAAGCAGCTTCAGAATCCAGCACATCCAGAGGTGGCATAAAGTCACCTCTCTCCTGCCTTCTCCCTTCCCTTCGTGCATAGAGCACAGATTAACAACAATGGAGAAGCAGGATCAATGTGACTGGTCACTAATTCCGTGGAAAAAAATATCAGGTCAAGGCCATAAGTAGGACGCTTCTTGGGGCTTACTATGCTAAAAGGCAATCCCTCTAGGACTGAGAGCTTGCACAGGAGGCCAGTTTTTATACTTGATTTTTTTTTTAATGTTAAATTCCAGGAAAATTACCTTAATTGCTAGTGCTGACAGAGCCATAGTTAGATCACAGTGGACAATCATGCTCTCAGATTTCAGCTTGTATCAAGGACAGGAGAAATGATGACTTTACCCCAACAAAGATAGTGCCCTGACAATAGATTATTCCCATATCTAATACTAAAGCTTCATTCATTTGTGCCCATAATTTTGAATTTTTCTACTCTTTCCTCCTTTCCCCTCCCTATGCCATTTCTCTCTCTCTCTCTCTAGTTTTCTGCCTTACTTCTGTCTCAACATTGACGTTTCGGCTCCTCTCCTAGAGCTCTCTGCTCTGGTTACAGAGTTCAAGCGTGACTTTCCTATACACCTTCTACTCCTGGCTTCAGCCACTAAGAGCATGAACCTGTGGTTCTTGCCCAAGAATGGATCTGTAAATTGCAGAGTACCTTCCACTCCCATTTAGGGTGGACAGAGCCCACAGACAAAGCTCCAGTTAGCTCCATTGGGAGTCCTGCATGTGGAAAGACTGCAGAATGGGGCCCTCAGCAGTACCAGCTGTTAGCATTCATGTCTGTACGGATAATGGAACTATGTTATTGAATCTTTGAGGGTGCTTGTACATGTGATGGGGATGTAGTCCCCTAAATAGAAATGGTGGGTTTTTAATCCTGGTGGCACTGCCACCATGGAGGAAAGAACCAGAGTCTGCCACAGCTCAGAGCCCGTGGGCAGCTTGCCCCCCAGCCTCAGGAGACACAGACAGGCTCCATGGGGGGGAAAAAAAGGAACAGGCCCCTCACCACTTTTATTTTATTTTATTTTTTTCAGCCGAACTTGCCTGTGCAAGCTGCTGCTGGGCTATGCAGCCCTTGAGCTGCAGGGGGCCCCGGTTCTTCCCTCCATGGCGGTGGTCCCACCGGGGCCACCCAGGCAGGGTGCTTAGCTGCACAGGTGCTGCCTCAGCTCACAGGCAGCACCTGCCAGATCCAACCCTTCCCCGATCCCACACACTGGAAGCCTGCTGGGTGCTGCTCCCCGCGTGGGCTTGGGGAAGACTTGGATTCGGTGGGTGTTGCCTGAGCACTGCAGTAGCACCCACACAGCTAACACCTCACCTGGGTGCCCCGGGGGGGTGTTGCCACCACGGAGGGAAGGACCAGGCCCACTTGCAGCTCAGGAGCTGCATGGCCTGGTGGCAGCTCGTGCAGGCAGGATCCGCTGGAAAAAAAAAAAAGTGGTGAGGGCATGTTCCCTTTTTTTTTTTTTTTTT
>NW_017729025.1:134797979-134801778 GCF_001723915.1 Gavialis gangeticus
TTCCCTTTTTTTTTTTTTTTTTCTGCAGGGCCTGCCTGCCTCTCCGATGGCTGCCAGCAGGCCCTGAGCTGCAGGGGTCCCAGTCCTTCCCTCCACGGTGGTAGTGCCCCCCGGGACCACCTGAGTGTGTGGCTACTGGGCAAGTGCTGCTGCAGCTCACAGGCAGCACCCAACCCAATCCAAGTGGTCCCTGAGCCCAAGCTGGGGCAGCACCCACCCACTAGCAGCCCACCCAGGAGGCCCCATGGGGCTTCGCTGCCACCATGGAAAGTAGGACCAGGGACCCCCAGAGCTCAGGGGACACTCGGCCCTCCAGCAGCTCACCCTCCACCTGCAGGAGACATAGAATCACAGAATCAGTGAGCCGGAAGGGACCTAGACAGATCATCGAGTCCGACCCCCTGCCATGGGCAGGAAGGAGCACTGGGGGTGGCAGGGGTCATAAGATCCCGGCCAGGTGCCTATCCAGTCTCCTCTTGAAGATTTCCAGGGAAGGTGAGAGCACCACCTCTCTGGGAAGCCTATTCCAGGCTCTGGCCACCCTTACAGTGAAGTAGTTCTTCCTAATATCTAACCTAAACCTATCCTCCCTCAGCTTGTGGCCATTGTTCCTGGTGACTCCAAGGGGGGCCCTGGTGAACAGACTTTCCCCGAGTCCCTGCTGGTGGCCCCTGATAAGGTTGTAGGCAGCCACAAGATCCCCCCTCAGTCTCCTCTTGCGGAGACTGAAGAGATTCAGGTCCCTCAGCCTCTCCTCATAGGGCTGGCCACAGAGGCCCCCAACCATACGAGTGGCCTCCTCTGGACCCTCTCCAGTTCTCCACGTCCTTCTTGAAGTGCGGCACCCAGAACTGGACACAGGACTTCGGCTACGGCCTGACCAGCGCCGCATAGAGGGAGCAAGACCTCTCTGGACCTGTTAGTGATGCCCCTGTTGATGCAGGACAAGGTGCGGTTGGCTCTGCCTATTGCTTCGTCGCATTGGGGACTCA
Source organism: Gavialis gangeticus (assembly GCF_001723915.1). Lineage (NCBI taxonomy): Eukaryota > Metazoa > Chordata > Crocodylia > Gavialidae > Gavialis > Gavialis gangeticus. Next base: position 134,798,972 of record NW_017729025.1, read on the forward strand.
TATTCATCCTGGAGTCAATCCTGACTCCAAGTTCCCTCTCTGCCTCTGTGCTGCTGAGAGGGTCAGCCCCTAACCTATAACCATAATGCTGGTTCCCTCTCCCCAGGTGCAGCACTCTGCACTTGTCCTTGTTGAACCGCATCCTGTTCAGATCCGCCCACTTCTCCAACCTATCCAGGTCTGCCTGGATGCGGTTCCTGCCTGCCGGTGTAGTCACTTTACCCCACAGCTCGGTGTCATCGGCGAACTTGAACAGGGTGCTCTCCACACCCTCGTCCAGGTTGCTAATGAAGATGTTGAACAGCACCGGCCCAAGGACCAAGCCCCAGACAAGCTTCACAAAAAAAAAAAGAAGGATCGGGGCCCTCATCATTTCTGCCTTCAGCCCATGTCTCCTGTGGTGGGATGGGAAGGTAAGCTGCCAAAGGCTGCAATGTTGCATATAGCTACGTTGCAAACTAAACTACATGCAGATGTGGTTTAGTTTGTAACATAGAAAACTCATTTAAATCGTAAAAAAAAAAACCCATACGTATACAACATGACACAACTGAACTGCAAAAATGGCCAATTTTCATCACATGTACAACCTCCCTATGAGACAAGTCAGAGTTAATCTATAGAATGGTTATAGTCGGGCTGAAGAAAAAAATCCTGCTATGCATGTGCCCATTCAAAACTAGAGACTGAAGTGTAACTTTTGGATTGCCTTAAAAAAGCAAGATCGCACAAGAAGAGAGCCCCCAAGGACTTGAGAGAGCACTACTTTGGAGTGTTTCAGATTGTGAGTATGGAAGTGGTAAGCTGTGATTGACAAACCTGAGAATTTGGGTTCTGAGTATCCATGGCCTCCATTAAAATCAGGACCAAAGAACTGCTGATCACAAGGGTCCTAGTTCAAGTCCTTGTTTCCAGGGTCTTCCAGAGGTAACCACATTGTTCTTTACAATGTTGACTCATAACTACTGTAAAAGCAGCTGGAAATAAGAAGCAGTCAGCCTGCCTGCTTTTGCTGCTACATATAAGGAAAAGGAACAGTCACGTGGCTTCTCTAACGTAAGCCAGCTGGAATAGCCTCTTGGGAACTATTATTCTTAATGGAGAGTGCTCTGCTCTGCCTTCAGGTCTCTGGATCACTTGCTGTGCAGAAGGAAGGGATGGCACAAAGTTCCCCATGCCTGGCTTAATACCACCAGCTGATTCCATGTGATAAGGAAATTCCCAGTTGTCCTTCTAGTCCCTCTTCTGCTGCTGATGCAGAGGGCCTGACATCTGGCATCTGGCCTTGAAATGTTTTCAGCCAAAGAATTAGCTTGTCTTTCCCTGACCATTTGGGACTATCTTGGTTTTAAAACTTTGTGAAATTACTGTCACATGCAATAACATGAAACAGTTAACCAAATGAGGAGCTGAATGATCAGTGTACCCTGCTAATAGGGGTGCCAGGCGAGTGCATAATTTGCTTAAATGTATAAAAAATATCAGTCTGTCTGTTGGTCACACTGCAGCATATGCTGGTTATCTGCATGTTGGCTAAGTGCACATCATATTTCACCGTCCGCTTTGTAATGTCAATCGCACTCCAGTTAAGTCAATGCTAACTATAACTGTTAGCTTAACTGAAACAGTTGAAGTGGGGGAAGCAGCTGTCAAAGGACTGTTATTAAAGGCCTTGAAAACGACAGGAGCTAATTGCTTTCACAGCTGCTGTTACCTCCCCTCATTTCCAAGACTTCTAATAACTAGAGTGGCCATATGTCCTGTTTTAGCAGGGACAATTCCAGATTTCAGAGACTGGTCCCGGGTGCAGCTGTTGGGAATTATAATGGGCAACCCAGAAACACAGGGGCATGGGGCATTATCTGGCTAGCAGTCCAAGCAGAGCAAAGTACCTTGTAGGCAGAAAGGCAGGCACTGCTGCCTGCCCAGCACGCAGCCCTGCCTTTGCCAACTTGTGAGAGCACAGGGGTAAGGTAGTGCCCCAAATTTCCCAGATGATATCCTTCATTTCAGGGATTTCCATATGGTCAACCTACTAATAGCAGCCCCTACAATCACTATTAGAAGCCTTAAAATGAGGGGAGCTAGTCAGTTCTGAGGGCTGTGTCATACCACAACACCGGCAATGCTGTGTACTTGATACGCATTAGTGGTTTGTATTACGAGCAACCTCTAGGGTAAGTGCAGAGCCTTGTTTCAGTCCTGCATAAGCTGCATACAACAAACTGGGAAACCTGTTGTTGTGATTAACTTCATGGCTTGCAGAGACATTGCAGTCCTTGAGCTGTTTGAAATGGGAGGAAAGAGAGGTTGTGCATTTGTCTGTTTTGTTTCCAGTTCAGCTTCCTTCTTCCTCCTCTTTTCTTGCATCCTTCATCTTCTACTAACCCATCCTTTGATCACTTCTGGCTGGACCAATTCTCCCCTTCAGACCGGTAAATATACTCTTGTGCTCTGTGGGGAGCAGGCAGAATTGAACAATTGGTGCAATGGCGCATAATACGCAGCCCACCAGGACAATCCCAGTGACCTGCTCTGATTCTTAATTAAACCCCTTTATTATATGAAGAAGCACTTGAAAAACAAAACAGAGAGTCCCATGTCCTCGCTCTGCAGCAACTCGTTCATCTGCACGTGCACAGCTTTGAAGCATGTGGAAGGCTTATGTCCAAGAAGAGTGGATCCCAATAGTGTGTTGGCCTGAAAACATCATTGTATCCTGAAATGACCGTCAGTCTGCTATTTACCTCAGTGTCTGCTTCTCTGGTTGAAGCTCTGGTCGGCGTTTCGAACTAGGTTGTGTGATG
>NW_017729025.1:134801789-134804901 GCF_001723915.1 Gavialis gangeticus
CGTTTCGAACTAGGTTGTGTGATGTCAAATGTAAACAAGTGGTTTTGTGAGCAAGTACATGAAAAGTCTAATGAGGCCTTGCCTTTCATTCCAGACACATATCCTGAAATGACTGTTTCTTTCTCTCTCTCTTTTTTTTAAAGTGTATGCAAGGAAGTGAAAGATCTTTCAATGCTTTAGCATTTCATCAGCATCCTCACACATTTTTTCCACTTTCTCATCTGGATGTTTCCAAGTAGTTGAATTTTAGGGTGACTTTATTAAACAATACAGACCAAGGACATTTTCTGACAACTAATTATTGTTTTGCCTTAGGCCTATAATTCCACTTACTACTCTACACTGAGCTCAGAACCCACAACTTAGAGATAGTTGCTCCAAACAGGATTATATCACTGTTTCCTTGCCCTGCTTGGAGAGGGATTTTATTATATAAGCTTGTTGTTACCACCATGTTTCCAGACAATAGAACACACTGCAATGGCAATGTGAGTAGATAGACTCACATCTTTCTCTCATTCTAATATTTAGATGCTCTGGTATTTCTTTTGGGAGAGTGGAGATGAACCATTTAATGGCACTAAAGTAATTATTGAATCTTCTGTTGCCCCAAAGCTGTAGTTATGCAAAAGAATTCAGGTTGAAGACCACAAAAATAGGGCTGAATACATTGCTTGCAACAAGAGTAAAAAGGCTTTTGAGTTAAGCAATATTCCATTAGAGTCTCTGCCTCATACATCCCCATGCAAGGACATTTCACTCTAACCATTTAGAAACTATAACTGACACCTGATCCAGGTAGAATTGTCTTGAGTCATGCAAATGGATAGTAAAAGGGAAACAATAGGGTCAAACTGTCTTGCTTTCACTTCTCCCAAGTCCCATACTCTTTTAATCCACAGAGATGTAGACAAGGTATCAAAGAATGGCTTTCATCTCTTATGAAATATGGCAGCTCACTAGCACAAGCCTTTGAAGGCATGATATCAAAACCATGCCCATCATCATGACCAGATCCTTATTATCGAGACCAAATAAGTGTCAGCTTATTTGAGTTGCATCCCTGGTTCCTAGAAACCCTGTTTTAATATAAGCAAGTTTTTCACCTACACAGTTTAAAGCTAGGTATCTGTTGCATATATCAAGACTGCATCAGATTTGTTTGTGTATCATCTGACTGGACACAGTAGAAGAATTATAAGGGCCAATGCTGAGCATCTTTGGGAAGAAATCTGACTCAGTATTGAAAAAAGAAATGTATATCCATACTCATCAGGAAACCACATCCGAACTCTGTCAGCACAGTTCCAATCCCAGAATAGCCAGGGTTTTATTAATGGTAAAATGCTTTCCATGCTCTGTCAGTCCTGACTTTCAATCTGCTCACTCTTGGTTCTGAGGGCATAGGTACTTGGTGTAATGAGATACTAGGAGGCAGATAGGATGAAATCTGCTTGCCCAGTTGTCTGCTCTGAAATCCCTTGAAATCAGTGGACATTCCCTGTCGATTTCAACAGGCTTTGGATTGGGTGCCCACCGCCTCTTGTTGTCTTGAAATATAATTTGGGTTACATTGGCACAGGCATGAACCAAGCTGGAGTCTTCGACAGCTGCAGCTGACAAAGAGAGAGAGGTACCCCCAGCCCCTTCACCATTTACGCTCATTGTAATATGTCTCGTAGAAAGAAATACAGTGCATATAAGCCTCTGACATCACAAGCAAATTCTTCTGGTTGAAGCGTTTAAGGAGCGTTAATGCTGCAACTGCCTAGCCCTGAAATGTATGGAACAGGATAAGATAAACCTTTTCTTAATTAAAAAATGAAACTAGGATTCTGAACTTTATCTAAGGGTCACTTTGGGATGATTTCTAGACAGAAAAAAATCTTGGCATTCCAGCAGGACAGCTGTGAGGGAGTGTTCTATTCATTAGAATACAATTTGTCCAAGAAAATATGTTCCAACTCCTAATCAATTTAGATGAGAACTTACTGGCCAGGGTTCAAGCAGGCCAGTTATAGAGTCTTATAAAGCCAAACCCACATGTCTCAATGGGCAAGAGGCAAGATAATCTTAGCTTACAATGGAATGTTAAAATTTATACAGCTAAGACACTGACATAGTCATGGCTGCTTCTTTTTTTCTAACCAGAAATATGTGAAGAATTAGAAGGTTTAAAATAATGGAGGGAAAGCCTCTTTAAGATGGACTCGCTCACGGTGAATGGACTACAGCCAATTCTGAACCTGAAGTCATATTTCAGATCCTTAGAAAAGGATCGTTTCCACTAGCAGGGTTAAAGGTGTAGGTATGCTTTAATATATACTTTCTTTGGGATTACAGGCTGTTGCGTGTAGAAGTTGGTAGGTTGTTTCATAAATCCCTATTGTTTTGAGTTGTTATGCACCCAGTCAAGTAGCCCGTCAGTTAAGTTGAAGGGATTGTTGTATGGTAAGCCCTTGGGAGAGCAGTTAATATTCAGTATGTAAAATTATAAGCTTTACCATGATGCACCATCAGTGGGCACAGGAAAACGCAAGATTTCATAGCCCTGTATATCTGTAAATACTACCTTTCATCATCGTTAATGGTAATTTGTCCAGAGTTTGGAGTTCTCTTGTTTCATTGTAGTCGTGCCCATTTACCAGGATAATAATTTAAGGCTAAGAAGAAACTGACAATGTAAAACCTTATTTTCAGGGCTGTAGAGCTCCATACTAAAAATGTCTATTGTGAGAAAACTTGACATCTTGGGAATACTACTTGAAATGTTTTGCTAACTTGCACAGATTGACCTTTCCTCCTCAAGCCACAGTCCAGTGTACCTCTGCCAGCATGTAACCACTTTTGGTTTAAAATACACGAACATAAGTTGGTCTTTGGAGTGGTAGCTTATATCTGTCCCTGGCTGGTCCTCTGCAATATTCCTGTATCCAGAATGAGCTCTCTCTACCAGTCGGTTCCCAAATTATAGCAGAAACAAGCCCTTCTCTTAGCTTCTTAATGTTCTCTCCTTTTTTTCTAGATATAGCTGCTTTGCATTGCCCCCCACCATCCCATCCTCACCCCGCTGTTCTCAGCTCTATTCCCCACAATGAGACATGCCCTTCAA
>NW_017729025.1:134804912-134806147 GCF_001723915.1 Gavialis gangeticus
TTCTCAGCTCTATTCCCCACAATGAGACATGCCCTTCAACTCCTAAACCTGTTATTTAAAGCTGTCTTTCTGTCTAGTGCTCAGGCTTTCTAGTCTCTATTTTTGATTCTGCTGCCGACTTACTCTGTAACCTTGGGCAATTGACTATAACTCTGTCTTCCTTTTTTAAAATGGACATCATAATACATATATTACACAGAGTTGGCTTGAGACTTAACAGTTAGGCATGATTCAATCCTCACTCACATACCTGCGCAGCTTTTCTGATTCAAAGGGACTTTGCTATGTGTGGATGGGGTCAGAGTTCAGGTTGGTAAGCCAAGGCTTTGTCTAGCTGGATCTTAAAAACGGCCACAGAGGAGATTCCACAACCTCTCTGGGTAACCCATTCCAGTGCTTTACTACTCTCTCATGAGAGAGTTTTTCCCAATATCCAACGTAAACTTCCCTTGCTGCAACTTGAAACCATTGCTGCTTCTTCTGTCATCTGCCACCACTGAGAACAATCTAGCTCCATCTTCTTTGTAACCACCCTTCAGGTTTCTTGTTTTCTTGTTTTCTAATTTCCCTCACATTTTATTTACTTGCTTGAATTCTCCCCCTGTCCCACTTCAACTGAGCTTTACTAAGGATATCTGCCCTTCCTAGGCCCTCACTGGAATTTCCTACTCATTAGAGCAGATTCTGTATTGGAGCCCCAGCACCCGTTGGCTGCACCCACAGCAGACACCACCACCTGCCCACTGCAGCGGAAGTCCCGATCTGAGTCCACAGCTGAGCTTCAGGGGTCCTGGCAAACAACAGCTCCAGCCAGGATCTGGAGCAGGGGAGAGAGACAGAGAGAGAGAAATGAATATGGCCCTTAACAGGTCACCAAAACTCATTAAGTGTCCCTCCAGCCAAAATAATTGCCCACCCCTGCAGTAGAGTGATAGCATTTTAAAATAATGATGTAACATTCAAATAATGATGTAAACCTGTTAAATACCCATTCCTCAAATCCAATTTTGCAATAAATTCCTTCCCAATAAAATTGGTCTTTAAACTAGAATTTGTAAGGATAAACTTCTGCAAAGATAAGGAGATGGATAGTCCAGAGATAGCAAGGTAACCTCTCTCCCTGGAGAAAATAGGCTACGCGTTGCTGAACTGACTGTATATTTTCAGTTCCTAAAAAGCACTACAGACTAAAATCACCTGTGAAAGAATCTACCCCCCCCCCCCGACCTGATTTA
>NW_017729025.1:134806196-134875032 GCF_001723915.1 Gavialis gangeticus
TTTCCTCAGAAGTCATGTACCCCAGTCCCCCGACCTGATTTAGTGCAAAGTGTCCTGTCAAAAGGCCGTTTTTTCATTGAGAAAATGAATCGGCTTTTCTATGGCCGGGCTACAACTCATTGAGATGAACTCATTAAAGAATTGTACAACAAACTGCAGCTAAGAGGTGCAATATTTCATTATTTTAAAGCCGGAGAACAAACAGGCCTCCTATGGAAAAGTGAGTCATATTCTCTGTAGTACATTCTGTTCATTCTGGTTTAATAAACACAAGTGTTTGTTTGCTGAACCTATTAGGTTCAAACTATAAACTTCAGCAAGAGGAAAACTTCCATGGCCTGCTCCCGAGTTCAGACTTGTATTTTTATTTTTTATTGGTCATGTTGTTTATAATAGTACCAGTCTTCTCAGGATGTCATTCCAAAAGAAAATAATGCAATCTTCTTCATTCTTTTCAAATCCATCCCAAATTTCTGCTATAAACTTCAAAGCTGTGACCCTAATGCTTTCCATGCTTGTCAAATCCTTCATCCTGAAAGAAACTGCAGGGACATAATGTTCACAATTTCTTAATGTCAGGGCTTGAGACTTTTAAGTATCTGATTAAAAAATAAAATAAAAACCCCACAAACCCACCTACTCATAAAATTGTTCCCTGCTACTTGGTATTATTGTTTTAATCTCTGTGCTGCTAGTTTTCTCTGGGGATTTTTATAAGACTAGAATGCCAGAGAAAGGATGAATAATTTTTTATCTAACTTTCAAGATGGTCCTTCTATATTTAGTTTAGCTGCCCTGCTCTCTGTCCTCAGTTCTCCACAAAAGGCCCAACAGCCAGCCAAGGGGGTGTTACATTTTTACTGGGAAATGATGATCTGAGTAACAGCTTTCATCTTAAGCCTGGTTCTAGGACAAGATTAAGTGCTCTCTAGTCATACTACATAGTGCCTTGCTTCACAAGTAGTTCCACTGAAAACACAAAGGTTTCTGATGCTCTTCAACAGAAGGTCACAGAATCTGGCTCTTAGCCCATGAAAAAATGGACTGGTCCAAATCAGGAGGTCCTGCTTCTCCTGGAGCCAAAGAGGGTTTTGTTGTTGACTTTAGTGGGAGCATGGTTGGAAGCTATGCATGGATGACTAGGTAGTTCAGAATCCCTTTCACCTACAACTACGGTGATATCTTCCAAGGGACATTTCGTTTGTTTCCATAAAATCAGTGAATTTCCTAAACAGCAGCCTCGAGTAGGTTAATATAAATTTGACTGTAGCATCCAAGAAAAATCTTACCCATGCCCCTCACCCCAAATTTCTGTCTCTGATGGGCAGAATGTTTTTGTGCTGATTGGGAGTATCTTCACTGTATAATTTCATGTTGGTTTTTTTTTTTTACTGTCCATCTCTTTCATCTTGCATCTAGGTCTGTGACAGAGAATGACACAGGGACCATGGCTATCTGTAATCTGTGGTTTATGCTTTAAAAACATGTAAGTTAACAGTATAAATATTCATCATGAGATGACTACTTGTCATTTCAGGGCAAGCCAAATATGGGACATTTGTGCATAAAAGAAGTTACAGTAGTAGTTCAGGCTCCTCAAATTTGCATGGAAAATATTTGGTGGTAGTTAGTAGATTACGTGGTGTCTGAATCCATCAGCTTGTAACAGGAGCATCTTGTTGCTCTGAAAAGTATCCCTTTAATAATGACCCTCCTCATGTTAAGATCCCTAGTTCATGGGGCCTCACCAGTCGAGGACAGTCTGCATCAGACTCCCTGCAGTGCCATTTTTTGCTCAGCCACAGAGAATGCTATAAAGCAGGGGTGGATACCCTGTAGCATATGTGCCACAAGTGGCATGGGCACTCTTTGTGTACAGCATGTGGCAGATCTGGAAGGGGACAGGCAGCACGGCAGCAGGTGGGCAAGGAGCAGAAAGCAGAGCAGCAGAATGGATAGGGAGCACAAGGCAAGAAGCAGAAAACTGCAGCAGAATGGATAGGAAGCACAGGGTATGGAGCAGCAAGCAGAGCAGCAGATCAGGCAAGGGAAGGAGGTCATAGTGGGACTTGGGGAGGGTACAGGGCATAATTCTTTCAGTGTACAACCTTCAGTCCAACTACCCAGCTGGGGAGGAAGATATCAGCTCCAACACAAACTGAAAGGCCTAATCCGTGCTGATTTAGTTGTCCTCTGTTAGTGCTATTTCAGTGCAACAATTGGTCTCATTGTAGGTGAGGTGGCTGGTTAAACTAGTCTGTCATAACTAACTGTCATTAGTGTGTCATAAGTACTGCTTGCCAAGAAAAAAAATGTAAATTTTGTGGTGAATTAGCAATGCAGTGAGAAGCAAAATCATTAAAAAAAAATCCTTTGCGTTAAAGGAGGTCAAAATTGCGCTTGAGGACATTTGGGAATGGTGTTTTTAGGACAGTGCAGGGATCTTCTGTTTAGCAGTAGTTTTCATGGTAGAACACACAACCCAGGGTCTGCGTCCAGAGCAGTGTGAAATCTTCTGACATCCCGCTAAGAATGGAAGCTTTTTCTGACATCCCTCTGGGCATGGAAGCTCTTTTCTTCCAGTATGGAGGAGGATCTTTGGTCTCTGTGGTCATGCTCCTCTCTCCTCCCCCTGCCCCACGCCATCTCCACACGTTATCTTTCCAGCACAGCCAATCCCCAAGTGCAAGTGGTAGTGAATCAGAGGTTGTCTTCTGGCAATCAGAGGACCTTGGTTCCCAGAAAAAATATTTTCTGCATTATCCCAGAAGGAAGAGATTTGACCCCGGGGCAACAATGCTGCTGTTGTGCTAAAAGCGCAGAACTGGAGGATGGGAGACCTGTTACCACTCTGTATGTGACAAGTCAGATTTTTTTTGTGCTGAGCGGGTATGTGCAGTTATAATGGTTCCATGTGCAAAAGGGGCAACTTCTTATGCAAATAGCCAAATGAATATGCAAGTGTCCACATGTACATTCATCTGGCAAATAGGGACTGAGGAGTGTGGGCGCCAAGGCTCACAGTTGACAGCCCAGAGGTCGCAAGTTCGTGGCCACAAGAGAAGCGCTCAAGGCGCAGCTCTGTTAAATTCTAACGGATCTGCAAATTCTGGCATAAGAAGACTACGAAAGGAAGGAGCTGGCAAATGGCACTTACTTGATTTGCCAGGGCAACCTCAACTGCTTCAAATTAGGTCTTGAATCACTGTCCCTCCAGTTCCTTTTATTTGTTACATGAGGACTTGGAGATCTGGCTCCCTTAAAGGTTATGAAGCAAAATTGTTATTTTTTTGCAAAAATATTTGTTCTCATATATATGTGTGTGCGTGTGTGTGCGTGCGTCTGTGTGTGTGTGTGTGTGTGTGTGTATAGGTATATATGTATATGTGTGTGTATATGTATATAACTCTACCTCCAAAACTCTGCCAAGTGCCCCCTGTGGTTCACTTGGCAGCTCAAAGTGCACTAAAAACCCATTACACGGTTCACACTGTGCAACCGTGCACCTGCGCACCCGTCTCCATACTTGTACCCCCACCCACTGCCCTCCTCAGTGGGTCTACTCCTGAAAAAATCTATGCCAGACCCTTCTCCACCAGATGAGGTCTGCCATTTCTTTCTCATCATCCTCTTCTGTCTTTCTGTGTAGTACCAGTACATTTCACTAAGTCCCATTTTAATGCAGCCCTCGACTGTGGGGTCTGAGTGTCTGTTGATGAGCAGGTTCCTGGCTTTCCACAGGGCATACCTAAGGCAGGAGATGAACTGGTCGAAGCGAGCTGCGGTCAGGTGCTTGTAGAGAGCCACTTCCCTGGTCAGGTCTCTGAAACCTGTCACCACCAGGAGGAGCGCACAGACTTTCTTCCACACCTCTGTGGTATATGGGCAGTCCCAAAAGAGGCGGTTGATCATTTCTGCCTGCCAGCAGCAGATCTGTCTCAGGCAGTTTGATGGATCTCTCCTCCCTGCACTGTTTCTCCATGCCTGTACAGGGACTGCCTGGTGGGCTGCCTACCAGTTAGGGTCTCTGTGCTCCTTCTCCAGGTCCTTGTGGGAGATTTGTTCCCACACAGCCTGGCAGCTGTCACCAGGTAGTAAGTCTGTAGGTGATAAGGTGTCTCTTACCCTTACCACCTCCCTCTATAATAATAATTATGAAGCAACATTATTAATGTAGATAGAATGCCTGAGAGCATCTTGCCCAGGCCCGGAGAGAAGGACAAGCGGTCAGAGGCCAGCACTGGGATTATCGAGTGGTGACAGTGTGGGCCCAGGGTCTGGAGCAGAGCCATGATCCACTCCCCATACATCCCTGCAATGGGCACCAGTTCTGCAGGCAGCAGTGTGCAGGGAGTGGATGCCAGACCCAGCCCCTGCCCACCCATCGTGTTCCTGGATGCCGCTCACCACCTCCCCACGGCCCCATCCCATGCACCTGGGATCCTGGCTGGTCTCCATGGAGTTCCCACCCACCCATTCCACCTGGTGCCCCTTGCAGTGGGTACAGGGTGGATGGGCCCAGGCTGGATAGTATCATTTCCCTGCCTGTTCCTCCCCCAGCCCACAACAGCTCACCCAAATTCATAAAGTGGCCCTCCATATTGGGGCTGGTTTGGATCAAGCCCCAAGCCACCCATGCGCACTGAAGCCAGCGCACTGGGCTAGTCCACCAGGGCATTACATGTATTGTGTGCAGTGGAACAATCCCTTGTGCCACCTGCAGCACCCATGATGCTGGGTCCAGCCCATGCTCCAGAACAGCTCCACATGCCGTACGCGGTGCACAGTGTCCATCCAAGACCCACAGTCCAGATCATAGAGCTCCACAGGCCAGATGCAACCTGTGGGTAGTACGGTATCTTTGACATGCCTGCTTTAAGCCACAGTATTACCATAGGTTTCTGACTGTGCTGTATGAATGGTACATTTGCCACGCGGGCAATGGGTGTACACAGTGGTGAGCAAGGTAAGGAATCGGACAGCCTGTGCACACTCACTCTGCACACCCGGCACCTTGGTAACTTGCACTGTCAGCTCCTGAGAAACTGATGCTGACCACCAGTGTTTTACTGGCTTCCCCAAACTATGATGCTTGAGCAAACTGAGTGACTTTTTAAATCAGTTAGTTGCAGTTTGACAGGTTACCATCTGAACCCCCCCCCCACCTTCTGCTGCAAAGTAGAAGCCACGTGTAGTCGTCTTCTCAAGCCAGAAGAACTGTGATGCTGTCTGGGTAAATGCATGTGCTGGTCAGGCATTTTGTTATGTTAAAAGCTTATTCAGTGGAGTGCCCAGGTTTTTTTTTAACTTGAGTGAGCTTGTCTTCATGGGCCTCTTCTTTACAAATGTTAATCCTTAACCATTTCCCTTACAAGCTCCAACAGAATAGTAAAATTCACTAAGAGAGGGATATGTTTAATTTAAGCAATGAGATTGTCATGCTGTGAATGAAGCCGCCTTTTTTTTTTTTTTTTAATAATTATTACCTCTCTCTGCCATGATTTAAATTTAAACAGCTGGGAATGTTACAGCCTCTGCTCTTTATTAATTTTCTTGGATCCTGAAGAGTAAAGCCCTTGATTCCTGTGATGTAATGGCATAAAAAGTTGGCTCTTTGCTTAGCTTCCACCCACAAGGTCTAAATTTGGAGCATGGCAAATTTTTGAAGATTTCAGAGTCAGGCTATGCTCAGGACGTGCTGCTGCCTTCAGTCCCATTCCTCAGCACCAAACAACAAAATTGTGTGCTTTTTTATAACTGGTTTAATAAATATGACTCAGATGCACATGTTGTCTGTGTAAGCAGTTGGGGTTGGCTATCACTTTATGGCACTGGGAAGAAGCCAAGCCAAATAAAAATTGTTTTGAGTAAATATTACATTTCTAAAGCATGAATAAGTTTTCTCTACAGCCAGCCTGTCGCTAATGGGAATAAGAAAGTGTTGGGGGGTGAGGGGAGGAGTGGTAACTAAATCATCTCATCTTGCTAAATGCAGACAGTCTGCAGTGGGACCTGTTGTTTCGACTCGTCTGGGATGTAATATCACAGCTAATTCTTAACAGGTCTCAGTAAGGTCACGTGATGGGAATGGAAACAGCAAGTAAAGTTCAGGTTCTTCCTGATGCACTTGGCTTCTGTGAACAGAATCTCAACTAGTGGCGTGTAAAGGAACCTAATCCTGAAAAGACACATGAATGAGCTTAAGATGAGGTGTGCAAGTGGTCCACTGAGATCAGCGGTCATATTCACATTCTCAGTGTATGCATGTGCACATACATGTCTTCTCAGGAGCTGGGCCAAAAGGGATATTTATTAAAGGTAGGATTTGCAGTTATGTCACTGTGATCTGGAGCCCACAGATATGTCTCCTCTGTACCACTGAGAAACAGTGAAATAGTCTGAGTGCAGTTTCGCACTGCGAGAGCTACACTGCTACCAGCTGCACTGCACTGAAGTCCAGACAAATCCCAAGTCCCACTGAAAGTCAGCATCGGCCCGGTGACAGACTGATGGATGGGACCCTGCTGTTCCAGTCTACTTCTCCCAATGATTTGCTGTAACTACAAACAAATAACTTAAGCTGTCCCTGTTTCCTCACCTATAACAATTTTCCACCCTGCAAAGGTGCTGGGAGATTTAATTAACTTTCTGTTAGGTGCTGTTTTGGCTCAGAATACAAGGCAAAAAGGAACTGTGTGGGTTCTGGCAAGAATAGGCAAGAAGTAATCTTTGAATGCTACTTTATAATAAAATATACTTGGAAAAAAGCTTCTGAGGCCCCTAAAAGCAAAATCGTCTTACAGATGGTGAGGTAAAAAGCTAGATTATAGAGCCACAAAGATGTTATCTACATTCTTAACTGATCTATGTTCTTGCCCTATTGTTCTGCAAGCTATCAACCTCTTCATATCAAATGAATACTTTTCTGGGTGCAAATATGTTCTTTTCACAGAAAGTTTCCCTGCAGCAGAGAAAAAAATGAGCCTGGTTAAAAAAAAAACACATTCAAACAGGAACATTCAAATCAGCATAGAGAGCTCCAAGTCCAATTGCAGCAAGACTGAATTCATAAAGCGTCTATCTGAAAGATGCTGTGAAGAAATAATTTACAGGAGTAGAACATGTTAGCAGGGCAGGATCAGAAGAACGCCGTGTTCTGGTGTTTCAAGCATCTCTATCAGAACAGTTTAAAGAACTTGTTAGCACTGCCGGCTGGGATCCCATTTACAGACACATTGCTCTAGTTCTAAGAGCTTTATGACAACAACAGCAAACTTGCTGTCAGCAAACAGGCACCTCCAGAGACTAGTGCTGAGAAATTGGGGGGGGGGCTGTTTCCTAGGCTGTTATAATAGTTTTGACATGGTTTGCTTGCACTAGGCAATAGATATTCTCCACATCTTAAAAGCTGCCAAGGGATCAAGGAACTTATTGTAAGGGACTGTCTCTTTCTTCTTTGTAATGTGTTTTATGATTTAGTGGAAAATTTTGTAATAAGGCAGTGTTTAGCTGTTAGAGCTTCTGAAGTGTTAGAACAGTTAGAAAAAGCACGTAAATGATCTTTGTACCAAAAGGAAAACCTGTGCAGGGAGGAAAACACTGCAAGTAGCAAAAGAATTAACAGGCAGGAAATTAAGTCTATTTTTCAGGATTGGGCACATTTGGAGGGTCATACTCTTACTACATACCCGGAGACAGAGAAGTTAAGCGGCTTGGCCAAGACAACACAGTGATTCAGATTCTGTACTCCCATTATATGGCTCAAACCCTTTGGCATTAAAGAGCTATTCAACAAAGAGATGGCAATTTCCTAAAACAAAAATAGCTTGCTAGTAATAGGTTTCATTAATGCAGAAGTTCAAACCCAGTGATCTTAATTCCGCAAAAAAGAAAAAAGGAAAGGCAAATGTGAACACACATGGTTTTGGCTCTGTTTCTTTTTTCAACTAAACCACCAGGTTTGCATTCCTGCAGAGGACCAAATGCCATGCAGACACTGCAGTGGCTTTTATTTATTTTTAGAGGCATGAGAGCTCTACTTTTTTAAATGCTGAAATAAAATGTACTTGGAGTATGATGTGCCTGCATAGGGAACTGAGGAGATCATTCCAGCCCCACTTTGCAAGATTTCCTTGAGGTAAATGGAAACACTGAGGTGCACTAAGATAAGCAAGTTTGTCTGCAGATGTTTTTTGAAGATGGGACTAAGGTTCTAAAGTTACGTAGGTGCCTTTGGAAAATCTTGCCTAATAACATAATGATATTCAAAGCACTGTGGACCTTGGCAGCCCTCCATAGCTTGGGGGGGGAGGGGGATCCTATCTTCCATTACACACTTGCTTGGGCACACCTGCAGACACACCTAGAATGAATATAGTGGTAACCAACAGCTAAGAGATCTACAGCTGAGGTGTACAGGCGCCCCTAGTTTTCCAGTTACCCATGGACCAACAGAGATTAGCATTTAAACCCCAAGTCACAGTCTTTGTTGAAGTATATTCTGTAGAAAAGAGAATTATAACTTGGAGTCTGAATGTTTCATAAATTTCATAGACATTAGAGCTGGAAAGGACCTCACAAGATCATCGGATCCAGCCCCCTGCCCAAGGGCAGGAAGTCAGCTGAGGTCAAATGATCCCAGCAAGATAAGCATCCAAGCGTTTCCTAAAGGTATCCAGAGTAGATGCTTGCACCACTTCTGGCGGGAGTTTATTCCAGACTGTGGAGACTTGGACAGTAAAGAAGTTTTTCCTTATATCCAGTCTAAAACAGCCTTCCAGCAGTTTATGACCATTAGACTTTGTCTTCCCTGGGGTGCCCTGGTGAACAGACATTCTCCCAATTCCTGGTGCACATCCCTTATATACTTATAGGCTGCCAACAAGTCACCCCTGAGCCTTCACTTCTCCTGGCTGAAGAGTCCCATGGCTCTCAGCCTGTCCTCTTAAGCCCTGTTCTCTTGTCCTCTAATCATGCGTGTGGCTCTCCCCCGGACTCTTTCATGCTTCTCCACATCCTTTCTAAAGTGTGGAGCCCAGAACAAGAGGCAGTACTCCAGCTGCAGCCTCACCAAGGCCGAGTAAAGCGAGAGGATTTCTTGTGTCTGAGTATGCGTATACTTTTATGTAAATAGCTAGGCTGCTAGAATAGTAATATCTGAGCTTTAAGACAATGGAAAGTGAATTTTTCTTTGATTTTTCTCTGTGGCCTTGGATTTTACTTATCGTCTTAATATCCTGGTTATATGGCTATCTTTAATATGCTTGATGCTTGCTGTATTACCTACTCTCTAGTAACAAGCCTTATTAAAGCCCTAACGTGAAACTTTAGTGCAAGGGTCAACAGCGTTTTTGGGCAGGGTACCACAAACAACCTCAGCCTCAACTTGATGTCGACGTGCCAAGGCAGATGGCAGGAGAGCTGCAAGAAGCCCAGTCCTTGTTGTGGCAGCGCAGCCCTGGCCACTTCCCCACCATTTGCCCTGAGGTGCATGTGCTAAGCAAAATGGGGTTGCCTACCCCTACCTTAGTGTACATATAGCACAGATTTCCTAGCTGTTTAATAAGTAATTTTGAAAACATGATGTTCAGTACCTGAAAAATGAGTGTTGCTCAAATCACTCTACAAATCCAGCTGCAAAATCAAACTAGGAACTATTGAAATTTATGATAAACTGCCTTCCAAACTAGGAAGTGCAGATATGCTGGGTGAAAAGTCCATAGAAGACATTATGTGGAAACCTGGTTTGAAGCACCATAGAGATGGGGCTTGCCTGCCATCTAGTGTAGAATAAGCGCACAGCATTGTTAAAGGGCTCTGGTCGAGTGGATTAACATTTCTTACATTAGTGCAGCATGTCCATGACTCTTGATTCCTGGGGATAATAGACAAGAAGAAAACTGGGAGAATGGTAGTTGTAGAGCAGCTTAGACAGGGTGACTCATCAAAAGTTTTGCTTTGTTCCCTCTGTCCCTATCTGAACCACTACCATGAGCTTGTTTATGATGGTCTGATCGTTGGGTGAATTCATGGGTAGTACCTGGTTACTGTTGCAGCTAATACTAAATGGCAGGTCTTGAGGCACAGGCATCTCTTCAAACAGTTGTCATCAAGAAACAAAATACCCTGGCACTTACACATTCCTGCTTTTGCTATCAGAGAGCTAACCATAGGCCATCAAATATAGTTATCACTCAAAGGAAACTATAGTAATTATTCTCAACTCCACTTTGCCAAGGGCTAATACCATACTAAGAAAATAGCTGCCTACTGAGCATTAGACTGGATGTTTCTTTACTAATGGGGTTTGATTTTTAGGTCAGTGACAGTGTTGGCTGGACTTAACACCCTTGCGCTGTAAAGAAGAGGCCCCCAGCTGGCAGTTCACCCACACACAAGCTTCTCTTAATGCTGTCTTCCTGGGATGGGGAAGGCCCTTCACCAGAAGCATCAATTCCTCCTTCTCAGGAAGACTTGCTTTGTTTTGCTCAGTGCAGGAAGGCCTCCCACTCCGAACACTGCAGACAATCCGAGGTAGTAGTCAGATTGGGAGCTGCCATGTGAAGGTAATTGTATGGGAGCCCTTGGAGGAAGGTAGGGTTTGTGGCTAACACACAGGAACGGTAGCCAGAGGATTCTGCGGTAGGAGGGGCCATGGAAAATAGATGAGGCATGAACAAGTGATTTCTCCTCTGCAACCTGTGGGTCCGAGTAAGCATGACAAGTCTTTCTTACCTAACCAGGACATGTCTTACCTAAAGCATGACATGTCTTTCTTACCTAACAGAGGTGTTGAGGAGCTTGTTTCATTAATATTTGTAATCCTTTGAAATCCTCAAGTGAAAGGTGCTATAGACATCCAAAGCATTGTTAGACACCTACTGGTCTGACAGTACGATAACTCTGAAAACCACATGGTTGCTTTTAGGGGGGTGGGGGAAGGCAGCAGGCAAAGAGGGTCTTTGCTCCTGGCTCAAAGACTGCTATGCTGAGAGATGGAGAGTGACTCTATGGGCCAGCGTAAAATAAAGCAGTCCAGGCACCCACTGGTGCTTCTTCTAATTCTGTAATCCCGTGAGCTTGGGCAATTTGGCATAGAGATTTCATTCCCAGCATCTCCCAGCATCTGAACTGTGGCCTATGGAGGCCATTTTCAATCTCTTAAACTGGAAGAGCAATGTGAAGAGGCAATCATGGGGCAGACTCCCTAGCCTTTAACAATGACACACACCAAGCAGGTGTAGAATTCACCCTCCAAATATTGTTTGGACAAAGAGAGCTGCAACTGAGAAACCTTGGTAGTTGTTTACTGGGAAGTATACAAGATCTGCCTGAGTCCTCCAAATATTCAGGGGAAAAGTGGAAAACACTGCGTATCAACACTGCTTTAAAGAACTTGCCAAAGATGTCAACTCTGCTGTTCTTTTACCCAGATAAACTGTACCCTGAGGTCATAAAGTAGGAGTCACTCATGCCAGCTTCTCTAATTAACAGCCTGGGAGGGCAACTAGTTTAAGAGGGTTGGTTGCTGTTGGTGCTTGTGCGGAGACTGTAAAGAATGCCAGTGAAGGAGATTTACAGGCTCTTTCACAGAGCCATACGGGTGAAGGGAGATTTGGCAAGTGTGCCTCTCTTCAGCCTATTTGTAATCCCACTGAGAAACAAACATGCTGTGGGCAGGGCCGGACACAGCCATCCGGGACCTGGACAGAAAGGGAGCCTGAAAATAATTATTATTATCATTATCTTTGGCAAAGGGGGCCCCGATACTAAAAGTTCACCCCGGGCTGGGAGGAGTCTAGGTACAGTGCTGGTTGTGGGTTACAGCTCCCTGACCTGTGCAGCACACAAGTGCCATGCAGGTGCCTGTGGGAGTTTGCTTAGGTGTCACAGTTGAAAAATATGCATTCTTCGTTAATCTGTGCCAAAAGCACAGTGTAATTTGTTCCCCTCCCCTTCTATTTTCCCCACAAGGTTGGGAAGCACACAGTGAAAGTTGTGTTTGAAGATACAAAACGCTCCAAAGGAACAGGGATATGCTGATGCTTTCAGATCAGGTATCATCTTCCATTGAGGTGTGCATTAAAAGGGATGGCAACAGTTTCTAAAATGAAATGGAAAATTTCATTCATAAAAGAGATTCAGTTGACAAGCGTTACTCTGAACAACACCAAATCCCAGTTGTCCCTTTGGCTCTTTAAGGGAAGAAGTAGAGTTTTCAGGAGTGTCTAAGACATGAGCCTAAATACCTTGGGCGCTAGTACCTTTCCATATGAATGAGGGTCCTTAGCACTGATTTGCCCGTGTGTCTACTTGATATTTGAATCACATTTGAGCACAGGTTTAATCACCATATATGGACGAATTGTGAAGTGCACTGTAGGCAGGTCACAAGTGTATACATGTTTGTCACATTAGTCATGGTTAAGCATGACCAGCAAGAGATGTTTGTTCCCTGGTTATGTTAGTACTTGTAATCTTTGCTAATTATGTTAAAACATGACTAAAAAAATCACATGTAGATACTCCCTGTCTGCAAATGTTGTAAGCATGTTTACTGGGAGGTGTAATAGCACAGCTCCAAGCCTGGGGCAGCCATGCGATGACTTGGGGCAGTGCCAGCTCTTGCCATGTCGATTGCAACAATATGATACGCTGCTGTTGTGGCAACAGCTGCTTTTGCACCCCATGTCCAACAAAGACAGTGCCCTGGTTGCACAGCTGCTGCCCTGGTTGCACACATCTCCCCACCCCCCGTTATACTACTGTATCTAGGTGGCTCTTTCCTGAGACAAGCCAATATGGAAATGATGCATACAAATAGGCAAGTGCCTGCCCATTTAGGCACTGTTCTTTCAGACTTAGCACGTTCTTTATGTGATGCGCTCTGAGGATGTCCATTAGCTCTACTAGAGCTATGCATGCTTTGTAGTCTTTCAGCTGGATCATGGCCTAAGTTCTTTTACCAGGCAAAACTCGTAGATATAATTACAGTAAGTAGCAGGCATATTGAAGAGACGGGCTGAATTTTCTTGCACAATGTTTTTGTGCACAATTCAATGTTGATGCAATGGCTTAGCTGAAGGAGAGTGGAAGTTAAGAGTGCTTTGACTCTAGCAGTGATTAAAGTCTTGCTCTCTTTTTATAAAGCTTTCTCTACAATATCTCTAAATTTGTGGAATTGTTTCTGCCCTTTTATCAACACACTGCTATTGCTGCCATGGGACTTCCCTTTGGCCAGCTGCCATCAGTATAAATCCTTTTTCATTACCTCTCTTGAGTAAGCCAAATCCTTATGCCTTTTTTCAGAGGCAGCATTGGGGGTCATGTTTTAAAGAGGCCTCCAGGGCATGTGTGGGTGTGAAGAACTATCTCTTTAAATTCCACTCTCTTCTCTCTTTAAAATGCCTGTAGCAGTGTTTCTAATTTGTGTCATACCATGTTGTTCCAAGTATAATTTTCTTCCAGAGGCAGGAATTGTTTGCCAGGTTCCACCTCATCCTCTTTTCACTTCTTCCAATGATCTCACACTCTGTGTGGCGCAGCAACCAACACCCTAACCATTTACAAACTGAACTCTGTTATAAAGAAGTAAAGACAAGATGTGCACCCAGCCTGCACACCATACATGGCGCATCATAGTTTGAACATCAGCACTTGCTATCAACTTGATTTCTTTTCATCACCTCTTAAAATAGCTGAAGATCACAAGTAGTTCAGGATAAAAATCTCAATCCCAAACTCCCCAAATCCAGATTAATAAAATTCTTGCCTGAACTACAGGCGTTTCTGGGGATTTGACTATGGAGTGTTAGTCGTATCCACTGCTTAGAACAGCCACTTTCAGAATTAAGTGCTGGATGTAGGTTTGGGTTTGTTGATATCCTAAGGGTAATTTTGGTCTCTCCACTAGTTAGAACAAGCCCATTGAGCACCATTTCTTAAATTCAGGGACTATTCAACTCTCAGATGATATATTACGCCTATCTTCAAACGTGTTTGCTATTTTTACCCTAGTTAACCTGTTGCTCACTATTCTTTTGCAATATAATTAATTAAAAACTTGAGTGGCACTTACTGGTGAGAAAATGACGGTGACAAGTAAATACTAAATATTTTTCTATTTACTAAAACATACCAGCTAAGTTGCTTGCCAGGCTACTCACCCAAACTGAGACACTGTAAAAGTGTCTGTTAAAAAGTGATGCAGCATCCATCCACCCAGTCAGGCCCCTTTAAGGTGGCTCAGTTTGGGTGTCTAGCATTGTTAGTTCCTTTTGAACATTTTGGCTATGGATTACTTTCACTGTCTTACACCAGAACTGCACCCAACAGCAGCACACATTCAGTAGTGCAAACCCAAAAACTTAATACAGTCATAGGATTGTCTTAGATCATTTTTTGTTTTTTGCCTTTTGTTTTTGGAGCCTTTAGAATTTTTTTTCCTGCCATCTTGAGGGCTAGAAACTGAACTTAGCAAAACCTGTGATTCTCCTGACTCCAGAACTTTCCTAAAAAGCACCAGTTGTTAAGAATCTCACAATAAAATGCTGAGAATTGGCCATATAGCTTGTGGGTGACATAGGTTATATGCACTCCAGTGCAGATGGATAGCCTGCCTGGAAAGAAAGCCATAAATTGTAAAATGGAAGCTTTCAAAAAATACATTTCCATGCTATATCCGGAAAGAAGAATAATGGAGTTGTATCACCTCAGAATGTAAAATATTGTATCAGTCTATTCTTAACCAAGGAGGATGCTAACATCTGCTAAAATACTTTTAATCAGCAAACTTAACTATTTTGCATCCAAGAAATCTAAAAGAGGTGGCTGAGGAGATCTCTGACTCCTGGTGCTTTTTGTCTTTTCTTTAATGAATCTCGGAATACCACTGCAAATCCAGAAGACTGGAGGAGTGCTGGTTGGTATTCAAACCGGAGAATGTACTGGTAGTCAAAAAGGGCAAGCAGCATCAATCTTAGAGGAAAAATAATGGGAAAGCTGGTACTAGATTGTATTGCTAAGAAATCAAAAGGTGGGACTGTAATTCAGGCCAGTCAACAAGGTTTTTATGGAAAATAGGTCTTTTAAAAAATGCTCTCACTGAGATTGCAAATCTGGTTGACGTAATATGTTTGAAGCAGTGGGCAATAATATTCATTTAGTCCCTTTAATAATTTGTCGGGTGTTTGAAGTGCCATTACTTCTCCCTATGGACAGGCTAATCCAGAACTCACTCCTCTGATGCTTATAAACCACCCAGTTCCCAGCATCAGTTTATTCAGGACCAGCTTTGTATGTGTACCGCAGTTGTTCTTTAGTTTAAAAATTTAGACTTTTCTAAGACAACTGAGTAAATACGAAGGAAAACTCTGATTGAAAAGTTAACACTGCATAAGAACAATAGAACACATGGCCTTCAAATATGGCTAAGATCATGAAACAGTCTTCCCTTGGGTAGCCTTGTTGCATGGGTGTATGTCCCATGAAATCCCACAGAGATGGGTTTTAAGCCCAGCACTACTCAATATTTTCAACAATGATCAAGCAATAGAAAATCTCTGCCACTGG
The DNA here is from genome assembly GCF_001723915.1 of Gavialis gangeticus. Lineage (NCBI taxonomy): Eukaryota > Metazoa > Chordata > Crocodylia > Gavialidae > Gavialis > Gavialis gangeticus. The sequence goes on from NW_017729025.1 coordinate 134,821,767, forward strand.
AACTAGTAGATGACAGCCTGACAGAGTGATAAATGGTGAGGATGGGTCAATTGTGCAGAATGGTTTGGATTCCCTGGCACCCCATGGGCACATTTTGCTCTAGTGCAGGAATGTTTGATACATTTTAGGCTAAGGATTGCAGGCCACTCCTACAGGGTTGTTTTCTGGTCTATGAGAAGGATTTAGGGGGTCACAGTGGACATAGCAACTGAATAAGAGCTCCCAGTATGATGCTGTGGTGGGCAGAGCAACATGAACCTTGAATGTACAAGCAGAGAAACAGGAGAAGGGATGTGATTTAAATACCATGTATGATGTTGGTGGGCCTGATACTGGTGTGTATGTAAAGTCATAAAAATAATTTGAAGGGGAGAGACTTAGAGCTCAATTTATTTACCTTCTCAAAAGGCTGAGAAGAGAGCGAAGTTCCTGCACAAGGAGACCATACCAGGTCTGGAGAGCTCTTCAATCTAAAGGACCACAGACACAGAATGGACCAATGGCTTGAAGGTGAAACTAGATATACTGTAAATAAAATATTAGATCTTAAAAAAACAGAACAAAGAAGAGAGTGAGAGTGATTGATTATCCATGGAATAAAATGATGGAGGGAAGAACTAAGGCTTTCAGGCCCTGACGGAGCTGAGGCACCTACCTGTTCAGCACTGTCAATGCATCGGCAGTTCTGGACATGCCTAGCAGCAGACATGTTAAGTGCCTAGAAAATGTTACTGGCAGAAGTAGAGACTTTTACATACTTTCAGGGCTTTTGAGAGTTAGACAATAGACAGCAGTTACTCAGGAGGTTTAAGGATTTACATTCTGGGCTTGTTCCTGCAGGCAGTCAAGTGGAACTTAGGCACCTAAGTAAGTCCTTTTGTGGATCTAGCTCTGGAGACCTTTCCAGAAGATATGGTTTAGTCAAAGTCAAGGTACAGGCAGTCCTCAGACTTACAACGCAATTGGTTCCTGAAAACCACATTTTAAATCGAAACATCGTAAGTTTGAACCAACTTTTCCATAGGAACAGTGTTATAAATGGGGGATTTGTTCCTTTACGACACTTGATACAGCTGCGTCCAGCCAGTAAGTCCATTGTGGGGGGGGGGGCAGATCAATGTCCCCCATGGTGTGGGAAAGGCTGGGGCTGGGACTGTGGCTGAGGTAAGTGCTGCCCAGTTGGGGCCCGACAAGTGCAGGACTGAGCTGTGGCTCGCAGGGTGGGGGGCAGCAGCTCCCACCGCTGTGCACTGCTTGTTTGGTGGCTCATCCAGCGGTTCCTGCCACTGCTCCCACTGCTTGTCCGATGCAAAGATAATGGAGCAAAAATCAACTTAGTGGCCTGTGATACCCAGGAGGCGAAACAAGATGACCTGATAGTCCATTCTGACCTTAACTTCTGCTTTTTTGCCTATTAAGGAACAAGGAGAATGGAATCGATTTGACTATTAATGTATGTAGATATGCGTATAAAAGGTTGTTAGGACCTATTGTCTCATTCTCAGTGTTAAGTCTATTGTATGTAGACAAAAAGATTATTTTTCTCTGAAGTGTGTTTGATTATCTCAGGTTGTTATTCTAACTTGAAAGGCTTCTTGGAGGCTTGAGCTGGGGGGTTGCTTCACAGACATGAGGTAAATGATTTAGCTGCTTAAACAGAGAAGTGGTGATTCTTCACTAAACAGAGTGAGTAAAACTGAAAGTAAGTGAAAAAAGCATAGATGATTTGATTTTTTTAAAAATAAAAATCCATTTATTCTACACTTCTGGTGGGATCTAGGGCTGCAGTTCATGAAGTCCTATGTGCCTTCAAGTAACCACTTTTGTTTTTACTTGTAGCCTGGCTCACCACTCACTCCAGTGTCTCTTCTGATTGACTCTAATCACCAGAAAACACATGTGTTTTCACTCTCTCACAGCACCCATCCCTCCCAATCTCCCCACTTCTCTGCATTGTCTGTGGCTTCTCTGTGTTTGTGTGTGGCTTGCTCTTTTTTTAGCTACTCAGGAGGTTTAAGGATTTAAAAGTATGCAGGGATTAAAATTTAGAAGTATCCCTGGCTGATAAGTGGTAGCAGCAAAACGTGCAGCTGAATTGTTGGACATGATGTATTTGAAAGCACAGATAAACCTTCCTCAGTGCCTTTTTTTGGAAGCTGTGATTAAACCTGCTTGGAGGCACTGAACGACACAAATTGTGCCTCATTCTTGCAGAAGGCAGGGTAGAGATGCACCTTATAGACTAACTCAATCGGAGCTGCGTCATCTTTCGTGAGCAAGAGCTCCCTTCATCAGAGGTGACATTTGTTCTCAGCCATGCTTGCAGCCAGTTCAGCTATGTCGAGCTGTACCAGTTATCAGTAAAGGGTAGCTTTGTAATAGATATATCTAGGATCAGCTAAGCATATGACACCCATGTAATCAAACAATGTTAAAATTAGATGACGGCAGAATCAGACTGTAAAGTTGGCTAGAATGTTTAGAGCCATGAATTCTGCAGGAAATGAAGGCAATAAATATGATGCTGGGATTCAGGAAGGGGGATGGGATGAAGCATAGAGATGGGGGGCCTTAAATCATCCTGCACATTTGTTGTGTTATTGTTAGAGGTGCACCGATACATTAGTCCAATATTGGGTCAGCACCGATATAAAGAAAATGGACTACATCAGAAATCAGCCTGATGTGGCCGATAATTTGGCTGATATAAATGCCCGTGCATACACCCAGCTGCAGCGCAGCGCACAGGCAGCAAGGAGCAGAGCCCAGCAGCGTGCAGCTGGTAAGTCTATTGTGGTGAAAGAAGAGGGGGAAGGAGCTGAATGAAAAATTGATGAAGGGGAAAGATTGCAAGTGAAGGTCAGCAGTAAGAATTTGAAAACCACTGATTATCTGCCCAGAGCAGTGGGGGCTGGACCCGATGATCTCAGAAGGTCCCTTCCAGCCCTAAACTTCTGTGAAGCTCAATGCATACCATACGTTGGCAACTCATTTTCCCATATTGAAATGCGGTTGGAAAACTCTAACTCTTAGTGTATAAACCACCACTAGATGGCAGCTTAAGACCAAATGTCAAACTGTGGTTATGACGATATGGAGCTCAGGCCAGATTCTAATCAAGCTGGTAAGCATTGCTACTGACGTATCTGAACTGTCCTATTGACTAAGGGCAAAAATGGATCAAGAAATAGCAATGACTAAACACTGTAGGGCAACTTCCTGATGTTCCAAAAGGGGCAACATAATTCTCTCTCCCTTAGATTGCTTGGGAACTGTACCACAAATGAACAGGCAAGTAGTCCAGTCGCTACCCATGGCAGTCGACATTAGAAAATGCCTTCAGTAGAAGCAGGAAGAAGTTTTGAGTTAGTAATGATTGAACACCAACATAAAAAACAAATGATTGCCACTTCACTGAGGAATTCCTAGTGGATAGTTTTCTCTTCATCTGAAAGGAGGAGCTAATTAATTGTTTTTATAACATCAGGGTTTGCCAGAAAGAGTAGCTGTGGTTTTCCATGGGGTAGTGTTTTACAAGGAGATATGATTGTGTCTCTCTCAAAATATTCATCTTGTAGCGATTGTAGCTTAGTTATTTTTCACTTTTAGTGGACTTGCTTCAAAAAGTCCACTAAAACTTTCAAATCTGGTTAAACCTATTTTTAACTGAAAATGAAGCATCATCTTACACAAGTCTTACATTTTAAAACAGTGAAGCCTAGTAGTGACTACTCTTTATCAAAAGAGGAAGCAAAACAACCCAAGTGAAAAAAACCCGAAATTAATTTTCTTTTAAAAGAATACCACATTTCCATTTTATTAAAAAATCCCATATCTACCTATGAATTTCTTCTGATCAAAATAACTTTACAGCCATTATCTGAGAGTATCGGGTTCTCTGTGACTGTGCTAGTATTAAAGACTTGTCTATTAGTGTTAAGGGGAGGGAAAAAGCCCTTCTTGCATTTAGTTCAGGAAAAATGTGCTGAAGACAGAGAAGCATGGTATAAAACGTCATCACTGAATGCAGGGTAAGGACTCTGAATGCAGAGTTGGATTTTTTTGCCTATGCTAGAAAGAGGAAGTCTGCAGTGCCAGAACTGATCTAGCTTACCACAAGTCTGTGGTTGGGAGTTTGTGGATGTGGATGTGTATGTGCAGGTGCAAATGGGAAATTACACATACTGCAGCTACACTAATTTGACTAGTTCCCATTGCTTCCAAAAGTGCAGTGCCCTGTTTGGAAGTTACCAAAAAACTCCTGCTCTCCAGCATTACTGCTGAACATTGCCAAACAACAGTCCCTGGAGTCTCTGAAAATACATAGGTAGAAACAGTGTTGTAAGGTTCACTTTGTATAGCTGTTTCAGAGTCGTGTTGCTGTGCAATAAAGTTGAACTATTTAAAAAATAAGAGCTGGAATCTGCTTCAGATGCTTAGTGTCTCAATAATGGCCACCTTACATAGTTCCTGATGCAAAAGCCAGTGAATTCAATGGATCAAACCTTTGCTGTAGATGCTTTTAGTAGCTGTGCAATGACTGTGGTCACTAGGTGCAAGTACGTTGTTTCCCCAGCATAACATGTGGGATGTTTGTTCACAGCCCATTTCCCAGTCAGTAAACAAAAAGAAAGTAGTATGTAAGTCTGCTGCTTGTACAGAAATGACTTTTTTGCATTACTTTATTAAGTAGCCAATTCTAAAGAACAGTAAAAAATATGAAAAATGTGCATCATTTGGTGTTCCCTTAAAAAAAAAAAGACTGTTAGCAAAAAATTAAAGTAGTTTAGCCCAATGCACATGCTGTCCATGCAAAAAGTATTTGGAAGTTATAGATACAGTTCCATCTCCTTTACTATAATTTAACAATGTATAGTTACATTAGTATTTCTAGTATGATTTTTCACATTCTTCTCTGTAAACAAGTAAAGTCCACAGTCAATTAATAAAAAGGGCTTAGTAACAAACTAAAGGAATTTTTCCCTGTACAGTAATTACAAATGCAAGATTCTGGAATTTGTTACTACTCACGTGTATATCAGTAGACTGAAACATTAGAAAGACATCTATTAGTATAAAACTATGACTGTGTATTAAGTTTGAGTCTCAGGTAATAAGCAAATAATATAATAAGTTCTAGTTCTACAGACCCTTTCTGTTTCCCAAAGTACTTTCTACTCTTGTAATATCTTAGTATAACAATCATACAGTAACACTACTCCATACGTAGCTGCTCTGCTTGTTATAAACCTTCAAACATTTGTTTTATAATAAACTTACAAATGACATCTAGGTGATGAAAAACAGAAGCTACAAGAGAATTTGGTGCACATGGAAGACCACTTGACAAATATGTAGCTGCTGTTCGCTAAGGGGCTTGTTTCCCCAGAAATTTGTATAATGCGAGTACTTGGCAACAGATTGACTTCTTTCCCCTGTGTGGAAGAACTACTTACAAAGTAGAAGTTACACATTATGTTTCCCAAGGAAAATTAGAAATAAATGGACTTTCCTGTACAGATACCTTTCAGACAGTGGGCACTATATTTCTTTGGAAATGTCTGTAGATTATTAGAGATGCTGATGCTGTATGTGTATTTGTAAGTCACGCCACAGAGTAAGGTTTTGAAGGCTTCAAAACCTAAGTGATCAAAACAAAGTTGGGTGAATGATGTTTTCATTATAAATCTTGAATTCTAGAATTAAAGGGGAGTGGAAATCAAATGGGAAATTCATTTTGCTCTGTTATTTGTTGATTATTCCCACCCCCAGAATCCAGGCTTTATGTGAAGAACCAGACAGCTGTGCTGTGTGGTGCTAATAATTCCCATAAATCACAGGGCTAGACAGGATATGACAAACATCTAATCTGCATAAACATGGGCCATCACCTGGTTTCTAAACCAAGCCTGCAGGTTCTCTGAGAGTCATAGCCTGCCTTTTTAAAAGGTACCCAGTAAGGATTTGAAGATTTTACCCCATCTCTTAAAAAAGTTAAATTAAATCTAGCTGCAAAATTCTTTAGCATTTTCTACATTCGTGGCACCTTTCACTGCACACACGTGGCTGCAGGTGCAGAAGATGGATAGGAAGTGAAATAATACCACATTCAGGGTCTGGGCAGTAGCCTGAGAATTTCATCAAGCCTGGGTTTAAAGCTGCATTGTCTGGACAATTACAGATAAGCAAAACACTGCTTCCTTCCCTTAAAAATCCTGCAAACTGAATCCATGGTATTTGCCCTGTCAAAGGCTGTTAGATTGTTCACAGAATAACCTATTAACCTTATGCCACAGTGTCCGATTTACATAATTAAAATTTTAATAAAAATATCTGTAGTTTAAAGAACAGAAAAGTTCTCTGTATAAATAGTACGGTTTCTGGAAGCTGTGTTCAAGGAGATGACAACAGCTAATGGGGATAGTATTGTAACTGGGCCCTGAATAGATATATATAATGTAGCAGACAGATAATACTTGCTTCCTAGAAAGGTCCAACATGTGACTTTGAACATGCTACACCACTACAAAAGCAGAAAACATTTTAAGTATAAAACAAAATGATCAAATATGCTTTATTTCTGTTCATGGGCGACATTCCAACTCCCTTGATTACTCAGAAGTGACCTTTTTTCCCTTCCAGCTCTTCTCTCTTTGTTCAAGTTCAGCTTCAGTGAAGGCTGCTGGTCCCCAGTTTGTGATTAAATGAGGATTCTTAGAACCTGCAAGACACGGTTCAGCATTTTAAACATACACAGGTAAAATCGCCAATGACTGCATTAGGCTAGGGATAGAATCAGCGTCACTTTGCACACAACTAACTGCTGCATGTTGGTTATGAATTTTTAGATGGACACTGCAGGTTCCTAATGTAGACCAGAACAGCGTATGCTGTTCTTCATTAGACCTCAGGAGAAAGTGAGGGTTAGAAGCAGCTAAGCAGCCTTTGACCCAAGACCAGGAGCTGCAGACTTAAATTCTGAAGTGATCCAGGGCCAAACCTGCTCCCTGCTGCCCCCACAACAGAGGAGCTACAAAGCTATTTTCCTCCCTCCTTCAATGAACACAGGGCATGGAGCCAGCAGAGTTAGGACCGTGCTTGTGAAAGTCAGTCATTTAACATGAGCAAGGAAATGTCTTTGACCATTATAGTTATGGTAGGGTATGTATCTAGGTCACCTATGGAAGCTGGCAACAGAAGTTTTACATTTCAATTATACATACACACACCATAAAGATTTTATCTGTGAAAGATCATAAGGCCATGGCTAACCTAAGAGTTATGGTTGTTCTAATACACACTGTTTGACTGCAGCAAATTCTAATTTCCCCTGGCCTTAAATTCCTGGCACCTTGGTGAACCCCACCTCCCCCAAATACCTTATTTACTCAAATCCAGGACAAAATTTTTTTGCTCCCAGTCACCATTTGGGGGGGTGGAAAAAAACCTCATTAGATTCCAATTCTGACCTGGGGCAAGGAGCAGGGGACAGGGCATGCAGCAGGAGGGACTGCAGAAGAGAAGACAGTGGGGGTAGGGTGCACAGAAGGGACTGTTGTGATGGGGAGGGAAGAGGGCAGGTCACGGAGACGGGAAGGAGGGAGCACGGGAAAGACCGCACAGCCTGTCCTACCCCCATTTCACTGCTTACCTTCGGCTCCAGCTTTAGCCCCTCTGGCACCAACCCAGCCAGGCCAAGAGCTGCTGAATCTGCTTCTGCCTGGCTGGAGGGGGCAGGGCTGCTGCTGACTGCCCCAGAGCTGAAGCCAGAGCCTCCCAGAACAGGTAAGTGAGCACACGGGAAGGGGGCAGGCACTGGGGCTAGGGGACAGACAGACACAGGGGGACAAGGAAGAGTAGGGCAGGCACAGGTAGGGGTGAGTGGGAGACAGGAGGCAAGTGACAAGGGGGCAGGCTCTGGGGGAAAGAGGGGGACAGAGGTGCAGGAAGGCAACAGATGGGGGGTGCACTGGGGAGAGGGACAGGTGGCAGGCACAGGTATGGCATGAACAAGAAACAGGTGGCAGGGAACAAATGGCAAGAGGTAGGGGTCTGGCCCCTTCTCCCTTGCTGTTGCCTTGTGGGGGGGGGGATGAATTTAAGATTGTCACCCCTCCCTCAGTAGTTAGATTCTTGAGATGGGAAATAATAACAAATCTGTCAATTTTCCATGTGCAGAATCTAACAATTTTGGGTCATCTTAAATTTGAAGTCCTCTTGGAATAGGGTAAATATGGTAAATCCTGGCCTTTTCCTTTTCTCATGTAGCCAAAACAACACAAGTCTTCCTCTGACTCAAAGTTGACTCCTTCTCCAGCCAACATCACTGCTTTAACTAGACCAGGATCCAAGACGTCACATAAATCTTAACAGGAAATCTCTTTAGGTTTTCAAAAAAGGTAGAGCCAGATAGCTGCTTCTATAAGCATGCCTCCAAGCATGAGGCCATGTCTGTTTCAATATTTTATCATGACACTAATGTACAGTGCTTTACTTTAGAGCAATGTGAAACTGCGCTATAGTCTTTGTTCTCAAAAGCCATTGGTGGGGGTTGAGCAAGAGCTTTCAGTTTCTGCATGACTGTGTGGAGTCTGCAAAACCACAGCCACCATGCTCAAAAACAGTGTACTCAGATCACCAGGCTGCTCAGTGGCAATTGTTACAGTGGAAAAGGTCATCCCAGATAAGTAAGCCATAGCTTCAAGCACTGTCTTAGACATATCAATGACAAGGGCTCTCTTAATCTAAGTTTTCTATAGTGGTAACCCACCTGGTTCTATTAATCGAATCAATCCCTCGTGATGAGCTACTTTATCTTTCCAGCTCTTGGTGTTGTTGGCTGCCATTTCCAACTTCTTTTTAACTCCCTGAAACAAAGATCCAGCACTCTTAAAAACAAGAAATTTGCCTTATTTCAAATACAAGTGTGAACACACCCTCCCCAATGGATACAGGTGTGAACACACCCTCTCCCTCCCCTGACACTGAAGCCATCCCACAAAAGCCAGCAAGCATCCTTTGTTCATAGTTCAGGCAGGAACACCTAGGTTCATGAAGTAATTTGATCGGTTGTTAAAAGAACTAATGATGTATTTCAGCATAAGCTATTATGTTGACAGAGGAGATCAAGTTCATGTTTTCTGCATTGGTTGAAGGCTGGTTGTTCCCCATGCAGATTGAAATCCTCATTTCCATCTCAAAATAAGTTGATGTTTTCTGGTGAAGCTAAGACTCAGACTCAAGCTTCATGAATGGAGCAGTGGTTTCTAAGCTGATCTCCTGCTACCATCATGACCACAAGCAGAGCAGCTTAAGCATCTTGGGCCACACCCAGACAAGCACAGCCATGCAGCGCCATATACCACACGTTCAGTTGTTCTCTGTCCTGCAAAGGAGCAGCACAGAAGGTTCTTTGACCCCTGGATATCCAGGGGTCAAAAAAACCCACGGAGAAAAAAGGGGAACAGTGCACACACAGGCAGCATGCGCTGCTCAAAAGTGGAGCTGGGCCACCCGAAGCCACACTGTGGCTGCCAGCTCAGTGCTGGCCCCAGCCTCTTCTACCATGCCCAGGGTAACTTGCCAGAGCGTGAGTGGCATGGGTCTTCCCCGTGGACAAGCAGTGGTGGCGCAAGGTGCACCACTGCTAATTGTCCCTGGGGAACCAAACATCCACACCACATGTGGACACAGCCTTGGAGTTCATATTTTTAAGGGCATTAGCAAAAGACGCAAAATTGCAAGCACCAGAATGTCTTTCCACTGCAGTCCTGGGACATACATTTCTTGGACTGAATAAAGTATTTTTTTCCAAATACCAGCAAGGCTTCCAATTAACACCACCTGTTCTAATGTTAAAAGAACACTTGTTCACTGGAACCTGGATTGAGATGAGACACGTTTCAGTATATGCCCAGAATTCCCTGACCTAGGTTCAGCTCCCTGTTTCTCCCAAAGACCTTCTATATGATCTTGAGTAAAGGTCACTGGATTCAAACAGGGATGAATGAATTTTCAAAAGGTCTATTATGCCCATTACCAGCCCTTGGCTTTCTTTTAATTCAGCTATCAATGAATACGTGGCATAAGCATCAGAAACACTGCTGAGACATGCAGTCTCTCACCTCATATTGTTCAAGTGCTTGCTTCCTTTCCAGTTCCAGCTGTTCCAGTTGTTGCATAGCAACTTGAAGAGCACGTTCTTTGATGATCCTCTGGTTCTCTAGCTCTTGCTTCTCCGCTTCTGTCATCTGAATGGTTTGTTGCTGCTGCAAGTGCCATTCTTCTAGTTCGGCTCTTTTTCTTGACTCTTCCTCCAATAACCTACAGAGGGGATAGTGATGACAGCTTCTCTTGGTTGGAAAATTCAGCCTATATGTAAGCAGGGCTAGCAAAAAAATTCCTGGAGAGTAACTTTGGAAGACAGGGCTCTTTTCCAAAACTGCAAATGTACACAGGTGGATTCATGAGTTTATGATCTCACCATTGGAAAGTACTGTTGGAGTTGTTTCAGCCTGCTGTGTATGCAGTCTTGAAAAACCACATGAAAAGGCAGGCATGCAAACAAACAGTTACACTTGTCACTTAATAGGAGAACTGCTATCCACAGCAGAATATGAAGATACAGCAGGAAGTGAAAGTCAGCAGCATTAAATTAAACTGGGATAAAATACAAGCAGATATGGCAAGCAGGTAATCATTAATTTCCAAAGCCTGTTTTCAGAAATGGTAACATACTCTAGGTGTCCATCTTGATACAATAAAGTGGCCCTGTTTCCTGAAAACACTGAGCATCCACACAAATATTAAAGTCTCTCATCTCTGAAATGCAGACAGCTGTATTTCTATATTTGTATTTGAGAGGTATCACCCAGATAGTCTTTGGCATCTTATTAAAGTGGATGTCTATTAATTACTGTGCATCTGTAAACCTCCCTCTGCAGAAGGGCTGGGGCCTAGCCTAAGCACCATCTGGCCATCTGAAAAGCGTGAGATTGGACCTACCCAACCTGCAGGCCCAACAAATTGGCAGGTCCTCCTGGGCTTACATCATTGCCTTTTGGCAGTGAGCAGGTGGGGATGGAGGGTTTGTCTTTTACTATTGGGTTATGCTTCTTGGGGGTGAAGAAGAGTTAGGGGGAGAGAGGAGTAACTGCCACAGTGCTTCTGTAAGAGAGGAGGTGTCTATGGAGAGGACTTTGAGAGATGTTGGGGGACCTCTCCTGCTCCCCTGGGGTCAAGGCAGGGCAGGGTGGAGGGTTAGAAGAGGTTTCTTGTAACTGGATGTTGAGCACATGGCTGGAATTGGCAGAAGGGTTTAGGATCATAGGAAAGGGCTGGAAGGGACTTCACAAGGTCACCTAGTCCAGCCTGCTGCTCAGGGCAGGATTATCCCTGACTAAACCATCTTGCCAAATATCCATCTAATCTCCATTTGAAAGTTTCCAAGCATGGAGAGTGCACAACTTCTCTGGGTAGCCTGTTCCAATCCTGACTGCTCTCAGAGTTGGAACGTTCCTCATCTCTGGCCTAAATTTCCTGTTGCAGTTTGAGGCCATGGCTCCTAGTCCTGTCCCCTACAGCCACAGATAAAAGCCCATCTCCATCCTCTCTATATTCACCCTTGAGGTATTTGAAGACTGTTATCATATCCCCCCTCAGTTTTGTCTTCTCCATGATAAATAACCCTAGTTCTTTCAGCCTTTCCTCATAAAAGTTATCTCCTGGGCCCCTGGCCATCTTTGTTGCCCCGCACTGGATTCTTTCCAAACAGTCCACGTCTTTCTTGAAGTGCGGTGCCCAAAACTGGACACACTACTCCAGGTGAGGCCTCACCAGAGCTGAATAGAGCAGAAGAATCACTTCCCTTGATTTGCCAGTGACACTCCTGGTAATACAACCCAGGATGCTGTTGGCTTGTGGTGGAGAGGAAGGTTGGTCAAGGAGGCATTGTTTTGGGGAAGTGGGAATTCCCAGGTTTGGGGGAAGTGCTTGGGTAAACTTCCTCGGGGTTGTTTGTTTCTAGTTAATGTTCTGAGCCATTTGGATAGGCTGGGATATCAATCTAATAAACCAACAAACTCCTGCTACATAGTATCCAGGGGACTCCCACAGATACTGACACCCCAGGCCCCAAACCCTACCTCTCCCTGGCCCTCCCCACAAGAGAATTGGTTTATTTCTTCTGTGACCTGTAAGATTAAAATCAGACCTGGCTTGAAGCTTCCTTACAGTCTCTTCATCTTGACGTGCCTGTTTCTCATCTTCCAAAGCTCCCTGTAGCTGTTTATACATTTCTTCCAGTTCACGCACTCTCTGCAAATACTGTTCCAGTTCAGATGATTTCTGAGCAACCTTCTCTTCCATTTGCTGTCTTACCTGGCAGTATAAAGGATAGATGAAGAGAACACATCATCCCTATATGTGCCTGTACACTGATTACTAAAGAGCAATTTGACTTCAGTTCAGTCAAAATGTTGTGCAAGTGGATACTTTTATGATGGTTTATACCTGTTTCAGTGCAGTCTGGTTCATGCCAGTCAATGTATAGATGCTGCTAAACTGCCAGAACCAGCTTTAAAATAAATAGAGTGTTCAGACACAAAAGTTAAAGCCTTTTAACTGGGCGGATTCAATTAGACAAACCCTTACTAAGTGCTGGTAAGTTTTACAATTATATATCTAAAATGATGGGGAGAAGCGGTAACTGTGACAAGGGTAAAGTTTGGAAAAGCAGATGAGGAACAAGGGCAGCAGGAGAGAAGCAAGCAAGGAGTAAGTTAGAGAGACACAAAAGTAAAGACAGAAACCAGGGGAAAGGCAGAGGCAAAAGGTGACTCTTGATGACTCAGTCGGTCTCTGCTCCTCTTTTTAATTTCTAGCCAGAGCAGGGGGTCCAGGAAAGCTGATAGAACAATTCTACACTCTATTCTACACTACAGGTTTTTACTGACAGAATAGACCTACATGTCTGAATACAACAACTCTGTAGCATAGACAAGCCAAGCCTTATGTTAAAGGTTTTCTACTTAGTTTCCTGTACTCTCCATATGTGCCAGGCATGGCAAGAATCTAGTAGCTCTAGAGTAACTCAGGAGTAGAAAGTACCAGTAGGGGAAAGTCCCTTCATACCAAAGCCAGGATAAGAGGGCATGGGAGGGAACAACAGAAGCCAAAGTAAGAGATGGTTGCTACCTCCCCAGCCAAGCCAAATCTCTCTTGGAGTGTAAGTGCACAAAGGAATAAAACCCAGGCCTCCCATGGGCATAGTACAGTCAGTATGTCACCAGTTCAGCATGCTAACTTCAGATGCCTATACATGAATTCAGAGGCTGCTCCAATGCACTGTAATTACAGCAGGTTGGAGCAGATTCAATTAATCATTAATTAATGGTAATTACCATGCTCCAGCCAGCCTCCATGTCTCATGTATCAGCATCCGCCTGCTTCAAAAGGGCAGCAGAGGTGCTTTATCCAAAGTGACAGCTAGGGTCTTTTATTGTCAGTAACTAACTTGTAATATAACATTTAAGATAACACTAAGACCCTGAACAATTATAAAATTAATCCTTTTAGTTAGTAAACAGATCCTGGGCTTTCCAATTCCAGGTTGTAAGGCCATACCACTAGGTATGTTGCTTCCTGAGTTTAACATGTGCTACATACGCTCAACATTTTTCAGCAATTGGGTTTTCAAAACAAGAGGCACGGGAGTCCAGAGAGCCGAGTCCAATCCCCAGCTCTGCCATTAATGGATTTTGTGATCTTGGACAAGTCGCTTAACCCACTCTTCTCTTCTCAATCCTTGTAAAGTACTTGGAAAACTTAGGTTGCAATTAAAAGAAAACTGCAACAAAAGAGTTAAGAGCTACTATTTTCATAAGCAACAGAGTTGCAAAGCTTGTAATAATTTTAATATGATGAATTTTAAGAGTGAAAGAATCAAATTAAACTTAAAATCATGAAGAAATCCCCCCTAAGTCTCTCTCCCTTTGGCACTGATATGCCAACCAGGTTAAAATCAAGATGGCCCTGTAATCCTGGAGAGGGACATTTTTTAATATCAACACAGCATGAGAATACTGTATGTCCATGTTTGTACACTCCCAATTAGAAACTGATTACGAAGTGCCCACAAGCAAAGTCATAAGCAAAAGCTCAGCTTATTAGATACCAGAACAAAGAGTTTTTCTGCAATCACAAACTTACCATTTTCTCTCGCTCAAGTTCTGAACTGAATCGGTCCTGCAATTCCATTTGAGTCTGAAGACGTTTTTTCTCCTCTTCTGAAGCCCGAGCAGCTGCTTCTTCAAGTTGCTGTACAAAGAAGGAGCTCTTGTTCAATGACCTTAGCAGGTAAACATTTTAGTTTTTACTGTACAAAAAGTGAATTTGTTAAAGCTGGAAGTGTTTCTGAGAAAGGAAACTTGTAAAGCAGCTCTGCTTCAAAAAAAACTTGCAACTTTGTCTCTCTCTCCCCCCCTCATTTGGGCCAGAAAGACCCTTTAAAATTTAGAAATGAAAAGTCAGTTTTAATGCAAACAAATGATAAATGGTCAGAATAATAATAAAAAAAATGATTATCAACAGACTTAATATCGACATTTTTCTATAGGTTTTCAGTTTGAAAATGTTTTCTAAGAATAACTTTTCTTCTAATTTGGTATGGGAAAATTTTTCTAAACCTCAACTTGATAGAAAAACCATTTCCCTCCCTGCCTTCAAGAAATTCAAACAATAGAGAATATGTGTAAAGAGGTAGGATTTATTTATTTATTTATTAAGTGGCAGTAATTCAACATCAGAAAACAAGTAATTCTCATAGTCAAACTATTAAACACTGACTGTCTCAATTAGACTTTGTTCCATTAATGGTGCGGTAATCATATGTAAATTATTCATAAGAATAGCTAAGATTGGAGCCAATTATTAGTACCTGACATAATAAAGGAAATTATTATACCAGAGGGGCATGGTCATAGCAAAGGCCTGGGAAACAGACACTGGAATCTAGTATTGAGTCTGGCACTGGTACCCTCCACAGTCTCTGGAGAGTCAGCATGTCTCTGTACCTTCACTCCACAATGAAGGCAACATCCCTTTCTCTTTTCACAGAAAGAGTTGGGAGCCTTAGCATTTGTGTGAAATTTCTGACCGATTCTCATAGGCCATGTTTAACTTTCAAAGCATTCTACAATTTCCTTTCCAAACAAAAATAATTCCTTCACAATGTCATCTCTGCAAAGAAATCCATACACAGTTTTAGGAATGACCATTGTGGAAAGTGTTTTTTAATGCAATATTTTAGGCTGGGATATTTAACCAAGCCTAAGTGCAAGTTTCCTACTCCCCATCAGCTCTCTGGGAGAGATGGGAAACTTTCTTGCTCCTTTCTGACACTCAAAACTAGGCTATGCCTGTATGAGCTGGCCGTTAGCTAACAGAAATGATGAATGCTGACCAATATGAAGGCAAAAAGGGAGAAAAGGAGGACTCTTAGATTGCTTAAGAAATTTTACAAATCACCTAACTAATATTTGACCACAGCTATTTAAAATACCTGCTCCCACCATTCTTAATATAATGGGACAAAACACAACCAATGTGAACATAAGAGCCAAACACATCAGCAGCTTTATAACACTGGAATCTGAGAGCCCCTATCCTCGTAGTGATGCCATATGAGCTGAGCCATGCATTTTTATAGCACCTGCAGGCATCAAGGAAGATCCCAGTCAAGGCAGAACCAACTGCTGCTTGGGACCTAGTTGGTGCTAGAGACTGATGACTAATACATTTTTACCCTGAATTCATGTCAGAAAAAACCCTCTCCTGGCCTTTGAATAGGAACTTTATAAATCAGGTTTCAAAGAGGAGGAGGAGGTCTTCAGTGTGCTCAAACTTCAACTCACCTCTGAGGAGAAGACACATGATCTATGCATCACTTAAAGCAGCGATAGCATGCATGCCACAAGTGGCATGGACAGCCTGTGTGTTGGCATGTGGCAGATCTGGGAGGGGACAGGAAGCACATAGAGTAGGGAACAGAAAGCTGAGCAGAAGATCAGGCAGAGAAAGGGGATCAGAGTGGAAAATCAGTAAGGGTGAGGGGTTTAATGTGTGACACATATGCTAAAAAGGTTGCCCTCCACCCCCACTGACTTAAAGAATGCAAGGGCCTTGTACATGGCCTCTCTATGGGGTGAATTTTACCCTTTCAAGAGATTAAGAGGAATCTCAGAATTTCGTTAAATTGATCATTACCAACACATACAAAGGTTTGGACTACAGTATTTTCAGAGTACACTTGAGTTGCCCTGTGTGCTGCTGGCTCACAGCCAGGTGCAGCCTGAGCTCCAAACTTCCCAGCATTACTCAGTTTCCAGGACTGCTTATGTAGCCTATTTCCCTTAAGTATGTTTTCTGAACTAGTCAAGAACTCCTAATTCTTCCATCAAAAATGCCCCATACTTTTAGTTCGTGAAAGTGCAGCAGCCAGTTTGTTCATAGTGCCACTCTTTAGTTTTAAGGAATTACTACCTGAATGGTGCTACTTGGCTCAGATCTCTTTGGTTGACTCACTGCCACCTCTGTGTCCATTACCATTCACCAAACAATGTACTACTGCCGGGAGAACAATCCAGCATTTCTTCCTCCCTTTCACTTCCCATCACCTTTTCCTTAAAGTATCACACGCACCCCCACATGCCCCCACAAATATCAGACCTGTGATAAAATTGGGAGTTATAACACTCCTGTTCCACACAACACACCACAAGCTTAAATTTTAAAACACACTGCCCGTCCTGATTAGTCACGTGCTGAAAGTTAATTGTGGGTATACTTGCAAGACAACAGCCTAAGACTGCATGTCAGCACTGGACACAAAGTGTGCAAGTCACTGCCGTTAAACTTTATGTCCAGTTACTCTAGGTTACTTCATAACTGGATCTGATCTTAAATGTATTATAATCCATTTTCCATTTATGAGGTGCCCAAGATAAAAAGGCAGAAGTGTTCTCAATGGAAGTGCAAAATCAACTGCATTGAGACAGTTATGAAGAAAGAACTTCTGCTTTTCATGTCATGTAGCTAAAGAACATGAGTTTTAATAGCCTGCAAGGACAGCAGGGGAAAGTGCATGCTTCCTTTCTAAAGATGCACCAACAGAGATCTTTGGGACCAATACCAATATCCGATTTTTAAGGAGGTATATTGGCCGATACCAATCCGATGTCTGATATAGCATGGACAGCTGCCTCCAGCTGGTAAATCTGTTGTGGTGGAAGGAGAGTGGGGAGAGAAGTGGCATGGGGGGGCAGATCAACCCCCCCTGCGGTGAGGAAGGGGGCAGGGGCAGGGCACAGGACAGAGGCATGGCTTGTTGGGAGGGGTGGCTCCCACTGCTGCTGGAGCCCTGGGAAGGCATGGGGACGGGAAGGGCATGTGCTCCCAGATCTGCATAGGCCAAGTGAGTGGGCTGCAGCTGTGGACTGGGGCCGGGCTCTTCTCGCCAGGGGTAGGCTCAGAGCGGGGCCTATGGAGGGGGCTGCAGCCACCCCACATTTCACCATAGCTCCCTCCCAGCACCGCCACTGCTGCACACCTAGCACAGACCTGGCTCTTCCTGGCTCAACCCCTGCCTCCCCCCATGTGCCAGGAAAAGCCAGGCCTATGTCAGGTGCATGGCTGCGGCACTGGGAGGGTGCTGCCCCCGCACCGATGAGCTGTGCCCTCTCTCCCGTGCCCCACGTGGGGGAAGCTGAGGGTTGGGCTGGGGCTGCGCCAGGCATGCGGTGGCAGTGCTGGGAGGGAGCTATGGTGAAATCTGGGGTGGCAGCAGCCTCCTCCACAGGCCCCGCTCTGAGTCCAGCCCCTGGTGAGAACAGCCTGGCTCCAGCCTACAGCTGCAGCCTGCCCGCTTGCCCCATGCAGATCCAGGGGTACCCCCATCCCTCCCCTGGTGTCCTCCCAGGGTGCAAGCAGTAGCCGGAGCCGCCCCCCCAGATAAGCTGCACCTCCATCCCGCATCCCACCCTGCCCTAGCTGAGCAGCACCTGCCGCCTCCCTCTCTCACCACGGGGGCCTTGATCTGCTGCCCCGCCCCAGCCTCTTTCCTCCCCTTCCACCACAACAGACTTACCAGCTGGAGGTTGCTCTCCATGCTGCTGACCTCTGCTCTTTGCTGCCTGAGTGCTGTGCTGCACCTGCGCACATGCACTGGCATTTATCAGCCAAATTATCAGCCCCATCGGGCCAATTTCCAACATAGCCAATTTTCTTTATATCGGTACTGATCCAATATCGGACCAATGTATCATTGCACCTCTGTTCCTTTCACGTGCTGTATGTCACGAAATGTAAACAGTGTATATAATCAGCACTATAAAGAGCATGTGTACTGTAAGACGGTATGACCAGGGAAAGAAAAGAAGTCAACAAAATGAACAACATAAAAAGAAAAACAGAGCAGAAGACACAGGCCAAAGAGCCTTCTGAATGTGTTTAATGCTACTGAGGACTCAATGATTCATTTTATTTGATAAATGCAGATCATCAGAAAGAATGCCAATAACATCCCCCTCCCCTCCCTGACTCTGCCTTCCCCCCTGCCCTCGCCTCTGGCCATGTCCCTTTAGTCTTTGCACACCACTTTTCAAGAGAAAACTACATTTTAATTCTTTCTAGAGCCTTAAAAGAATAATTTTGTTATTCAGCTGACTTCTCAGAGAGGAAAAAGGTTATAACTATTTTAGATACAATATATCACAATTTTAAGATATGCAGTCAGAATCTTTAGGGCTTAAAAGGAAAGTACTGTGTACAATTAATTTCCGTTCTGCATTGGGATAAAACACATGTCTAGCACGCTAGTTCCCAAGACAAATCAGACTGTAGGCCTGTTGCTGATCCAGAAATGGCAAGTGTGATGTTAGGAAAGAAATTTCAATTTTATAAGCAAAATGAGAATACATTTATCTGGCTATTTCTTCCCCTAATGATTAGAAATGGTAGCTGTCTTCACTGTACAACACAGGGAGATTGGTGTAAGACTCTGGTGTTGCTTGTTAACAGGAAGAACTATATGTAGCAGCTGAGACACAGGGTTGGCAGTACTATGGATAAAAATGGTCTATTTTTTTTTAAGTTCAACAGACACTTAATTAAAAAATGTGGTTAGTCAATAAAAGCTTGATTGGCAGTTACTTTCTTGATGAATAACGCCACCCCTCCACTTGAAAATAGAACAGAATGGATATTTTAATGTTCACAAAACCTCTCATTGGAGCTACCACACAGATGAAGACCTCTCTTGCATCCAAAGTTGATTGGGATATTTAATCTGCTGTTATAGTGAACAGGAATGGCAGATGTGTAGTGCTCATTAGGGCTGTTTATAGAACCATCTGCCAATTAGTCTTAATCTAAACTTAACTTCTTTGAAGAGTTCTGAAGACTTATTTATCTACTTATAAACTTTCTGCCAATGCCAGTTCTTTTGTTTTCTGAACTTGGTTCTGCAGTATGTATCCAAATTTGATCCAAGTTTGATTATAAACAAACTGCACTCCAAGCACTGCATGTTCATCTCAACTATAAATGCCTAAACTGCTCCAACAGAACTATACACATGCACACAAATATTTTGCAACATGTTTCAAGGGGTGTTTGTCAGGGGTGGATCTGGCAGTGGTGCAGTTGCACCCCCCTTTTGATTCCTGATCCACTCAAACTCTAAAACCAACTGCCTGAGAGGGGCAGCAGCATTTCTATTTGGGCAGTGCTGAAAGAGTCAATTGATAGCCTGGTTCATTATCCTCTCCCTGATTTCTGCTAATCTCTCCCCACTTCATAGGTGTTAACCCTATCCCAAAGGTATCAAATATATGGCTTGCAAGCCAGATCCAGCCTGTGGAGCTGCATTATTTGTCTTCTGGCGCTGCCCATGGGCCTCAGAGAGACCCGCAGACAGCATGTGGGACATGCTGGATGGCCCTGTGTGCTGTATGGAGCACTCATTCTAGCTTAAGAACCAGAGTGGCTGCCGTAAACAGCACAACCCCGGAGTCACTATGTGCCATTCCAGGGCTGTGCTGCATGCAGTGGATACTCTGGAGCTTGGGGGCCATAGTACACAGCCCAGCACGGGTGACAGCTCTGGAACCAAGCTGCATAGCCCAGTGGCTCATGAGCTGTCCCCATACCACTTGCCTGGTCCCTGGAACCAAATGAGTTTGACATCCCTACTCTATCTTTTTAAATGTTCTTGATGTTCCGCTATTCAAACTACGCTTTCTTCTGCAATTTTGTTGTCTGTCAGCCAGTTGTTGTAATGTGTGTCTTCCATTTCACAGCCCTGCAGAGTGTTTTTAGCTCTAGTCTTAACCCTAACTCAGGTGTAGAAATGGCTGACAATAAAATACTGGAGGTATGGTCAAGATGCTCAAGAAGGCCAGATTTTGTTTTATGAACCTCAATAAGAGATGTACATTTAACTATAATGACTAATGACACAGTAGCTTTTGGCTATTTTGACTATTTTTTGCCTTGTTTGTGGAGTTTTTTAAAACTTCATATACAAATCTAGCAAAATAGTGTACATTTCAATATTTGCTTTGATCTTAAACTGAACAATATACTGCTAACCCCCTAGCATGCAAGATTCTAGTTTCTCTCTAACTGGAGAAAAATGTGCATTATGTTATACATGATGACATGCCACACTATCTGCACCTCCCTTTTCAAAATCCTGGATCCATTCATGGTCTTTGTACATATGGTTGTAAGTTACACAGTGGGACAGGGTTTTCCTCTCAGTCCATGATACCTCACATTCTGTGATTTTTGTAATCCAGTAAAACTAAGAAAATCCCAGTGGAAATGGTGAAAGTGTCTAGTTCCTCCTGGTTCCTAAAGGGGCCTAAAGCTATACCCAGGGCATGAAGCTGCTCTACAAAGATCACTGGGATGTCCCTTATATTGAGATGACACAGGCTTTACGACCACCCTCTTTGGGAGGCAAGGGCAAAGCTAAACCATCTATTAAAACAGCCTCTAGAAAACTGTTGTAGCAATTACTACCATTGAGGCCTGGTTTAGTCCCCACCCAATTCCAGGATGAGCCACACATGGGCAGATCTAGGATTTTGAACATAATTCATTTTTCTCCAGTTAAAAATAAACTAGAAGCTTTACAAATATGCTAGGCATCTTAGTTCATTTAAAATCAAAGCAAAACAAATATAATTTCATTGGAAGGAATTAAAAACAATCTACAGGGCTGTGAAATGGGAGCTTCATTACCAGGAGCAGCTAATAGACAGCAGAATTGCAGAACAAGGCTAGCTTGACTAGTGCATCGTGAAAGCCATTAAAAAGAGATGGCTGTTAATACCTGTGGAATGAAGTGCCTAGAAGGAATCTGGTAGATTAGAATGAGCCATGAAGCTAACTAACTCCCTCCACACTGCCTGACTCGAAATGCTGCTGCCACTGCCAGGTAGTTGATTTTAAACTTGGAGTAGACCAGGACTCAAAGAGGTGAAAGTGTACCAGTGTACCCTGCTAGATCCACCTCTGGAACCAGCATTAGAACTTCCTTGTCTGTCCCTCCTGGCTATCTGAGATCTTGAGCTAGGCAGAGCTCAAGGCGCCTGCTCAGTGCACCTGCTTACACTTGCACAGAAAACACACATATGGCTCTGACATACTAGTAGTTTAAGAAGTTCTAGGCTGGTTGGGGACAGCTGAAAACTTGAAGGCTGACAGCCTGCTCCCACCTTTCTCACTCTCTCCAGCTCCTGCTGTTTGTTTTCGTTGGCGATCTGGAGTTCTTTCATTTGCCGCTCCAATTCCTCTTGCTCAGCCAGAAGTTTCTCACGCAACTCTTTCCGCTTCTGCCGTGCTTCTTTGTGAGGTGGAGGGCTCCCCTGCCTCAGCAGGTTTACAGTGGTCTGAATGGCTGAAGAGAGTCCAGAGGTGGAGGGAAACAGCAGTTAGAAGTAACACTAAACTCTACATAGCCTTGCTATTAAAACAGCCATGCTATTGTTTTAATCATGCATGCCAGCTCCTCCCTCCTTCCTCATTCTCATTATGTGAGTGACTGCACTTTACGTATTGCAGTGCTGTTCATTGCTCAAAGGGGACTATCCAGCAGTTCCAATACACCAACCCTATTTCACAGGTCATCAAGGTTAATTCCTAATGGGGCATTAGATTAAGAGGTTTTGTATGTAAATGGTTGTGCGACTCATCTAAGAGATAAGGCCCAAGATAAAAAAGAAGTGCAAAATGTCCATGTACTTCCCTAGAAGATTTTTTTTTAGTGTTTCCAATCCAGCTGCACTTTTATTCTTTAGGTGCAATCAACCATTAGTACTACTTGAAGTTCTCTCTTAAAATCACCATTTCATTTTGCTTGTACTCATTATTAAACAAGGTAATTCCTTCCAGCACAAAAGTGGTTTCGTTTAACTGTATTTCAGAGACTGAATATAAAAGCCAGCAAAAATAATCGACTGTTAGAAAACTGAATGAAATACAGAAATAAACTAACTACAACTATGAAACAAGATCATTTTAGGGCAGGGTAATTTTTACCTAGACGTCATGTGTTGTCTTAAATCAAGTAAGTACTTTAAAGCAAAACAAGTGAAAATAATATGTAGTGCTCTGCATTACAGTGATGTATAGATGTTAGGTGGCCTTACCAATGTTTTAAGTAGAGGCCTTTGAAGGCAGGATTCAAGACAAACCCACTCTTATCCTCACTGAAAAGAACTATCATCAATTGGTAGGACAAAACTGGAGACAGGTTGTAAACACAGCAGGTCCTGCCCTGTGCCATGACCACTAAACCACTCTGCCTCAAACTAAGAAATTAAACTAAAATTGCTCATCTCAGCTCATTAAATCAAATCTCCTCCACTACAAACATTTTTCAACTCACTTTTACTCCCAGAACATTTAACTCCAGATCAGACAGGAAATTTGTGTTAGAAACAACAAAACATGTGTTTCATTTAAATTAGTTTTTGGGCATTCCAAAATACATGGCTGAAGCAAATCATTTACTGAAAGTAAACTACCTGTCTGCAGGGCTCCATCATGTGCTTCTCCTACAACATCCAAACTCACAATACACTAGATTCAACTTGCAAGTGTTTTGTTAAGGCTTTCAAAAGAGGTCTTGAATGCCACTTTTTCATTGCCTAACCTGATACCCCAGAAAAAAGTCCAACTCTCTGAGGTGGGTGCCTAGTGCTACCTGATAAATTGAACGTCCTTTAAATTATTTCAATCTGATCATTCAAATACAGATGTAAACACCCAATCACTAGTCACTTTTGAAAATCCTGGATTTAAGCATAGGCTTAAATGAATGGCCAAGTTGGGATCTTAACTCCCACAATATCTGATACTTCAGAAAACTTACCCTGAATCCATTCCTGCTTCTTCTTTTTGTCAGAGGCACTGATTTCAAAAGTTTTGTCTAAACATTTTATAAGAAACAGGCATTTCTTTCCATCTTTGTCAGGCAAGGACTAGAATAGAAAACAAACCATTACAATTCCAGTGAATCTAATACTATGTTGGACCACAGAGTCCTATCTGTGTGCTGATTAGTCACAGCTAAACATGCTTACAATTATGGTATATTTCAACTGGATATTTTATGTTGCACATACAATTGTTTGGGTATTTAAAGGAGAAAAGGCTGCTGTTCCTGGACAACTGAATCCTTAGAACACTGTTAACTTTTACTCCTGACACTTCTCGTTTAAGCACCTGTGTGTACAAATGCAAGGTGGTTTCATTATAAGCTCTTTATAAAAATTATAAATTTATAAAATTATATATCCAGAGGGAGCCACTAATACAGAGTAAAAAAATAACTACTCCAGTATCACCTAGCAAATACTGTGAGTCTACCACCAAAGAAGATAGTATATTTCTGTATTTAGAGAAAGTTGCAATTTATTCTTACCTCTACACAACAGTTGTCATCCAAGATGATGTCTCCTTTCTTGTCTTTTAAATCTTCACTCATATAATATGAAATAATATTGGGTCTTAGTACAAACCAACGCTCTGTCCAATTTTTCCTTCTGTGGCCTTTTTTCAACATATAGCCCTGCAAAAACAGTGATTATTTAAGTGTCTGGTACCTATTGTATGGGTTTGACCTTTAAGCACAAAGTCGGAGGGCATAAGTTAGATCAGGCCTTAAGTCAGTGATGGTCAAGCAGGGTGCAAAAGCAAGGGCAACCCTTTCAAGGGTGCCACAGGTTCCACACAAAGATATACCAGGTTTTGCACTGTTAGGAGTACAAACACTGTTCACAAGATAAACGCAGAGATTCTGACCTGTTGTGGTCTTTGAGTTCTTTTCAGTAGAAGAATCGATCTATTATTTTTCTGTAGTCAAAAAAACAAATGAAAACTAAAAGCTGACATTTTGCAAAGAGTGCTTGGGACTGCAAAGGGTGTGACTCACTGCCTTAAGTGCTTAATGTCTGTTCTATACCTGCATGTCATCATGTGTGGTTTCATTCACGGAAATCATTTGCAATTTCTTTCTTGTATTTGTGGATGGGGAAAGCCATCTGTAGAAACTGGAACATTACTATGCATTCCCTGGATGCCATCTGAAAATTTTTTGCAAACCACTTCCTTCTTTTCCCCCTCAAACCTTCTGAAGTACTAAGCACCCTGCTTGGCACCCACAATGTCTGATGACATCAACTTCAGAACAATCACATATGAAAGTCATCAGCTTAAACATCATTAAACAAGGTGCACAGAACCTGAAGCTAGGTACTGTAAGCCTACTGCTTATTGTGTGCATGTTTCAAACAAAACCACCACTGCCTGCAAGTATTTCTACTTCCCTAAAACATTTTCTGCTACATTGCTCATTTTGCTGAATTCTTAAAAATGAAAACCTTTTTAAAATAAATAACCCAAGAACTAGAAGGAGAGTGAAAACCATATTCCTGGCTTTTTTGCTGTGTTGTGGGAGCAATAGAGCAAAATCCTGACCTTAATGGGAATTTTGCCACTGATTTCAATTAAGCCAGGACTTCACCCACAGCATTTTAGTTTTTCTGAAAGCTGCTCAATCAACCTTAAATTCCTGAAAGATGTGTGTCTCCAGTTCCTGACCTGTGATATTCTCAAACTTCTTATAGCAGACGACCTTTCAGAAACCAGGAAGGAGAAGTCTGACAAAACTGAAAGTGATTCATTCTCAGCTGAACTAGAAGCAGAGCCATTAGTGGAATTTTGGCTCCATTTATTTATATTTACTGGTAACTTGAACAAAAGCACTGACGCCTTAGCAAAGAAGTATTATTCTTGATGTAATATGGGGATCTTAGTTGGAAAAATCATCTAAAAGTACTTGGAATATCAGGTAACTGATTAACTATACTTGAAAGTGGATTCAATTTCCCAAATGTTTCTTGGTAAAAGGAGCAGCCAGGGAAAAACAAAAGCACTATACTTAATGCCTCTCTATTTTATGTGGAAAATGGATATAACAGTGAGAAAGAAAAATACTGCAGTTTTCTTTTGAAGCAGAATTAGTTCAAGGTCACACCCTTTTCTTTTCCCTGGGGCAAGAAAGTTTACCAGAACCTTCTTATATTTCACATGGAGAATTGTATGTGAAATGCAAGCACTTACATGCTTGTATTTCACACAAAGGAAATATTAAAGAAGTCACACAGATTTATTTACCTAAGAAAAATTAGCACCCTTTCTTAAGCTCCACAAAGGCATAACAAATATACAACATGTTTATGTATAATTACAAATGCCGACTATTTTAAGAACCACGACCACCAGCAGTTAGCAAATAGGAGAGACAAACTGAGAGCTCTCTGTTAGCTGAAACCATGGCAAACATGCAGTTTCAGCAGCAGCCAGCCAACAATTATGCAGCTTTAATGTGCCTTTGAGAATTCCACTCCTTCTGACTTCCTATTAGATCCCCAAAATAAACCACATTTAGTCCAAGTTAGTGCCAAGTTTAAGGATTTGGTTACAAAGTGCCATTCCTCTCAACTAGGTATACCTCTGAAGTCTGATGATTAAAAATGTAAGTAGGTCAATATTAACTGTTGCACTATGAATTACCATACTAGAAGCCACGCACCTGTTGTTCTTTATCCAGTGTAGTAAAAGCTATTTGAGAAGATGTTCCACAGGAAAGGATGTGCATGTTGAAAGATAAATAGCTTAATGGTCTACCAAACATTTGATTTTATTGGCTTTTAAGAAGGGGCATCAACATGAACACTAGTCAGTTTCAAAAGATGAGTTTAAGTTCTATCAGTGTCCAAGTTACACCAGCCCCTGCTGCTATGCTGGTTTTGCAATTAGTCTCATATTTCTTTTTTTTTCCTGCCCTGCTTGTGTGGCTCTCTCACACAGCAACAAGGAAAACTGACAGACTCAGAGTCCAGCAGTTAAACCAGCTGTAGACAAAGTACCATCATACAGTTGGCGAAGGAGCATGGTAGTCTGATTTGTAATTCAAAGTTGCCTTTTTAGGATCAGTCCAAAAGAGGAAGAAGTCACAGAGAGGAGTTTGTTTCTTAATAGAAAGAAGAGACTGGGAAAATGTATTCACTGAATATACAAGTTCATTCAAATACAAGGGGCTATATTTCCACTCTGGGTACTGCCCTTGAGCAAGGATAAGATGCACCTCTTCAGGAGCAGGTTTGAGAGGGACTGTAACTAAAGGGCACCTCCCTAAACTTCATTTGTCTCCTTCCTTTCTCCCAGGCAACCTACTGTCTATCAGACAAGAAGGGCTATTACCCCATGCATGCTCCACTCCTCCAGACAACAAGGAATAAACTGGAGCCAAGGCCCTGTCCATTCCCTGGCCTCCCCACTCACTTGCTTCATGGAGGGAGCGAGTAAATAAACTTTGTTCATGCCTGAATACCCAGTCTCCAAGATCTGGGTAGCCACGCAGGAGCGCAAAAAAGAATCTCAGATGTGTAGCATAATTTGCACAATCTATCCTTAAGCAGGCAGGCAATTTCCTGCTCACAAATGTAGTTAGTAATTTTTACAAAGTAAAAATACAAAAAACAGATTATTGTTAGGATTTCTGCAAATCAGCTTCTTGTACGTTCCTAACAGCCCCTCTAATAACCGCTAAAGGAAAAGCTTTTGGGGGTAATAATAACCAATGTATGAAGTATTATTATCTTATTTTCAGAGAAATAAAGTCACAAATTTAAATTTTGTGCACTGCATATCTTTATTGCAAATTCTGGAGTGTCCAGAATAATGTACAATAAAAGGGTGGAGTAAACTCATGTCAGGAAGTGGCACATCATTTATTAATAGTTTGAAATTATCATCCTGAAAAGGAGTCAGGATAACTTGGGGTTTGAGATATCCAGATGCTAACTGCGTAGACCAAGGTATGTCTAAGACAGACTGTCAAACCCCATTTTCTTTGCAAAACTCCCTTGCCCAGGGCTGTGCCCAAAGCTGGAATACAGCCCATTGTATTCAAATGAATTTGTATGTTCAGTGGGTATACTTAGATAAAACTCACTTTCACACAGTCTCCCCTTTCTATTAAAAAAAATTCTTCCCTGTGATTTCTTCCTCTTCCATAGGCATTTTAAAGAGATACCTCTGACTTAGAAATTAAGGTACCTGAGATTTTACCAGTGCCTGCACCTATGCCAATGGTGAGTATGATGGGCTTGAGTGAGGAATAGGGGCCAACTTGTAACAGAAAACTGTTTCTGAAAAGTAGTGAAATATTCCTGAACAAAGGCACAGTCACCAGAGAGGAAAGAAAGAAGACAGTCAAGATAGGATGCCACACATTATATCAGAGACTGTATGGTGTCAAAACTGAAAATGTTTTAAAACAACACGTTTCCTCCTCCCTCCCCACCCCTCGATTTCCTTTCAAATCCCAGATGATGAACTGACCCAATACCAATTATTGTATTTTAACAGTATCAGCAGAATGGTTGAGGACAAAATTCAGCTGATCAAGAGTTAAGTAGAACAGATGATTTGCATTGTTGAAAGCACTGTTTGGTGCCAAGACTTTCTGATGGCTTCTGAATGGATCTAGAAAGCCTGCCAAGAAAGCCTTTTTTCTCCTTATGAAGAAATCAAAGATGACAGATATTCCTCCATATGGTACTTGTGAGCATGAATTACAACTTTAGATAGGTGGAGGCACACTGCCTGAAAAGAGCATCAAACACACGCTTGATTTAGGGTTTTAAGGAACATCTTTTTCCTATGAAAGAAACGTAGTTCTTTAAAGCCCTTCTTGGACCTTCAGAAATATTTTGGGGCCGAATGATAAAATAGTAAAATGGCAATCCTTCCAACTGGGGGAGGAAAGGAGATACAGAAGACTGACAGAAATATCTTGTGAATATCAAGACAGATCTATTATTTTCTGACCAACTTCAGTTTAATAAATTACTAAACCTACGATTTATTATGCAGATGTAGACAGTGTGCAGGCTTGCTTATGCATAGTTTTTATACCAGTTTAGCCTTACATATTTAGACCCAGTGGACAGCTCTAGCATCATAAAAACATCTACCAGGTACAGAACTTTTATTCTACAAAGCAGCTGCAGATTAAATGTTAATATTTTCATAAAAGCTTTAAAAAATTACTAACAACTTTTTTTGTAGATATTCTCTTAGCTAGTGAATTATTAATACCAATAAAAAAGAAGTTTGTATTTTAAGTCAGAAATGCAAAGGCCAGTTTTCCTTAGGTTCTTAAGTACTATTTTCCAAAGACTAATACCTCACAGTACTATAAGGAATGAACAGATCTTTTAATATTTGCAGTTTTGCTTTCATAAAGAAGTTACTTGAAAAAATAAAAAGTCACATTTAAAAACCCGTGAAAGCTGACGAGTGTTTGGACTTCTTCAAAGAAACTGTTATACAAGTTTTAAATGATCTCTTCATCCAGTAACACATTTATTCCATTTTCACACATTTATGCAGTTCTCACCTGTTTCAATACGTCTAATATAAGCTCATTAAAGACCTCGTTAATTGCCATTGATACTGTCTGTTTGTCCATCCCTTTGCTGAACTGTCCACTTCCAATAAGATCAATCAGTTCCCATACAGAAAGACCTTCTTGACTGGTGTTGAGACTGATCTTGTAATGGTCAAACTGCTCTTGCTGCCAACCTGCCCCCATTGCTTCAGTGAGTTTTTTAAGCAAGTATTCAATCTGTAAGACATGCAAGCAGAAATGCACAGTTAAACAAGAAAAATGTACTCAAATGCGTCAAAACTTTAATCCAAAACATTCAAGTTCTGGTCCCTAATTAGGTTCTTTAGTCCATATTTAGGCACCTAAATGAAAAAAAAGGCCTCAGATGTCAAAGATTGAAGGTTCCTGTCACCTTCAGGAGCGGAAGAAATGCTCAAAATCCCTGCAACTCAGTGGACCCATATTCAGACAGCAGAGAAGGACTTAAAGGAAACCACAGCTCACTCTGCATTCCAACCACCCATCAATGCAATGCACAAGACCTCTGCATGTCTGTTCCCTAAAAGTTCAGCATGGAAAAAATGGGACATGCATCTCTCACCCTTCTCCCCGACCTTGTACCTTCTCAATTGCAGGTCTAGAAACAGGGACAAGCAAAGAGCAAGACAGTCCCACGCACTGTGAGGCATTCTAGGACTCTAGACAGGCAGTGGAGTTTGCTGCTGCTGCTGAAGTAAAATTTCTCCACCCCCGCCCCCTTTTTTTGCTCACTGAAGCCCATGTCCAAACACGCTGAATTTGAATTCATTAGCAAAAAAAGGGTCAGTTCTTCCTTCCCTCAGCAACAGCAAACTCCACTGTTGCTCCACAAAACTACAATTCCCAGAATGCCTCGGGATCTTTCACACACTGCCTGTGCCAGCAGCCTGTGTCACAGATTTGGGCGGCAAGGCAAGCAGTACCCCCACCGACCCTATCTTTCTAGCACCCCTGCCCTTAGGCAGTGCTTGAGGCATGTGCCTGCTTGCCCACCCTACATTATCCTACTCCAGCCCTCAACAACCAACCGCGTGCAAAGCTGAAAAAACACAGAGCATCTGCATGGCTGCCAAGGGAGCAAGATCACTGCAGTGTACCATGGCCTGCCAGTTCCTAGCTGCCATAGCAAACTAGGTTCTCAGACCTTTGACAGAAAGAGCCAAAGTCAACCAACAGCTCCTTCATCTCAGCACCACACCATGACCCAAAATGGGTTAGCCATCCCACAAAAGCTAGCCCAACAGTGGTTCAGTGATCACTGATTTTCTTTGCATGCTGCAGTGGTGGAGAGAGTTGGAGGCAGAAGAAAAGACCTGGGAGTGGGCACTGACACACCACATCTGACTAGATGGCCTTCAGATTCGTTCTTTGTCTGAAAATGCTAACAGTTTTCAGGCCTGGTGTCGGTGTGATGGAGGGTCAGGTAAATCTGTTGGAAGCAAACTAGTTTTTGGATAATGTAGACACTTTTGAAATCCACATCTTACCAGTCAGTGATACTGTATAATGTCCCTACCCTAGTGCTGCTGGGAAACAGGGAGCCATTTTTTCCACAGATTAGGGGAAACGGTAAAATGGGAGGACAGATGAGATGTCTCCACAAGGCAGCCTAGCCTTTCAGCATTTGTGTTGAACAACTTTGTGGTTCTTTTGCACAAGGTAGTGGCCCGGTAGGCTTTTGAGTAACACAACACAATCCCTCATCAGAAATTTGGGAAGAAAGAGATTAGGAAAAGCTCCTCTATGTATTCAGTCTGCAAGGCCTCAAGCACCTGACATTAACCACACTGTGCATGCTAACCCTGTGGCTAATACTTCTTTTCTCATTCTCCTTGATGCACAGACGCATCCGCTTTACTCTCACACGTACTGCAAAGCAAAGTAATGCATTAGACAGTCTGTAGCAAAATATATACCTCAGACAGAGAACCCAGCTACTGCGCTTACAATCAACTTTATACTTAGGGGACTTTTACTGATATTTTTAGAAGCTTGAGGTTAGTTATTAAACAGTTTAAGCTTTATGTGCCTTAATACTAAAGTTAAAATGAAGAAGTTAATTGTAATCCTTCTGGTGTATTAAAAAGTTCCCCGTTTGTATGTTTGCTAGCTAAATTTGTATCCCTGTAAAATCTTTTCCTCAAAGATTATTGCAAGCAAAGACACATTAGCACAGGAGGTGCCTTTAAAAAGAGGCCAGTATAATTTTTATTTTAAAAACCTGCATAGAAGCATGTGCACAGAAACTGCAGGGATGTGAAAATACGTGAGCTACACTGAGAGCTAAAAGAGGCCCTTATCAGGAGCACTATTCCTGTCTGGCTAATCCAGAGCATAATGTTTATCACTGAGAGAGTAGTGTATTAATCTCAGGACAGTAACTGTACTTTAGAGATAGATGGGTTAACAACCCAGTTGTACACATCTAATACCATCCCCAGAGATTCCTATAGTAAGTAATCCTGCCATTTTCACTAGCACCACCCACAGCAGTCAGCAGTAAGTCCAAGGAACACACGTGCAGAGGAATAAGATGTTAAGATTCTTGCATTTCAGAGATTCATGCCTCTGAATCATTTGTTTTAAGCTCATTTAAACTGAAGGACTCAGATAATAACTAACTTCTTAACTCTTAGCACTTCATGTAAAGCTATCCAACTACAGCCACTTACTGGATGTTGAAAAATTCCTTATTTAACAAGTTGTGCAAATGTGTGTGTATTATAGAACACCTAAAAATAAATCCTCAACATAAATGTAGCTGCTTTTCATCTTCCAGCCCCTCGTCATGTTAAGACATAATCCATGTGTGACTAAATTTTACCAACCCCAGATTCCATAAATCCTCAGTATGCAATCAAATGCAGGAAGCAGCTTACTTCCTATTTCCAGGCAAGTTTCACAAAAAACAACAAACGAACATTAGCTCACAGTATGCATAAACTACAGTGTTTAGAAGCAAGTATTCCAAGGCCTGAAGTTACTTGATTCATGATTCAGCGTGGTCAGACATCTGTTTCAAATGGACTAGGTATACATCCTCCTGACACACTGCAGGGGTATGGACTCATCTTGAGGTTACATCCAGTGTTACATTTTTGTGATTAGTGAACAGAAATCAACACTGGATATAAAAACAGCCTATGCTTTCCCCAAGAAAAGTTTGAAGGTCAGTCTCTTTTTCTAAATTTAAAATACATTTCTCCCATCAGCACAGTCCCCCTAAACAGGATGCCTTTGGCCACA
Organism: Gavialis gangeticus; assembly: GCF_001723915.1. Lineage (NCBI taxonomy): Eukaryota > Metazoa > Chordata > Crocodylia > Gavialidae > Gavialis > Gavialis gangeticus. Next base: position 134,854,078 of record NW_017729025.1, read on the forward strand.
AACTATATATTCTCTTAACTACACGGGAAGTTAAAATAACCAAAGGAGAAAGCACTAATTTAAGTGAACATGCAGCTCTTACATTTATTTTGTGATGTGCAACCTCAACTGCCAAACTACAAGACAGCAATTTAAATATTTTGAACTTCTCACTGGAATTACTGTTCACAGATTTTTTGAGAACTTTTAAAGGACCTGCGGTATACAGCACCTTCAAATCCCATGTTAATCATTTCATAGGATTAGGTTTAGAGAGACTAGGGCTGAGTACATATAATCAAGTGATATGGGAGAATTTTCTCAGGTTTGTTCTCATGGTAGAAAAACTTACCCAAAGCCACGAGTACAGACATTTTGCATGCTGTGGCCCTGAAGAGTGAAGAGCAGGGGGGAGCCCTGTGCACATATCTCAGTATGCTCTTCAGGCTCCCTTATTCTGCCTGACAACATAACATAAGTGCAACCGGGCAGCCTTGACTGGCTAACTCAGATGGCCCATGGTCAGCCTGTGCTGTCAGTGGGTGCATCTACACAAAACACTTTACAGCACAGTAGGCTAACTGACTGCGTGGTAAAGCACCACCATCTACACATGCAGATGCTTACTGTGAGTAAATTAGTCTACTGCGCAGTTAATTTGCTACTTGCAAGTGGAGGTAGCAAATTAACTGCACTTTAGTTACTGCACAGTAGAGCATGTGTAGACACCAACCAGGAGCAAATTTGCTCCCAGTCAGCCCCACCACCAGGGGACCATCCTTTAGTCCCAGGGTCGTGGGGTTAGGAGCTTCTCTAGCCACAGGGATGGAATGCCTCTTTGCCTGCCCCAGCCTGCCCCTTAAAAAGCTGCAGTGACCCTGAGGCCCTGTGCCACCTGCAGCCAGCCTCTGGCCTCCAGATCCCACAGCAGTGGCCCCAGGCCAGGCACTCAGCCTGCCTGGACCCCGGCATTGTCCTCCAGCGCAGCCCCACCACCTGCCTGCATGCCCGTGCTGTACCCTTGCACTGGGCACCTGCCTGGGCCCAGCAACACCCAGAGTGTTGCACACAGCCTCTGCGGGAGCCACACTGGCATTGTCCCTGATGCCAAACACCACCTCCCAGAGGCAGAACTGGTCCTAGGAGGAAATGGCAGACCTCATGGCACTGTGGGGTGCAGCCAAATTTCTGAGCCATTTCCTTCAAAGCAGGCACTCCAACGGCCCCATCCATGAAGGCCTGTTGGGCCACATGCAGGAGCACAGGCACACTGGTGCCACATAAAGGTCAAGGCCCTGAGGGCACAGTGGATCAGTATCACTGACCCCAACCACCAATCAGGGGCTGCCTGCAGGTCCATGCCCTTTACGTGGCAACTGGACCACATCCTCATGCCCCAGGACCCTGACCAGAGCCATGACATGTATTCTAGCGCAGACGGCCTGCTGGAGCCTTCACTGCAGCCTGGAGGTCCACTACTGACCTGAAGGTCCACTACTCCACCAGTGCATGGGTCAAGCCCAGGCACTGCTGAAGTATGCCTGGTGGGGCTCTAGCTGGCCTGTGTCGAGCCACATAAGCCAAGGGAGGAGTGGATAGGTAAGCAAGTTCCCCAGTGAGGAGGAGCAGGGCCATCACCTCATCCAGCTGGCATAAAGCGCCCACTCCCCACCAGGGCTGGCAGGGAGGAATTGTGAAAGACGTGGGCATCATGGGCACTGCCCACTCAGCCACTGAGCCAGCTTCCCCTGGCTGCTTTATGGGGCTGATGCCAGCCCAGAGGAGGCCAGGAGCAGGCTAGTGTCCTGAGGAGCAAATTCGCTCCCAAATGGCCACATGTGTAGACACCTGCCCAGGACAGGTCTACTGTGCCATACATTATTATGGAGTAAACCCATATAGCACTAATTCCATGTATAGATGCACCCAGTATGTATAGATATTTGCTCTCCTGGGAGAAACTCTTCTGAAAGTGATTTAACCCTGGCTGTGCCCAAGTTATTTTTCTCCTACAGTGACCATTTTTCGTCTGGGAGAAAAAGCCTGTACACTCACAGTTTCTCCTAAGAGACCAGCAGTTCTCTCAGGAGAAACTGAAGGCCTAGAACTTGCATTTAAACAGTTTTTCAATCAAATTTACATCAGAGCAGTTGGCTGTGAAAAGGAATACTGAAAAACTGTCAAATCATATTAGCACATTAAACAACAGAAGTTACATTCATTAGTCCAATAAGAGCTGAGTAATGTGTGATTAAATGACGGAAACAGATTTGCACCTGAAGGAGACCAGCTCTTCAAATACTCTACCTTCCATTCACCAAACATCCCTTCAAGTATATATTCAAAACCATGTTTACTTGCACAACTGGGGTCTGAAAAGAGACTATGAACTTCGGTAGGCTCCAGCCTATCTCCTCCGGTATTATGAATGGGTTTAGGTCCATTCAGATCATCTAAGAAAGTTGGCTGTGTCCTACAAAAGCTCATGCCTCTCTGAGTTAGCCTATAATGGGGTGGGCAAAACACGGAACAGGGGCTGGATGTGGCCCACCGGGCCATTCTATCCGGCCCACGGGGCCCCTAAAAAGTTTAGAAAATTAATATTCATCTGCCCCAGCTGCCTATAATGCGGCCCTCGATGGCTTGCCAAAACTCAGTAAGTGGCCCTTTGCCCAAAATAATTGCCCGCCCTGGCCTATAAGATGCCACAATGCCCTGCCTTCTATTGCAATAGATATGTTGTGCTTTTACATGTATATAGCATGCATGTTGCTAACCAAAGAAATACAATGCATTACAGCAGTGAGGACTGGAGAAAACATCATCATAAAACAATGGGTGATCAATCTAATGAACAGATTTAAATTGGTCAAGTGGGAGTATAAACCTGAGACAAATCATACACTTACATGCTCAAAAAGAACTTTTTATTATTCTGGAAGCAGTTCTTTTCCCTTCCTCTACAAGGGGAGACATGTCAACATAGCAAAATAACTCACCAATTAAGTCAACTGGTTTAATGTCCCTATGGTTAATACGTTGAAAGGGTTGAGAAGCAAGTATGATGCAATGTTTGCTGCTATTTTGACTGCAAGTTATTCACTTTGTGAGAAGGCTGTAAAATTTACTTGGTAAGAGCCTTGGGGTTTAAAAGAAGGATTAATGTTTTACAAACCACGTGAAAACCTCCCACTTAAGGGAACTGAAGACTTCAGTTACCTTAAGTGGGTGAAATTTCAACACGAGCCATAAAATGAACTTATGACTATTAAAAGTCTCGTATTTAATACTAGGTAAAAAGCCCATTTAGTACCTTCTTTCAATGGAGAGACTCTATATCAGTGGTTCTCAACCTTTTTAGACTCAAGGTACCCCTCATTAGACTTGAGACACTTCTTCATAATTTTTATGAATTGAGCAGCACCCTATTTCATACTTGCCTCGTTGCAGAGGGGCCAGGCAGTATGGTATGCGTGGAGGATCAGTCAGGCAGGGGAAAGCCTGATCCTATCCTTATCTCCTCACACCTGGCTTATCTCTTCAAATGTCACAGCACCTTTCAAAGGATTTTGTGGCACCTCTGACTGCTCTGGGACGCTGGTGGAGAATCACTGCTCTATGTTCACATTTTGATGGCTTTCTTTCATTATTAGTTAGTCAACTGGTTTCAATCAATACTATCATATTGAATGTAAAATATTGTTTTAATGTTTATATAGCCTTTTGCAACCCTTTACTGGATGAAAAGATCTGTTTGTAAAGATAAAAGACCTAAACAAGTTAGCTACTATGCCGGGGTGGGCAAAATGAGGCCTGGGGGCTGGATGCAGCCCACCAGACCATTCTATCTGGCCCATGGGGCCCTTAAAAATTTAGAAAATTAATATTTATCTGCCCCTGGCTGCCTATCATGCGGCCCTCAATGGCTTGCCAAAACTCAGTAAGTGGCCCTCCGCCCAAAATAATTGCCCACCCCTGTACTATGCAAACCACAGGGCTCCTCTGCTCCAAACATTCACAGCTATTCTTTCGGCCCACCACTTATAAACCATATTTACAATGGACCCCCAATATATATCTGGTGGACTTTGACCTCCATCATTTTGTACAAAGTTAGTTTAGACTTTATAACAACATGTAAGATCAGTCAGCTGCACTAGGCTGATGTTATCACATCAAAATATCCAACAGGTCAAGTTAAAAAGCACTATGTGCCATTATAAACCTCCTGCACAATCTTGTAAATTTATATGCAAGTATTCATAAAGAAAATGTTTTTTCTTCCTCCCCATTAATATGTACCTGAGGAAAAACATCTTGCATTCAAAAGCTTATCTAACTCTATCCCAGCTACAACAGTTGGTCAAATGAAAGACATAATCCTAAAAAACCTTTGCTTTTTGCATAATTTCTGGATGATCATGACTACAATACCTCACTCTTACACTAAGCCCCCCCCCGCACACAGACACACACCCATGAAACTAGTGCATAGAGAAAGATTGTGTCAATGGGTGTACAAAGCTTTTATCATGAAATCATCATTCATTACCCTCTTCAGAATTAAGCTATTAATAACTTAGGAAATTTAGCCAGCACTACAAGTAGTAAAGGTGCAAATCAAATACACAGACACATGCTGGACTCTCTCCAATTTGTCTACAGAAAAAATGTGGACAAATTGGAGAGAGAGCCCAAAGGAGGGCAATGAAAATGGTTATGGGGCTAGGGCACATGACTTATGAGGACAGGCTGAGGGAAAAGGGCTTATTTAGTCTGGAGAAGTGAAGACTGAGAGGGGATTTAATAGCAGCCTTCAACTACCTGACAGGGGCATTCCAAAGAGTTTGGAGCTAGACTGTTCTCAGTAGTGGCAGATGACAGAACAAGAAGCAATGGCCTCAAGTTACAAGGGAAGTTTAGGTTAGATATTAGGAAAAGCTCTCACTAGGAGGGTAGTAAAACACTGGAACAGGTTACCCAGAGAGGTTGTGGAATCTCCATCCTTGGAGGTTTTTAAGACCCAGCGAGACAAAGCCTTGGGTGGGATGATCTAGTTGGGGATGGTCCTGCCTTGAGCAGAGGGCTGGACTGAATGACCTTCTGAGGTCTCTTCCAACCCTAATTTTCTCTGATTCTACAATTCTGTGTTAAACCAGAACAGTCCACTTATCCGTATTCTTTTCACCAAGCAAAAAAACCTAATGTGATCCACTAATGAGCATATTGCGGGATCCCTTCCAGTACTAACGTCCAAGAAATCTATAGGCTGCAGGCCTCTCATTCCACCCTGCCCTGGCACCTTGTAAAGGATGCAAGACTTACCACCCCAGACAGCAGACCTTTTCTTTTTCGCTGAAATTATATTAAACTTTGCTTTTAACTTCTGAACATCCCAAATTCAATCCCAAGGGTGTCAGTCAAGATAATGACCATCACGTTGTCAGGTCAGATCCAAAAAAATGGTTTCTTGTAGAACATTTCTCCTTAGAACCACTATTGAGCTATTTCACATCCTGTACTTCATAACCAGCCTTGACACTATCATGCCATTTGAACACAAAACATGGGTCTAGAATAGCGATTCTCAACCAGGAGAGTGCAGCACCCTGGGGTACTATGAGATCTTTTTAACGGTGCTGCAGAGTGCTATGCAACATTAGTATTATTAGGTGTGCAAACACCTATACATGAGTTACAAGATAAACCCAGAGATTTCAAATAGGAATCCATAGTGTCAAAAACATTCTGACCTACTCTGAGTTCACTGCAATAGGAGAACTGGTGTTATCTGTCTGTAGTCAAAAATAAGTGAAAAGGTAAGAACTGGCATTTTCTGAGATGTGCCTTAAGTTTAAAAAAAGGCTCAGAACCACTGGACACAAACCTGACACATTTGGTCTTAAATTAGATAGGTTTGGGAACACTGTAGTTTAAAAACAGCAGAAAAACTTAAGAGAATTTTGTTCTAAACAGAAAGATGGGAACAATTGAGAAAACAGAGAATTTATTTCTGACTTATTTTTAAAGTCTTTAAATATGACATGAATGTATCCTATACTGAGTCACAAGGATTGCACAACTCTAAATGTTTCATCATTAAAGGTGACCCAAGCATATGGCTGTTTACTAACCGCACACCAATGATTTTTAAATGATAAATCATCCCTGGGGCCACGTGTAGAAACAAGAAGGGGGAAGTGTTTAGAAACCCTTTTTAAAACAGAAACGGGTTTTGGTTAAACAGTGATGAAGCTCAGTTGCAGATAAGGGAGCTGAAAATAAGACTCAAAATGGGGCCATAGATTAAAGTAATGTATTGCTTAAGCCTACAATTTTCTCCACTACCTTCTTTCTCCAAGTACCAGGAAGGTAGGAGCCTGCTTGCAAGAGCTAGAGAGTTGTGGGTACCCAACTCTGGAACAAGCAAGCGGAGAAAATAAAAAACATGCATGCATCACTATTATCATTTTCAGAGTTTTCTCATCAGAACAGAAGGCCAAGCTGTTTCCAGATAATTACTGCACTAATCCAGAGCCCTGGACTCTCCAGCTTGGATAATTATAACATGCACATAGAATGACATGACCCAGTTTGTCACTACTTCTATTCTGATTAGGCCTGCCCCTTTCAGGCAACACAATAACTCAGTAAGATGCTAATGTGCTTTCTGCGCTACACTGGAAACAATGTTCAGGCTTGAAACCAGGATCTGATCCTGACTAGTAGGGTGGATTTGATTTAAATCAAAACAATTTAAATCGTGATTTAAATCACTGGTCTGGAAGCCTCGATTTAATCACTGTTTTCTGTAAAAGTGCATTCTTGTTGTTTGATATCCTTTATACATTTAACTTCTTGAAACTTTGCAGTTTTAGAAAAAGGGTCTTACCACCAGGGTCTTACCACTGCTGAATAAAGTGGGAGAATCACTTACCTTGACTGGCAAGCAACACTCATTTTAATATAGTTCAGTGATGCTATTGACTCATTTTGCTGCAAAAGCACATTGCTGGCTCATATTCAGGTTAGGGTTCCTTATAAGCCCCAGGTGCTCTTCTGAGATACTACAACCTAGCTAGTCGCTCCCCAGTCTCTATTTGTGCATGAGATTGTTGTATCCCAAGAGGAGAGATTTGCATTTGTTCTTATTGTATTTAATTCAGCTGATTTCAAACAATTTAACAAGTTTATCAGGTTCATTCTGAAATCTAGCTCTACCCTCCCAAGTGTCTGCAACTCTCCCCAGCTTGTGTCATCTGCATATTTGCTAAGTGTGCACTTAACCTCATTCTCCAAATCATTAATAAAAATAGTAAACATTCAGGACAAAACCCTGGGGAACTCCACCCCATACCTCCTACCAGTTGGACAGCAGAACACTGCTGAATACAATGATTTATCTAGACTACGTTTCCTTAGCTTAAATGAAAATGTCATGAGAGACAGTGTCAAAAACCTTGTTAAAATTGAGGTATAACCCATCCATTGCTCTCCCCCATCCACAGAGCCCACCACTTAGCTGTATAAGGAAATCAGGATGGTCAGCACAACTTGCTCTTGAAAAATCTGTTTGCCACTCCTGTTCAGCTTGCGGTCCTCTAGATCAGGGGTTTTCAAACGGGGGTATGTGTACCTCTGGGGGTACTTGGGATGGCCTCAGGGGGTACTTGGCAGCCGGCGCTGCTGCCGCCACTACTTCTGCCGCCGCTGTGCCACCAGCAGATCTGCTGCTGTGCCACTGGCATGCCTGCCGATTGGCCGCTGGGGACCACCCCCCGCTCGTCTGGCTGCTGGAGGACTCCTGCCTTCTTGACTGGCTGCCAGGGGTACACTGACTCAAAAAGGTTGAAAACCCCTGCTCTAGATGCTTAGAAATAAGGTCCTTGATAATGTGCTCCATAACCTTTTCAGCTAACAAGGCCAGACTGACTGGTCTATAATTCCCTTCCTAAAAATGGACACTATTTTTTACCCTCTCCAGTTGCCTGGAACCTCACCCAACCTCCACAAATTCTCAGAGAGAATAGCCAGTGGCTCTGCAGTTGCTTTGGCCAGTTCTTCTGAGTACTCTCCAATGCACCTCATCTGCCCAGATGACCTAAAAACATCCAGCTTCTCGCAAGTAATCCCAAACCTGTACTTTCTCTGCTCTAAACTGTTTATCTTCTTCCTGCCATCTGGTAGTTGATCTTATTTGTAAAGACTGAAGAAGAAAAGACATTAAATACTTAAGCCTTCTCTGCATAATCCATTATTAGATTGTAGTTCTCTTACTGAATGTGAAGAGCAGTTTCCTTGATCTTCCTCTTCCTTCTGACATATACCACTCCAATCCATACTGGAGTATGCTTGGTATGTTGCTACTGAAGCTTAGTGCCAATACTGCTGGTGCTGAAATTTCCATATCAGGCTGAGTCTCCAATAAGCAGCACTCACCTTAAACAGTTACCTTAAGGCATTTTATAGCATACTCAGTCATCAGAGTTACAAAAGCAAGCACACTCATCAACAGTAGTCAAGGGTACTTATCTTAGAATAATAAAGTAATCTGAAATCATACCAACTTTTGTAACCTTTGTTTTTAACTTATTGATAATAACCCCCAACTGCAAACAGTTCTAATTAAGCTATTGGTCTTCTGCCAAAATTTAATTTATCAATGTATTCAAGAAGAACATAGCTGAATTCCAGATCTTCAAGCTCTCTGTCTACCCAGGGAATTCCAGTTTCCTGCCAGAAGTCTGTTTCATGGCAAAGTTAACGGCTACAAACAAAGAGGAGAGTCTAGCCCCAAGAGTAACACCAGACTGATTGTTCATGCTGTGATCACCAACCAGGAACATCTGGCATCTTAAGAAGAGTTTTGGAAGACCTAGATAAGTATACAAGGAATCCACAGATTTCAGTTTACAGAGATCCTCTGTCCACACTGTCAAAGGCTTTCTGAATGTCAATAAATTTTAAAATGAGTGGTAGCTCCCAAATTGAAGTTTTGTTTGACAACAGTGCCTCATGTGAAGGTACCAATACAAGAATGAATGTAAGAAAAATGCCAAACAATTTTGCTCAGCACGCCACAGCCAGCCCAGGCTCTGGGCAGATGCCACCAGCCACGGAGCCAACATTGCCAACCCCTGCATTAGTCAATCTAAAATGTGGGGTGCCAACTACAGGAATGTTAAGGAGATTAGCTTCCTAATCAAGAGGAATCAGAATGAATCCACAACAGATTTATTTATGAAATGATGATGACAGCAAGATGGGAAGGAGTGGAGAGAAGGGCCCTAGGCCACACAAAGGATTCAGAGATGGAACCTGCAGTTAACTATGTGCTATGATATTACTTATACACTAATAAAAACCTCAAAACAGAGGAGGTGTGGGGGAATGTTTCCTGGCTGGAACATTATAGTGGCTCACTAATTAGAACAGTAGTACCCTTTCATAAAAACACATACAGCATTACCCTAGATATTGGCTCCTATGCTGCACTTTTACCGAACTGAAGCACACATAATAGTGGAAATGAAATGAATTGACATCTATGAAACAGACCCCAAAATATGGAGTATGCAGTCTGCATTTTAACCTTGGAGCTGATGATTCATCCTGGATAACCACAATATTCCTTGTGTGGCCAGACATCAAAGCTGTTTATAGCAGCACTTGGTTTGGGAGGAAAGAGAAAAACAACATCTTACAACTGACAGCTCTCAAACCTTGAGGATGGCATGGGAAACTGCAGAACACGGAATCATCTACACACAAGACTGAACTATGTTAAGTATGTTTAAACCAAGACTATGGATTCTTAAGCCATTACCTGGGTTAGCTTTTCGAAACTTCCATGTCTCTCAATGGATTAACATTTTTTTCTCTAACCTTACCTACCTTGCCTCTCTCAGCAGTGCCCCCTCTTTTAACTCCCCCTTCCTTACCCTTTATATTTTAGTTACTGCTTTCTATTAGAAACTTTGCTTCCTGCAGTCCCTTCACAACATCAGATGAAATAAGCCACTGCTTATGAAAGCTCATGAATCTCTAATTTAGTTAGTCTATAATGTGCAAAGCTACCTTCCTTTCTATCAGATAAGATTCAAATACTTATTCTCAGGGCATCCAGGTTGTTTAAAGGAGAAATCAATTAAGTAGTAGGTAAGGAATTGAAGTCTAGCTCTGAAGTGCTATAATTCAATACTAGCCCACACCATCTTCTGGAAGAGGTGAAAGTATCCAGTGACTCAAGTCAACACTGATTCCATCACGGGAAATATTCCTTGGCTTAAAGGACAGTCACAGTCACATCCCCAAACCCTGAGAAAAGATACTGGATAGGGGGAGGTGGTGTCTCCAACACCACCAAGTCCCAGCATAGCAACATTTTTGCTGGGTAAAGGTAAATAATACATGTAAAGCAAACCTGAGAAACATATTTCAATGCCAGTAAGAAGTCACTTATCCAGACAGAATATTAATGACTCTCCCATGTTGCACCAAAAGGCCATTATCAATGTTTCTATGTTCTCTGAAATACAGCACTTTTTGCTCTCTTTCAATTTGCTGAATTTAAACTGGTGTAGAAAACAGGGGATCCAATTCGCATCTCAAGCCACTGAGAAAGGTGTCAAAGTTACAACAGAGTAAAACACATTACTACCCTCAAAAGGATGAGAGAGAGGAGATAATCAATAAGTATCTGTATTTTTGGGGATTAAAAACACCTTTCTTGACCAAATTTTCTTTAAACCTTTGTCAGACAATAAGGAGCATTCATTTCACTGTTTTACCATGCTATCTATTTGAAGCTGTTTTTTTAATTAGAAGGATCAGGCCAAGTAACACCACCTGATTTTATCCACAGCCAAACATCATTGTAAAAAAATATGAAACTTGGCACAGAAAATTTGTACTTCATTTGCTGGACAACATAGTCTCCTTCTGACAATGGCTTTTTTCTACTAGTGAACAAGGGCTTGTACCTTGACACTGTACAAGAGTCAGCCAGCAAGTATCGAGTCTAATTTTTATCAAGTAAACCACAGACATGGAAGGTGCTTTTCTTTACTTCTTGCCTAATGAAGCCACAGCAAACTCAGAAGTTTATGCCAAGGCCCTGAAGGAACTGAAACATGATGTGCAAAGAGCCTGTCCTGACTCAGACATGACAGAGATGCTGTTTCTGCCTGGCCATACATCAGCTTGTGTGCTATAGAGACAGTTTCATTATTTGGATGGACTGTGCTGCCCTAGCCTCTGTAGAGCCCAGAGGATAAATGAGGTAATGTGAAGGTGACTTTTTCAGGATAGAGAAAGTGATGGAGGCCATGTGACAGTAACTGCACAGCAAGGACAAGGACTTTTACAATGCTAGGATACATGCCATTGTTCACCAGTAGAAAAAACTCCCCTGATGGAGGAGACTGTGTTGAAAAATAACTATATGTTCAATGACAATGTACAAATTTTCTGTGCAAGTTTAAAATTTATCAGTAGTATTAGGCTGAGTGGGGAATGATGGGGGGAAAGGGAGAGAAAGAACTACTTCCTGACCCTCTTATGATGTGGTGGAACCTGAACAATGACTCCTTCACCATTTGGAGAATTTGCTAAATCAGTGCTTAAGACCTTCATGACCTGCAGTACAAAGCCCCTACTATTGTTGTCACATTATGGTTACAGTTTGGTTTGTCCTCTTCTCCATAATTAAGTCTACAGTGTTTGAGGTTTAAACTGGTGCAGAACACTTATAATTAGTTGAACTCTGCCTCGGGTTATTCACATTCTTAAATGACAAGCAGATCACCTCTGGTACTTCATTCAGACCTCAGTTCATCACTTCATAGTGATCAGCCACTGTAATAAACAGTAATTTTTTTCTTCCAGTCAATAGGAAGAAGTTAATGCAAATCTTCAAACCTTTATTCCAGCAGAATGGCTGCAGGCAAGTAAAGGCTGATCTTCCAGATTGTGACAACAGAGGAGTAAGAGGAAGAAGCTGTTCCCACCCTAAGATATACTGCAAAGGATTCAACTTAACCACTGTACCCACTACTTACACGTGGTTTAGTACCACACTCACACAGGATCACACTTTGCTAAGTGGTAGAAAAAAAATGAGTGAGGTTAGTGGGTGGGTCAGGCTTGCAAGAAGAAAATGAAAATGAAAGAGTCAAAGTAGGTAGAGGAAAAAATTAGCTTCACAACTGGGGGCTCAGTCCAGTCCTAGAAGCTCTGTATTTTAAGGCCAACTTTCTAAAATTCATCATTCCTCTCTGTCCATCACATGACCACTTTTATCACCCTTTTCCTCAGCATGTGTGCAAAATGAAGCCGAGCTAAAGGAAAACCCTTGTTTGCTAGGGAGCAGGCAGCATTTCTGCCTCACCATATTTCCATACAATGTAAACTATTATTACAACAGGCGTATACAATCATAAACATACAACTCATCATGGCTCATTTCAGAAAAAGGTCAATTGTCAGAAGAGGAAAAAAAGTATCCAATTCAAGAGACCTTACTACTTCTTCCAAAGTATTTAGAGAGCAGCAAATATCAGCAACATAGGTTAACTGGAACTCTGAAGAAACTAATATTATTAAGTACTTTAAATGGTTGTATCTTACCTCTTCAGGCACAATGATTAATGGATATTTGTCCTCAGATAAAAAATTGAAGATAACCCACACTTTAAATGCCTCATCCTCACTAATAACTAAAGGACTTTTAGCAGTGTTCTTTCTGGCACACAAAGTCCAGCACATCCTGTTGAACTCAACTTTGTCAAAGTTTCCTTGAACCTAAATAGGAAGAAAGAAAAAAAGTTAACTGACATGAAATAGCATACGTTGTACAGATAGATAAGCAGAATTGAAACTATTTTAATCAAGAAACAAATGTGCACAGAAAAGTTGAATTCTTACAGGCCACTATAATTATCTAGTCTGATCTCTGGCTTTGAAGGCCATAGATTTTCATGCAGTAAAAGCTAGAGCAAACCCATAATTTCTGTCTGAATTAGAGCACATTTTAAAAATACATCAAGTCCTGATTTTAAAATATTTCATGAAAGAAACCCCACCATATTCCATGTTTAGTCCAGTGGTCAATTTAGATATCTATCACCTTAAATTTCTCAACTCCAGTTCTCCCTGTGTTGTAACAAGTTCCCCAGATGGATGAACAAAATTAGTCCAAATGCCATTATATTAAAAATGCACACACCTCACACTAAGAAAACAAATTGGGAAGAGTAACTGTAAAAGATATAAAGTAAATAAATATATTATCATACGATAAAATGTAATGCTTATGTAATAAGCATGCACTCACTTTTTTTCTTAAAAGTCATGCAATTCTTCCCCCACCCAAACTCACTGAAATTTATTCTTTATCTGATTTAATATTTCCATTCAGTTTCTTCTTCATAAACTTTTACCACCTTCAACATCCAATTCCATAATTTGTAAATAACCTACAGAAGTTAAAGTCTTCTATTCCCCACGTTACAATCATTTTTATGCATTATTTCGGGGACTGGACTCAATGATCTTCCGAGGTCCCTTCCAGCCCTAATGTCTATGAAATAATGCCTATGAAATCATTTTTGTTGGATCCAAGCCAATTCCACCACTGATTGCCCTACAGTTCTGACACACTGTTTCTTTGCCAGCAGCAAAGTTGAACATGCATTTTCCATTATAATGGGTTCTCTCTCGTTTTTAAAAAGCATGAATAAGAGGTCCTTTTACCCCTTGAAAAATGTAATCCCAGAGTTGCCTTGGGACTGGGCACAAAATACATTTTCAATTGCCCATCATCTGGTAGGTATCACCAGTAAACTGTGTAACTTACTTTTATTGCACAAAGTTTAATCTGCAAAGAGGTCTAGCATGGTAAAGCAGGGGTTGGAAACCTAAGGCTCATGGGGGCTGGATCCATCAAGTGAAAAAGTCTGATATGGCACAGGGAATGATGGCACAGAACTGCACCATGCCATCCATTCCTTCCCCAATAGCACTCCCCTGTACTGTGGAGTCTGCTGCTCTATAGCATCTGTGCTTACCATTGGTGCAGAAAAAATGGGATAGGTGCAGGCAGCTGGCCACTCCAGGGGGCAGGGACTTGCAGCCCACGACATGGGGCCTGGGTCACAAAGGGCAGCCCATGCCAGCAAAAGGTTGCTGCCCCCTTACATTGAGGGTAAACAGAAGACAGACAAAGGTTAGCCCAAGGAGCAACTTAACTGGCTAAAAGTATGGACAAAAACAAAATTTCCAGGGACAAAAAAAAAAATTCCCAAGCCCATGCTAAGTAGTATACATATATGTACTAAGATTTCCAGGGCTGAAGAAAACCATGAAGGAAGGTTATAGCCTGAACCACTTGTATTTTCTTTCAAACATCTGACTGCCAGTACAAAGTAAGGATATGATGCTGGGGAGGGAGAGTATCAGAGTAAAACTGTTTAGAAATAAGGCTCTAAAAAGAAGCCCCAAACATCACAATGTAACAAGACGCCTTTAATATTATTGCAATTGCTTTGTTTGTCCATTTGTTATTACCCTCCGTTGCACATCTTTTTCTTTTCATCTATTTTAACCAGAAAGATTTAGTGGCAGGCCCTTGTCTTATTCTACTTTCCATAAAATCCCTGGCTTGCTTCAAAGCATTATTTAAAAACAAAAAAAAAGGAATAAACTGTAACACAAAAGTGTATTTCTCACACAATGCACATCTCCTGAGTAACTGAGATACCATCAGTGGCATTTGCCACTACCTTGCAACAAAGCTTCCTTTTTTCAACTAGATTCTTTAAATAAACAGTGAGATACTGCAGTTCCTGTAATATTGTAAAGAGAGAGATCCCTTCGCTAAACAATCAAAAACACTGTATCAGGACAGTATGGCCCATTAAAAAGGTTCCCAGGTATGTTGGAGCGCATGTCAAGACTTGTACTTAACAGGTTGGTTTTTTATTGCTTTTATTTTCAATAGCATCTTACGGTTTATTTTGCTGCAAGTAAAATGCAAACAAAAACAAGCAGCAGTATGGGGGGGAGGGGGGGGAGCGGGGGAAGACCTAGCCTTCCCACAGGGTAAACTGACAGATACAAGTAGATTAGGAAGAAAATGTTTCCAGCTGGTCAATTGGTGAGCTCTTCTATATCCTGTTTGTTTCCAAAAAAAATAATTATTCAGGGTTAGATCCTAGAAGAGAGCATGGCCCTCGAGCACTGAGCACTACAATTCTTCCCCGTAGCATGCCTGACCCTGGAGCAGGATCTACAACCCCAAGAAAGGTGCCCAGGCCACCTCTACCTCCACAGGGAGAGTCAGGAATCCCACGCTGATGCACACAACAGACAGCACATTGACCAAGGAATATTTTAAATTAAACACTCATGAGAGCAGGAATTGAAACTCAGGTCTTTCTGCTCCCAAGTGAGGGCCATCATCACAAAGCCATGTCTGTTTTTCCTCCCCATCAGCAAACCAATGAAGCCTGAATTCTTTTCAGCTATTTTAGGTCCACATCTCAACAGCAATAGGCTTGATGAAGTGGAACAGTTTTACCATGAGAAATGGGAGTGCTTCACCTCAGACTATCTAAATACTTACAACATAGATGCTTCTCAAGTAAATCTCAGGATGTCATCCTCCCACTGTACTCGGCCTTGGTGAAGCCACAACTGGAGTACTGCATCCAATTCTGGGCTCCACAATCCAGGAAGGATGTGGAGAAGCTCAAGAGAGTCCAGAGGAGAGCCACGCGCATGAACAGAGGACAGGAGAACAGGCCTTATGAAGGGAGGCTGGGAGTCATGAGACTCTTCAGCCTAGAGAAGCACAGGCTCAGGGGTGACCTGGTGGCAGGCTATAAATACATCAGGGGTGTGCATCAGGATGGGAGAATGTCTGTACACCAGACAGCCCCAGGGGATGACAAGAACCAACGGTCACAAACTCCTCCATGATTGTTTTAGGCTGAACATAAGGGAAAACTTCTTTACTTTCCGAGCCCCCAAGGCCTGGAACAGGTTCCCTGCAGAGGTAGTGCAAGCACCTACTCCGGACTCCTTTAAGAAACATTTGGATGCTTATCTTGCTGGGATCCTTTGACCCTAGCTGACTTCCTGCCCTTGGGGCAGGGGGCTGGACTCAATAATCCCGAGGTCTCTTCCAGCCCTAATGTCCATGAAATCTATGAACACCCTCAAGGAAGATGGGGGATGAGGGTATAACTCCTTTCAGGCAGATGGCACTGAACTGGAGGTCTCCCACATCATAATAGCATGTTCCACACACTGCACTACTGTACACAAAATTGGGTGGCACCAGCTGCCACTGCACTTTGAGCAAAAACCAGTGGAGTAAGCATGCTCTGAGAACACTCACTAGGGAGACGGGCAGAGGAATGCCTCACTTCTGGAGTCTGGCTGAGCTTTGCTACAACCAGAGAGCAGAGGTGCTTCTGCACGTACACAGAAACAAAACTTTGGGTGTCTGAGGCACTTTTAGATGAGAAAAAACAAAGGCACCTACGAAGCTGAGCCCTCCCCAGGGTTTGGAAAGAACTGAACAAGGGTTTTCAGGGTTATAGTTTGAGAGTCGAAATTCCACTGAAGTCCCAATTTAGTCAAAATCCTTACTGGACAAAAGTTGAACACTCTAATCCAGCGGTGGGCAAAATATGGCCCGTGGGCCACAGGGACTTTGTGCAGCCTGGCCTAGGCACCATCTGTGCCACCCCCTGGGCACACAGTGGGGCTAGGGCAGCACCGCACTTGGATTGCCTTTCTAGGTAGTCCAGGAAGTGGCAGCTCCTTCCGGCTGCCACCGCCACTGGCCCCAGCCCTCTGGTACTGGCAAGGACCCACATGCACAGACCCAAGCCCAGCCCGCTCTGCACCCACTCTGGACTCTGCCCAAAGCAGACCAGCTGGAACCCACGCACACAGCCCCAACCAGCCCTGTGCCTGCTCTGGACTCGCCTGCCCATGATGAGGAGAAGCAGCAGCAGCATTGGTGGGCAGGCAGAAGCTGCTGCTCACCACAGGGGAAAAGCGCCGCTCTCCCTCCTGTTGCCAGGTGCTTCTTGCTGCAGCCGCCCAAAGCCAGCACATGGGCTGCCCTGCCACTCCTCTGCACCGCTGTTGCTGCCCGGAGCTGGTCCACTCTGCTGGACTGAGTCCAGAGTGGGCGTGGGCAGGCTGGGGTCAGGGCTGTGTGCATGGGTCCCCGCCAGTACTGGGGGGCTAGGGCCAGTGGCAGTAGGAAGAAGCCGCCACCACCGCCCAGGGTGCCTATGAAGGCAGGGCAGACTGGGGGCTGTGTGCTATTGGCAGTGGTGCATGGGGTCTAGGCTATTGTGAGGGGGGCAGGAAGGGAAGGGGTGATGCCCAGCCCACGGCAGCTCCCAGAGCTGCCTATCTGGCCTGTGGGCAAAAATAATTGTTCACCCCTACCCTAATCACACAATAAACTCCATGCAGAGCTCACTGCTGGACTGAAGCCTAAAGTAAGTAAGTTTGCCAACATTATGTTGGTGTACAGTTGGGGGAAGAAAAGGGAAACCAAGTCAAGTAATCTGGATTAACGCTAGAATTTTTTTCCTTAAAGTTAAGACAATTGTTTAATCAGAGGAAACCCTAAAAAGGGATGAAATGTCCCGAAGAAGATAATTAATAATGTTAGTCTGAAGTCAGGCAGAAGGCAGGGTACAGCTGCACCTTACAGACTAATTCAATAAGATGCATAAGAACCGATTAAGCATCTGATGAAGCTATTGCTCATGAAAACTGATGCATTTCTGAGCTATATAACGTCCACCCAAAAACAAGAATGTTGGAATCAAAAGTGAAAAGTGAAGCTAAATTGTTCGCTGTTAGCAAAGATCCAATAAAATACTCAAGAACCTTCTTGAAAATATTGTATGGATAATGCTATAATGCTCTGTGATGCATACATTCTTCACATACAACCGCAGAGGAAAAACTGCAAGTCCCCACACTGAAAATGAACTGTTTCTACAGC
Source organism: Gavialis gangeticus (assembly GCF_001723915.1). Lineage (NCBI taxonomy): Eukaryota > Metazoa > Chordata > Crocodylia > Gavialidae > Gavialis > Gavialis gangeticus. The sequence continues at coordinate 134,872,094 of NW_017729025.1, forward strand.
TCGACTCACATCATGGAAATCTTGGCTGCTTTACTTTGGACTGCACATTTGGCAAAAGCTTCACTCCAGGTGGCAAGGAAATAAACAAGCTATTACTGTAATCATATTTTAGCCTTCTGAATAAATCCTTATAAATCTGTAAGGCATCTAGCTTACATTTCCTAAACTTAAAGACAGTTAAGTAGGTTCTCAAGTTACACTTAGGAGGTATTTACACAAGATAAATATAAATGTCATTAAGCCTCATTCAGGACGGTTGTAGAATAGCTTCCTAAAATGACTACAAACTCAAAGCCAAATGCACACAAGCTTGTTTTTTATGACATTAGCAAAGCTTATAAGAAGAGATTTAAAACTTCATGCATGTTAAAAGTTAAAGTTATTTACACAGCTTTATAGATATTGAAGTGAATGTAGGACCCCCCACATGCCAGCTACACAGAACATAGCTGGGATATGTTGATGCCATTTAGAACATGCAGTTAATTATGCAGCCTATGTTAGAGGAGGTAACGGCATTTCAATGCAACACTATGCCAAGAAGAGAGAACTACACTGGTCTTAAGCGAAAGGCTGTGAATTGATTATTAAAAACAAAGCCAAATACCATCTCAGAATTTTAAATTTAAGAGAATTTTTAAAAATAGCTTAAAATGACTAACTATGACTTGACTTGATTTGAATCTAAAACATTATAAAAGATTTTAAGCTCTGGCCTTTCCTTTCCGTCACGCTGAATCCTCATCTTGCTTGAAACCTGATGAATCTCAAGGAATCTCATCTTTATATTAACAATCTGATTGTACCCTGTTATACAACGTAGGCAATCAATTCCACATACACATTCCTCTTGGAAACAACTGTAATTCTCTATGCTACTGCATAGAAAACATTACATTAAATTTGTAGGTCTGTTCAGAGACTGACATACGCAATAAAAAAATTAAAAAGCATTTTTCTTAATAAAACCATGACTTACAAAAGTCACTTTCTTATCTCCCGAATTAAACTACCCAGTTAAACTATAGCAGAACAATAAGCACCCAAAGAAAAGAAAACCCTACTGGATTCAGAGATTATTGACTTCTTATTTCTGTTCTGGATGTGGAAAACCACAAAACACAGCGAAATCTGGTTAATTCATGACCTGAAGAAGAGTGGTAGTCACAGCAGTTATCAGAAGTTAACTGTTTGCAACTTTTCATAGGCAGTCTATTTTGCAAATCATATCAAGGCACAGTCGAGCATGATTTTTGACATTTATAATGAAGAAAAAATATATTACAAAAATGCTGACCACAAAACAGCATTCTGACTCGCTATATAAGAATTGCATAATTATACAAATAAATTATTATTTTAAAAATTCAGAGTGCCCACTTTAAAGTATTACATAATTATGGAGTAAGAATGAAAGCAAAAAGCTTTGCTTATTCTACATGTACTCACTGCCCAAAGAGAAGGAAATTCCGTAAAACAGAACAATTGATCTTTTAAGTCTCATTGAGCCAAGAAACGCTGAAGGGTATTTAATACTTTGTAAGCATCAGCTGGCTTGACAGGTGCTAATGAGGGCACCAGTCAGTATCTGTTAAACCAGCTAATCATAAGGAACAAATTCCATTCTGATTTATTATGCACCAATATTAGCAAACAACTACTTACACTTTAAGAGATGATGAGTTGTACACAAATACTTCAATAGGACTCTGGAAGGGATTCAGTGCGCTAAGAACAGTGACAAGATATCCCAATGACCCACTAACCCAGGGGTGGGCAAAATACAGCCCACAGGCCACATGCAACCTGCCAGCTGATTGGATCCAGCCCACAGGCAGACACCCACCCACCAATTAATTGCATCTGGCCCCATTCGCGGATGCCCCTGCTGCACTCTGTATGGGGCCAACTCCCGTCCGGGACAAAGCGTGCTGCACTCCCAGCCTCCCCCGCCAGAGGGCACCAGCAGGCACAACTTCCATGCAGGGCTGCTGTTGCTGCTGCCCAGGGAACTGCTGGGCTCCCCCAGGCTCCAGCAACTTCTCCTCCTGTCCCTGCCACGGCGCCTTCTCCTCCTGTCCCTGCTGAAGCACTCCAGGCAGAAGGTAGGGAGGGGAAGCTGCAACACTGAGGGGAGCAGGGTAGGCTCTGCTACAGCTCACTCTGGACCTGCTCATGCCAAGTGGGGGGGAGCATGAAGGAGCTTGGCTGCTCACAAAGCCCCACAGGGCAGGCATGGGACAGGCAGGAGGGGAGGAGCAGCAGCAGGAGTCAGCATGCACATGGTACAGCCCCCCGGGCAGGCACATGAGAGAAAAGCAACAGCAGCAGAACCCAGCACACGCTTGGCTGCATCCCCCACCAGGCAGGTGTGAGACAGAGACCAAGAGGGCCAGAGGTGCCAGGCTCAGCTCCCTGCCCCAACCCCCCCCCCCACCATTGCTGCCTCCTGGTGGCAGCTGCTTTCCTGCCCTTTGCAGCACTGTGAGCCAGGCAGGTAGCACTGAGCCCCCATTCCCCCCCCTCACCCACAGGGGGGCTGGCCTCAGCCACATTGCAAAGAGTGGGCAGGGGGAAGCCACCCACATGCACACACACAACCCACCCATACCCCACCCCCACCATACCCACACACACACCCAACACTGTGTCACACATCACACACCCTAACCACACACATCCACCCAAACCCTGACCCCCACCATAAACACACCCCACACCTCAACCACACATCCCACACCACCCACACACATCCCACACATACCTATACCTCCTCCCACACTCCACCCTCTCGTCATACCCACACACACATCCAACAGTCCCATACGATTCAACCATGCATCCCACCCCCACATGCATCCACATATACACCCTTTTCAAACCCCTAAGACTCCCTTATTGTACCTATTTTATAACACTCTGTCATTTCACTTTTAAGA
>NW_017729025.1:134880032-134890424 GCF_001723915.1 Gavialis gangeticus
AAGAACATACCCAGTAATCCTATACATACACTTCAATCACAAACATCCCCGACACACATCCCGCTCACACCCACATACCCACCCCTCCTACACCCCCACACACTGCACCCACACCCCCATCCACATACTCCTCCACACCCCTACCCCTCCACACAAAATATACAAGCAAGCCCCCTCCCCCGGCCCAAAGGAGTACTTCCTGGGTAAGGTTAGAGACTTCCAGTGGCAAAGGTCAGGGGTCGGTGGGTGGGACTTCTGGTCAAGATGGTGACCAGGGGGCAGAGCACCTGCCAAGGGGCAGGGCTACCTTTGCAGCCCTCAACGCCTCACCAAAACTTGTTAAGCAGCCCTCCACCCAAAATAATTGCCTACCCCTGCACTAACCATACAGTGAACAGACTGCCGCCGGAGGTGGTTCAAGCACCTACTTTGAACCCCTTCAGGAGACATTTGGATGTCTGTCTTGCTGGGATCCTGTGACCCCTGCTGACTTCTTGCCCTTCGGGCAGGGGGCTGGACTCGATGATCTTCTGAGGTCCCTTCCAGCCCTAATGTCTACGAATCTGTGAAATCTGGTGAACTTATAAAGTAGGGCGCTTTAAGCAAACAGCATTTAAATGCAAATACTGATTTATTTTCATGATGAAGACTCAAAACAGTTGATGAAGACCAACACAGTCCCTAGTGGGTTAACCATGTAAAAAACCCTGCATGCATCACAAAGCAAAGGAGAGAGGTAACCTATGGTTGAAGGATAAGGTTCTCTTCTGCCTTGCACCTAGTGTAATTATTAACATATGCAAGAAGAATGTAAAGTGTAGGCAGAAGTCAAATTTTTTGTAGTACTGTATGTACCTCTAATACTACAGTAATATTTGACTAAGGTGATACCAGCACTACAATGTAAACATGCCAAAGATAAAATAAGTGAAATATAGCATGAAAAGATCAGATGGGAAATTATTGGTTATATAAAATTCCATATACTAACAAAGGAAAACTTGTTGCCATTAACGTCCTCCTTCAATTAGTCAACCTGGGCATTTCTCCATGCTTCTCTGGCTCAACAATAGAGGCTTTATTGCAGGGCAAGTCACTGCCCAGTTCTCTAAAGAAATAATTCATTTGCATTCAGGAGTATAAGGGGAAAGATTTTAAAAGCCTGAACATTTTTCTCAGTAAGGTTTACTCAGGATAAGTAAGGCAGGGAAAGTTGTTGCCTAGTGTCTCAAACTGATTTTTTTTTGTACAGACAGTCATGCTTGTTGATAATAAAAAGATCAGGATTATCTGAATGCACATGTGCCAATACTAGACTGACCTACAAGATGGTTTTCATCAGATTTCTTTAAAATGAGGTGATAAAATGCAAGCATCTACAGCATATACTAATATTGATGTTTACTTGCTAAGAAATGCTCAATGTCATTAACAAAAAAAACACACAAAAGGGTTTCTTTTTTAATAACGGAATTTAGCTAATGTTCACAAAGTAACATATCTGATGAATTCAAGGACTCCTACACTAAGAAGCTATTCCTGCTCTTGCTGAAATTAAGATGACAGTTATATGACCAACCTAACAGAAAGATTTACAGGAAACAATATGACAGGGCTTCTTATGTATTAAGCAGGAATAGCAAAAGGAATGATATAGGCCAAAGGCACTGATCCTAAAATGGTTATATGTTTCACTAATACTAATACCACCGCTTATTCCCAGGTATGCCAAAACTAAAAGGCAGAAATTCCTGAAATGGAAGAAGGAAAAACATCACTAGTTTTGAAAGTGAGGTTTGTCGTGCATTAGTGTCTTCGTCTGCTGCATCTTTTCTCTTTGCATTTCCTCTTATAACCTTTAAGCCTTCAAAGAAACAGGCCATAATTAAGATACTGTCCCCAAGGATGACTTTTTGCATGCAAAAATGCATATTCAGATCTCAAAAGAGGAATCAAAAGTAAGGAAAAAACCACATCAACTTTTTTAAGTTTGCATCTAAGATGCAAGCATTATCATAGGCAACATTTAATTAGCATTACAAAATAAGAAACTCCAGGCACTCTAGCCCTGCTTTCTAAATAATTTTTGCCTTTTACAATTAAACTCATTTGCAAATTCAACTGCCACTCATTAGTAAAAATCCTATGCCCATGCAATTCCCCATATTCAGAGTTTATGTCAAAGCATCTTTATACCTCAGCCCCTCTTTATGCCTTCCAGGGTTTTCCATTTCCTATCCACCTCTTTTCTATTTGCTCTGTATGGTGCACTACAGGCTTGGACTGGTGTAACACCCTAATACTACCTCTCTCTCTCTGGTCTCACAGGCCTTGAGGAACTATAACTGCCTAAAATTATCTACAAAGAGGAATTGTAACAAATTTTGACTACAGTTCAGACACTCATCCTATGACCCTTACATTTGCTTCAAACTGGGAAAAGACAAGGCCCTTCCTTACTTGGAAAGTTTTAGAAAACACTGCTAGAATTCTGTACCGTTATTAAAATAAATAGTCGGAACTGAAATGCTTCCTTCTTCACAAGTATTTCATGGAAAAAATTTTCAGAGAGTGACCAAGACAGCACCTGGTTATAAAGAGCATTGTGGCACTCCTTGATGAACCTTTAGAGCTAATCCACTAAAAGCCAGCTATGGGTGACAGAAGAAAAACAGAGCTCAGAACGAGAGAAGAAACTGACTGGTGAGAAGTATTGAGTAGAGTGGAACAATCTAATACTGCAGTGGCGCTCAACCTTTTTAGCTGAACAGCTGGATGGGCACTGCCCGATCCTTCCATGGGCCGGATCCAGCAGGGCCTCATTTGGTCGTGCAGCGCGAGAAGTGGGGCAGCCTGGCCTCGATCCAGCCTTGTGATAGAAGACAACTTAGGCCAGTCCCACCCAAACTGGCCCCACAGAAGGGAGGGACCATGACCTGGTTAAAATCCAGCCCCATGGAGGGGGAAGAGGTCATGGCCCGCCCCTGAACCAGCTGCACAGGGGGAGGGGGTTTGGCCTGGCCCCACAGGAGGAAGGGGGCATAGCCCAGCCCCAACCTGCCCTGGTGGAGAGAAAGGGGCATGGCCTGGCCCCACAGAGAAAAGGGGATACAGCCAACCCCTACCCCAGCAAAACAGAGGGAAGGGGGCATGGCCTGGTTCCAATTTGGCTGTGGAGGGGGAGAGTTGTGACCCAGCTCTCCCCAAGGGTTGGCATTTTTACAGCAGAGAGGGGTGGCAGTACTACCATTGCTCCCCGATGCCAAATTTCCCATCTCACAGGGAGCCCCATGGGCCAGATTCCAAAGCTCCACAAGCAGCATTTGGCCCACAAGCTAGAGGTTGAGCACCCCTGTAACAGCCTTCAGTGCCGGAAGCACCTCAGCCAGACATTTCAAGGATCTCACATCTCCAAACAGACAGCCTGCACTTCACGTCATATCCCTTCTTTCACTGGCATTAAAGGCAAACAAATATTAAGTTCAAGCAAACATTAAAAGCAAATTAAGCCATTAAATAATTTGCATGTAGCATGGTCTCTGGAGTTGCAAAGTTTTGCCTATGTTTATGACTTTGTCGGGTACCTTTTTCATGTTATAAGAGAAGATCACTACAATTATCTCACCCTTCAGCTGATTTTAGGGTCTTTTAGGTCAGTTTCCCATTAAAAGAGAAATTAGTGATGCAGAAAACATAAATCCTTAGTGAAACTTCGGAGATTTTTTATTTTTATTTTTATACTAAACACACCAGTTCTTGAACAGAGATGGTTACAAAGAGCACATACATAATTCCATCTCTCAGGAATTCCAGCCAAAACACCAGTGCTCAGCTCCTGGAGATCTACTCTGCCTTAAAAATCATCTCTAATGAGATTAAAATAGAAATCAAACCTGCTTTTTGCTTGCCAGATTCCTGTCCCCAAAAATACATCACAAAACCAAACTAACAACAAAAGACTGTACCCAGGGGTGCAGGTTGTAGCTGTGTTGGTCTAAGGACAGACAGAAAGGGTTCTTTGGGTGAATCTAATATCTTTTATTAAACCAACTTAAATAGAGTACCCAGAGAGTACCCACACACTAGAACTAACTTGTAAAAAATTCTACTTAACAGCCTTATATACCGAGTCTCACCAGAATTTTTCTTGCAGGTATTTTACCTAAAATAACCTGTTGCTAGAGATCTAAGGCAGGAGATGGCAGCCTATGGCTTTGGCCAGGTCAGGCATGCAAAGAGGTTGGATCTGCCCTGGGGAAGGCCCAACCTGCCCAGCACAACGCAACTGCATCATGCCACCTATCCCCTCCAAAGTACTCTCATCCACAGCCCTCCCCCCTGCTCTCTTTCTCTTTCTGCAGAAGCTGAGTACCTGCAGTACGGAGAAGTGTGGGTGGCTTGAGCTGGTGGAGGGGAGGGAAACAGTGAAGGCGTGGCAGAGGTTTGTAGCCCACAGCTAGAAACCAGATTGCAAGCTCTGGCCTGTGACAGCAAAAGATTGCCAATCCCTGATCTACAGGATTTAGGACCTTCCTGTCTGCAAATAACACCATGATTCACAATTCTATATCACAGCAACAGCAGAATCCATGTGCAGCCCTAAAATATTTAAAAATAATGAGGACCTACAGAGATCCTAATAATGCAGAGCTGTATTTGTACAAATCCAGCTCTGCATGAGGGTGGCCCAGAAAGCAACTAGGTATGATAGAAAATAGAAACCAAGCGGGGTGGGTGGGGGGAAGTATAATACTGCACCTTGCCTTTTAAAGCACCCAGCTCTGTACAGAACGTATCTCCATTGCAGCCCAATACAGAGATACAGAATCAGCATTTCTTTAACCCAAGCACATTTCTAAATATAGGAATTTATCACTACTGAGTATGTTGTGGGTGCGCATACATGTACGTAATTCATTCTATGATACTGCCAAATCCAAACGTTGCTTGAGTGAAGGCAGAATAAAAGAACTACACCTTACCTTTTCCAAGATGAATTTGTTTAAATAAGGCATGTAACCCTGATTGGAAACAGGTCCTTCATCGTCATCTCTAAAATGCTCTTCCAAGGCCACTGGGTCATGGGGAACATTGAGCACTGTGCACAAGTTGTGAGAAAGGACCTAGAAATTGAAGGCACATCAGTAAGTTCACTATTACACTTAGCCACCCTCCTCTTAGTTTCCTTAATGTAAGGATCTCAAATTTACCACCACCAAAGAATGGGACATATTCTTGTCAGGGTAAATTTTACACTGGGATTTTTTGGGAAGAAAAATATATTTTGAGAGCTGCAGGGATTAAAATACTTCAAACTGGATGTGCCTACACATGAAATGAATTCAGTGCAATAACTTCAGCACAATTTATTGCTCCCAGGTGCAGTATTTATGCATGTACCCAGGAACACAGGACACTGAGACAGAGGTGGCGCGGCCTTGGCTGGCAGGGGGCCAAGGGGAGAGGGAAGGGGTTCAGCCTGCCAACACAGGGCTGCTCCTGCCTGGCTCAACATGCCGTGGAGGGGCTGGCTGGGGCACAAGGGTGCCACAGTGCAGGACTAGCCCACAAGCAGCCCTGAACTGTAGCAGCCTTGTGCCTCAGCCAGTCCCAGTCACTGTCTGCATGTGCATTGTGGTGGAGTAAATAATTCCACGATAGAACAGCATTAGTGTTATGCAGTACTATCCTAAAGCAGAGTTAACTAGTTTACTCCAGCCCAATAACACCACTCACGTAAACAGTGATGCTTTACTGCGGAGCTAATTAGGCAACTCCACAGTAAGTGTCTCCTGTAGATGCACCCACTGTAACACTGTTAACAGGAACATAATCGTTACAACAGGCATGTAGCCATGCAAAGTATACCTGGAATGCTGACATTTTTGGAAGCAAGGGAATCTTAGAAACAAGAAGGAAATGATAAGAAATAACTATCGTTTCTGATTATACCTATTTGAGACATAGCAAATAGGACTCAAGTAAAATGTTTCAGTAAACCTCTCAGTTTATGGAAGAGTGCCACTTGTCAGGTGAAGGTATTAACTTTGAATCTCTCATCTACTTCCTTTTTATAGTTACCTTTCAATATTTCAAGTGTTGCAACTATTAAAAAGTAAACAATGTCGTATGAAGGAAGAGAGCTCAGAAGAAACTTTTCAACTCTTCATTTTAAAACAATATATTTGCATGTGTTATTTTGGCAGTTTCACCCACAACCCCATGCCTGTTCTAGTAAATGACCTTAAAAGGCTCCATGCTTGATTAGTTTTAAGGAAGTACAAAAATTCACAAAAATTATTTGGTAATAAATGCCTTTAAACCTTTCCAAAGTATATTGTGTTTTATAAGCAAACAACTGCCTATTCACTAACAGACTGGTCTCACTGAAAGCAGAACTGGAATCATATTTACTTTTGTGCCATGAACCTAGTAGCATCTACAGTGTAAATAAAAGTTACAGCAGTTCTCAAACACAAATAATATATGCTATCTTTCTTTTGCTTCCCTTGTGAACAGGTTCCCAAAAAATCAAAACAACCTGCTTAACAACTAGCAGAACAGGGCTTATTAGGTACTGAACCTACTCTCATTCAAGCTGCAGGGGACGCTCCTATGATTTTGAATGATACAGATTAATCCTTCTAAGGATTATATACTTTCTACAGCTACAGAAATCAGATTAAGAATTTAGTTTCATATTAAGAACAGGCGGAAACTGTAAATTTTCTCCTAATCTGCTACACAAGAACTGTTAATAGAAATGCACAAAAACACAGAAAGATGCCAACTAAGTAAACAGAAATAAAATAGTTTACATCTTTTCAATACATGCATCCTACTTAAAAAAAGTTAACCCCCAACTTGCAAAGAAAGGCTGCAACCAACATTACTTAGATATATAATGTTCCTCTGTTTGCTGGGCAAGTACAAAATTAAAAAATAGAACAAGGAAGAGAGAGAAAGTAGTAAACAAATCTGCAGATGACTTAAAGCAGGTATATTTAGCTGGCTACAGAGACAGCAGTTCAGAACAGGCTAGCTGCAGAACAAGAAGTAGAAATATGTTTCAAGTCTCTCAATTTGTAAGCCAAGTAAAAAGTACCTAGGTTACATATTTAATCTAAGAGTAATTCTGGTTTGTTTTCAAGTTAAGTTACATTAGAGTTTGTAGGGTAAGAAACAAGCAAAATGTAAGTATTCAGAGTATGAAATCTTATCAAGACCACCAACAGTTCAAAAAGAGATTCCTCCCTGCCCCCAAACTGTGTACTTTACATTTACAAAAATCACAAGCTTCTATGAAAAAACAGTCTTTGTATTTGTACATTAAATAAAATGAGAACATAAATTCCACACTGCATCAGATCAATGGTCCATCTAACCAGGTAGTTTCTGTTGATGGCAAGTACTAAATGCTTTAGAGAAACAGCACATAAATACCTGGCAAGTCTAAAATGATCTGTTCCCTGCCATACCCTCCCTGGCCCCAACTTTCATTAGTTTAAGGATGTCAGAGAACATATTCCTGACTGTCTAAATAATACTGCCCAACAGACCTGACCTCCATTAATCTGTTTAATCCCCTTTAGAACCTAGTACTACTATGTGCCTCTACAACCTCCTGTGGCAACAAGTTGCATACGTTAACTGCTGCGTAAAAATGGTACTTCTCTTGTTAACTTACCTCCCGATTGCAGTGCGTGTCCCATGGAGCTTGTATTCTGGGGCTTAACTGATTAACAGTTCCCTATTCACTTTATCCACACCCTTCACAATTCATGATGAAAACACACTGACACGTAACAAAGATGTAAGGAACAAAAATTGGTACTGCTAGCTATTGGCAGTCATTTTAGATTAAGAGCCAAATTTTCAAGACAGCAAAATGGTCTCTGCAACTATGTGTCCATGTTGTGAACTGCACAAATAATCAACCATCCAGGCAAAAAGAAAAAAGAAAAACAAAACAAAACTGCATTTACACAATGTCTGGTCTTAGACTGTACACAAGAATTCAAGTGAACAAGAATTTTTGGACAGACTTCCAGGGAGAAAGGTGGGGGAGAAGCAGAAGTGGAGTAGAACTTGGTCTTATGCATCACACTGACCATGTGAGAGTAGACTTTAATATATTGAGGAAAGATACTATGACCCTCCTGGACTCTCCTAAAATGCACATCTCCACTTCAGTGATCAGAAGCATTCAAGCAATTCTTACCGTTCAGTCTAGTTAGTCTTTCACCAACCTATTATGTGTAAGTGGACAATCATCTTAAAAAAAAACCTAAACTAACAAAAAACCTGATGCACACAAACAGAAATAAAAACAGCTCACTTTCAACATGATGTTTCCCTTCTACTTATCTGTTTGGTGAAAGTATCTAACACAGTGAAAAAGAATGGCATCCTCTCTTCCTCTGATCAAGGCCTTTCCTGTTTACCTATCATCTACAGGAGATTAAAGGAGAGCGAGAAATCTATTTGATTCAGGCAACTAGACTGCCCATAATAAAAATATTGCAAAAATATTCAGAATATTCTCATCTTGATTTACAAAACTGTTACTGACAACAATGATGAAATATCTCACACATGCAGTATTTTCTTGCCATCTCAGTTCTTACACTTATATTCCTTCTCCAATTTGAGTGACTACTGCTGTCCTAAGTCTGAAGGAAACACTTGGGTGGCTTCAACAACTGGAAACCAATTACCCAGGAATGGACTTTAACTTCCCTCCTAAGTTTGGTGCTTTCTTTTCATGATTCAGGAAATTCCCTGATTCCTTCCAAAGCCTGGCATTCTTTGCAGTGGAAGGGAGCCAACTTCTTTTCTTGCTATCCAATATGTTTAGTAAACTCTGCCCCAAGATCTTACTTCTCTTTTTTCAGTACATTATCAGAACCAGCATATCATCTACTATGACTAGTAATAATAATAAAATCCAGTACTAGTTTAATTAGGGTACTAAAATGTATTTGTACTGCAGAATCTCTATCAACTGTGAGAAGAAGGAAAAAAAACTTTACCAGTAAGAATCACTCTTCTAGTGCCCACATAGTTGCTAAGCAACTTTTTCTTTCAGTACTTATTATGCTCTTCTGCCACGTTTAACAATCCACCTTCATGCCAGAACCACTCTCTTTCTGTGCCAGACGCTTATCTTTCCAGCTATGTTGTAGTGAGCTGTAACTGAGTAGTTTCACCAGCAGCAAGTGAAGGTAAACAAAGATGGACATACCAGATTGGCTTATTTCTTTTAAAGCAAGCTTACTTGGAGTCTGTCCAAAACAATTCTACTTCTGTTATTTTAAAACCACTTAGTCCCTGATCCAAAACTTATGCATACACTTTACTGTAAACAGATGGGCCCATTTACTTTGGACACACACATTTTCTGCTGTTCCCCAAAAAAAGACATGCCTGTTGGTCAGCTTTAGTATGAAATACTAAGTTCTCCATGTAAAAGAGCATTTGTTGACAAGTGTGACCAGAAAGAGAACTTCACGTTGGCCGTGATTAATTTCTTCAGCACTGCTTTTGTCTTTGTAGGAGAGTGTTTTCTCCCTCCCACCTCCTTTACAAGGCTTAAAAAGAGAGAGGTTATAGAACCTTACAATTCTACTCAGTAGTTTCATAAGGATTCATTTCTGGATGCGTCGGGACTGTACCTCTGACACTGTAGGCAATCTAGCCAGTTAACTCAAGCTTCACCCTGAAATGCTTTTTTTTTTCCCCTTAATTCTTGTGAACACTAACATCATCCTACCTGTTACAGAGGCCTGTAACTGGGTATCATTCTAGATTGACCTATCTTGAGGTCCTCATCAACAGACTGTCTAATTTGTAGATTCTGTCAATGTAACGCTGCTGTGAAGCAGCCATTCCAGTCCATTCTTACAGCTACAACTCTCATTCAGAGTCTTGCCATCTTAGGTCATCATTAATTCAGCATCCTTTTCTCTGGCTTGAACAAATACAATCTACACCTCTCCTTCTGTCCATTCACAACACCGCTGAAAAAAATAATCTGCTGTCCTGTCACTTTGAATGTCTTTTCTACCCCCCCTTTCTCTATTGCAAATATATGCCACTTATTTGTCTTCACTCCCAAAAGCCTTAATTGCAGCCCATCCATACCAGACCAGCTCCTCTTTCTATCAGAAAGTCAGCTTCTGCTTCTAAGCAGCCCACAATACCGGCCTACCTCTAAGTTGTCAGAATTCTCAAACATCTTTTATGTTTTTCCTAAAGGCGTTTCCCATAAACATCCCTCATTATCTTCCTTCAAGCCCTCTTTAGAACTCTATTTTATGACATCTACAAAATAATTTAACAAGCTGCTGGTGCACCGAGACCACTGCCTATCATGCTGATGCACACAAGCTC
>NW_017729025.1:134895424-134902843 GCF_001723915.1 Gavialis gangeticus
TCTTTAGAACTCTATTTTATGACATCTACAAAATAATTTAACAAGCTGCTGGTGCACCGAGACCACTGCCTATCATGCTGATGCACACAAGCTCATTGTTTCTGTGTATTCCTCCTTGACCTGTATAAATCTAGCCACTGTCATGTGTCTTGGAATATAAACTCTCAGAGTCAGGGTCCATGTTTCTGCCCTGTGTTTGTACTGCACATAGCACAAAAACATCCTGGTCTACAACTACTGCTCCTAGCCACCCCAAAGACAGATAGATAAAATTGTAGTCCAGTTAAAATAATAGTAATGATTTATAATAATGAGTCAGAATGACTCATTATCCTTAAATACTAGAAGACATCAATTGTCTTATTATGGTCCTGCCCATTTTGCCACAGACTGCAATTCTTTATTGTATTGTCTAACTTCCTCCTTCGTGAGTGGGCTGTCTCTCTCCAACCACACCATCCTTGTTTCAATCACACCATCCTTCCACCACACACTCACTTTGATTACCCACTTTTATTATTAATATTATTATTTAGATTTATATTTCACCCTATCCAGAAGGACTCAGAGCAGCTTGCAGTAACAAACATCCCACAAGACAAAAACAAAAACACCCCAGCACACTCCCCAATGGACACCCTAAAACTTTAAAACTCCATCCTACTCCACCCACTCTCTCTTCCCAGTCTATTACCCCAGGCAGCAAACCCTTGGGCCCATCTTAACTGTGTTCTTGTATCTTCTCACCACGTGCACTGAACTACCACTCCGTACTTTATACCTATTTGTTTCTGCTCTGCCTGTTGTGTTAATCCTGTATCACCCAGCAGACTTCCATCAGAACACTGGCTTACACCTTCAAAGGCAGCTATGACTTCGGTAGGTTCATTTTGGCAGTTAACTTGGCAAACCAAAAATAGGCCTGATTTTCCAAAAGCATTGGTCACACACATTCCAAAAAGTCATCTTTTTTAAAAGTATCTTGATCTGGGCACCCAAAAACACTTTTCAAAATCTAAACCAGGAGCAGTCAACCTATGGTCTACAGGCCAGATGTGGCCCACAGTGCCATTTGATCCAAGCCAAGGATAATGGAGCTTTTCCCACACCGGTGCAGAAAGCAGCAGCAGGTGAGTTTTAGTGCCTGCTCAGCTGTGACCTGAGTTAGGTCATTCTGGCCCACAACCTATGAAGGTTGTTCATGGCATATGAAGGATGCTGACTGCTGATCTAGACTGACAGAAAAAAAAGAGACAGCAGGCATGAGAGAGAGAGAAAGAGAGAGAGAACACGATAACAAATAGTTACAAAAAAATATCAAGAAATGGTTATGTAAATATAGTTTGTAAATATAGTTCAACTTGTGACACTTCTCAAGGCACATCTATGCCACACCAAGGAAGTGTCACCGAGGCATGCCTCACTTACTCCTCGACTGCATGCTGAAAAAAAGTCTCATAGGTCATTACAGTGGTGCTAGGCCTGCCTTCCCCTCCCCCAAAAAGCAGCTACTGTACATGACATTTTTGGCATTTCATACATGTGAAAATGGATTGAGGAGGCAGGCATGTTTTCATGGTGGTGCTCTCTAGCATGGTGCAACACAGCTTAGAGATGCTCTTTAAATCCAATTCCATAGCTACACTACCAGAATAGCACTTAATGCTACAAGCAAACTTAGTGAAGTCCAACAGGAAGCAATGGGAGTACTTTCTAAAATTACCAATTGACAATATAAAACATTTTAATTAAAATAAGTTCACATATTTAGACACTACAGTGTGCAAAAAGGATTAAATCAGATGTAAAGATAGCAATACAAGTGCCTGCCTGTAGCTCCTACAACCACCTTAGAAAACTAAAGCTATAATTACATCCACAAAAGTTATTGTGGTTTTGCTGTATTGGCATGTGAAAGAGCATGGGCAATATGAACAAAACAATGATGGTGTTTATATTTAGTATGCATAACTTAAGAATGAGGAGCAGTGTAAAAGCTTAAATTTTTTGCTGATTTGGAGAAAAATGAGTTATCAGTGCAATGGCAAAATACTGATTTAAAAAAAAAATCAATGTGTGCTGAAAGAGAAAATTTTACATTACACTGGAGTACTGATTTTGCTTTAGTAACACCAACATTTTCATTTAAAAGACTCACCAATTGGAGTAAAGAACTACGTCTTCTCTATTCACTTCTAGTCTCTTTACTAGAAAATTGAAAGACAACAGAACTAAATTGTTAGCTGATAAGGGATGAGGGAGATGTCATACAAGTAACTGCCTCATGGATCACATGAGCTTGGCTCCTCTCCAGACAATACAGTAGGGGAACGAAAGGACCAACCAACTTGTTTCCATTACAGTACTTTCTACTTAAGTTATATTCAGTTACAATCAATGTAGGAGGTACACACCTCTACTGCATATGTCTATTTTTATTCCATATTAAAATGTCACTTTTGGAAGGCAAACATAATAATTGGGAAGATAAATTAGAATGCATTTTCTTCAGAAATAGTGCTGTACTCTATTTGCAATAAAATTAATGGATCAGCATTGTACCCTATTGTCCAAAAAAGCTTTTGTTTCCTGCACAAATACTGGAACATTTCACTGCTGAACACAATATTAATAGGAGGGCATCACAAAGGCATGCACAACTAAAGAATCATTCCCAATTAGTTTACACTTAAAAGAAGGAAAGCTTATATGTAGTTGATTTTCCTTCCTTTTGGGGATGGTAGGTTTGCAAGTTGTAAATATTTACATCTTGTTCTTAGAAAACAGAGTTATTTCATCAGACTTTTACACCACTCTTTGGCAGCAGAATCTTGTCAACATTAAACATATTTCCTCCTAATGTTCTAAATATCTACCAATCAATCAATTTTTCAGCATACCCATTGCCATGTTACCTGGACACTTTGTCCTGCAATATAACACTAGAAAAAATTATGTCTAGTAGCACTAAAAAAATAGTATCATTATAATAAAATGTCTTCCCTGTACAATCTACTACCCCTAGATTAGACAGGAACAATTTTTAGTTATCCAGAGTAAATGGAGCACACTCCTCACTTTTCCAATCCGAAACACTAATCTCATAGGGCCAGTATATGAACTCCTTATTTTCACTGGTTAATGACCTCTCAAACTGGCTGTTAATCTGATTTTATTTTCATGAGTAAACGCTCAAACTAAGGCTCTCCAATTTGAACGTGAGATCGTGGGGTAATGACCCTGGAATATTAATTTCTGAGCAGAAAGCCAGTACCCTCAATTATGTTGCCTGGTGCGCTGCAAAGACTGAAGCTATTTTTTTTATTCCAGAAGTATTACAAATACTGAAAAGGTTTAAGAGAATGTTCTGTAAGTAATAGAGCAGACAGTTATATTTAACATAAGCAGTGCCCAACGTGCTTACTCTATGGTAAACTGTCAAAGAGGACAAAACCATTTCCTTTATGCTCTCCTACACTCAAGGCAGATTAATTAAGAGTAAAGGGAAACAACTACTGCAAAACATAACTAGAGGGGGGAGAGAGTATACACTGTAATGAGGCAATACAATTGCAACACATCTAAGGCATCTCTGAGCTTGACCAACCCAGGAAAGAGCAGCAGCAAAGATCCAGCTTCATGGGTTTTACAGTAAGCCATACAAGTTCATCTGTGACCTTGCATACTAGGGAGGCTGGCTCGCACCCAGAGCCTAGACCACTGTTTTCATTACATGTGTTACTTCAGTTGGCTAGATCAAAGCTTTGGCATGCCTCTAAGAGCTGCAACCACCCCTGGAGACTGCAGTGAAGATGAGAACACAGCTCTGTATCATATTGAATGTAATAGTTTGAATGCTTGTAATAAATACCCATTAGCCAGTTTAGAAAAAAAGGCAAAGCTCATCTTTTTATCTAGAGTCATTGCTTGTTTTTGCCTACCTGATGAATATCTAGATTTTGAATTTTATCTTTAGAGGCCTTGCAGCGAACGTGCTGAATGTCTTGGTTTTTGACTATTATCTCTAGAGGCCTTTAACAAAGTTAACCTAGAAGTGACCCTTGGGCAAACACTGCAAGAGATCGAAACCTAGGGGCTTTTGGAAAGGGTTGGCAAGAGGTCACAGCAGTGATCTGGAAAATTTCCCAAAGACGACCCAAGAAAGGAATCTGTTGGGTAAAAGATCTGAGCCCAAATTTGGGAGTAGTGACAGGTTTGGGTAGGAGGGGTCCAAGATGGCAACTCACCCAATAAAAACTGTAACCTACAGTCCCAATTCGGAGGTAACCTCACTTGCAGAACACCAAAGGAAGAATCGCAAATGTAGACCGGATCAGACTGATCACCTGAACCACCCTGTCCATGAACAAGAACTCCTGTTCACGCTGAAGCCACGGAGTGCTCAAGTGGGACCGAAGGAAGGGGACTTGTTTCTATCGCTGATGAGACCAACCCTAAAACCATAACTAAAGAATGAAAGTATCCTTGGGGATTTGGTTTCTAGGAATTCTAGGATTGTAAGTATACCATGAGAAATAACCTTTACTTGTAACTGTAGTTGTTTTTGTAATACTAATTCTTATAGCATTGTTTGGGAAGGAAGTGCATGTGGAGCATTGTTTCTAATATATGTAGTTATTGTGTTTTTAATGTTTGTGGCTTTTCTTAAAACTAAGCAGTGTTATATGCGTAGCAAGGAATTTTAAAGTAAAATTGTGTTGTATGAATTAAGTGTGCAATCATTGTGAAATCGTGCAATCAACCAAATACTCCCCCAGCCAGGCGCATCAAATGAATCAGTAAATTGTGTGGGATCTTTCACTCTTCCATAACCCACTAGAGACACTCTGGACATGCAAATCAAGACAGGAGAGAACAAGGACTAGTGCCACATAAAGAAAACAGGAATCCTCCAGAAGTCATGCTAGACCTGAACAATTAGAACATTTGTCTCTACAACCAAGTTAATTTAGCCCCAGGTTTCCCACTGTAGTACTCTTACTGACCCTGCTGCAGAACACTGAGACTCTAGTGTTGCCTGAAGAGACTATGGAGGCTAGAGCTGGCCTAGAGCTTATCTCCATCACCCTGTCAACTTGAGCTGTAACTCAAGCAGTTCTGCCACATTCTGCCTCCTGTCAAAAACTCTCACTTGAAGTTAAACTGGCCCTTCCCAAGGGTTGTCGTGAAGGGGAAAGAGATGTTGGTTGAATCTTTAAGTTGTGCTGACACTATAGTAGCACAGTAGGAAGGCAGTGATTCAATTTCCTAGAAGCAAGGATTTTTTTTTTAAGTGACACCTTTTATTGAACCAGCTGCTTAACTGGGAGACCTTAGATACATATTTCCTGGACCATCACAGCTACAACGCTCCACCCCTCCTCATGCACTATGAATCCAGTTAAGTTGTGTGGCACTGAATGCAGTCAGTCAGGAAGCGATTAAGCCAAGCCTTCTTTCCACTACAGGTTAATCCCCATTCTGCCCACAAGCCTTCAACGCAATCATCTACAGCCCCAGTTATCAACAGGTGGACTGTTCCTATTCAGGAGATTCATCTAGCCCAATACTTCCCACACTTTTTTTTGTCAGCCTGAGCCCATTTATGATCCTATTTCCTCAGCATAGCCCTCCACCCCTGCAACCCCATCTGTTGATATTGTGACCCACCGCACTTTGGGAACCGCTGATCTAGCCCAACTCCTCCTCTTCTCCAGCCTGCAAAGCCAGGCTGGGATCAAGTACAGTGAGCCGCCTGAGTGCTTTTAGGAGCACAAGCAACAATTGCTGTATTTGGGGTCGGAAAGGAATTTTACCCCAGCAGTCTTATGTAGAGTTTAAGATTATGATTTCATAGTTTCATAGATTCATAGATTAAGGGTCGGAAGGGACCTAGATCTTCTAGCCCGACGCCCCACCAGGGCGGGAGAACAACAAGAACCCCAAAAACAAGAAACGGGACTCAAATGAGTCCAGCCAGGTAGGCATCCAGCCTCTTCTTAAAGACCCCCAGGGTAGGGGCCAGCACCACTTCCCTTGGAAGTTGGTTCCAGCTCCTAGCCGCCCTAACTGTGAAGTAGTTTTTGCGGATGTCCAATCTATACCTCCTCTCCATCAACTTGTGCCCATTACTCCTTGTTATGCCAGCGGGCGCTAGGGGAAACAGCGTCTCCCCCAAACCCTTCTGGTCCCCCCTAGTGAGTCTATAGACGGTCACCAGGTCCCCCCTTAGCCTTCTCTTGTGGAGGCTGAATAGGTTCAGGTCCCGCAGTCTCTCACTGTAGGGTCTGCCCTGTTGTCCCCGGATCATGCGGGTGGCCCTCCTCTGGACCCTCTCCATGTTGTCCACATCCCTCTTGAAATGGGGCGCACAGAACTGGACACAATACTCCAGCTGTGGCCTGACCAGCGTCGCGTAGAGGGGGAGGATCACCTCCTTGGCTCTACTCGAGATGCACCTGTGGATGCACGACAAGGTCCGGTTAGCCCTGCCAACCATGACCTCGCATTGTCGGCCCATGTTCATCTTGGAGTCAATAATGACTCCAAGATCTCTTTCCGCCTCCGTGCTCTCGAGTAGGGAGTTCCCCATTGTATAAGTGTGCTGCTGGTTCCTACTGCCCAAGTGCAGCACCCTGCACTTGTCCGTATTGAAACGCATCCT
Organism: Gavialis gangeticus; assembly: GCF_001723915.1. NCBI lineage: Eukaryota > Metazoa > Chordata > Crocodylia > Gavialidae > Gavialis > Gavialis gangeticus. Next base: position 134,902,089 of record NW_017729025.1, read on the forward strand.
GTTCCTGTTTGTACGGTACGGTTTGAACAGGGCTGATCCTCTGGAGGTTTCCGCCAGCCCTACTTCTCCAACAGGCAGGCAAGGTGCTTTGGGGAGCAGTGACATCTTTTCTGAGCCTCAAACTCAAGTATTTGAGTTGGTCCAATAAAAGATATTACAGCTCCCCAACGACCCCCGCCTGCCTATGTCCTTAGACCAGGGGTAGGCAACCCCTGGCACGCATGCCAGAGCGTGGCACACATGCCAGAGCGTGGCACACAAAGGTGTTTTGCTTGGCGCTTTCCCCTCGGGCCCTGCCGCAACGAGGTTCCGTCCAGCCCCAAGTACTATGATGGCTCCCTGCGGTCCTCCCTGGCACGCCGACCTCTTGCAGGTCAAGTTTGTGGGTGTTTCTGGCACCCTGCCCAAAAACGTTGCCAACCCCTGCCTTAGACCAGAGCGGCTACAGCCGGCCACCCTATTTCTCCTCTGACTAAGGGCTTCGAGCCCGGGGAGGAAAGCGCAGCAGGGCTGGCGCCTCTCCACCACTTCTCCTATCGCGGGGCGGGCGCAGGAGCGGCGCGGTGGCCCCCGGGCAGCTCCAGGCCTGCAGACGTGCCAGGGGAGCGGGCGGAGGGGGGGCGAGCGGGGACGTCGTGCCGGCCGGATCAGAGAGGGGCGGGCTGGGGGGGAGCCGGGCTGCCCCGGCGCCGGGGCCGGGGCTGGGGGCGCTCACCTTGAGCTGGGACTTGGAGACCTTGCCGCTGCGGTCCAGG
>NW_017729025.1:134902925-134912387 GCF_001723915.1 Gavialis gangeticus
AGTCCCCCACCCACGTGGCGCCGGCGGGCGGAGCTGCGCGGCCCTGGTGTCTCGGCAGGCAGGAGCCGCCGGGCACCCAGCCCTGAGGGAGCCCGGGAGCAGCCCCCGAGTGGTGGTGGGACCCGCCGGCAGGCTGCAGAGAGGAGAGTGTGGTGCCAGCAGTGAGCAGTGCTGCAGACAAAGGAGATGTCAGCAGAGAGCAGAGTCAGGAGTAATGCCAAGGCTGGAGCCAGCTGGGGCAAACAGGGAAGAATTGCCCGATGAGTGAAGTTGCATCTTTTCTTCAAAGGTCATTATACCATTTCTGTTTCAGTCATTGTTCATTATATTGCTCCATCGGTTGCATTCAAAACAGCCCCTTTGTGCTTCGGTATGGTTGTTGGGACCACTGCTCCTGGCTCCTTGCCACGGCCAATATTTGCACAATGGGCCACTTTCTGTGCTGTAAGTCCATATACACTAAAGCATCAGTTGAGGAAATCATTCACACAGAGGCAACGCATCAGTAAAGCATTCGCACGGAGGCAAACAACAGCCACCACGTTGGGCATTTCAGAGGATCTGAAGTCATAAACTGAGATGTGAGCTGTAAACCAGGGGGTCACCCACAACTGAAGTGCCACTACTTGTGCGAGAGAGACTGATACCGAACCTGCTCCCAGTTAAGTCACTGGAAAGCTCCCACCCACTGCAATTACTACTAAACACCATCCCAGGTGAGCAGCTCAAATAAAGTTTCCTAAACTATGTATTTTAAATTAACACAGGAGAAAAAAAAAGGAAAAAAATAAGACCTATTGACAGCTGTGGGAGTAGATGCCACTCCAAATCTCCTGGGGGCACTCAGTGCCCAGTAAGATGAACCCTTTGTGTGTTAAAAATAATATTGTTTTGATTAGATAATGCAAAATGAGAGCTGCATGATGCAGTGGGACAGAAAGAGATCATTATACACTTTACATCAATCTGATATCAAAGACTTTGCACTAAATACGAATGTACCAGATCTTGAACTATTGACATCAACAGCAGCTAGAAAACTGACTTCACTTAGCATAGGATCAAACCCCATACTGTTAAAAGATAAGCATGTACATCAGTCTATGCAGTGTCAAGGTCATTGTCCCTGACTTTGTCTAATCCAACAGACCAAATCCATCCCTGCTGTGACTCAACACCTCAACAAACTTTTGGTTGATCTTTTACATCTCATGGTTGAAATCATTACATCTTATCACACAATCCTCTTTCTTAGGCTGTAAGCTCCCTATAAGCATGGCATTATAAAGGATTAGAGACACATAAGTAACAAAGAATAATAGTGATCACAGACAATACCACAGTGTTTTTATATGAGCAAATGCTCAGGTTTGCTTTTAAAACCCCATTGTGCTCAAGACACTGACCCCATGTCTTTTAAAACAACTGGGTATGACTGCACAGGTGGCACCACATGAAGTGTAGACGGTAGGGCTCTATGAAGCTTCAGTCCCTGATTTGATTCAGCGGAGACTTGCCCAATTCGGTCCGATTCGGTGGCCAAATCTCCTAATCCAAATCAAATCAGAGGACCCTTTAATCTCTCCGAATCGAATCAGAACCCTTCAAATCGATTCGGAAAGATTTGGAGATTTGGACATAGACACAGCTTTAAATGTTTTTTCTACATACATCTAGGTAGCAGGGGCTCATGAATGCTGCAGTGCTGGGATGGATGGAGCATCTCACTGGAGCGTGGGGAGATCCCCAGTGCGCTCAGCAACAGATCCAGGAGTGGACAAGAAACACTTCCAGAGCCCCCCTGGCCCCCCCAGCTCAGTGACTGGTGCCTCCTGGGACTGGGGGAGGGGCACCCAGGGTCCCGCTGTGGCCAATCGCCAAGCCGGGGGAATGCAGGGGGGCCCCCTATGCACTCCTCGGCAGACCCAGAAGTGGACCGGAAGTACTTCCGTCCACTTCCAGGTTCACCATGGAGCACATTTAGCACCCACCCGCATTCCTGTGGGACGCTCCATCTGCCCCAGCATCACAGCAATCACGAGTCGTGCCTGCTACTGCAAGGTATATAGAAAAAGCTTTTAAAGCTGTGTCTATGTCCAGATTGCTGATTCTCCGAATCAGCATCGAATCTTCAGATTTGGTGATCTGAATCAACGAATCAAATAGTCCCTGATTTGGGCTGAATCCAAATCCGAATCTAATAGGGCCCACTTCGCACACCCCTAGTAGACAGATGATAAATTAACACAGAGTATCAAATGCAAAATTTTGTATACCCCACAATTTGTCTAGACACCAGAGGAAGTCTGTCTGTTTTTTTGACAACACTTATATAATCATCGTGCCAACAAGGTATAACTGAATTTTAAGTTACAAAGCTAGAGACATAAAAGTTGTATGACATCAGTGTGCCCACAGCCCTTCCTGTGCAGATGTGTGAAAGTTGAGATGTATATCAAATATCAAACAAGAAATGCTTTTGGTTTTTGATGAAAAAAAAGTATCTAAAATATTGGTGAAGTGTACATGCAATAAAGATCTAAACTGTGTCCAGTCTCAGACAGAGAGATGTCATCATTGATATAGAATCATAGAAAATGAGGGTTGGAAGGGACCTCAGGAAGTGATCTAGTCCAACCCCCTGCTCAAAGCAGGGCGATCCTCAACTACATCATTCCAGCCAGGGTTTTGTCAAGCCGAGCCTTAAAAACCTCCAAAAATGGAAATTCCACCCTCTCTAGGTAACCCGTTCCAGTGCTTCACTACTCTCCTAGTGAGAAAGTTTTTCCTAATATCCAACTTAAACTTCCCTTGCTGCAGCTTGAGACCATTGCTCCTTGTTCTGTCGTCTGCCACCACTAAGAACAGTCCGGCTCCATCCTCTTTGCAACCATCCTTCAGGTAATGTAGATAAATTGAAATGACCAAACAAACAAGTTCTATGCTGCCATTATTTTCTCGGGGTAATATTAAGACTTCTAACCTCAGGGAAGTTAATGGTAAAAGTTCCATTGTCTTTCATGGAGCAAAATATTGTCTTTTCTCTTCCTGTAATTTTTTTAATACTGTTTAGCAACAGAAAGTTCCAGAAGCTGAGCTGTCATCGTGGTAAAACATATATTCCTGTTTGATTTGCTGATTATTTCAGTTTGTTCATCAAGGCAGTCTTCCCAGATTCAGTTCACACAAAAGAATTGTATAGCAAAAGAATGAAAATGTGCATTGTCACATCCGATCTGCACCAAGCGCACACAAAGTCAAATCTTGGCTTTGCCCTGTCAGCACTGATTAAAGTAATGCTGCCAACAGCGATATTAGCATCTGCATTGTGAGTACGCATCCTTTTTGGAAGGAAGAGTTACAAACGTGATCTTCAGCTCTGAGAAGCTATCTTTGGTTAGGTGACTGTGCTGTGATTAAGCAGGCCTATGTTAATTTTCTACAGTCTGCTTAACTCCCTTCTGCAAGTTACTTAGTATCTTTGTGCCCATTTTCCTATTGGTAAAATGGCCATAATAGTATTTCCAATGTGCTCATCTTGTCTATTTGAATCGTGTATTCTTTGGGGCAGCAGCTTTTACTGTGGGAGTGGGAAGAGTGGAAAATGTAGGTTCTAGGCATCGGTAAATAAGGTTATTTGGGTGAATCTGATATCTCTTATTAGACTAACTTTAGGTTCTAGGCATCCACACTCAGAGCAGGTTTAAACATCAGAACACAGAATCATAAAAAAAATAGGATTGGAAGGGACGTCAGGAAGTCATCTAGTCCAACCCCTTGCATATATGTAAGTCCCAGGCCTGCAAGTCTAAGAGTTCAGATGCTCCCCATATCCAGGCTGGCATCCTACATGCAACTCCCAGGCCCAGAATCCTGGGAGTTCAGATGCACCCAGGGGACAATTGCTGTCTGCAGTATTCCTACTCTTTCTACTTACACCAACTTTACACTAAAACTGAGGGCCAGTCCACTGCAGACCTCTGCACAGTTTAAGATGAGGGCTGTCCCTTTAGTTACTTTTGTATGATTTGTTGTTGACAACATTTAAATGCATACAAACTTCACAGATTTGGAAGGGAGGGCCAGGAGGACACAAAATCTGATCCAACTGCCCTTTCAACTGCATGCTGTAACCTCAAATAGTATAACCCAAGCCCACAAACAGTGAAAACAGGCATGAGTAGCCCCTCAAGCCTGCATACTAATGAGAATACAGAATCATAAAGAAACAGGCCTGGAAGAGACTTCCAGAGGTCACCTAGTCCAACCCCCTGCCTGAGGCAGGATCATCCCTAACCTAACCATCCCATACAAACCAAAACCTAAATGCTACATAAGACTACCTTCAGCCCTGACACAATACAGACCTAACGCTCTAACCTGCCACAGGTAAAGCAGGGGACCATGGCAGCCAATGTCCTGCTTCTATGAAAGGTTGTCAATATATGTTCAAGAGATCCCAGGTATAGGGCCACAGCCCCCACTACAACACCCGCTCTTAAGCACCTGTTTCACAAGCTGAACCTGTCTAGCTCCTTCAACTCCTATATATGGTGAGAGAGATATATAGGTATATCTCTCTCACCATATATGTTAGTATATCACCAGAAAATGTGTTACTGCATAGTTTGATTTATGCAAATTCAATTTAAAGTCATTAGTCTGAGGGTCACACTCAAATATTTAGAAGCGAAAAATTTACAGGCAAAATTGAAGGTTGTTTGAAAAAGTGTCTTAAATCTCTAAAGTGCCCGGGGCAAAAATAATTAGCAACAACAAAAGTGATTAAGCATCCCATAAGCTGCAATCTGCTCAAATAAGGCTGCAGATTTAGTATATGCCATGAATTTTATTTGTAGGATTGAGGGTACAATAAATGTGATTGTAACTTCCAAGAAATGCAGAAGTACCTTGTACAAAGTCTGAGCTTTTTTTAAAAAAAATCTGTGTTGATTCTGATAACATTTGCTCATGGTAGTTAGAAATGGGAATTGGGAGGAGAGGGAGGGAAAATTGGCTCAGCATCTGAGAGTGACTCAGACTTTCAGGAGGAAGCTATGACTAGATCCTGCTGAGCTCAGCCATAGGAGGTCACAATTACTTTTCTTTTTTTTTTCCTTTAGAAGCTTAATTACCCTTTGTTTAACCAAATAATAAATATTTGTCAGGCAGCTCCCAACCGGAAGACGCACTATACATTTAAAAATGTCACTCAGTGTATTTATTGGCATTGGCTGCTTAGATTGCAATCAGGGAAAGAATTCAGACACACTAATACATTCAGAGTGCCAGACCATTATTACCCAAAACAAACTTTTTCATTCTTTGACTGCTTCAGTTCTGCTTTGACCTCTTCCACAACAGACAAAAAAAGAAGCACAGAAAGCATGAAGACAATGTAGCTAAAAGCACTGAGTTCACTTGCACTAAAAATCATTTTACATTTTTCAATTATTACCTATCATTTCAGATAAATGTCACTTAATTAATTGGAAAAGGAAAAGAAAACCAAATTACCTCAATGTCACTAAACAATATTCACTTCTATTTAAGAATTTAACCCTCAAAAAACCTAAAGAAACAAAAAACTTCATAGAAATAGCACTTTAATCATATTAGCTTTATAGATTATGAATAATTCTACTGAAGCTATTGTGATTGAAGTCAATCATATATAAAAATCCTTAAGTGTTAATATTACTCTAGGTGGGATAAGAAACAACATTAAACAAATTCTAATTACAGTTGACTCCTTGAAAAAAAAACCCTCTTAATATCAGCAGAACCATTTTGAAAATTATTGGTCACAGTCTATTTTTGAGATCCCAGAAAAACCTCATTAGCATAGCTTAAAAGATATGGATTGCTTCTGATCTTTCATCTAATTTTGAAAGAAAAACATAAAGAAGGTGGAAGAATCAAAAGTAGTAAATTCTCTCTTAAGAGAAAAGTACCTTCCTAGTTTAGTCTAGACAGATGAAATATAAAACCTGTATTTCTTTATTTCATATGATAGGGGGTATTCTCTCCTACCCCAGGCTGCATAAATTGCTCTAAAATAAGAGGGAATTTAATGTTATTGTTACCTTACTTGCACAAAAGATTAATATAAGTAGTCTCTATGGATGATCTGCTCAGGTCCCTTCCGACCCTACAAACTATGAAACTATGAAACTTGCTTATCTAGCATACATCTTGGTAGGTATCTGGCCTCACCTTTGATTTGGGAATGGAAGGAGGCAGATGACCAATGGACAGCCAGAAACAAATTAATTTAAGTGTAATTAATGCAACTGATTACACTCTGGCTCAATCTGAGCAGGAGTAAACTAATCCTGATGTCACTGTCTACATGTGCTAGATACCACTTGTGTCAATGGGACTATCTGGCAGTGCAGTAAATTAGCCTACTGCATCCTAATTGCCGCGCACTTATACACAGCAATGCTTTACTGCACAGCAAATTAGTCTGCTGCTCAGTAAAGTATCTCATGTAGATGCACCCCCTAATAATTTATTTCAAGTATATTGTATTGAAATAGTTCTGTCAACAGTGTCTGTAACACCTGTATCAGCTTACAATATCTTTCTCTCTCTTTCGTATAGCATGAGATATCAACTTCTAAATCTATGAGCCACTGTCTGGTATTGTCACTCAATCCGCCGCCCCGTCTCAGCATTTGTAGAGATCACTTTTGATTAAGTACTGTGCTGTTTGTTGGGCACTGCTTCCATACACAGGGCTGTCCAAGATATTCATCTTGTAAAGTGAGGTGTCCATATCCAGATCTCAGTCTGTTTAGCTTGACTTGCACTTCTCTGTCAAGGTCATGGCCAATGGGGGACTCATTTGGTGTTATATAAAACATTATAGAAATAGGTCTGACCTTTCCCAGTGGGCAGCCCACTCCATTGCCTCCCATTGTTTTGGTTCAGCACCTCCAATCTCTCCCCAAGCTTTTGGGCTTCATGTACGAATGGTTTATGAATTTTAAGCCTCTTAAGCCTCCATCAGTTTGGGTCTTCAGTTAACAGTTGCTAGAGCAGGTGTTTTTCATCATCCCTTGCAACTATTACCAGTAACAATGTTAGGGTTACTGACTTGATCTAATGCCCAAGAGTACAGGGAGTACATATATGTGTGTGTAAGTTGTAGGCCCTATTATGAGTCTCAACACACTCTTAAGTACAGCATCAGGCTTTTTAGTGTGACAACTTTTGGATCATACAGAAGCACAATATTCTGCTAGGGCATATATACCATTGTGAGTGCAGAGGTGCTGAGTGTGGGGATGGCAGCGACAACTTTCTCATGGTGCCTCCTGTCAGTAGCTGTAAAATTAAAATAAAAGTTTCCTACTTATAAACTCTTGAGTTGCAACATAAATCATGAAGGGATAAACCCTGAAGAATGTGGAAATACACTTTAATAAAAAAGGAAGGAGTAAATCCCTAAAACAGTTCACTTGGTTTGTCAAACTGGCATGACATTTATCAACATACATTAGTTCCATTTGAAAAGGACAACAGTTCTGACGCTGAGCAGCAGAAATTAACCTTTTCCAAAGAAGCTCATAATATAAGTAGATAACCAAAATAACTCCCACAGACACAACAGACTAAGTAATCAGAAGAAGAAAAATTGCTCAATTTACCACAAATATTATTTGTATACTGCATATAATAGAATGATAGACAAAGTAGGGACCTCAGGAGGTTGCCTAATACCTCCTGCTCAAGGAAAGATCATCTATACCAAAACCATTCCAGATAAGTATTAGTATAGTCTCCTCTTAAAAACTTCCAAGGATGGAAATTCCACAGCATCTGTTTCAATGCTTAACCATCCCAAACCCAGAAAGCCCCGTTTTTTAAATCTAACCTTAATTTCCACTGTTACACTGTTAGATCATGTACTTCTTGTCCCACTGCCTGTGGTCAGGGAACAAAGTCTTTCATCATCCTCTTCATAACCACCCATCAGCTATTTGAAGATTGTTATTAAATCTTCCCATAGTGTTCTCCTCTCCAAACTAAATAATAAATACCGTAAGTCATGTTTCCTAGACATATTATAATTTTTGTTACTCTCTGCCGAACTCTTTCCAGTTTATGTCTTTCTCAAAGTACAGTGCCCTACACTGAGCAGAGGACTCCAGATGAGGACCCACCAATGCTGAATAGAGCAGAAAAATCACTCCCTTTAACTTGTAAGTGATAATCCTGCTCATACAGCCCAGTATGCTATTGAACTGTTTTGTAATAAGAGCACACTGTTGACTCATATTCAGCTTATGATCCTTTATAACCCCCAGATCTTGTAGTACTGCAGCCTACCCAGTCATTCCTAGTCTGTATCTGTGCCTGAAATTATTTTATCCGAAGTGCAGGATTTTTCACTTGTCCTTATTGAATTTAATTCAGTTTATTCAGACTGTTTCTCCAGTATGTCAAGGTCAGTCTGAATCCTACTCCTATTGTCCAAAGTCATCAGCTTGGTGTCAAGTGTTCGCTAAATCCCATCTTGTAAATAATTCATGAAGATATTAAAAACTATCTCATCCAGGACAGATTGCTGGGAAACACCACTTTGTACCTTCTCCCAATCACACATTGAGTCACTGATTATTCATCCAGTTATGTATCCATCTTTGATACATAACAGCTCAACAACTCTTTCAGCACAATTATTCATCAGGTTATGTATCCATCTTACTGTACATCCATCTAGACTATTCTCTTATCCTAGACTTATCCTACTAGTGAGAATGTCATGGGAAACTATGTGAAAAGCCTTGCTAAACTTGAGGTACCTCATACCATTGCTATCCCTGCATCCAAAGAGCCCATCATATTGGTCAGGCATGACTTATTCTTGACAAATCTATGTTGCCTGCTCCTGATCGTTTTATTCTCTTCCAGGTGCCTAGAAATTGGTCCACTGATGACCTGCTTCATAATCTTTCTTAAAGATGGGCAGTATATTTGCTCCTTTCCAGTCATCTGGGACCTCACCCAACCTCCATGAGTCCTCAGTGAATAACCCTGCCAATTCTAGGATGCTTCTTGTCTGGTTCTGCCGAACTGAAAACATCCAGCTTGTCCAAGTAATCTTTAAGTGGTTCTTTCCCTACTCTAGCCTGATTGTCGTCCCCTCTATTCTTGGTGCCAGCTATACTCATCCTCTAATAGATGACCTTATTCATGAAGGATGATGTAAGGAAAGCTAAACTTTCTCCACAACCTTCAGTATTAGATAGCCTTCCATGTTCAGTGGGTGTCCTACGCTTTCCCTGGTCATCTTTTTACTCCTAACAAGCTTGTAGAACTTTTTTTTTTGCCTTCTATGACCCTTTGCTAGCTGTATCTCAGTTTGTCCCCTGGCCTTCCTGATCTTTTTCCTGCATGCCCATGCAGCAAGTTACCCACAAGTTACCACTTTTTGTAAGATCTCTTTTTGAG
>NW_017729025.1:134912398-134914220 GCF_001723915.1 Gavialis gangeticus
GCCTGAAAATTCCCTGTCCAGCTCCTCCTCTTGGTTGGGCATTGGCATTCAGGAGCTGCAGCCATCCTGCCTAGACAGTGTACTGTCAGTGGCCTCATGGGCCCTACTGCCTGCTCAGTGCCTCCTTTCTAAGCCCAGCCCCCTTCTGCATCATGTGGCTCCTGATTGCCTCTGCCCTATTCTGCAGCCTGCTTCTCCTGCTTCCTGCCAGCTCTTCAAATAGCAAAAACAGCAAGCTTATAGTTTCATAGTTGGTAGGTTTGGAAGGGACCTGAGCAGATCATCAAGTCTGACCCCTGCCATGGGCAGGAAAGAGTGCTGGGGTCAAACAACCCCGGCGAGGTGATTATCCAGCCTCCTTTTGAAGACCCCCAGGGTAGGAGCGAGCACCACTTCTCTTGGAAGTTGTTTCCAGATCCTAGCCACCCTGACTGCAAAGTAGTGCCTCCTGATGTCTAGCCTGAACCTGCTCTCAACTTGTGGCCATTATTCCTAGTTACTCCTGGTAGTGCTTGGGGGACCAGGGACTCTCCCATTCCCTGCTGGTCCCCCCTGGTAAGTTTATAGACGGTCACCAGATCCCCTCTCAGCCTTCTCTTGTGGAGGCTGAACAGGTTTAGGTCCCATAGCCTCTCCTCGTAGGGCCTGCCCTGCTGCTCCCTGACCATGTGAGTGGCCCTCCTTTGGACCCTTTCAATGCTATCCACATCCCTCCTGAAGTGCGGCGCCCAGAACTGGATGCAGTACTTCAGCTGCGGCCTGAACAATGTCGCATAGATGGGGAGGATCACCTCCTTGGACCTGCTCGTGATGCATCTGTGGATGTATGACAAGGTACGATTAGCCTTACTGACCACATCCTCTCACATTGGCAGCCCATGTTCATCTTGGAATCAATTCTGACTCCAAGATCCTTTTCTGCATCTGTGCTGATGAAAAGGGAGTTCCCCAGCCTATAGGTATGGTGCTAGTTCTTCCTCGCTAGGGGCAATAACTTGCACTTGTCAGTATTGAAACCCCACCTATTCTCATCTGCCCAGCCCTATAACCTGTCCAGACCTCATTGCAGCCTGTCCCTCCCTTCTATCATGCCCACCTCTCCCCACATCTTAGTGTCATCCGTGAATTTGAACAAGGTGCTTTTCACCCCCTTGTCCAAGTCAGGGGCAGGCCTGAGGACCAAGACCTGGGGGACCACATTGCCTACATCCCTCCAGGTCGAAAACGACCCATCCACCACCACTCTCTGGGTGTGGCCCTCCAGCCAATTTGCCACCTATCCGACTGTGTAGGCATCGACACCACAGTCACCTAATTTTTTAATGAGAACGGGGTGAGAGACAGTGTCAAAGGCCTTCCTAAAATCCAGAAAGACTACGTCCACTGCGACACCTGCTTTTAAGCATTTTGTTAAGCCTCCTACTATACACTGCTTTAAAGGTTTCAGATTATGTTGGGGTGCCTCTAACAAGAATGGTTTCCACTGAGAAGTAGCTCTTAGTAGCTCTTTGGCTGTAAACAAAAACTTACTGTACTTGCTGAGAACACTCCCTTGACAAGTACTGCTCAACTAGCTAGACATCCAAGCCATTAAGTGCAACACTAGTGGGTGTAGATGAAAAATCAGACCATGGCTCTGAAATATCAGATCTGGCAGATTGGGAGGTGTATGAGAGCTAAGTAGGGGGATCTGACAGTCACAATTGCCTTGCCAGTATGGTCTTGCCTCATCTGATCCCAGATATTATGCTTGAAATCATGGGAACAGAGGCAAAATACAGAGGAGACTGCTGTAGCAACAATACAACTTCTAAGCAGAAGT
>NW_017729025.1:134919220-134927665 GCF_001723915.1 Gavialis gangeticus
GGTACGATTAGCCTTACTGACCACATCCTCTCACATTGGCAGCCCATGTTCATCTTGGAATCAATTCTGACTCCAAGATCCTTTTCTGCATCTGTGCTGATGAAAAGGGAGTTCCCCAGCCTATAGGTATGGTGCTAGTTCTTCCTCGCTAGGGGCAATAACTTGCACTTGTCAGTATTGAAACCCCACCTATTCTCATCTGCCCAGCCCTATAACCTGTCCAGACCTCATTGCAGCCTGTCCCTCCCTTCTATCATGCCCACCTCTCCCCACATCTTAGTGTCATCCGTGAATTTGAACAAGGTGCTTTTCACCCCCTTGTCCAAGTCAGGGGCAGGCCTGAGGACCAAGACCTGGGGGACCACATTGCCTACATCCCTCCAGGTCGAAAACGACCCATCCACCACCACTCTCTGGGTGTGGCCCTCCAGCCAATTTGCCACCTATCCGACTGTGTAGGCATCGACACCACAGTCACCTAATTTTTTAATGAGAACGGGGTGAGAGACAGTGTCAAAGGCCTTCCTAAAATCCAGAAAGACTACGTCCACTGCGACACCTGCTTTTAAGCATTTTGTTAAGCCTCCTACTATACACTGCTTTAAAGGTTTCAGATTATGTTGGGGTGCCTCTAACAAGAATGGTTTCCACTGAGAAGTAGCTCTTAGTAGCTCTTTGGCTGTAAACAAAAACTTACTGTACTTGCTGAGAACACTCCCTTGACAAGTACTGCTCAACTAGCTAGACATCCAAGCCATTAAGTGCAACACTAGTGGGTGTAGATGAAAAATCAGACCATGGCTCTGAAATATCAGATCTGGCAGATTGGGAGGTGTATGAGAGCTAAGTAGGGGGATCTGACAGTCACAATTGCCTTGCCAGTATGGTCTTGCCTCATCTGATCCCAGATATTATGCTTGAAATCATGGGAACAGAGGCAAAATACAGAGGAGACTGCTGTAGCAACAATACAACTTCTAAGCAGAAGTATAGGCATGTGATGACTGTTTTTTTATGCAGACCCTTTTGATGAAATATCAGTTCTATAATATATTTCTTCAGTAACTACTCTTGCTTGGTTACTGCACATCTCATCAAATAAGGGCTCCTCAAAGATGCAAAACCTGTGAATCTTATGTACTATAAATCTTAGATACCTCTCCTCAGTAGGCATTTATACATGTGATGTGGTGGTGGAGGGCTTTAATTAGAGCAGTTCCAGGAACCATTCTAATTAAAGCACCTAGAGAGTCATGTGTATCAGCGTCTCCATGCTGAAAAATGGTGGCAGGGGCGCTTTCACTGAAGCTCATCAAGCAAGCTTTAGTTCAAACGCCTCTACTGCCATTTTTCATCATGGGGATGCTGATGCATGTGATGCTGGAGTTCATTCGAGTGTGTTAATTACCACACTCCAGCAGGCATGATTAATCAAGTCTGCTCTAATGTGCTGTAATTACAGTGCATTGGAGCAGCCTTGCTGCATGTGTATGGGCACCCAGTGAGATGAACATCTGTATTAACTTATACTTATAAGTTAAAAACCAGACACTAGTTCTAAGCTTGAAGAGGTGAAAGGATGGAAGTGAATTAGCTAGCTTGAACCCAAGATAGCATATTAGTTCACTGAGTTTCCCCTTCCGTCTTTGAGATAAGATAGGACTTCAGACTAACATGGCTAACTAACTACCTTTCTTCTCATGGATAGCAACACACTCAAATACCCTGTCATCTTTGAGACATGGAAGCTTTCAGGCTAGAAACCTCTCCTCCTCAGTTCTGGCAGCACCTCCCCTGTGGATGTGTCTACATGAGATGTTAACTGCAGAGTAGACTAATTAGCTCCACAGTGGAGATTTTTTTACTCCACAGCAGCACACATGTAGACAGTGCCCCAACTAGCTGGGGCACAAGGGTGCTTCAAGGTGGGGGTTGCTTGTCGACTAGCCAGGAAAGGGAGAGTAACCCCAGGGTGGCAAGCTGACCCCCTGGGTCCCCTGCCAGCCAGAGCTGCTCCGACCCCACTCAACACGCTGCAGGCTCAGGCACACATTAAACCGCTGCATCAGGGAGCAATAAATTCCAGAGTTTATTGCTTTATATTATTTGCAAGTGTAGACATGTCCTGTGGCTCCTAAAAAAGTAACACTTCTGAATGCATAGGTTTTCATAAAAAGACTTTCTAGAGGAAGAGATGGGTAGGTATGGAGAAACCACAGGCACCCACACTGCCCAGTATTAATGCCAGACCACATCAATGTGGGTTCCAGAGAACTGAACCTCTAGAATGGCCCTGCTGTAGCTTCCAACCAGACCATCAAATCTGCTGATACATTGTGAAAGCAGAATGTCACTGAGAAGGAAGTGACAACCATTACTGTACATCAGGGCTGTCCAACTGCTAAGTGGCTGAGGACTGCACACCTTTTGGGTGCCACTCCCCACTGCACCACAGGCACCTCCTACCCCACTGCTGCTCCCCAAGCCTCCTGCCTCACCTTTACCATCCCAGTTGCAAGCTATCCCACTACACTGTGCTACTTAGGCTGCACCACCTGGCTCCTTGGGGCAAAGATGAAGGCAAGAAGGGGAAGTTGGAGAAAGTGGGAGCTTGAAGCCCCCAGCTACAGCCCAGTGGGAATTCTGGGAGGTGGGGGTGAGGGCTGCAATTTAACCCTCCCCCCCCAGCCATATGTAACCTGCAGACTGACAGGACAGCTCTGCTGTACGTGGCACTCAGGCTAGTGGTCTTTGTTTTGTCTGAGATTGCTCTGTACTGTAAACCCCATTGTAAGCAAGGACATAATTCCCAGAGTGTGTAAGTGGCTTTAGACTATTAAGAGGAGTGTGGGACATTGTTTGTGTGCTTGCTGAATCATTCCAAGTTTTCAGAGGGCAGGTCTACAAATTGTACGTTACTTTGCCCAAACACTGATCATCTCTTATTAGTGCACAGCGCAGTGGGGAGGAGGCTCAAGTCTCCACTCAGCTTCCACTGTGAGCAGGATGCTGGTTTCCTATGTGCTGGCCAGGCCAGTAACTACTTCCTCTTGCTGCTTCTCTCTCTGCAACACTTCTTCCTTAAACACAACTAGCCATTCCCACCACTGCTCTAGCCTCCTCCTAGAAAGCTTCTAGCTGCTCTCTTGAATCAGTTCCTTATTTCACAAGCAGATGGGGAGGGGGAAATTACTATACAGTTGACTCTTCCTGAATTCTGAAAACCAAGTTCTAGTCTGTTGTATCAACCTCACTGACTTTGAATTAATCCCAAATCACAAGTTGTTGTACATAGAAAAGTTGTTCCAAAAACGTATTATTTCAGCCTGTCATTTTCTTATGCTGTAACTTAACCTTCTTGAAACCAGTTAAAACTGGATGGCTAGATCAACCTAGCTTCCCATTGTCTAACAGCTCTGAACCACTCAATGATAAAAACAATAATAAAAATGCCTGTTACAGGAGAATTTGGGATTTCCCAGCTCAGGGGAGTCCCTGAGAAACACAGAGCTGATAACTCGCTTTATGATACTTGCGCCTTTCTACCGAAGGCATAATTGGGTAGGAAGCAACAAGAATGGATCGATTTGTATGGTCCAGACAGAAGTTACTGTTGGTAAAATACCTGTCCTTTACAGTAACCTTTACTGTAGCTCCAATTGCTTTAGGTTAGGTCTGTCCAAATTCTGAGCAGTTAGGGGCTGCACCCTCTGCAACAACCCCACTCCCCAGGCTGTGCAGACTCCCCTGACCTTTATGGCCCACACCCTGCCCCCAAGGGCAGGGGTCAGGAAGCAAAAGCCAGAGGCGGCAGCTGGAGTATGAAGATACCAGCAGCAAGAATGGGGTAGGAGAGGGGAGGGAGGAGGGTCAGCCAGGCAGCAGCCTGCAAATTCACCCCATGCAGCCCAAAAGTAGGACAGCCCTGCTCTGGGTTACACCTGAAGCTGAACTGGTCCGAATCAGGAAACCAGAAGGAAAGCTGAATGCACCTACAGGTAAATCCAAGCATCATTTTCCTGTATTTTGAAGTGTACTGCCCATTCATTTCAATTGCCTTTAGTTTATTCCCACCTCCCAAGGTTGATTTATTCCTTGACCTATGGCTGTACATCGTGTAGTAATAGTAACTATCGCTCTTAAAATAGAAAAATCCATAAACTGTTTTGATTGTATAAGGATCTTCATACCAGGTTTCCCTTACTTATGTGGGAAATGTAGATGAGGGAATCCTGTTGCCTAAAACTTTTGTCATCGCTAACTCTGTAAAGCCTTCAAACTGATAATGAAAACAGTTCAACTGACTGCTTTGCAGAAAGGGCAAAACCGTTTTAAATATGTTACCTAAAGTGTCCTATTTCATGTCCATAAACTTATTTTCCCTAAAGGTCCCCACCCACCCTACCCCAAGTTCCTTCAGTCTTTTGTTAACCAATTTACTTTAACCAGTAGGTGTTGCTGTAGACTACTAAATATGCACATGTGAGTGTTGCCTTATTCTCAACTTCTTGAGTGTTGTATCTTGCACAACAGCATTTGCTATTTCACTTTCATAGAGGTAATGGAGTGACAATTGCAATTTTTTCTCCGTTTTTATCTGTTGCCACATCTCACGACAAAAATGACCGAAAAATTTGCAGAAAACAAATTCTTTAATTTTTCTGCATGTTAGTTTGGGAATTTGACAGTGATTTGTTGCCTTGTCCACTGTGAAAGTTTTCAGACATCTTCTCAATGGAAGTGCTAGCATAGGAAGTATTACATTCAAGTCTCCTTCAGTTGAGAGAGAAATGTGTTCTCTTAGTGCCATTTCAATTATCCTGTTTGAATGAACAGGAAAAATAAAGGGTATCACTTTTGCAAACATCACAAAACAAGTTGAGATCATTGCACAGAGGTCAGAAATTAAATATCAGCACAAATATCAATGAGACAACACTGAAAGCTCCATGCTACCATTAAAAAAAAAAAAAGACAGACACCACTACAGGAATTTCCAGTAAAAAATATTTTAATACAAGTATCACCAGAAGAATTGTCAGCCTGGAGAAATTATAGGCTTTTGCACTGACTGCATTCTAAAATAGTTTTCAGCTGTAGGGAATTATCTATTGGCAACAAAGCTGTGAGGAAAAGTGATTAGAAAGCAAAATGAGTAATAATTGGGAGTTGTTTGAGCATGCTTTAGCTGCAGATGCTCTTCCCCCCCACCTCCTCCCCATTATTCCATTCACAGAACAAGGCTTATTCAGTTACACACACACACCCTGGTCAACAAGGAAAGTAAAAGCAGTGATGGCAACTTTTTTATTAATTATTTTTATGAACACAAATGTAAAAAGGAGGAAATCGACAGCAGTGACTACAAGTGGCCCATTTTGGAATACATTCAGTTGTTAAGGGAAGCTCCAGTGAAAAACCTCAATTAAAAAAATTGTAAAAAGAATTAAGAATAAGAAGGTATGATTTATCTTATTCAGAATAAATTTGAAAGGCTAGCAGCAGACATTTTTACATGTCAATAACAATGCAGAAAAAGGAGAATCATCATGATCTCAGTTCTGTATTTGGAAAAAAACAGAGATAACAGTGATAATTAAACACATTAAATTCTAAATTTAGTAGGTCTCTAACTTTTTACCAAATTAAACATTTTAAAAATCTACAGGAACTGACAACTTGTTTCCTAGAATTGATTCAACCTGAGGGGCTCTCTGTGCTTTTGTAGCTAATGTTTACCAGAATCTTAAGGTATTTTGGAAATTCCAGAACGCTGGAAAAAAGCTGAAATTCTGAGGTTTAAAAAGGTTTAAATAGAGTGATTGCAGTAACACAGGGGTGGGCAAAATGCGGCCCGTCAGGCCATTCTATCCAGCCTGCAGTGCCCCTAAAAAAATGTTAGAAAATTAATATTCATCTGTCCCTGGCTGCCTATCACGCAGCCCTCAATGGCTTGCCAAAACTCAGTAAGTGGCCCTCTGCCTAAAATAGTTGCCCACCCCTGTAGTAACATCAGGCTACTTAACTTGCCATTGGCTCTTGGCCAAAATCATAACACAGGATTTTCTCACATCCTTCCACCACTATTTTTCAAACACTAAATTCTTTCAGAGTTAGCAGCATCCTAGGGCCCAGGTTTAGATACGTCACAGATGACTGATGTGGTGACAAGGAAAGGATTCGCTAATATTACACTGCTACATTGTTCATGATCTGAGCATTGTTGCTGTTTATACTTTGCTGTCTCCTGTAGACTTGGCACTTGAAATTAGTAGTTTGGTGATTTCTTGTTTAAAGGCTGAGATCCTTTTAACATTTACAGATATTATTGTCACTGCCAGCCCTGATGAACACTTTTTTACCTGACAATGACTCGCTTGACACAGCATCTGTGCTGGTGGTGGAAACAAGCATTCAAGAGGATTTGCAGAATCATAGAACCTGAGAGGGACCTTGATATGAATGCTCCTTGTGTGGCCTTTACTGACATGGAATACAATACATTAAAACTGAAGGACAGCAGCATAGCCAATACAACTGAATAGTTTTATGGAAGCTACGTCTTTCCAAAGAAACAAACTGCATATGGTCCAAGACAGGTTTGGTGGTAATACTACGCAAAACTCTAGAACTCTTGGCTCAAATATGACACCTTTTATTAGACCAACTAAGAAATCACAAAAAAAAAAAATTACATTAAGTGTGTAATATACTACACACTTAAGTTCCACAAGACATTTGACTTGATACTCCAATTAAAAAGTGAGCATTATATTATGTTATTCCTCAATGTAGCACATTTAGTATAGCTAGCATAACTCTCAAAAGACAAGTTGTCTTCACCTAAGTGTTAGGAATGTAAATATTTAAAAAAAAAAAAAAAGATGTGTTTAACCTCCTATAGGTCAATTGAGAATACAACAGCTTGGACACAGCTGTTGCAGGGAGCCACTCCAGGGGTTCTTTGAATGAGTTGCAGGGGCAAGCCCAGCCAGACAACACAGCCCACCTGAAGCTCTGTGCTGGCCGGGGAGGAAGGAAGGCGCACCTGTGAATGAGCAGCTAACTGCTTAATTGATGAATCATTAGGCTGCTGGCTGGTTCTCTCTTAGGCTAGGAGTACTAGTTCCCCTCACTCCCTAGTGGCTTCCCTCTTCCCTTCTCCTCTCCTCTCCTCTCTTCTCCCTCCCACCTGCCTGCCCTGCTGGGGCACCTGGGGGCTTCCCTTCCAGACTCCGCCAGCCCCCAGCTAAAAGATAACCAGTTATCACTGCATGTATTGGTTAAATGATTAACTTTTTAACCTTTTACATCCTATTAATCATTTATATTGGAGTCCCACAGGGACCTGTCCTTTGCTCCAGGCTATCCTGTATGTATCAGTATACTGGAAACAAATCACTCAATCCTTGTTGGTAAATTGGCTTAGGGGACAGCTTACACTGAATGGAGATCATAGAAAGACCAGCCAGTCCCATCGCAACTGCTTGTTAAACTGGGATTTTTTTGATCAACATATATATTAATACAACCAAATAAAAGATCCAATGTCTAGGACTCAAGAACACAGGTCACATTTATGTGATAGGGACTATTTTGTAAAGTAGAAATTAATAGCAGGGTATAAAGTCACCCTAGTTGATAAATCAAATGTTCTTTCACACAGGAATCATCCTCTCAGTCCTTCAACCTAGTAGGCAAGTGGTAAAATAGTATTAAATACCTAAAAATGACAGTTACCAAAAATTTGGACAATAAAACAAAAACAACTTAGATGCACATTTTTCAGTGAAACAAACACCTTTTCAAGGAGAGGGGAAGACAGAGGAATTCTTAGCAAATATTTAAAATCAAGATATTAAAAAAGTTTTTCTAAAAGAAACACAACAGCTTAACAAGACATGAATTTGACACAACACTTAATGGATTAAAAATTGCATGCTTTGTATTTTGGAGACCAGAGTAGTTTAAAATATTTATTTTCTGGCCTTAATCTAAGGGACAGTGAGAACATTGAGTTGAAGGTGTGCACATTTTTAGGAAGGTCTCTATTGCCAGAGCATCAGTAAGACACCATTATGCAAGACTTAATGGATTAAAAATTGCATGCTTTGTATTTTGGAGACCAGAGTAGTTTAAAATATTTATTTTCTGGCCTTAATCTAAGGGACAGTGAGAACATCGAGTTGAAGGTGTGCATAATTTTTAGGAAGGTCTCTATTGCCAGAGCATCAGTAAGACACCATTAGTAACTAGGCAATCACCAAAAAGCCTTCACTCACCAGCTGCTGCCAAGCAGGGCAGTGGTGGTTATCACCACTGCACCATGCTACAGTGGGGGGCTCTCCCACAAGACCCCTGACCCCCACCTGCTCCCAGCCCCTCCCCCCGTGGCTGCCCCACTCAACCCAGCTCCTGGCCCTTAAAAAAAAAAAAAAAAAAAAA
>NW_017729025.1:134927721-134936866 GCF_001723915.1 Gavialis gangeticus
AAAAAAAAAAAAAAAAAAAAGCCCCTACTCACTGGCTGCTGCCAGGTTGGGGGCAATCCCTGCTGCTCTGCACTGAGTCGGGGGTTCTGTTACAAGTCCTGCAATTCTGGGACTTGCTTCATTTTTCACCAACCAGCCAGGACCAGCCTACAAAATCCAGGACTGGTCTCAACCAAACCAAGATGTATAGTCACCCTAGATATAGGTCACTTACTGATACACCACAAAAAGAAAAGTTCACTTATGTCAGTGTTACATACTACTCTTGTAGGACACGGAACACAGCAAGTAATGGGAAAACATGCAAATATTTTTGTTGCAAAAAATTTATAGAAAGTGTGTTTGATCCTGGATACATAGAGCCTAATTTTACTTGCTTCTTGGGCAGTTGTCTAAATTAGCATACATTTTGGAGACTGAAATTGTATAGCATAGATGGAAACCCAATTTTATAATGGGGGCGGAAAAAAGAGGTGCGCACATGCATGCCTAAAAATATCTTCACAACCAAGATAAGGTAGACAATCCTTCACAAAAAAAAAATTATCTGACTGTGGTCTGCAACTGCTGGCCCACACTCCTGTGCAACTTTTCTTGCAGACTACAGGAAACACAAGTGATAACAGGTTATAATAATTTTGTTGGCATAGTAATGGACAAGTAAAAGCTTCAAAGCATGTGCAGTCATCCAACACTGATGACAGCAAATTAAAATGAGTAAAAACAAAGTAGTGCTACTGACACTGCAGATGTCTGAAAATAATTGTGCAACACTAAAGTGGTACTGTTCCAAATAACAAGGTTACCAGGTTCTCCTTAACATTTAGGTAAACAGTTATAATTTAAAGAAATATTAAAATTAGCCAAGACAGATAATTTCTATGAGTACTGTATGTTACCAGTAATCTCTATTCCCTCTATTGACTCAATTATCCTCAAAATGTAGAGCAATGCCTGCAAGTTACTCAGAACAAAAGTCTATTGCACATTCCAGGCTTTGGCAGTTGCTTTGTTATAGTAAACTTTTAAAAACCACTATCCTTTTAGAACTAGTCACCTGCAACAAGCAACTTTGCCATTTTCATTCTAATTACCTCTATAATTAAGACCCTGCATCTTAGCTTTTGCAGTTCATGCACCTAGATACAGAAAACATTTATACAAAGTGATTCCATTCCTAAGAAACAGTGCTGTAAAATTTTGATTTTATACCCATTTCACTCAAACCTCTTAGATAAGGGGTAGTACTACACATGTACAAAGTGCCATTCTTTCTATGTAGTAAGAATGCAAGTGCATCTCAAGAGGGTTACAACAATTATGTCAGCATTAAGTCTGGTTCAGCATCCTCACAAACAGCCACCCGCATCCCCACAAACTGACTGCACTCTAGAAATGCCATTTGTCAAACTGTTGTGGATGGTAAAAGGGGATGGAGAAGACCCTTAAACAACTATGCTGAATTTCAGTCTTACCCTGCAGTGAGTGGTACCAATGAAATTAGGCGAGGAGGCAAAGTCACAGCCTACCTTAATATGCTTTAAAATACTAGTTTGACTGTAAATAAAGAATTAGACCTTTAAATCAACCTTTGACCTTTAATATTCCAATTCAATGCCATTAAGAACAACACACAAATGGGGACTACTGTTTAAAAAAATCAAAACAGAAATTTCCATTTTGACAACGTCAGGTTAACAATATTAGAGCAAGTGATTAGACAGTCAAATTTTATTCAGTTCAGAACTTAAAATTGGAACAGTTAAGTTTCTCCTGCTGGCACTGACTGCAGTTTAGTATAGTATACTATGAGCAAGACCAAACAATTATGTACATGAACATCAAGGAAGAACAGCCAGAACACACAGTAAATAATACAATTATGTACAAGACCTCCAACATAAAAATATGTAATTTGCCACAAAAATAAAAACAAAAAAAAAACATGAAACTGAACGGAGGGAGGAAGAGGAGGATAAACCCCAACTTTAGAAAAAAAAAGTTACAAAAAACATTCAAGGTGAGACATTAAACGATTGCACTACACTAATACAAAGAATCTGACTTGAAAATTGGTGCACTGATGTAGTTCACAGGGCACTAGCTTCAAAAGGAAAATGCTGCTTTCACTAAATGCAGCTTAGGGTTTTCTCCCACCCCCCACATAATTGTTTCAACAGAAAGCCTATTAACACAACAATGATTGTTTTAATGCTACATGTTTACAGCAAAGACAAAAACTAATAGCAGCAGTTTCACATGGCACATACTTCTCCACAGGCTTGGGGTCCCATGGTTTTTGCAATGCCTACAAAGTGCTCCCAGTTGAATATACAAGTAAAATTCACAATAAAAGTTTACCTGACTTCAGGTATATTGAGTGTGGGTGGCCTTAAGCCAGTTTCCTCCAAACTTCCCTCTGTGCCAGAGACACTCTACTTTACAATGAAGCACCCCACCCTGCATTTTTATTTTTACAGGTTGTTAGAAAAATACCTTTTATTACAATGCTGTAACACTAAAAAGCAGCAGACCACCATAGTGGTTAACCCTGGGACGGTGTAACATCTAACAGTGTAACTGAATAGCCTATGGATTAACACTAAGGTCCTCAAATAGACCAGATAGAGTCCACTACCTCAATATTTTAATACAGTCATCAGCTGTATTTTGCAATTAAAAAAAATCTAGAAGCTATTTCTGTAAAATAAGACACTGATTGAGGACTGGACAAGAAGCCAGAACTTGAACCCTTCCTTCAACTCCTGAAAAAAACTCAGTCCAGGAAGATTTTGTGGCCTTTCTTCAACAGTTCTTTAGAAATTGATTAGTTCAGTATATAGTAAGACTAACTGAGCGATTCATTTTTTTCCCAATGAGTCGAGATGTTCTGTTCTGGGACGTAGATCTAGTTTTCATTCGATCAGTGAATAATGCTCTCTCTTCTGCTGCAGCTTTTGCCATTTGTGCCTTCTTCAGTTCTCTGCAAAAGATAAAAATCAATCAGGATTTTCTGTCCAGTATAG
The DNA here is from genome assembly GCF_001723915.1 of Gavialis gangeticus. Classification (NCBI taxonomy): domain Eukaryota; kingdom Metazoa; phylum Chordata; order Crocodylia; family Gavialidae; genus Gavialis; species Gavialis gangeticus. The sequence continues at coordinate 134,930,748 of NW_017729025.1, forward strand.
TACAGAGGACTAGATCCAAACATAGGTATGTTAAGAGAATCAAAGGTGTTTGTTTTTTGTACTTCAATTACAACTTATATATATTTGTGGTTATTATCTAGAAAGCAGTTGTTAGAAGGAGGGGTACTCATCACAAACCCTTTTTAGAGAGTGTACTAAGTGTAGAAATTTAGTGTTCAGTCACTGCTGAGACCTCTGCAGAAAATTCTAGTAACAGAAAGTACAAGCACCCACTAGGAAGGCTATCAAATGGCCAGTTAGCCCAAGGACGCCAATATTATCTTCCTTTCTTGGTGCCTTCTCAACATGTACAACTTTAACTAGACTACAAGACCAAGCCAATAAAGAAAGAAATAAAAAGTTGCCAGGCTGGACAAAACCAAAAGCCTCCTGGGTCTAGAATCCCTTCTCAAGTAATGGCTGCTTTTGAGGAAGTTAAAACAAAACTCTGCTGCTAAGTAGCTACAGAGTAACCTGACTACAGGGTGAGAGTCCAGTATCTCAGCTTACTCTAGAAGGGAGAAATCCTCATTCTTCATAAGTCTGTTTTTGTGTGAAATTCTTACTAAAAACTGGGTGCTGTCACTTTCCATAAGAAATGCTCTATCCATTTTTAAACCTTACTAAGCTCTCCGTCTCAGACTCAACAAAATAAAGCAAGAGAATTCCACAGACTATTTGTGCATTATGTTAGCATATTTAAAACAAAATGCCTATTTTTAAGTTCAATCAAGTGTCCCTTTGTTCTTGCAAAGCACAAGAAAGTTAGTAGTAATGCCTTATCTACGGTATTGTGTATTACTTTATCTGCCTTCTCCACGAAGTAATCTCCCTTTGCAACAACCATGTTAAATGGCCTTGGCTCTTTCACTTAGCAAGTTATCCTTACCATAGAATCTCTCTCGCTTGTTAGGCACTTGATAAATTTCTCTTATATCCTGTTTTTTTAAATGTACATATAGAGTTCTGCACAAGCCTTTGTTCCATTTACTATTTAGTTTTGTTGCATCCTCTTTTTCAGAGACCTGAAAAAGGGTATAGCAACAGCTGAAAGCTTGTTTATGTCCTTCCCAGCTCTACAGATGTTGCAATAAAATAAGTGGTAAAAAATTCACTTTAAACCCCTACAGCATATCAAGTGACAGTGGCAGTTCTGCAACAGGCAACTACTTCAGCTCCTGGTATATACACCTCATGTCCATGGCATGGGGTATACAACAGCAGTGGCAGCATGTCCAGCATGGGGCAGCAACAGCAGGCAAAAGGTCCTGGAGGGCAAGGGCTGATACAGCTCTTGTTGCTTGCCCTCCTGCTGCCGAGGGTCATATTCACACAGGCCCAAGATACTGCAGCAGGCTACTCCCCTTGGTCAAACCACCAGCTTCCAGTGGCCTGCAAGTGGCCTAGAAGGATCCAGTGAACAGGTCCAGCTAGCGCAGGGGTAGGCAAAAATGCAGCCCGGGGGCCAGGTGCGGCCCACCAAGCCATTCTATCCAGCCCACGGGGATCCTAAAAGATTTAGAAAATTAATATTAATCTGCCCTGGCTGCCTATCATCATGTGGCCCTCAATGGCTTGCCAAAACACTCAGTAAGCGGCCCTCTGCTCAAAACAATTGCCTGCCCCTGAGCTAGCGGGTGGTAGGTTTGACATCTCTACAATAAAAGTTCCATGCACAAAAATCCTTGCCTCTCAATCTTTAATCTTTTGAGTAGATTTTATATGCCCCTGATCATTCCTTTCAGCCATCTCTGAATTTCTTCTATTTTTGCCATGTCCTCTCTCAGGTGGAGTGAACAGGACCTCCTTTAAAAATTAAAAAAGTTCAAAAAAAAAAAAACACAAAAAAGTTATGGTCTTGATGAACAAATTACTATGTAAAACTCTATTGCCTGATGGCTAAATTATGTAATGATGATCCTCCATGACTATTCGGGTTTTTTGTTATTTTGTTTCGAGTACACTAAGAATGAGCATCTCACTGATTTAGGACCTAATTTTAAACACTATTCCTTCTTTCACTGTAACATTGCCAATACTTACTCTTTCTCCAAGATATTAACCAATATAAGAAGTCATCCACAAATTACTGCATTGTACTTCTCACCCTCTTTTCCAGGTTGACATTTTGCACTTGTAAGAGAGTTAGTTTTTTATATCTACTCTGCATTTTGTATCTTACACAGATCTGATCCACAACTGTTTACCCTGTTAATAGTTTAGTTTATTTAAAACAGGTTCTTGGGAGGATTTCAAACGCTTGAAAAGCCAAAAAATGGATGTCAGAGATGGTTATTCTATTCTAGACCTATTCAAAGAACTCCAAAATAAACAAAACTGTTGCTTCAGGCATCTATCTTCCAATATAAACTGTCCTAAGGAAATATATTAAAATTTACTGGGGATAGACAAGTTCTTGCATGCAGCCGAAGAAACAGCTATACAAGTGCTTTTAAGACACAGCCAATCACAGGCTCCATGGTAAAACTTATATTATCTATTATTTTGCCAAGGCCATGTTAACATTGAGATAAGTATTTATTTTTAAAATACCAAGGAAATTGCACCATAAAAATAACCAACTCTAATAAAAGCTACTCTCCCCCAGTTTCCATGCAACACAATATGCTGTCTGTATGTGAACCAGTGGAATGGTCTTAATCCTCAGTCTGTCCTTCAATAAAAGCTTGCACAGGCTGCCAGACCTGGTCCATTCTGCAGTAAACAGTGTTCACCTAGAGAAAAGTACAAGAGATAACCATGCAAGACAGCAAGCCTGCCTGCACTTCTACAGTTCACAGCAAAGGCTTGACATGAAATCAAAGAGGGAGTCTCAGAGCTCAGCTAGATGGAATGCATGGAAGTTAACTAAGAAAAATCTTCAACCAAAACGAAAACCAACACACAAAAATTTCTGGTCATCATGCATCAAATCCATAAACCTAATAGATTCAAATGCTGGAAAACTCCATAAATCCTTGGCTTAATGCTAATTTTAGAAGACAGACCTAACATGTATAAGAGTAGTAAAAAAAAATATGACTCTTCAAAAAGGGAATCTGAAAATTATTCAAAACACTTCTCTTAGTTTTGGCCTTAACATCTGTGCTCCTATTCTTTTAAGCCTCTGGAAAGGAATGAAAGTTTATTTACAACATGCTTTTCTCTCTCTCATTTGCTGGGGCATTCAGTGAAAATAACCAAATCCCCACCTTACAAAGACACTATTAGTTATTTATATCCAATAAACAATATTTTTTAGTCACTTACTTTTGCAAGAGCGAATTTTTAAACTTCTCAGCATTCAGTTCTATCCGCAGCTGCTCTGCACTCTTTTTGGCAGCAGACAGCAGAACAGAATGTTTGACTAGAGCCACTGCCGAAGGTCTTTTTTCTGGATCTGGACTAATCATAACCTTCAAAAGAAACAGTTGCATTTAAAATCCAGTATCAAATACAGCAAGAAAGTAAAAGGTACCATTTGCATAAAACAAAGTCTTACTTTCAGCAATTCCAAGAATTCTTGAGGAAGAACTTGTGGTATTTTCGGCAGTTTTCCCTGTCGAATTTCATGCCACCGGTCTCCGTTTGTTGGAAGTGGTTCAGCACCAGCAGCACACACAACAGTTAGAGCAAGAGCAAAAATATCAGCTTTTGGCAAGTGAGCGTAGTTCTGCAAAGAAAGAAGATTTAGCCTTCTTTAAAAGAAAAAAAAAAAAAAAAGGCACCAAAACAAAACTCTAAGGTACAATTAAACTACTCAGCACTATAAATCTCTCCAGGTGCATCTACACATGCACTTTATTACAAAGCTGACTAATTAGCTCTGCAGTAAAGAGTTACCATCTACATGTGCACCTGCTTTGGGATGCAGGAAATTAATTAACTCTGCTGTAGGACAGTACTGTCCAGGACAAGCACTATCCTACAGCAAATTAGCTATGTGCAGCAGAACAGTGACACAGGCTGGCTGGGGCACAAGGGCACTAGTGTGGGGGCTGCTTGCCAGCTAGCTCTGCACTGAAGCACCCTTGTGCCACTGCCAGCCCCTCTACAGCACACACCCTGGGTGGAACAGCCCTGGGCTGGCAGGCTGACTGCATCCCCTGGGCCTCATGCCAGCTAGCACTGCTCTGCCCTGGCTCAACATGTTGTGGTCCCAGGCACATGTGTAAAAATTATACCTGGGAGCAATCAACTCCAGTGTGAACTGCACCTGAGTTTATTGCTACGTGCTAATTGCATGTGTATATCCACCCTCCAAGTACATTACCCCTTCAACATTATTCTTGTTCCAGATACAAATCTTATTGTAAAATTGTAATTTTTTCCAAAGTGAGGTAGTTCACAAAATTGTTATTATAAAAACAAGGAAGTACAGACTTAACACGTTTAGCTGCAGTTAGCAAGACAGTGGTGTTACCTCTTGTAAGACTTCATTTGCAAGAAAACGACTATCACCTTCCTCCACCTGTGGACTAGATATTCTAGTTACATGACCAAGGTCACCTACAAGAAATAGTAAAGAGGAATTAATTTTTCAGAGAACAAAAGTGAGGTGTGCCATCAGCCATACACACAATATTTTCCTCACCTATTTTAAAAATAATTCTGTCAGACGAGCAGTCGTCGTCATCACCTTCTTCTGATGTCGTACTTGGAACTGATGTCCTAGATATAAAAATATTACCTTAAAAGGGAAAAGAAGAAGTTTTTAGAACAAAAACACAGATCTACAGTTTTACCTCATTTGCATTCAAAGTGATATTTATTACCAAAGTAGACTCAGTTATATACCCAGTCCCTGGAATAAGACAGGAGTGAAACCACCTCAGGGGACAGAACCCAAAATTTTAAGCAACTCAACAAACTTCACTCCAGAAAAGATCACCCAAGATGAACCCAACAAGAAGAGTTATGCCAGCCAATTTTACAATGATATCTTTTGCACTACTGTTCAGGCTTTCAAAGAAGAATCTACAGTTAAGGTGTGGCTGGCTTCTTACTTTATGCAACAGACTAAACCGACCAAAAGAAACAGTCAATGGAACTTCAGAGTGAAACACTTATATACTTACTAGGCTTTATATCCATGTGTACTAGAGACATTGAATGAATATATTTTAAGCCACGAGCTACCTGAAGTAGAAGATCTTTCAGCTCTGGTTCAGTAAAGTAGCGCATATTTCTATAGTTTTCACTTATAGCATCAGCTAAACTGCCACCTAAAAACAAAGTCAAATGAGTCAGCTCCTTATTTTCATAGCCGTTTCATATAAAATGATTAAGGTTTTACAGCAGACTCCCAAAAAACTAGTGGGCCACAAACCACCAAGGGCTTGCTAAATATTCATGTGATATCCATCTCTTTCCCCTTATTTAAAAAGGTGCTAATGCAGCAACAGTATTTTTCTGTATAAGCATCAGGACAAGTGGACTCCGTGCCTCCACATGTGGCTTCCCACAGGAGTGCTGGAAGCAGCATGTGAGGGCATGAAACTGGCCCACCCGGCGGTGCATAACACATACCCACCCATGAACCCCACAGGCAGGCAGCTCTCCTCCCCATTTACCCAGCTGTCCAGTCACATGGCTTTGTGCCTCCACATCATGGGAGGTGGAGACATGGAGCCCACCATGGTTAAATTATACAAAATTATGCAAGTATGCAGGGTCATGCCTTATGGGCAAAATTGCACAGGTGCATAATTGCACAATTCCCTAGAGTACAAATTTTTAACCTCTCTCAAAAGACCTCCAGTACAGTTGCTGGAGGTGAATAAAGTTTCACTGATAAAAGTTTTCACACTAAATTCAGCTCAGACTTGGATTTGATTTTTTTTTTCCTAAGGGGAGCTCTTACTGACTGTAGTATGTTAACACACTTTTGCTAATCACACAAAGTTCTTAAAAAAACAAAACAAACCCCCCCCACACACACCTTAAGAGTACCTTAATTTCCATTTTCTTAACTATAAAACAAAGCAAGTACTTATTTTTTCCTTTGTTCTTAAAGTGTCCGTACGCCTAGTGGTAAAAACAAACTACATTCTAAAAATTATATATGCGTTCTTCCTTAAGATACTAAATTAAAAAAAAAAAAAAAAAGGGGGGGGGGG
>NW_017729025.1:134936967-134938862 GCF_001723915.1 Gavialis gangeticus
AAAAAAAAAAAAAAAAAAGGGGGGGGGGGGGGGGGAAGCTTTTCCTAAGTCCAGAAAAATTTACTTTGCTAGCTAGGGCAGGGGTTGGCAAAATACAGCCTGCAGGCTGGATTCAGCCAACCAGCTGACTGGATCTGCCCCAAGGTGGGCACCTACTACAGCCTTCCCACCCCCTCCATATATACCCCCACCTCAACCACACACATCCCACACATTATACAAGAGTAAAATTTTTATTTTGAGCTATTAAGCAATTGCCTCTATATACACCAGGCTAAATATACAAATCAGGACAAAATGTTTTTTGAAATAAAATTAAAAAGTGTGTTATAGTAGCTGCTTGATTTTTAGTATGATTTGTTTTGTTTTGTTTTTTTTTTCCAGTTCCAAGATGGCACGCCCCCAGTAGTACTTTGCAGGCAAAGAAAGGGACTTCTGGTGGCAAAAGGTCAGAGGTTGGGACAGGACTTCTGGTCCCAAGATGGTGACCAGGGAGCGGAAGACTTGCCAAGGGGTAGAGCTACCCTTTTGGCCCTCAACAGCTCAAAGAACTCATTAAGCAACCTTCCAACTGAAATAGATGCCCGCCCCCAAGTTAGGCAGTGTTCAACAGACCCTGGGCTCAGGCTTACATTTTGGAAAATAAATCTTTTTGCTTTGCACAACTGACTTGCTATACCTTCCTTCTACAGCCCACACACAACTCTTTCACATCTGATGACCATCGACAATAATCAACCACTGCCATCTGCTCCAAGCTTATCCCTGGGAGAGTATGGCTATTTCCATCTACCTTCCAAATCCTGCAGGCAACTTCTGAAGACCAGGGATTCAAAACAAGTTAATAACAAGTTTTGCTTACCATTACAATACTCATTCTGTATAAGCATGTGATCATCTTCTGCCCATGCAGAGTAGTATCTCACTACATGAGAATGCTGTCCCAAAACTGCATGTGCATAAACCTCTCTTAAAGCATTTTGCCTGTTATACATAAAAAAGAAGCGAATATTTAGCAGTGTCCTGAAATTAAATTTAGGACAATTATAAGAAGTTGTTACCTATAATCTCTTAAGGGCATGTGAACAATAAGGTAGTAGCCATGCTAATCAGCAAGTGGCTTGAAAAACTAGTATACAAGACTCAACACAAGCTTTATAATCAAGGAAGCCTGCACTGGTGAAAGGGAATACTTACCTCACTACTATAGTATACCCGTATTTTTGAGGCTATCAAAAATCTGGAATTCTCAAAAATCCAGCACTTTTTAAAAATACACTAGGCTGGGGAGTAGCAGCAACTGGTCCCGGAGCAGCAGAGAAGGAAGCTTGCACGAGTGGCTGCTGCCGCCATCTACCACTGCTCTGCATGCAGCCACTGCTTCAGGACCAGCTGCTGCTACCCATGAGCACCCCCCACCTTGCTCCGCAACTGGCCACCGCTCCAATTTCACAAATCTGGAATTTTCATATTTTTGGCAGACACTCATTTCTGAGCATGCTGGATTTATGAGGTTATACTGTATAACCTTAAGGCTAGAGTCTTTTAGTCAAATGTAAAGCCTTCAACAAAATGTAGAAGTAGTGTGATGCCTTAAATTGCCTTCATACAAATGTCAATGTGATGGAGTATTTAACTTTTAATTTTATTTTACAGTGTAAACAAATTTTAATGCTTGGGTACTGCTAGCAAAGTTTTTGTTGTAAACTAAAATGGCACTTCCTCACTAATAGCAAGGTAAAAATGCTCAAAGTGCCTGCAAAAAATCATTGTACTTTGAAAGCACCATTAACATCTAACCTTTAAACATTGCCACCAAAATGTTTCAGAAAAAAAATTAATGAATACAAACCCCTTTTTTTTTTTTTTTTTTTTTTTTTTTTTAACCCAAATGG
>NW_017729025.1:134938950-134947270 GCF_001723915.1 Gavialis gangeticus
TTTTTCTTTTTTTAACCCAAATGGTAAATTTTAGAAGAAAGAAATGAAGCATGTAGAGGCTACATAAAAATAATTATGTTCTGATGCTTACATGCACTAGTGCAAGTTTACATTTCAATAAGCTCTATATTTAAATCAATCCTGTGAACTGTGCACAAACAGCAGAAAGGGAAGCCACCTCTTCAATTACCGTATTTTACAGCATATAGGACAACAAACTGCATAAGTCAACCCCATGTTTCTGTACAAAAATAAGGTAGGATTTTTGTAGATCCATTGTACAAAATCAACCCCACCTGTGGGGGCACTGGAAGCCCAGGCAGGCTCATGGGAAAGGCGACATGCTAGTGGGCTCCTAGCAAGTTGTACTGGGCCCTGTGAGCTCAGGCAGCACCTGGCCCACCCAGCCAGGCCCAGAGGGCACCACCGCTGAGGGAAGGACCCTTTCCCCTCTGAAGTAGCTCAGGGGCTGCCTGAGCTCACCACCTGGCTGTGGGGCAGGTGGGCAGACTACTGAAAGCAGGATAGAGGCCCCTCACCATGTCTACCTTCAGTAGGCTCCTGGGGCTGGCAGAGCATTTGGGGCTGCCTGGGAAGGGGCCAGCATGCCCCATGTCTGGCAGGCCTCTTCCCCCAACCTGACAACCTGTGCTGCCCATGGGGCACACCAGCCCCTTCCTCAGTGGCACCAGATGTCCTGCTGACTTCAGGAGCCCTCTTAAAAAAAACAACACAAGGGTACGGGGGATGATCCTTCCCATTGAGGAGCCTCTCCACCTTCATAACTCAACTTATACACTGTGAAATACGGTAGTTTATACATCATTCAAGTTACACATAGGATATTTGCTTGAACATTTTACATTTTTACAATGTTTTGTTTTCAAAAGATCAATGTGCTTTACAGACATCAAGTAGAACTAAAAACTTCCTTGATTAATGAGCAAGCATTATCCCCATTTTACAGGTTGAGTAACTTGCTCAAGAGAAGGATACCTATGCCAGACATGGGACTAAAACCTATCTTGTCCCAGATTTTGACATACAGCATGAGACCTAATCTTTAAGCGTAGTGAAAACAAAGTAATTTCTATTTTAAAATGTTAGCTCTAAAGCAAGAAAATATTTTTGAGTCTATGCTCATTTTGAATGTGTGCATACAGATGTCATGTAGGAGTAAAACAGCATAAAGAACTACCAAAATAGTTCAGCAAAATAGGCAGCAACATTTTCTTGAAATAAGACACTCACTCATCAACTGAGCCAGCCAACGGCTTCTTGGACCGTTTTATAGCGTAGATACAGCCATCCAGCCTTTTTACACATTTAAACACAGAACCAAATTCTCCAGACCCAATCTTCTCCAACTCATGAAATTCTGTTGCATACCGTGACTTCATATTACTTTCTGTAATTGTGATTCTCTGCAATGATTAAAAGAGGAAAGATTGAGAAGTCCAGATACACATATTACCAAACTAAATGCAAATGTAGTAAAAAGTGTGTTACCTTAGCAGGCCTGATAGTTTCATCCTCAAGTTCACAATCACTTGCTTCCATGTCCTCCCCACAAGAGCTGAAAATATTATTTTAAATATAAAAGTACATTCATTATTGAGCCTCTTAAACTGTTTCTTTCAACAACTAGAGTAAGACAAGCAGAAGCCAAGTTTACTATATAAAGCTATTAAAAGAAAGACACTTTGCCCTATTGAATATTTCCAGCAGAGGGCAACAAAAGTGAAGGGGCTGGGGGACACTACTTATGAGCAGGAATTTGGGTTTTCCCATAGGAAAAAACAAAACAAAACAGAGTAAACCATGGATTTCCCCCTTTACTAGAGTAAATGGTAGATTTCTCATTTTAGCAGAGAAACCCATGGATTTTGTAGTTTTGCATTGAGGGAGCAGGATCAGGGTGGTCAGGCAGTAGGCCTTAGGCAGCCTGCACAGCAGCTCCTGTAGGTAAGTGTGCGTGTGGGGGGAAGGGAGGGATTGAGGCCCCCATAGGAAGGGAGTTGGGCAAGGCTAGGGCTGCTACCCTGTTGGGCAGCATGTGCGGCCTCAGAACCTGGGCAGGAGGCAGGACAAGGCCATAGGTGGCTTGTTTGGGGGCAGGACTGTCTCCCTGCCATAGCACGCACTCCCAGTGGGCAGGGGGGACTCATGCCCCCCAGGTCTGTGCAGGGAGTGGGGTGGGTGTGCGCTGCAGGCTCATGCTCCCTGCCCTCCGTAGCGCAGCACGGGCAACCTGGTGTAGCAGGGCTGCGCAGGAAAGCTGCTTGCCCCTGTGAGCTCCGCGCTGCCCTGGCAACACTTCCGCTGCTTGTGTGAGCAGTGGCGTTGGGTTGTGCCCCTCACTGCTGCCCATGTGCACAAGGGAAGTGTCACCAGTCCCTGCCTGCCCCCCAGGAGTGTGTGCTGCAGGCTGGAGCCAGCCCAACCCCTGCTCCAACCAGGTGGTTGTGGGAGGGACAGATGGACAATGATGACACAGGACATGACAGGCTCCTTCTCCTGCAGCAGCTGCCTTCTGTCAGGGGCAGGGGGCTATGGACCTGGGTCCCTGGCCCCATAGGTCTGGCAGCTGGGGACCCCCTCCAGCAAGGCGGGGGGAGGGGGGCTTTCATTTTAATTATGGATTTTGCAACTTTTTAAGCCAGAGAATTTGCAATTTTTTTAGATCAGGAAAAATGAGGTTCCCTGCTTATGAGGAAAGACTGGGGGAACTGGGCTTATTTAGTCTAGAGAAGAGGAGGAGACTCAATAGCAGTCTTCAACTACCTGAAGGGGGGTTAAAAAGAAGATGGAGCTAGACTGTTCTCAGTGGTGGCAGGTAAGAGAACAAGGAGCAACAGTCAAGTTGCAGCAAGGGAAGTTTAGGTTAGATATTAGGACAAATTTTCTCACTAGGAAGGTAGTAGAACACTGGAAAAAGTTACCCAGAGGCAGTGGAATCTTCATCCTTGGAGGTGTTTAAGAACTGGCTAGACAAAGCTTTGGCTGCAATGATCTAGTTGGGGCTGGTCCTGCTTTAAGCAGGAGGTTAGACTAGATGACCTCCTGAGGTCCCTTCCAACCTTAACTTTCTATAGTTCTATGATTCTAGATGAAGATAAAACGTAACTGGCTTCTGATCCAAGGACTGGTACACAGAGGAACAGCAGCAGCTTTGGCACATCACATGGTGCTGGCTGCAGATGAACTGCCAGTGGCCCTTCCCTCAATAAAATGTGGCACCCAGGACTGTTGCCCCAGTAATCCGTTGCCCCCCCTGCCCCCAGTTACATTACTGCTGGTACATGCCCACTGTAGCACAGACCAACTCAAAACATATTTCTGGCAGTTACTCACCTTGAAACTGACTAGCACTATTAAGAAAATGTAGCTTCTGAATACATTTAACATACCTCTTTTGCCAACAACAACTTTTACAACAAAAAAATTAAAACAATCTTAAGTAACAGAAGGGATTTGAGCAACTCACTCATTCCAGTATGTTCTTTTTCTTCTGCGACTTTGTCCTTCTGAAGTGTGAAGGAACAGAGAGTCAGGAGTGAAAGGATTAATGTTCACATGAGGCGTCCGTCTGATATCAGGATCATGTTTTTCTGATTTCCCAACATTCATGAAGAGAGATCCAACACGGAGCTTAACTGAGCTAGAGCCCATTCCTTGAGCTTTGGAGAGCAAACTCTTAAAAGGGTAGAGAGAGACAAAACTCATCAGTAAGTATTGTATATACTTTTGATCTGAGCACACACCACTATTTTTCCCAGGAAACTACTATACAAGTGCTGCTTTAGGAAAAACAAATCTGTTTTATTTATTTATTTAGTTTGAGAGCACCCAGTGTAGAAGAACTATGTATGAAACTGTAGGTTTATTCTTGATATAGAAAGTGCTAAAAGCAATGTGGGAAGAAGCAGGAATTAGATTCCCAAGACCTTCAGTACTCATCACTACCAGTTGGAATTTTAAAATTAAGATTCAAATCTCTATATACTGCACTTGCACAGAACTATTCGAAGTCTTGATGACAGGACAGCAGTTCATGTCCATGATGCACCAAAGTCCCATAGGGGCTGATAGCACATTCCCTCACTTATCTCACCTGCTTTGCCCAAGATCTGTTGGTGGTAGCAAAGCACAAGGTAAGGGTAGAACCCCAATTTGCTTCAACTATTTCACTGGCTAGACAACTTGGCTGACCCCATGGTCAGGTCTGCCTTCTGCTTGATTCAGAGCAGGAATTTTAATCCAGGTTTTCCACAGCCCAGGAAACTGCCCTAACTGCTGGCCTATAGTATATTCCAGGGTGGGCTTATTTCACTGTCCTGTTGGATGCAATTAGGGTTAAGTCTGCTTCAGTTATATAAACTATACAAACTGGCTCTGCTTCGCAACAACAGACAAAGACACACTACAAAACATATAACTCAGCAGTTCCAGCACTACTCGAGATGAGACACCAGTTCAAATTAATGCTTCAAATCAGGCAGAAGGACCTCAACTTAAAATGCCCCGTGCCCCTGGAGAGTGCCCTAGTTTTAGCCTACTCGATAAAGGGCTAAGAGCACCACCTCCTCCTGGTTTTAAGTTGCAAAACAAACAACTGACCTGGCTCAAGTATCTAGCTTGAGAAGGTTCATTTTTGTGAACAGTGAGCACAGAGATGCACTTAATTTAAACTAAAGGAGGTACATAAGCTCTCTTGAAGAACAGGCCTTAAACCATACCTTACCCATCAGTATTTTTAATAGCTAGCTTCTGCAATTCCTACTCAGTCTACTGGTTTTTGAGGATCCTATTCTTAGGTAATACTCCCTTCCTCTCCCCCAAATGGGTCCTGGCATCTAACTTGGGCTTAGAAATTCCACTGAGTAGCAGAATGCCTGAAAGTTATCAGAAGGGATCCGGGTTTTCCATTTCCTATGGAAAAGTGGAGCAAATTGCAGATTTCCCCCTTTACCAAAGTAAAATGCAGATTTCGCTCTTTTGCAAAGAGCTCTCTCTGCAGGCTGGCAGAGTTCCAACCTGCAGGGGGCTAGTGGGAGTGGGTGCCATTTATATATATATGCACATGACCAGCAGGCAGCCTGGACAGCAGCTCACACAGGTCAGTGTGGGGCAGGGGAGGGGATGGAAGCCCACCATAGGGAGGGAGGGAATTGGGCAGTGCATGGGCTTTGGGGCTGCAATATGCAGCCACAGGGCCCTGGCAGGAGCAGGACTGAGCCATGGGTGGCTGGGGGGGGGGCACCAGCATGCATGTGGCTGGTTCTCCACTGCTGTTCGCAAGGGGGAGGGGGGAACTGTGTCCCCCAGATTTGTGTACAGGGTGGGGGTGGGTGCACTCTGCCTGCTCCCTGCCCAGCTGCCATCCCCAGGGGGCTCCACGGTCTGGTGGGTGTAACCAGGAGCTGCAGAGCAGGGCTGCGCAGGAAGCTGCTCACCACTGCGAGCTCCATGGTGCGCTAGCAATGCATCCCCTGCCCGTGCAGCAGCAGTGGGAGTGGCAGCACAGAACTGCCACCTGCTCTTGCACAGCCACCCCCACCGCCCCGGCCCCTGCTCGGTAGGCAGCCGCTGCCACCACCTCCACCACATCTGGCTTGAAACCTGTGCCTTGAGTAACTGGGCACAGCAGCACTCTTAGCTTACTAGCACCACCTGTTTTTCAGTTCAAATCCCTGTTACCTGGCAGGTGTGTGGAATGGGCCTTCCCCACTCGTGCCAGTTAACAGGGATTTAAACTGAAAAACAGGGGTAAATCAGTAAAAAATGAATGACTTAAATTCCCTGATTTTTCTTTTCTTTCTTTTTTTTTTTTTTTAAATCAGTGAAAAGCAATAAACTGAGAATGCAGAACACTGCATTGCTGAGGGGTGCCTTGAGTTTAAAAAGGCTGACCGCCCTAGGCCATATGTGCACTAACTTGCCTGGGTAAACAGGTCCTTATCATCTAGTAGTTTACAGTTCAATACCTTTGTATCTAGTTATACTTTACAGTTTTCTTGTTGAAAGAGTATTTTCTTAATCTACTTACTTCTGTAGATGGATTTATCCCAACTTATGGGGGACTTCTCTAGGCTACATTTACAATGGAGACTTCAGTATTGCAACACTGTTTATAACCAGGCTTTCCTTGATTTAAAAAAAATTGCAAATTCTCTGATTTTTTTTCAATGCCCCCAAATCCATGATTAAACTGAAAGGCCTTCCTCCCTAGCCCTGCTCATGCCCCTCATCATCCTTCAGGCCTGCCCTGGGCACTGGAAACCCCATGGGGAGGGCAGGTGGGAGAGTCTGGTCCCACTCCCTGCGGTGGGTGCTGCACCCAGCTGCTCTGCATGACCCCACAGGGTTAGAACCGTTGCCTGGGGGTGCAGGGCTCCTGGCTCTGACTCCAGGCAGGGCACGAGGTGCCAGGGTCAGGTCCCATTCCCCGCAACATCTGGCCATGAGCCACTCCCCCCTTCCCCCAAACACTAGGGCAGCCTGACAGCAGGCTGCTGCTGCAGGGGGAAGGGGTGCAAACGCAGCCAGAGAAGAAAGGCAGGGAACAGTGCCACGTGCTTCCTGCCACTGATCCAGGAGCATGCACCACCCCAGGAAGACCGTGACACAGGCACACAGCCCTCCCAGGGGGCGTGTAGCAGCAAGAGCTGCGCCCCACCCCCCTTCACACCAACTGACAACTCCCCCCTTTGGTCCTTGCTGTCAGCCCAAGGAGTGGCCAACAGGCTGTGCAGTGCCCCTCCCCTCACCCCCCCCTTGTCCTAGCCTTCCTCCCTCCCTGCTGATTTTTCCCCAATTTAAACTGATTTTTTTTTTTCCTTTTCTTCCTTTTATCCTGATTTAATTCCGGTTTTTATATTTCAAAGGGAACTCCCAAAAAATTCCCAGATTTTTAAATTTATTTTTATGTATATTTTAAATACAAGCTGAGAATGTGGAACACTAGCAATGCAGTAACTCCTGCATTTGAGTTTACACGCATTCAAAAGCTTTTCATTATGTAAGCAAGGGCACTTTTCCCCCTCCTCTTAATTCAACCCCAACCTCACCCAGGGTACTAGTCAAACCTGTTCATCCACCTTTGTCTTGACAGAAGAAAAGCCACATCTCTTGCAACATTTTTAACCAAGTTATTTACACCTTCTCCTGCACCACAGTGTTTAACTTTCTTCCATGACCTACAAGTCACAGTTAGGAAGGGGGGCAGGTACTACCTCCTCCGTTTTCAACTGTATCAATATAACAGCATGTATCACCTAAAAGATGTGCTGCTCCCTGATTTTGATACAAGCAAGCACCAACTCTGAAGCCATGCTGTCTACAACACCACACAACCCAAATTAAGCAGAATAATTCTCATACCATAATGTCCCACCTTTCAGCTACTAGCACTCTTAGCTGACTTCTAGCCTGAAGTGGGGGGTTTTGGTTTTTTTTGTTTTTTCTAACAATACCAAAGCCCTTGGGGTAAGCCGAGAAGGCCTTTAAGAACGCAACTGACTTCTTACTATCCCTGTATGTTTTAACACTGGCACTCTTCAACAGGCAGCAACAGCAGGTGTTTATCATGTGTAGTATAGTGACAATAAGGCATTGGCTGGGGCTCAGGTAGCAACATCTGGGACTGAAAACTGGCAGCTGCTGGAGTATCCATAGAAGAAGCAGTTTCAAATAGTGGTATTGAATATTCCTTCAGACCCAACCTTCTCTGCTTTTTTTAGGCTTCGGGTACCTTTTGGAAGATACCAGCTGTTAGTTTTCACCTGGTTTCTGCCCACAGAAAAATCCTAGAGCAATTCTTCCACTGCCAACAGCTCAGAGAGCCCCAACAGGGCAGAATGGTTTTAATGTGATAGCTCAACTGGATGCTTTGGGGTTTATCTTGTGCTACCACCCAGTGCTAACACCATTCACAAGGCTCTTGGAGAGATCTCAAGTAGCGTTGCTGGATGTACAATAATGACTGTATTTGTACAATAATTTCAACCCTTGTACAAGGGATGACCAACAACAGAAAGTGTTCAAAATAAATGAGAATTTCCAGGCCAGCTAATTGATACAACATATGCAAAACCCAAGTCACTCTTGCAAAGCCTTAACCAACTTTCCAGCTTTCAGCCAGCACTTTATGACCACTTGCCTCAAAATAAACACTCCGCTTTGATAACCCAGCTCTCACCAGTGAGCCACATAAAATATCTCAGACTTATCTGCATGTTTTTCATGGTTTTTCCAGCAAATGTGATCATTTTGAGTTTCCAGTATGATCATTTCATATTTAAGACCTGGCAAGGCTGAT
>NW_017729025.1:134952270-134952535 GCF_001723915.1 Gavialis gangeticus
GTTTTTCCAGCAAATGTGATCATTTTGAGTTTCCAGTATGATCATTTCATATTTAAGACCTGGCAAGGCTGATCTCACACCCCCCACCCAGCAGGCAGAGCTGCTGGAAGCCCCCAAGTGCCCAACACTATTCACATAGTAGGAGGGGCTCATGCGGCACAGGGGGGAGTTAGGCAGGGAGAGGGGTGTGGCACCCGCAGGGGGACGGGGCTCGTGGCCCCTGGCCCGGCAGAGCTCGGCGCTGAGCTGTGGCCTCACACCCGGG
>NW_017729025.1:134952805-134953938 GCF_001723915.1 Gavialis gangeticus
GCGCCGGGGTGCGCGAGGCGGAGAGCGGCGAGTCCGCCTCCTGGAAGGCCGAGTCCTCGCCCGTGCTGTTACCGCTGCTGCCGCCTTCCTCTTCCTCCTCGTCCTCGTCGTCCTCCTCCTCGCAGTCGCTGCCGCCGGCCGGGAACAGCAGCTTCTGCCGGATCGGAGCCACCGCCGCCCGCCGGGCCGACACCCGCCGGGGTGCCGCCTGCTCCCGGCTCAGGAAACTCATGGCTGCCAGAACCGGGCCGAGTACGCTGGGGGGCTCCGCTCCGCGCTCCCCGCTCCCCTAGGACTCCGCAGCTTTCCCGCGACCGTTAGTCACGTGGCCCCCCACGCCAGCCAATCGCGCCCGCCCCCGCGGTTTGAAAACAAGGGAGGCGGGGGAGGGGCGGGGCCACACCCGCGACGTCACGCGCTGCTTTGGCGCGAACGCCAAACAGCGGAAGGAGGGGGAAACAGGGTGCTGCTTGCCTGGGGCACGAGGGGGGCGGGGCCAGGGGCTGCGTCACGGCGCGGGCGGGGCCGGGGCGCCTAGTCTGGGCGCGGCCGCACGTGGGACTGAGCGCACAGCTTGGCCCAGGTTGGGGCCTGGGAGAGAGTCGCAGCTCGGGTCGTAGGTGCAGGATTATTTCAACCGATGTAGGATGCACGATTAATAATAATAAAAGTGTGCAAAATGTCCGATAATTTTTGATAGACAAAGCTCTTGAGTCAAAGGCTATATCTTTTGCTAGACCAACTAAATAGCAAATAAATAAATAAATAAATAAAGTCCCACTTTAATTGGTCAAATAAAAGATCAACTTTGATGATGACCCAGTTCTCACTCACTGCGGTTACAGTGAGCAATATAAGGTAAAGACTACACACCGTACTGATTTGCATACTTATTTGCATATTTGTAAGTGTACAATAATTTTTCAGCAAATACAATGATATGAGCTTCCAATATGATAATTTTATATTTAAGGCCTGGTGAACCTGGCCTCCACACAAGAGTTGCAGAGGCTGGACATACACACGTGCTTCATATGCCTCCTGTTGTGGGAAAGGAAAATCCCCTCTTTTCTGCCACATGAAAGTGCTCCACAGCAGCATTTCTCAATCCATAGGTTGTAACCCAAAAGGAT
>NW_017729025.1:134958938-134968982 GCF_001723915.1 Gavialis gangeticus
GAAAGGAAAATCCCCTCTTTTCTGCCACATGAAAGTGCTCCACAGCAGCATTTCTCAATCCATAGGTTGTAACCCAAAAGGATGTCACAAGAATATATGAAAGGGTCACAAACAAACTTTAAAAACAGATTTTCCTGTAAAGGAGAAAAACGTGGGATACCGTGGCTTTTCCCTTACAGGCTGGCAGAGCTCCAGCCTGTGGGAGCTGCTTGGGCCCCCATGCCCCATACCCACTCCCCCTGCCCCACATACCTACCCCCTGCCCCAGACACTGCGGGCAGGGGGCAGCAGATCAGGAGTGAGGAACACTGGGTTGGGACTGGCCGTTGGTGATTACAAATGGGTCCTGGTACAAAACCGGTTTAGAACCACTGCTCTGGAGCACTGGCTTCTTTCATTAGGCATCTGGCTATGTCTGGCTGACACACACATTGCCCAGTCGCATGTTTCTTAAACCTCCCAGTCCTAAAGCTTTCCCCCACAGGTTAAGATTGGCAGCTGTCATTTATTAGAAGAAAAAAAACAGTGGTGACTGAGGAAAGCTTGAGCAGGCAAATAAATCAGGCTCCTGAATCACGGAGGAATGCCCAGATTTTTTGAAACCCAGCCACTGATGGTCTTTGCAGTTTTTTGGGTGAACATAAACATGAGTGTGTTATAGGCGCATATGCATCACTCCTTTGCCTCAATGTCTAGGTAATGCGATCGTGAACAAGGTATTTGCCAGCAAAGAATGAGGGCAGTCACACAATTAAATGAGTAAGTTGTAAATTTAAAACTAACCAAAGAAGTTCTTTTTCATCCAGGGTGTCTTTAATACCTGGAATTCACTGCTACCAGATGTTGTGGAAGGTGACAGTTTAGCTAGACTCAAGAAGGGATTGGAAAAATTCTTGGAGGAAAGGGGCATCTAGCTACAGAGCATGGGAGTTAGGGGCACAGCCTCTGAATCAGAACTTCAATGCTGAACGCTGCAAGTGAGAGAAGAACAATGGGAAAAAAAGCCCTGGTCAGACCCAGTTTACTGTCCCTTTCAGCATCCACTGTGACAAAGGATACTGAGCAACATGAGCCTATGGTCTGACCCAGTAAATGACAAATTTTATGTTCCTATATAAATAAAAGACACAGTTCAGACAGTTGTCCACAGCTACTCCACACCCACCTCTAAACAGACAAGACTAATATTGGGTAGTCTGGACAAAAAAAGGACTACATTAGATCAACTCACCATTTCTACCTGTAGCAAAAGCATTAATTTGAATTCAGGATGGCTTGCAAAGGGAAAAATACTAGTCTCTTGTGCTCTCTTTTAGAAATACAGGACTGCAGGAAATTCCTGGGTCACTCCACTCCTTCTCCCCTCACTCCTGACCTACGGTACCCTGCATCCTCCTAGTATCCCAAGGAAGCACATGATATAACCCCTTCATAAAATAATTATATTTCCATCTTAAAATCAGTTAAGACTTTTCCCCTCACTCCTATGGAAAAGCTGTTGAAGAGCTTCACTTTTAGTTTTTATGATTTGTAAGGAGCTTAACAACTCTTTGCCCAAGTATTTTTTTTACCAACATTGTGTTCAACTTTAGAACTGCAAATTGTTAAAAATTAAATTTGAACCACACACCATAAAACTTCAGTGTCTTGACACCTCAAATGCAGCATTCTAATCGACTAACAGCCTTTGACTTACAAGCATTTTGTACATGAACCAAAAAGTCACAGTACAATGAATGTGATACATACATTACATTTCATTTGACAAGGCAGAGAATTGCTCTAGAGCTGCTCTGACTTTGACCCTCTGCTTCATCTTAGGCACTTAACTATATCTGCTTGTCCTTGGTGACCTGATAAAATTGTCTGTAGCTACCCTTTATTACTTAAGTTGTCTGAAATAAAACAAATACTTTAAGCAACCTACTCCCAAAACAATTGTTTTCTCAGCTAAGAGACCTCAGCCCATCCAGAAATAACTCAGTCCAGAGTTCAACATTACCTCTCCTGACCCTCAAAACAAGACACGTTTCCCTCCCCTTCCCCCAGCTTCATTGTTATTCTGCAGTTGGTTACTAACTAAAGTTGGCTTCAGTCTTTGGTCTCCTGCTTCCTTGTGAGGAGGAAAGTATGCAAGATGCATCTTTCAGTATCTGGCCACAGGTGACAGCATGTATTTGTCCCCCTTTACAGATCCACTTTACACTCTACTTTACATCTTTTTTTTGGCAACTCCAAATTCTTTTGCCTCTGTCCTGGGTTCATTAAAAATTAACCAATTTTGCTGCAAGAGGAAACTCCCTCCCTTGAGGGAGGTACCAGCTGATTTTGCATTTAAGAGCTTAGAATAAAAAAGTAAATTCAACACACCAGACCCAAGCTCTAGAAAAGATAAAGTAAGTTTATACTTATCCAGGTGCATTCACTGCTCTACTCTTCTGTTGCTGCTGGGCCACTGAGGTTCCAAGAAAGGGTGGTTCCTAATAAAAGAAACCTTAACTTGAATACATTATAAGCACTGCTTTTTCTCTCTCTTCCCCAGTTTATTTCTATTAGCCTAGCTTAATTTCTGTTAGCCTATCCTTAGCCTCTTCTGCCCCAAATGCCATTCCAGCAGTGTCTTGGAGCCTCCCCTTTTAACACAGGTTTGCAACGTTCCCCCTGCACCATAAATATGCAATCACACAGAGCCTTCCAGGGCACCCTCTTCTCCACTCTATCTCCAATTCTGCCATACCTGCTGCCTGATCCCATGGCCCTGCCATACATCCGGGAGTCTTAGAGAAAATTTGTGGAAAAACTTCTCTCCCACAGCTTGAAGAAACCATTTTTTTTCTGGCTGCTCTATGAAAGGATTAAATGTCTGAGCAGAAGCCTGGGTAGAAAACATCTTGGCCTCTTGAAGGCTCAGGACAAGTGGCTTCTTAACCTGGCAGGGGCAATACTATGCATCTATGTCCAAGAAGGCAGTTTTTCTGAACTGCACCCCAGGAGAACTGCTCTTCTGGCGTGGTTCAGTACCTGCCAAGGTGCAGCGGCTTTAAGCCCAGTTTATGAAAATGGGAGCCTCCTCCCTTGCTTGCTCCAAGGGCCTTATGGCTAAGGGCAAGCAAAACTTGGGGGCCTGCAAGTAGGATGCCCGCCAAAGGTTTTGGAAACATCTGAAGGCCAAGATGTGAGTGGAGGATGTTTGCCAGTAGTAGGGCCACTTGTGGTTCTGGACTTTTGGATTTGGAATTAGTTTTGGCTAATTTGGCCTCAGATACAAATTAAATAAATAAATAAATAACCCCCCCCCCCCCAAAAAAAAACCCCAACCCTCTATTGCATGTACATCCTGCCACCTTTGATGCCTCCTGGGCTCTCAGAAGCAGAGATACCTGCGACCTTTCCTGGGTTCCTTTACATAAATTAAACAGAAATGGGCCTCATGCTTGACATGACCTCTAAACATGTATACACTCATCAGAAATATCCCTCTAGCCCACCTCTACTCTTTCCAGGCATTAAAGTACTTGGTAATCCCATGCATTTTACCAGTTATACCTATTTAACCTTGAATTAGGCTCAGAGCTGGTGACATAGGTCTGCAGATGGTATAAGAAAGATGTCCCAGGGAGCTAGTCCATCCATCCATCCAACCAACCATATTCTCCAGTTACCCTCAGTACACTCTGCCTGCCACTCAAAGATCTGTAACTAAGGCAACACAGTGAGCTTCCTTCCCTGGCTACACTCTTCATTTCCCGGGGTTTTCCCACTGCTGTCCCAAGTACATTCATTTCAGTTTCATATTAGCATGTTTTTGGGAAGACTCCTAACTCTTTTCTCATTGCCTCTCACATTCTTAACAGATTCCCTTTGCAAGTCCTCCCCATTCCCATTTGTAGCTCCTGATCATTAGACCTGTCTCCAGGCTGAGGATCTGGTCTCAGATCCCTGATACAACAGAAGAAAATGGATGCCAAACTCTTGCCACAGCACCAGCTACTGGCTGGAGTGGGTCTTTGCAAGCAAAAATGTCAGCAAGGAATGGGCTCCGGGTGCCCAATAGGAGCAGACGCTTTGCATGTCTAAAATGCACCCTCCTACACCGAAAAATTGAAAAACACTATATTTGCATCCAGGCTACCCTTGAACTGTTGTCTGGTAAGCTTCTTTTTTGAAGATGAAAACAATTGAGAAATAGCATGAAGGAAATGTAACCTTTTAAAAACTTTTTAAAGTTGGCTTTTCCCTCCTCT
Source organism: Gavialis gangeticus (assembly GCF_001723915.1). Lineage (NCBI taxonomy): Eukaryota > Metazoa > Chordata > Crocodylia > Gavialidae > Gavialis > Gavialis gangeticus. The sequence continues at coordinate 134,963,183 of NW_017729025.1, forward strand.
GTTCTGTTCAGCATTGCTCATGCAGCCAGAGCACTCAACTGCTCCTGGACTCTGGAGGCCTGAGAAATGCCACAAAAATTGGCAGTTCAGCCAAGCATATTGCACAGCCTGCATTGAGTAAATGGCACGGCTTCTTTCTTGTTTCTCTTTCCCAGTCGCGCTTGCTCTTTTCTCTCTGAGCTCCCTCTGCTTCAGGCCAGCGCAACTGCCACCAACTGCCAGCGTCTTACCGTTGGAGCACCCACTTGTCAACCAGCTCAAGGACTTCCCAGGCTGGTCTAATGCTCTCAATAACTCTGGTTCACCAAAAGGTGTGGTTTTTAAACTAATTTAGGTAAACTGGTGCAACCTAGCAGACACTACTGTATCAGCATCACAGCATTTTAAATCAGTTTAACTATGTTGGTTTGTAATCAGCAGAGGCTAAACAAATCAATTGAACTGTTGTCAATGAAGAGTGTTAATAAAGAGTGTTAAAAATCTAGTTAGCTAGATTATGTAACCATATGTAGACCACATATCCCTTTCCATTGTTGCCTTTTTGTGGCAGAACAGAGAAATTCATGGACACACACAATAAGGTCATTAATCCCTTTGCTTGTTATACACAGGTACACTTCTAGACCATAGCAAGCCTTTTCATATGTATTTGAGTTTTTGGTGCAAGGAAACCCAATGTCCTCCTTTTATTTACTGGGCCGAGACAGTGCAGGAAATAGCAAATCACAAGGAGCCCCAAGAGAACAACTTGTGGAGTTTTTAAAAGAGGCACACTTTAACAACAAACATCAACTTTTAAAATATAAACAAACTATTATTAAAAAGGGCAAATTCTGTGAGGTAAAATGAGGCAACATTATCTCTGTTCATTAGATGATCAGTTGAACTTTCAATAGGTATGGAGTTTCTTCTGTTCATTCATTTTTTTATATATCTAAAAACCTACTACTGATAAGTATACTTGTATTTAAAGAATGCCTCTACTGTAGTTTTTATGCAAGTCCTTTCTAAGGACAGCACTAGAGATCAGATCCAGTGGCTGGAACATCCTTGTGGACCTGCTTGTTGTTGGTGCAAAATATAACAGGCAAATAGCCTGGAGATGGAGAAGCCAACAGGTGGCATAAGGCTCTGGCAGGTGTTACATTTGTCCTACTTTACATGGAACATTAGTGAGACAAAACATGAACATTTGTACTGTTTGTCACAATATAAGAATAGGGTTACCACATGTCCAGGTTTTCCCATACACATTCTTTTTGTGGACCCTCCAATCTCCATCCAAGCATTTTTTTGAAATCTGAGCTAATGTCTGGGATTTTGCTCTGCTCCGCTGGTGGGAAGGTAGGGGAGTGTGATTGGAGGCAGTGGCAAATGTACATCTGTGTGCATGTACACGTGGCCAGCATGCAGCTAGGCAGGGTCGTGGGAGCAGCCTTGGCAGCTGGATGCAGGTAAGTCTGTGCAGGGCAGGGGTTGGAGGGCCAGAGTTTGAGGACTGTCGGGGGGGGGCATGCGCACGCGCGTGCGTGTGTGTGTGTGTGTGTGGGTGGAGGGGGTGAGTGTGTGTGGGGAGGTGCCTACCAGCACTGGGGGAAGCTGTCTGGGTGCTGGGGCTGCAGCTGGGTAGGAGTAAAGGGAGCCCTTTGAGGGGAAGGGGGCCCTTTGAGGGCAGCAGGGAGCTCTGTGGATGGGCTGGTGGCACTGGGCCAGTGTCCTTGCTTATGGGGCTGGGTTGGTCAGAAGATGCTGCCTGTGGGGGCACGTGGCCAGGTTGCCTGGAGTGGCACTGAAGCCCCAGCCCAGGGTGGGAGGGTGCCACAGGCCTCCCCTATTTCCTTTTGCTGCACCAGGGCTGGACTCGCTCCACTGCTGCCCACACAAATTGAAGTCACCGTGCTCTGGCCCGGTTGGGACAGGGGCAGCTGGGGGCCCCCTCCAGCAGAGCCTGGGGGGAGCACAGAGCTGTGGGTCAGGAGTGAAGGGCACTAGCATGGCCAGGGGTATGCAGGTTGGGAGTGAGGGTCAGAAACAGGGATTGGGAGGCTGTGCGTTGGGACTGACCAGCATAGCATGGAGGGGTGAGGGACTGTGGGTTGGGAGTGAGGGGCACTGGCAGGGCCAAGAATCTGTGGGTCAGAAGTGAGGGGCAGCAGCAGGGATGGGGGACTGCAGGTTGGGAGTGGGGGGTACTGGCAGAGCCAGGGGGCTGTGAGTGGGAAGTGAGGTGTCCCCCCGACAGGTCCTCTTTTTTGGAACTGGAAATATGGTAACCCTAATAAAAGCGGTCAATGTGTCACAAAAATGACTGGTCGGTGACAAACGAGTTGCTGTTTCAAACAGCAAGTTGTCATGCCAGGAAAAATTGAGAGTGTGGCCAAGCCTTAGACCTCCCATATCCCACAGGGCTCTGCTCTCTGTTCTGTCCTTCCCTCCAGCAGCTGGTGCTCTGGTAGCCTAGCCAGCAGGGAGTTGTCAAGAAGGCTTACAGGCCAAGCAGCAACAGGGGCACAGCTGAGGTGGTGGCAGAGACTGATCGCCAGGGATCCTGGTTTTCCGTTTCCCACGGAAAAACAGAGAAAACCATGGATTTCCCTTTTAGAAGAGAAACCCACGGATTTCCCCCTTTTGCAAAGAGCTCTGCAGGATGGCAGAGTTCCAGCCTACAAGAGCTGTTTGCAAAAGGGGCAGGGAAACCCTCAACCCTGCAGGGAGGGGAAGGAAGGGGGGGAGGGCAGGGCCCGACACTCACACTTACCAGAGGCTGCTTCAGGCTCACTCTTCTTGCTGGTGGTAAGTGGGGCTTGGGGGTTGTGGAGCAGGGCTGGGGTGAGGGGGAGGGAAAGCTGGCTAAGGACTGAGGGAGCAGGGAGGTTTGCAGCCAGCCAGGCACTCTGGCAGGAGGGGGTTTGCAGCCTCCCTGCTCCCAACCAGAGTGCTCGGCTGGCTGGAAACCCCTGCTGCTCCCAGCCAACTGCAAACCTCCCTGCTCCCTCAGCCCCCAGCCAGCTTGGGCACTCCCCGGCCAGACAGTCTGGCTGGGAGGCGGGGTTTGCAGCCAACTGGGAGTGGCAGGGGTTTGCAGCCGGCCAAGCACTCTGGCTGGGAGCAAGCAGGCTGCAAACCCCCTCCCGGCCAGAGTGCCTGCCCAGCTGCAAACCCTGGGTCGCAAACACTGTGCTCCCTGCCCTCCCCCAGGCTTTCCAGAGCTCAGCGTGTGCAACTGGCATGGCAGGGTACAGCAGGGCCACACATGAAAGCTGCCTGCTGCTGCAAGCTCCACACTGCCCTGGCCACACTTCCTCTGTGTGCACAGGGGCAGTGCACATCTGTCCTACCCCCACCCCCCACAGATCTGAGGGGTGCAGGTCTCCCCTACACACCAGGAGTGCACGCTGCCACTGGGAGCTGGCCCCACCTGAGCCTGCAGCAGCAGGGGGGGAGCCGGCCCATGCTCCTGCTGTAGCAGCTGCTGCCTTCCGTTTGGGGGGGCAGGAGGCTGCAGACCTGGGTCCCTGGCCCTACAGTCCTGGCAGCTGGGGGCCCCCTCCAGCAGGCCCAGGGGGCAAGGGCTGTGGTGGGGAGTGGGGGGAAGTGACAGATACCTGCAGGGCTGTGGGGGGCATTTCATTTTAACCACACATTTGGGGATTTTTATCAGAGAATTTGTGGGGGGTTTTCTATCACAGAAAACCAGGATCCCTACTGATCACACTAACCCATTCAAGTATCAGGAGCCCATGAAAGATTCCAGCTGCTAGATTGCCCCAGATCAGAAACCTGCTGCTGCTGTTGCTGCCACCTGACTCACTGAAAGGCTTCCCTGAGTACTGCAGGGGAGCTAAAGAGCAAGCCCCTCACCTTCTGGCTGGAGAGTGTGTCTTTGTGGCAAGTTTGTCATGCTGCAGCCAAGGGAGAGTGCATGTGTGCCCACCCACAGCGCTGTATATTTTGTAGTGCTGCAAACTTTGTAATATCACAAAAACAATGCCTGCCAGGGCCACCTTAACACCTTCCCCCACTCCTAATTTTTAGCAGGTTTTTCTCACCCAGACCTCAGGACACAACACAAAATATTTACATTCCTTTGTGACTGTGGTCAAAAATGTCAATATTTTCCTATGTTCTGCTTTACCCTGAGACAAGAATCATTTTAAATAAATAAATGGCAAATCAGTGTGTTTCTTTCCCATCCTGTTTTCTATCCTTCTTCTTCTACTAGTATCACTGAGACAAAAGAAGAGGAGACTTTAAAAGATAAACCTTAGGAATGGCCTTGGAACCATTAATGGTACTGAACTGAACAGAGACAGCTCTCAAATGACAGCAGTACTGAACAGAACTGAGACTACAATAAACAGTGACATTTTAGTAAATTCTACTGTGTATTCCATAGATTCTGGATCACAGGTTTGTTATAAGGACTCATATTTTTGGTCACCTATTAATCATTAATTAAAACAATGAAATTTTATCAAATAAGCATAGAATGCAAGCTCTCTTGTGTGTTTATTACCTGGCAGACAATCCACCCTGATTGATAACCTTCTAGTTTTCAGATCTTACAGTGAAAAAAATCCCTGCTTTTATACTTTTACAGAACTTCTGTTATTTCTACATATGATGGATGTGTTAAACAAAGAAGACAAAGAAACCTCTGATATTTTTCTCATCCATCTATTCCTCATGCTCCAGGGAATAAAAGCTGTGCTTGCCATAAGAGTATTTGTACATTTTATGATAAAAGACCTTGAAGTGGGTTTGAACAGGATATTCTAATACACTTTAGAGAAAAGGTCTCATTATGACTCAGTAAGTCACAAAGCAAAAAAGTGAATCATTGAAGCCCATCTCTGAGGATATATAAACACATGTTTTGTCCAGGTGGCATGTTTTGTTTCAACAGTTATACTTTCTGATACCAGTGAAAGGGTAATAATTGTGCTGATCTGGATTGAGACGATCAGCTGTTCAGGAGAAAGGTGATACATCAGCAGAACCAATTTGTCTTTTGATAGGAAAGGAGAACACCAATTTGAATACTTAACTCTTCAGTGTAAGCTATAAAAATTGGCTCTATTAGTAAATAACTCAAGATATATATTTTTAAATTTTGGATTATAATACCTTACCAATATAAACATTTTATTTAAACTGCTCATTATAGACTAGTTTTTTTCAACTATATCTGCTGAAGTTTCAGGATAAATGATTCAAGAAAAGGCTACAGAAAAAATATAAACTGTCTCTCTTTTTTGACTCTTGGCCTAGAGACAGAAGGTTCAGAAAAGTTCTCCAAACATCCAACTATTCCCCACATCTGGAAATGAACCCTGGTCAAACACATGCACCTGAGTGACACTGTCGTGTTCTGTGGAATTTAAGAGTTTGTTTAAAATACAATAAGTTTCTATCCAACAGTCTTAAAGTTCTCTTCCAAACTTGATCTAGCATTATGTACCTGAGTCTGTAGATAGCCCACAACATTGGCTGGAGGATGTAAACTGTTTCTTCCCCAGTAAGCTAATTAAGGCTAAAGCCCAACCGTAATCTTTAATAAAAGCATTACCTATTTTATTTGTGACAACATCAGCAGATGGAACAGAGTAAAGAATTGGGATTTTCTGCAGATAGGCCTAATGTGGTGTCCAAAAGTGTTGAGGCTCTTAACTTTGATTTAAGTAATCTTCAAGCACCAAAATATATTTTAAAATGTAAGCCCTAGTTCTTTTAGTCTTTGCTCATAAGGAGCTGTACACTAATAACTTTTTTTTTTTTTTGGGGGGGGGGGGGGGGGGGG
>NW_017729025.1:134969049-134985862 GCF_001723915.1 Gavialis gangeticus
CCTGCTTATCAGGAAGTGGGGAGGAGAAGGGGGAAGATAGGGAAGGAAGAAGAAAGGAGTAGAAATCAAAACACCTAACCCAGTCTAGTTGTAGGAGTACAAAAATTGTGTATAGCTCAGGCTTTAATTGTATAATCCTGAAAACACTTATGTAAGTAATTTTACATATATAAGGAGTCCCAAGAGACTCAATGGGACTATTCACACGTAGAATGATATATCTTACTCACGTGTGAGTATTCGTAGGATTAGGGCTAAAGAAGACAAGAGGCACACAAAGGATTGGGGGAGGCATACAATTAAATATATACATTTTTATCCACATGTACATTTTTAAATAATTACATATAACGCAAGTGCCAGTTAATTCAATTTGTCCCTCAAGCCATTCTTTAATTGAATTATATCTTGCAAGCATCATAACATTAAACTATCCCAATCCTAATGACTAAAAACTCTCTTACATCTTCACCAAAGCAAAAAAAAAGGAAAAAAAATCCAACAAAAAATTTGTAACATTTCAGTTTCTCCTGCAGTTTCAAAAAGCTGAGTATTAGTACTGTCATGATAGGCAGCCTACCAGGCCTCAAGTCAGCAGTCCTGGCCTTGCATATTGAGAAACCTCTTACTCAAATCACAAAACTTTGTGACTCACTTTTGTAAAGAGGGCCATTAAAACGACTACCATACCCAAATCAGATTAGATAATCAATAGAAAAACTCCATTGTTAGGTCTCTTAGTTATTCCTTCTCTGCCAGGAGAATGGTGGGAAATATAAAGGAAAGAAATTATGACATTTTCATGGCTCTGACAGGAACGCAAAAGATCCCCTTCCCCTGGGTAAAAACCCTCCATTGAAGTATGCCACAAATAGTGTACATATTGTGTCATTCCTTAAAGTATAATGCTTAAAATAATCTCAACACAGAAGAAGCAAAACCAACCACTGTTGTCACTTCAGAATCTGAGATGGCATTTCAAGGAATCCATATGGAACCTATGCAAAGAATTTAAGACAAAATGCTTATGGAATTATTGTGTGTTGCCATTTACATGCTTGTCCATTCACTGAGCTAAGCAAAGTTTTCTGTGAAAATACCTTGCAGCTGATGTTGTCTTTTATCCTGATCCTGAAGATCTTAGGTGTCAGCGATACCCAGTTAACACTGCAAAGGTCTAATTGAGTTAATGCCAAATACTTTCTTTTCTCACGAAGTGAATTCTCATGGCAGAATCAAAAACAAGTAGCAATTACATGGTTGAGAGTCACACCTAAGGTGAATTCTTAAACTGGGTGAGACAAGACAAGGGGAAATGCTTCCTTGTATTGCTTAAGGACATTGTAATAGTTACTGTAATAAAGTTGTGATGCATCAGCAGATTGGTAACAGACTGCTCTTTATTTTCTGGCCCTTTGTGTGACATAAAAGTCATACAATAACTATCCTTGTCACCTAACAGTTCATTGGCTGTTGGCACCCATAGCTACTGTTACTTTTACAATCACCTTTACAGACCACATGGAACTGCAGGAAATGTAGAGTTTGCAAACTTGGTAAATCATTTATTGCCATCTATATTAAAAAGGTTTATGTTTTAAACCACAACATACCATCAACCTTGGAATAGTTTATTTTATACCTAAATACGCTCTGCTGGGAGTTTGACTGTTATAAGTGTCCACTTGGAACTTGGGCTTTCATGTTTGGAAATCCAAATGCAAATCATCTCTTACTACATTTTGTTTACAAATTTGTTTTACATTTTTTCCAGGATAGCTGAGATGGAAAGTAGTATCTGAAAAGGTCAGTCAGCTAAACCATTCCTATACTTTCAGAAAGCAATCAGCCCATTTGCATCTTCTAACTGCTAAAAACAATTTCTTTTTTTTTTTCAGCCTGAAGAGCTGCACAGAATATTTCAGTCCTGTCACTCACAAGAGAGACTGGCACACTGCGGCTATGTGTAATAGAACTGGCATACAATGTAGCTATAAAGAGCACTTCTGCACCAAGAACAATCTTCTCCGTATCCAGCTGAGATGGGTTTTCCTCTGTAACCCAGCATCAGCCTCAGGCACACAGCCTGGCTGAACTCCACAGCAGTAAAAGCTTTTAGACTGGGAGGGGAGCTCCCCCTTGTCTTTACTGGTGCTGTATGCTGTTTACATGCATGTTTCATCTCCAAAACTGAGATGCCAGGCATTAAAGAACGGAAGGCCATTAAGTCAAATAACTTCTGCCTCCAATGCAGCAAGGGGAGGAGAAGAGAGTCAAATATAAGGACAATTACCTTTCAGTGAACTTTTTTTTTTTAACTAGTATAATTAATCCCAACTTTTTTCTTCCCTACACACCTGCCTGCAAAAGCAGCAACAATTTCAGTTCACTGTGAACACCAAACTGAAATATTAGTCGTATAACTAGTAACAAAAAATACTGAACTAAACTCAAGGACTTGCAAGTTTCACAAAGGGTGCCTCTCTATGCATGATGCTATGTTGCTCTAGTGACACACTATGGTGACGTAGTGACCACGTGTGTCTACTCGTGACCAGCAGCTACTTCACCGTAGCAGCATGCTCCCTCATTATATTGTGCCACTATGGCAACGCAGCAGCTAAAAATAACCACGTGCCTGGCATATGGAGCAGTATGGGCTGCTACAGCCCCATACTTTGGTACTACCAAAAGAAAGTACTAAAGTACATCTCAGTAACAATGTTGCCATACAGGCACATATAGACATGCCCGTGTACTTTCTATGATGCATAAGAGAATTGTTCAGAAATACTGCTATATAAAGCTATTTCCAATAGTGATAGACTAGGAAGTAATGAGATGGGTTGAACAGGAGAAGTATAGATTGTAACCACAGAATGTCCTGAGGAGGAGGAAGACAGGAACAGGGAATAAGTGACTTCTGTTCTAGGCTTCTACCTCTCCCCAAAACTTAACTACGAGGACTAAAATTTGCCCCTTTATAAAGATAGGGCATTTGGCATACATTCTCCCCCAGATTATTTTTAAGGTTTAGCAGAGGTAACTAACCTAGCCAATTTATAATGTACCTCCACCATGCCATATCACTTACCTTGATGGGATAATAGAAGTTAACACAACAGAAAAACCAGCAACTAATTTAGCATCTAAGTCCTACTGAAAGTCAATTGAACATGGCATTTTCAAACTTTTTTTCCATTTGTACTCATTCATTGTTTTGTTTTGTTTTTATTGGTCATATTTGTACAGGTAACCTGAAAAGATGCAACCACTTTTGAATCAGTAACCCAGAATAACACCAACACTACACTACTTTATCTGACTCTATTTTAAGCTGGCCTTTCTGAAATCAAATGCTGGGGTGACTAATTAGAATGTACATAAACAAATCCATCCCTCTGTTACAATACTTACAAAAGGATTGTTCCTTAGAGCTTGATCCTGCAAAGTGCTGGTGATGTCTCTCTCTTGGAATGATGACAGGAGGTACTCAGAAGCTCATGCACCTGGAACATTGATGGACACGTTCAGCTAAAACAAGCACTGATTTTTATCTTAAGCGAAATATTTTAATTTAGCAAGTCTACTAATAAGGCAAGATTAAAGTCACTTTTTGTTATATAAAAAGTTTAAAGGTTTACTCTATGTCTTGAAGTGCAACTACAATTAATTCTTTTTATATATGGTGGGTAATAAAGAGTGCTGTACTTACAGTACCAGGAATTAAGCCTATTTCTTGTGACTTTTGGCCTGGTTTTCAAAAGTACTGAGCATCTGCAAATCCCCTACACAGTCTCAAAGGTGTTCTGCATCTCTGAAAATTAAACCATTAGTGTTTGTAAAACACATATTTTATCATGCTCACCATTAGTTTACTTATTTGACAGAAACTGTCAGCTAATCTGCCATTTTAATCACTCTTGCATTATCTCAGAATTTTTAAAATTGAATTAAAATGTATATTAAATGTTTAATACACTATAGTAGCTTCCAATCAAAATTAATATGCTACAGAGTAATGTTTATGGTAAATAAACTTTGGAACAATTTATACAAAGCAGGAAATAAATAATTTTTACTTCAGTGTCATTAAAAAGTAAAACAGTATGTCACACCACAGTATAATCCTATCCAGATAATATAATATTGTTATACTTTATTGCATCATAATTTCAGGATAACATTTTAAGATTTAAGTAAAATATGTAAAGAAACAAAATGATTAGATTTACTGTCTTTAATATTTAATATTGAACAACCAAAGTTTCTCTTTTGTACATAATCCAATTTAAAGATAATATAATTAGCACTTCCAGCATTAACAGTCTGTATTTACAATGAGTGAGATGGGGTAGGGAATCTAAATAAGAAGAACCTTCAAATCTGTATGCAACATAAGTCAAAATGTGAAGATTTATAATAGGCTCCAACTTCAAGACCTTTATTTATGGGAAACAATTAAAAAGGGCTTTGTTTGCTTGCTTTATTATCCGTAAGCGTTTCTGAAATGATGATTTTGTTAAATGGTTTTAAACGTTTGAAATATTCAATAATGCCTTCATTATTTTGCTCATGGCAGTAACAATTTCTTCCAGTACTTCCACATCAGCTTTTACTTGCTTGTAGACTGGTCGGAAATCTGATGAAAGGATAACAAGGGAATTTATATAATCCTAATTCCATATTCCTGGATATACAATGGTTCAAGTAGATGGTGTCAGTCTATTCCAAGGGTCATGTACACAGAAGTTACAAAGTGTTCTTCACTCTGCATTAAATGTGTACACTGTATCAATGAACAGGAAAACTTCAAAGTTTTTATGAACTGATGCTGATTGAAAATAAAATATCACTCTATTGTTCTTGTAGCAATGCTTGAAGTTAATCATCAATCCCTGGTGTTTCACCCTGTTGTATTCTGGAGGCTATTCTAATGGCTTCTTCCAATGACTGCTGCTCTCCAAGCTGAAAAAAAGGTATTTGAAACACATCAGTTGATCAAAACTACTGTATAAGATAAAACATTTTTGCAAACAATGATAGAGGGGAAAAGCAAAACCTGCATTTCAGTTAATACTTCTGTATGCAATAAATGTGATAACCGGTATTGTCATGGCTTTTCTGAATACTATGTACTAGCAATAATCTAATCAGCATCAAAATAAAAATAAATCCCTTTGGGGGATTAAGCTCAGTTTCTGCGTATCTGCCAAATGACCTTTCTTCAAAAAGTCTTTGTACATAACAAACAAAATGCCCTAACATGCATAGAGATAATCTGTCAGCTCAGTAGATATTACTAGAAAAGGCTAAGATAAGGGTCCAATCATCCAAGGCAGGTGTTAAATAATGACTTATTCATCTTGAAAAGCCAAAATGAAAGACAACATTTTTCTTAATTTTTTAATATCTAAGTAACACTCTAACAAAAGTGGCACATCAACATTTTTTATTAAAACTGACATGTGACATCATTCAAGCTGATGGAATAAAAAACTGTACAGTAGTGAAATGTTTATCAATTCTGTAGTAGTCTGAAGAAAAAAGGCTCCTAGAGCTGCAGTGAAAGGCCCTGCATTATACCTGCACTGAAGAGAGAAATATTTCTCTACCATTCATAGAGGGACATCATCTTCTTCCCAACCAACTTATTTTAACAGATAGTATTAAATAAAAAAGTAAAAAGAAGCTTCTAATGTTTATTTCCTCTCTAATGTTCTTGTATTTTTCATCTTTGCCCAGCCATACTGTTGTTCGGTATTTGTCTAAGGCCCAGTCCTAAAAATCCTTACACTATAGTTGTCCTTATCTCAGTCAGATCCAAATGAAGTTACTGAGACAACTCTCATGAGTAAGGACTAATTCTTTTGACTTAGGTTTTTGAGGTTTGATGGGTGGGAGGTCAAATTTCTTATATTCCTGCATGTACAACGTGTCTCTTTGGTACTAAGTAAAACAAAACAAAATGTACAGTCTCCATCCTGTAAAATGAGGGGCAATCAGCTCCTCACCCTATGATAAATGAAAGTAAGAAAATAATTTCAGTACATTTCAATGGCACTACTCATATGCTTAGAATTTAAGCAAATGGTTAAGGGACCTGAGCCTAAGAGTGCTCAGCACCTTGGCAGGGTTGGCTGAAATATAAATTGTCAGATTTAAACACAATTCATATATCATCCATTTTCTATTTTGAATTTAGAGTTGGATTATACATCACCAGAAAGTATTATCCTGATACCTCTCATAGGGTTCCTGAGCTTACCTGTGACTGTAGCATCTCATTTTTTAATATTTGTTTTTAAATGTTAATATATCATGACCTTCAAATTATGGCTCTAATATGTACACAATACTCCTTTTTTACTTAATCATACTACAGGTAATACATAAAAGTGCTATCTGTATAAAAAACATACTTGGGGATTTGGCCTTATAGACATCTCACCTCTAAGTGAAACTTCACATCCAGCTATCAGTTTAGTATGCTTCCCACCCCCCCCCAAATAAACTACCTATGTACAGCATATTATTATTATTTTTCTGCCTTTCTGTAACTAAAATTTGTGTTTCCACTGCTTTTAAAAGTTTGTATTTAAACTAAACTTGTGTTTCACTTTAGATCCAACCCCTTCAGGGTTCAGCAGAATGAATAGCTTATACTACTGCAGTATGTACTCTACTTTAGGCAGATAAACAGAGGATACCTATTTTTGAAGATGCTTGGAGCTGTCTCTCTCTAGATAACTAATTTCATTTGTAGATTTTACTACTGGTATTTCCAACTGTTTATAACACATACTCCATCTAGCAAAGGAATAGCTGTTATCCCTTTCTCTAGTCAGGGAAACATAAATTTGGGAGTTCTAAATTTCTGATCATCCCAATAAGTTGTTCTTAAAGGATTAATAAGGGTGCTTTACAACTGAAGGTTTGTGACTCTGGAATATTCTCTTCTTCCACAAAGGAAAGATTACAAATGCATCATATTTTTAGGTAAAGCACAATATGCCTCAATATATTTATTTTAGAAAAAAAACACAGTTTGATGGGTACTCCTTTTACGTCTGGAAGGAGGTAATGTTAATTATTTCTGAACTCATTCTGGTATTACTTTTTTAACTATCAAGTCATACTACCTTTGTTTGTTGCAAGACAAGTTTATTAGTTAAATTTTGTGAAGTAGCCAGAAGACTTATGACACAGGATTCTTTGTAAATAAATGTGCATTACTATATTACCTGCACTGCAATTTGTGTTCCATTAGATGTAGCCAACAATGTAACAGGTCTGGTTTCTGTGGTCACTAGATGATGCCCATGTTGCTGATGTCCCATTTCTGAAGACGCACTGTGGAATGCTGCTAAGTCTTGAGCCACAATAGCAACCTTCAATACAAAAGGAAGAAAATAAACTCACCTAAAATATGTTACAGTATTGTCATTCATTTTGGCTGCTGTTAACTACAGAGTCTAGCTGGAACAATTAAATATATTATTTTTTTCAGCAAAACAATCTAAGAAACAGAGAAATGACAAAAAATTAAAGCAATACAATTATCATTATATTCATGCTCCTTCTCAAATGGTAAAAAAATCCTTAAAGAGTAGTACTGCATCATCTGTACTTCGGTATACACAGAGCTGTTTAGTTTGTGATGATTTATGCTTATACAATATACAATGCATATATCATCCATTTGCCAAGGCACACTGATTTCAACATTAAAGACACTGCTCAAGTCAGGTCATAAGAGTACCTGCCAATATGTCTGGAAATAACCTGCTCTCAACTATTTGCACCTCATTAAGACTTGCTACTCAAAGTGGGTACTCAGCTTCTGCTCTTATCTTTAAAGCTGTAATTAAAGGGTTGCTAATATAACCCTTTGCCTCTAACACAGAGCCCTGTGTCCAAGTTCTGAGCAGCTAGGGGACTGCCTATGAAAGAACTCCATTCCAGCCCCCTCTCTTTTTGGGTTGTCTGTTCTCCCCTTTTCTCTCTCTCTCTGCCCATGTGTCCATTAACTGGTTGCTAGGCAACCACCTGGGTGCCTAGGGAATGCCCTAGGGAGGAGGAAATTCCCTGTCTCTGTGGTCAGGTCTATTGTTAAACATCCCGCCTTTGACCTGGGAGGGCTGTCCTAAGGCTGTAGTTCCTCTTCAAGGTGAGGGTTGACTACTCAAATTCACTAGTTAACATCAGTGATGCTTAGAAAATACTTGATGTTGGTTGGGTCTAGATGGTGAGGTCAGAAAGGTTATATATAAGGTCCCTCCATCTTGGGACGAAGGGGGAGACATCTTCTGGTCACTTAATCAGGATGAAGCTGTGTACCTTCAGAATCCTCTGGACGCTGCTGCGTGTAACTTATCTGAATTGTAGCCAGTAACATAGAAATAAGTGTTCTAGACATGTACTTAAAGGGCCAATGAGCCCCTTATACTGTTTTGCTCAAGGCTGTTTTCTTTCAAAATTCATTTTGGTTTGTATTGCTTCTCTATGCCCTCCCCGGGGGGCACAGAGCCTAGACAAAGACCAGGTCCCTGGTGGTGGCATCGGTTACTCCAGACTCATGGGTGTGCTCCAGGAAGGGGGTTGGCCAGAAGTAGGCACCCCAGGAGAGGCACTCAAGGCTTGGTTTTTGGTTGGGTGCAGTAAGGTGGGTGGCTTAGTGCAGGAGTGCCCCCTACTGGCCCGCCACACTGCCCACCCAGGCCAAGTGCCACGAGGAGCAGTGGGAACTGGGAGATCCACCCTGCTTGAAGCAGAGGCTGGAAGAAGAGAAGAAAGCATGGAATCCCCAGTTGCTAGTGGCAGGAACAACGAGGGGACTAGCATCCAGGTCCATGGGCTTCCAGTTGGACAGTCCTATTCTAACAGCAGCTTAGATTTAATGGGACTTCATCACTTTACTTCAAGTTGACTAACAGCAGTGCTGACAATTGTTAAGTTGAGCTAGAAGGATTCATCATCGGTCTTGCATGTCAGGAAATTTTGTTTGCCAATCAAGCTGCCATATTGGCTTACACTGTATTATGAAAAGAATGCTGTGGTGATGTATGAGAAATTCTGTTGTAATACAAATAATTTTATGTGGACTATATAATATTTAAGTGCTTTTAAACCATATTACAAAAAATAAATATTTATAGTGAAGAGAATTTTACCTGCTGTCCTTCAGTGCCCTCTGCGGTAACCATTGCTACAGAATGTGTTCCTGCAGAAGAAATGACTGCATCATGGGTGGGGACTGTGATGGTGGTGCCATCTTGTGTTACCATAGTGATAGTATTGCCAATGGCCTGCATGTCAGCCTGAGATATGTTGACCTGGAAACATAGTGCACTTTTTGCATTAAAACAAGTTTATTTTTATTTGATTGAGTCAGAATATAAATGACAAGAGAGATTTAAAATGGATTGGCATTTATAGAATAAACTCCTCCCAACTAGTACCACAATTTCTTTGTCTGAAAGTAAATGAGTAGCAAGCCAGAATGAGAAGGCAGCTTGTTCTCAACAGTCCCAAAAAATATCTTGTATGTGACTCAGCCCTTGGAGCTCCCACAGGGGCCAGGAATTTGGGGTCTGGGCAAGCATGGGCAGAGTCTGCCATGGAACAGAGCCCTCGTGGGCACCCGTGTTGGCAGGAGGTGGGGTAGGGTGGCAAGAGACCCGACTACCTTAACCTCTGTGCTGCTACTCACCACCCCATCCATGCTGCTGCTGCTTGCCTACTACCACAGCCATTTGCCCTGCTACCACCAGGTCTGGAAATGTTTCAGGAGGCTTCTTGCTGTGAGGATTTGCCCAGTGAAGCATCCCATGGTCCAGATCTGGCCCAGGGGCACAGGTGACTTTGATACCCATGAATTACTGGATTACTTTTCAATATATTCCCTTATGATTTAAATGCACTTAGTCTAGCACATCTGCAGCCTGGCTACAGAGATTCAGAAAAAAATTCTTAATTAAATTTCAAAAGATTTTCACAGACCAAAGAACTGATATATTGATGTGTTTGTCTTTGTTACCACCATTATTTTGTTTGTACAGAACTTGTATGTGGACATGTTAAAGTTAGACACCAAATATTTGAAAAATGAATAATGAAATCAGAACTAAGATTAAGAACCTTCATAAGAAAGGTTCAATCCTAAAGGACATCCCTGAGGACATGGCAACAACACTGGAGGATGAAGTCCCTTCATAGGCCATAGTAAAAGACTGGAGAGCTATATTTAAGCAAGGAAAAATCAGCACTGAGAATCGGCCATGGTGACAATATCCCAGGAACCACAGCAAAACAAGTTGATGCAGCCACGAGATAGCTATGAATAACAGAAGATTTACAGTAGTTAGACACACAGCTAAGACAGTGGGCATCAGCACTAGGTAAACGTATGTCATCCTCAGTGAAGATTTGGCCGTGAAAAGTTGTCAACAAGATGGATGCCCAGAATGTTGGGTGCTGATCAGAAAATGGTATGGCTTAAATTTCCAGAAAGTTTTGGGAACAGTTCTAAGCAAATCCAAAAAATTCATGGGTAGGATTGTGATTCAGGATGAAACATGGATCCACCACTTTAATCCTAAACAAAACAGCAGACATAGTCTTCACCTCCCAAGAAATTCAGGAAGATGACATCAGTCAGTAATGACATGGCCATGTTTTCTGAGACAGCAAAACGGTAATCATAATGACCACCTCTCAACAGGCAAGACTATCAATGAGGTGGGCTTCATTATACTCATGAAAAGTACTTGTGATAAGCCTTTGTGAATAATCACTATCAAAAGTTGAGTCCAGGAGTGCTACTTCTTCAGAACAATGGATCACTCCACACATCCCAGTTACATTTGGTCAATGTGAGAGATGTGAGAGCCAACATAATACATGCTTCCCTCCCTTCCTGTATTCCCATCTTTCAGCCTAGCAATGGGCAAAATTAAGTCTTGCCAATGAATCTGTTTTCATGGTCTAATAATTGCTATATATTTGGCAATGACTTCATGACCAAATCCAAGTACAAGCCAAGTGCAGGACTGCTTAGCTTCTGCGATCAAATGCCTTCAGTTTGGTACATTTATGTACTAATACATCTATTATTCAACTATTCTAACCAAAACACAATGGAGATTAGATAAATGTCAGCCATCATTCTGAATGTCCTCATCAGAATGGTCTTTACCATGGTGAATACTTACATGTTGTGTCCCATCCTGCGAAATAAGTGCTACTTGTTGACTAAGTCCTGATTGAGTAACTGTGGCAACCTGTGCAGAAATTACATCCTCTCCTTCCACACCTGTCACATATGTTATCTGGGAGCCCTTAAGCACATCATCACCCTGACCTATTTGATGAAACAAGGCAGAAGAATATTATACATATTGAAAATACAAATAGCTATGAGATTGAAGCTAAGAGGAAAAATAAAAGCTAAAAATAAAACACTTTCTGGCTATAAAACTGTAAATTCTGGAAAGGAAAATGGGGCGGGGGGGAAGGAACTGAAAACTTAGATCAAAATCAAATCAGACATATTTATTCCGGGGCATACTTCTTTCAACAGCAGGGAGCAAAGCAAATAAGTTCTGTGCATTGAGAAAAAAATGACATGTTTGTTTATATATCATGTTTGCTTAGTTTAGAGACAAAGAGAACATTAAAAATACCGACAAACTTTACTATGATTCTTTCAGTTACACATTAACTTCTGTACACTAGCGGTTTGATGGAAACACAATTGGCAGCTTATAAAAAGAATTATTAACTAACGCAATAAGTTTCAGAGAAGAAGCACCATTGTGTGAAAACATTATAATGGTACATTACCTTAATAAATGTTTAACTTGGACAAAAGGAAACTTCCTATTCTAATCTCTCTTTTATTAGTGTTCCATCAGAATTCAGCAATTTACTGAAGAGGTGCATCAGTGCAATCTCCCAAATACAAACAGTAAAACTGTAATCAATTTTTGTAATTAGATTAAGTCATTTGTTTAGAACTATTCAATATACAACCTCAGCACTATGCAAAATCAAAATCTGACAAATTATGTTCTCAGTCTTACAATAAGAAAATTAAATTTTCTCTATGCTCCAATCAGTCTGTTTAAAAGCACTGCAGTGTAAACAGTTTCAGTGCAATCTACCAATCTATTTAAGAAAAAAACCTACACTGGTTCCTATACATAAAAATAATTGCCAACAGGGAATACTTTGCTTAGGGATTACCTGGGGGCTAAATCCAGATCATAGCACCCTGCTTAACAGCACCTTTGACCCAAAGGCAGTATAGGGTGGCTGCCTTAATAAAGGGCACCATATTTTGGTCTCAAGAATAGCTCAGAAACAGGAGTATAAACAGGTATGGAGAGCTACTTTTTTCTTTCATTCCCCAAGGCTGAATGCCTTTAAACCACAGCACAGACTTTCATCCCTCTTTTATATACCCATAAAAGAATCTTTTAGGAAGCAAGGTAAGCATTTTAGTTAGCCTCTTGCAGGTCGTTTCAATAGAGATATTTATAGTGGTTACAACACTGGGACATATTTCTCTCTCAGCTTTGCAACTGACTTGTTTTATGATCAAGTCAATTAATCTTGCAGTGCCTGTTTGCTCATCTAACCAGTGTACCTCACTTTGAGGTTTAATTAATGTTTGCAAAGTACTTTAGGATTCTCAGATAAAAAGGCAGTAGATAACTGAAAAGTATTAATCATAAGAAAATATTTAATCTATGCTGCAATTCCGTTGGTTACAAAGAACATCAGAAAATATGTTGAATAATAATTTGGGAGGACTTACAGAAAATTCCAGTCATTGAGATATACTACACAAGTTATTGAATTAATGCTTCCTAGAGCTCTTCCTCCCACTGCCCCAATCTGCCAAAAAATATCCAATAAATTGGTGCTAAAAAAGAATCGAACCAAGCCTGAGTTGATACAAATGGTGAAAAATAAGCAACCAAGAGTATTGTGGGAATGCTTTAAGAACAGAAGGAAACAACACAGAAAACGCTATAATAAAAGATTGTCTCGCAGGGAAAAGATGGGTTGATCAAGGAAAAGGTGATATAAAGACACAGTGGACTGGACTGGATTGTAAATAATCAGACTAGCCAAGCTGACAACAGACAGAACCAAAGCACTTGTCCATCAAGTTGCTAACCCCCTTGACAAGGATGGTACTTGACAGAATTATCAGTTATGGGAGGAAATTTAGAGTCAGAGGACATAAAATATAACACACAGACCTGGAGGTGGCTCAAAGAAAGCTTCCGGTTCTTCTTCAATGGGCTCTGTGTCATTGTGTGCTGTCCGCTTGTGCATAGCTAGTGTGGAAATCTGCTTGTATGTTTTCCCACAGTGATTACAGTTGTAAGGTTTGGAATGGGTATGTACAACATGGTGTTTGTATAAACTGGAATATTCTGTAAAACGTTTATCACAGCCAGGAACTGTGCAGACATATGGCTTTTCACCTAGGTATAAAAACAAAGGTAATTTAAGAAAACTACAACCATGATGAGGAAAAAATTGGCAATATATAGAGATACCACACCCAGGCTCAGGGCAACTTGCATTGACATTTAATGACTTACCTTCATTATCAAACAAGTCAGCCTAGTATTCTCCAGTTTTTTTTCCCTAATTCAGAAGTGACCACAGTGCAGCTCAGAGTTTATCAATGCAGACTATGGTTTTCCTTCTTTTTAATATAGAGTTCTGTCAACAAAGGTAGCCATTGGAGGAGGCCATTTCAATGAGGAGAGAGCAAAACATTCTGGAATATGTCATTTTCATTTCAGACACACTAAAAAGGAAGGCAGACGTAATCTGCTCAACCATGTACAAATGACATGCAGCCATCAAAGCTCCTGACAAGGTAGCAGTGTGGTCCTCAGCTTGGCAGTGCAGTGAATTCTGCCCTATTTTATTAGTTGTTTCTGCTAACTATAGTGGAAGCCCAGTACTTTTCCTTAACAGTCAAATACGTTATTTTCTTAACTTTATTTTAATTTACTATCGATAGGAAACCAAAACCTCAGTCATCCTAGCTCCATAAAAATTCTACATCATACAAAAATTCTACTCGTACGTTAAAACAATTATGGGTAAATATAATTGATGTTCTACATTTCATATAGATTTTTTTAAAGGAACCTAAATTACAAATCCCCAAACATTTTGAAAGGTATACAATACCTTGAACTCCATAAGACTTGCCAATCTCTGCTCACTATAGAATACAACAGATATAAACATGATGGCTATAACTTTTATATCCTGCACACGGGAGTAGAGTTACTTTTGCTGACTTATTAAGGGAGCCAGATCTTTTTTTATCTGCTACCTGAGAATAGAAGTTTTAATTCTCTCTTTGGAAGGGAGAAGTAGGACGGGGTCAAAGTCCCGCAGGGAAGAATCCTAGGGTCAGCCAAGCTTAGCTGAGACTTGTGCTTTGCTGTTATTTAAGATATTAAAAAGACAAACCCCAGGAAAGGACTAAATATTTGATACAAAGTGTACTGAAATCAATGGAAGCCTTCCCACTGCCTTCAAAGACCTCTGAATCAAGCACTAGCTGTTCTGTGCTGAGAACAGGGTAAGGAAGCCAACTGCTCACAATGGTCAACAGAACCAAGAAAAGGGAAAAACAAAACTATCACAAACAGAACATATCAATATAAGGATTTATAGCTCTGTTCTAATGTGTGGCAATAACCTGCTCACAAAGAAATTGCCTGTTTACAAACAAATTGTTCTTCAAGCAGAACAACAAAATGTAACTCACGTACCTGTATGTATTCTCACGTGATTCTTATAGTTAGTTGCACTGGCAAATGCTCTCCCACATCCTGGCTCTGTACAATAATAGGGTCTTTCACCTGTATGTGTCCTGATGTGAACTTTCCTAATATTAGATGTTGTGAATGATCTGCCACAACCTTCAAATGGACATTTGAAGGGTCTTTCACCTGGAAAAAATACAAAAAGTTACAGCTAGCACTACTAAAATAGTTGATTTAATTTAAATGCCAGTCCAATCTGTTTAGGCAGCAACATATAAATCAAGGAGTGTTGGTACTGGTGCCTCACTGGGTCCATATTATTTTGGATTGCCTACATAAAAAATCATTTCCATTTGGACAAATTAGTTTTCTAGCTGGAAGGTTACCTGTTTTGAGAGAAAATGAGAATTTTCAGAATCTGTATGAAGCAGTGTTTATCACCAGTACTCAAACACGCCAGTATGCAGCAACTGTAGATCTGGACATAAAATCTGCCACCGGTTCTGGAACATTATATCAACAAAATCCATAAGACAGGGAAGGCCATCTGGACATCTGCAGCCAAGTGTCCTGCCAAAACTGTCTCCACCAATAATGGCTATTGTGATAACCATACTTTTGTACTAATCTTAAATATTGCACAAGGGATAAGAAGAATTAATGGCAAGGCACATAGGAATTCAAGACTGCAGCAAAAGAAAAGTACTTGGTTATAAGTTTTGGATCACATCTCTCCTTAAGCAGATGTACAGGCATTTAATCTGGTCTTTTGTAGCAAAGAAATATGTCCTGGGAGTCTCTCATTGATAGAACATTGGATCAATGGATCAACAGATCTTTCCAGAAAAGCATTCATGATTTGGTTAGTGCATATCTGTTTCAGAAATCACTGCTGAGGTGTACAGCCAGTGAGGTCATCCCATATTGGTGACACCACTTCTAGAGCTTGATAAGTTCTTGGCAGAGAAGGGATTCAGAATGTCTTTGTTTGTTTGTATGGTATACTGCATGTGTTATTTATCACATACAGGAACATTATACAAATTAGTCTGATGGCTACCTAGCTTCACATAGCTTCAGATCATTGTGAAGCCATGTACCTTGCATCTGCACATGGTTCAGGCAAAGAACTCAACCTGTTCCTGTAGCATCCATGTTAAGCATTATATCTGGCAGGTGGGGGAGCAGAAGGAGATAACCCTTCTGCATTCAATGGCCCCAGCAAGCTCTTTCTTCATAGTAAAAAACAAAACAGGTGTACAAGCCTCTTCTCCTTGCAACACTGGTGGCATCTCCCTTGGGCTCAAAGATGAAGCAATGAATCATTTCTGATTGAAGATTTATACAAGAAGGGTACCTGAAGAGCAGTAGCATAATTATGGCATGCTAATCAGAGCAGCTGCCCCAGGCACCAACTTGGGAGGGATGGAAAAAAACACTGTCACCATGGCCACACAATTATACTGGCGGCACAACAGCAGCCGGAAGTCACCACTGCTTGCATGTCACAACTGCCCTGGGCATTCAGCTGCATTATTATGCCTCTGCTGAAAAGGGAAAGAGAAGGAACACAAATATGGCAGTAAAGAAAGGATGTGGTTGAGATGGCCACAGTTATGATCAAGAACACCCTGCTGTCTGATATTTTGACAGATCAAACCTGGTGGACAGCTTCTGAAGGCAGTGCTCCCAAATGTCCTGTCACAATTGATGATGTGCTGCATTACTAAAGAAGAAGAGGGGTTAGCAACCTCCTTTATATTTTGATTTTTTCTTGGCTTGATATTGAGGTTGCCTGATTATAGAGCAGTCTGGGATTGAATGGTGCAGTTGAAATATGGGCTGGGGCATAAAACTCCAAGATGATCTTTAATTATAGATGTCATCATGTGGAACTTTCCCAAGGTGTCATCCTGGTTAGGAAATCACTCATGACATGTAAGGCCTAGCATTGACCACATGAAGCTATATAAAGGTAGAGTATAACTTTCCCCCAAATGCAT
>NW_017729025.1:134990862-134999400 GCF_001723915.1 Gavialis gangeticus
AATGACAGTTATACAGATAAATGAAGGCCAGTGAGAAGTGGTTTATTCCATTCAGATTTTTCAGAAGAGCACTCTCCCTCAAGAGTTGTGTGTCTAAGAAAAACAAGAGATGGCCCAATGCATCTTGTGTAAAACTAAGGAAGTGATGCTCCCACTCTACTCAACCCATATGGATCTTTGTCTTGGAGGATACTGTCACTCAACTGCCATCTCTCTAGGACAGTTGGGATTGAAGTGAAAATAGAAATACTTGATATCTCAGTAGGCATTACTGTGACTGAAGGCCAGCTAAAGGGATTTAGCTGCATCAAACAGACCCTCATTTATGGGAAGAGCAATCCTGCTGAACAAAAAGCTAACAGAAATGTCAAATACCGTGTGATATTTTTCCGATATCCATTGTTGGGAAGGGTATGAACTTGTAAATAGGGCAAGACCCTCACCATTTTGACCTATAACAGGTTTTCTGGATTAAAAGCTAATTAAAATTAAAAGAAGATTAAAGCACTCAGAGAAGAAAATCACTTCTTTATTGGAAAGCCAAGCCCAAGAGCTGGGCATTATTCAATCAAGGTGGCATGAGGATACAGAGTTATGTCTAGGAATAAGAACAGAGAACGTACTGACACCCCCGGAAGGGAAGGTGTAAATGACTTCTGGGTCATGGACAGTTCCTCCCAATTTCCCTGTGGGGCACTTCACTTTTATAACATGGTTCCTTGCTAATTTGATATTGTTGTGGTGATTGGTTAATCTTGTTTCTTCTGAAGCAGGGCTGACCACACATAATCCCTCATGGTCTGCATGTGGCCCCAAAAGATTCATGTGCAGCCTGCAGGTTCTCATCCAGCTCTCACTCCCCCCATGGCTGTGGTTGTAACAGCAGCTGGAATCTCCTCTTTCCTCCAGCTGCCCCTTCCTGCCTTTGCCCTATGGGGCAGGCCAGTGAAGCAGTGTGGAGAGCTGAGGGTGAGTCTGGGACCATGTAGGGAATGTGGGGGGGAACCAGGGCCACATTCACAGGGTATTGCACCAGCACAGTGCAGTGGGGGAGAAATTGTGCTTGTGCAGTACAGTGGGGGGTTGGGCGGGAGCATTGGCATGGCATGTGGCCCCCACTGGTGTGGCCTGCAGTGGCTTACAAGTTGGTCAACCATATTCCAAGGGGTCTTTTGCCTTCCACACAGGGAAAATTGTGTGAATGCAAAAACAGGGTCTGAAGGATTGCTGACATTATCTTTCCTAACATTTGTATTATATCTGGTGTTCCAGGCAGAAAAAATGCAGCTTTTCGTAAACAGCAATAGCTTGTGACAGTTTCATCATTAGTGATTGTTATGATTCTGGATATTTGACCTACTGATTTCTGAAATAAAGTGCTTATTCTATACTTTTAGCAAGGAAAAAAAATAATTTGCAGAATAGCTCCTCTCTTAGCAAAATGAAAAAGGTTTGGTTACACAAGATAAATTCACCTATGGCAAGGCCTAAAACAGGCAAAAGTCCTCATACCAGGATCTTATTTACACTGACTTCATCTCCAGAGTCTCCACAATCTTCACAAGGAGATCTTGGAATGATTTAGAATCCTTGGACTCCCCCTACAAGGATACCTTTTTGCAAAGTTTCTTTGGTGGTAATAACGGGTGCTGGTGTTGCCCCTCCACTACATTTGGTTCCCTTGGTGCTCTTACACAGATGATCTGACTACCAGAGATGTTGGCAAAGAGAGTGATCTCTTCCCCAAATGTGGTGAAGACCAGCTTCCTGATGCATTTAATTGTGGATCCCACTAACCCCAACATGGTGGTACATAGGATAAGTAAATTTGTCCACTGGGTATTAACTAATCCAGAGCCAATCTTGAAGAAGTGGTGATGGCAAATCCCTGAAGTTGAACTTTTACCTTTCCATGGTGTCAAGTACTGACCTCATGATTCTATGATTCTTATGGGACAAGGGGGTTCAATACTCAAATGGGGCAAACATATACACTGTTCATATTTTTAAAAGTCATTGTGAAATGCAAGTGCTTCATACACTTCACGCATTCATCAGCTGTAGTGCCAAAAATGAGCCTATAACCAGTATCACATGGATCATTTTTATATTAGTTGAACTTCATTTTAAAAAGTGAAGAAAGCACCTTTTCCAGATAAAAAAACCTGAAATGTTAGTTTATTTCTTTAGCCCACTAATGGCAAATTAAGTATCAACATGGCTGTCCTTTTTAATCTGTTGTCAACTTTAAACACAGCACTTCAGGATAGTAAACTTCTGCTGTCAAACTCATTTGCAATATAATGCTACCAGAAAGGTACACTAAATAATGAACATGACCTCTGCTTTGTAATTTATATTAGCCTATTTTAAAGACCACACTGATCTCTTTTGAAACCCTTAAAAAATACCAGCTTCCTTACATGCTATTATGTTGTATTTTCACATTTGTTTGTACTAAGTGCTATCCAACTTCTGTTCTTTTTGCCACAGAAAAGACTTGGAGAACTCTTGAAGGAATCAATTCATCCCATAAGTAAAAATTAAGCACTCTAAAGACAGAAGTAAAATAAATAAAGCTGTAAGAAAGACATTATCTCCCAACGAACTCCAAAGCAGTTAACTTTTTGGCAGAGGAAATTGTATTTCACTCCTTAGAACAGCTGTTCCAGAAAAGTTTGTCAGTTTACTGCCAAAAGAATATGTGCCGTTTTTAAGCACACATGCCTTGATGTGGCGTTACCATGGTGCCTATAATCCTTCCTTGAACAACCCACATCAGGTTACAGGTAGAATAAAAAGGAAAGTTGGAGTTAGACCCACCCAGCAACAGATTTCCCTTAAAGTCGGTCTTTTTAATTTAAATTAAAGGATGCCTGCAGGAATGTCACACAACCTGTTTGTGAACCCAGCTCTTTGTTTTTCTAATCTAACTGTGGCAGAACATAGCTGCTTTAAAAACTGATAACACAGTCTGCTGGATTAGCTAGTCTAGGTGGCTGAGGATAACTCTAACAACAGAAACAGAGAGTAAATTAGAGTTCTTCCCCTGAACAAGACCTATGCCCTTCCAGCTACCAGAAACCATCACTGATACCTAGAGATAACAACCTCCCATATTATCAACCTCTCTGCTCTTAGTTTTGAAACGGACTGCATCAGGCACTAAAAAAAAGTGTATGTTTAGGGAAGGGCTAGAATACCTTATGCAAGTGGTAGTGTTAGATATTCCAGGAATTATACAAGAGACAAGGATTGTTCGGGCGTAACATCTTTTATTAAACTAAATGCATGTTTAGAATAAACTTAGATAAACTTTTCAATGCAAGATGTCTCTCAACATGCCTGATGCAAGACTGGAAGATTAGATGAGTAGCAATAAAAAAGAGGGTCTAGAAAAGAACTAGAAGTAGGAAAAGAAAAATCAATTCAGACTAACGTGGAGAGGGGTTGCTAGGTAGGTGCTGGAACTGTCATTAGCGGACAGGAAAAGAAAAAGTTCAGTCTTTATTGAAAGGGTTGAGGAACTCTGGATATACCTACGTTAAAAATTGCAACACCTAGTGTTGCAACCTCCAGCCACACACAGAAAGGGGCAAGAGGAGGGAAGGAGTGTCGGGGAGGCAGATCGAGTCCCCCATGGTGAGAGAGGGAGAGGGTGTGGGGCACACGCTGCCCAGTTGGGGCAGGGCGTGGGCACAATACAGAGCTACAAGCGGTTTGTCTGGGGCCATGAGGCAGGAAGGGGGTGGCTCCAGCCGCTAATGCTCCCTGTGGGAATCAAGGAGGGGCATGTGCCCTCTGGGCTGCCGCAGCAGGCTGGGGTCAGAGGCGGTGCCAGGCTCTTCTCGGTGGGCAGGGGAGGAGCTGGGCCACAGCTGTGTGCAGGGCGGGTGGCAGTGGCACTGGGAGGAGATGGTTTGGGGAAGGGGGCTACTGCAAATTTTGGGGTGGCTGTAGCCCACCCTGTAGTTCCCCCTCCCAGTGCCACTGCCGCCCAACATGCGCACAACCCCAGCCTAGCCCCTCCCACTGAGAAGAGGTTGGCGCCACCCCCAATCCTAGCGGCAACCTGCCCTTGCCCCGCACAGATCCAAGGGAACGTGACCCTCCATGCTTCCCTTGGGGTGCACCAGCAGTGGGAGCTGTCCTCCCTCCACCACCACCCCGGATGAGCCGCTCATGGCTCTGTCCTGCACCTGCCCCTGTTCCAGCCCTACCCTCACTCCCTGCCTCACTGTGGGAGCCTCAATCTGCCCCTGCCCCACCCGTTTTCCCCCACAGACTTACCAGCTGGACACTGCTTTCCAAGCTGCCGGGCTGCGCACAAGCATGCAGCATTTATCAGCAACATTATCGGCCACATTGGCCAAAAAAAGTCAATTGCCGATAATGTTAATTTTGCTTTAATCGGTGCCAATATGATATGAACCAATGTATTGGTGCACTTCTAATTAATGTCCCTTTTATTGTTGTAGATCTCAGAAGCAAAGGAGTGCACACAGGCTACTGACAATCCCTATTCAAATAAATAGAGGGATGATGGATGCTTGTGTATGCGTCCACAGAGGGTTTGCATGAGGATAGGAGCTGTTGTCTAGACTTGATTTTCATTGTTTTTCAAGTGACCATTTCATGGAGAACGCAGAAGAGGTTTTTTTTTTAATGCATCTGAAATAAAAATCTAGACAAAACAAACAAGAAAATAAGAGAGAGCATGGCTGTTGTAAATGCTCCTCATACCTGTGTGGGTTCGGATATGTTTCTGCAGGTCTCCAGAGGTCTTGAACGACTTAGTGCAGTTCTCCTCTGTACATCTATAGGGCTTCTCCCCAGTATGTGTTCGGACATGACTTTTTAATCCATAGCCTTGAACACAGTTTTAACAGAAGGAAGGAAGGAACAGAAGAAAACAGAACAGAAAGGAAAACCCAAAACTTAGATATTACAATACTGTATGATTAAAAATACATCAGTCAGAAAGCATCACGTCACACAAAAAGCCTGCAAAGAGCCATGGGGAGTGGGAGGAGGCTGATCAGGCAGGGGGCACCATGTGTGTGCATGGACATGCACATGGCAGCCAGGCAGCAGTGGACAGGCGGTGCTAGGGCTGTCCTGGGGGGCAAATTGGAGAGACCACCCCGGGCTCTGCGCTTTGGGGGGCCCCGCGAAGCCGGCCGGAGTGGCCACGGTGACTCTTTGCTGCTGCCGGCTTCACGTCCAGCCGCTTAGCATCCCCACCCACCCCCCAAATCTGCCGCCAACTTCCTTGCATCTGGGGATGGGCTCCACACAGGTTGATTTGCCCTGGGCCCCGCACCCTACTTGGATCATCTCTGGGTGGTGCAATCACCTATCCTGGAAATCTTCAAGAGGATACTGAACAGTCACCTTGCTGGGGTCACCTGACCCCAGCTGTCTTTCCTGCCTAGTGCAGGGGGGGCTGAACCTGATGACCTTGCAAGGTCCCTTCCAGCCCCTTACAATCTATGAATCTAAGACAGCAGGCTCCCACAGCTCCCTCCAGGTAAGTTTATGTGGAGGTCGGTCAAGAGGGGGTAGGGAGGAGGGGCACAGGCCACGTGGGGGGAAAGGAGGCACTACCCACACACTGGGGCAGGGGACTGGCATATAACAGGGCTGCTCAGTGCCACAAATCAGCAGGGGGAACAGCCACAGCTGGACCCTCATCCTGGGGACCAAAGGGGGAGCTCTGATTTTCCATGATAAAAAACCCAAATATCATACGCCAAATTTATAGGTATTCAGAATTTATTTTATTATAATAATTGAGGCACTGGTAGGCTTCCAAACTGCTTTAAAATTGTAAATATATCAATAAAGCATTGTGTTCAACTGACACCTATATATATAGTGGTGTGTCATTTTAATCAAGGAAAATGTGGATTTTGGGGTTTTTAATCAGAGAATTTGGGATTTTTAACTCAGAGAATTAAACAGAGAAAACCAGGATCCCTGGTGATCAGAGACTTAGATACCCTTATGTGTAGACAGCTAGTTGAGCCTTGATATTTTCCCCTCATTAGTGTGGTTACTTTTGTTTCACATCAGAGACTTCTGTTCATAGCATAAAACTGATAACAGAATGCTAGATTGCACATTTTCCTTTTTCTTCCTCTCTGTTTCATTACATTCCCGCTTCAGTTGCATTCAAATACCCTTTCTTTTCCATAGTCCTCATTTCATCTTCAAAGAGCATTAGCTGAAAATCTGTCTGTTTCTATACAATTCATATACATAAATAAATGACAAGAAGTGCTTTGGCACAGCAGTTTAAAAACTGCATTATTGACCTTACTTCTTACATAAGAGACAGACAGTAACCAATATTACCTGTTGCAAAAGCTTTGCCACAGCCAGGATGTTCACACTGATATGGTCGATCTCCTGTGTGTGACCTCTCATGCACCTGTTAAAAAAATATCCAACACACCATTGTCATAAAGCTGTTACTTGATTTCTCCAATACAAAAATTATTTCACTCTCAGACACTAGCAGTTCCATTTTTCCTTCTGGAATTTACTCTGCCAGAAGCATCCTTACTTAACTAGAGATGCAGATTTAAAGAAGTAGGATGACAACATATACTGAGAATTAGTTATGTTTGTTTTCACTTTCTGATCTAATAGCTCTGGTCAGTTTTACAGAAACAGGTTTCTGTAAACATGCGCAGGCCAGCCATCCAATAGGTAAAACAGTGAAACTGATGGTAATTTGACTGATTGTATGTGTGCCTCAAAGTCCACTCTCCACCCTAACCATCTCTCAACCCCCACAACCACTCTGCATGAGACTTCTGGCCAGCCTTCCACCACAGCATTAGACCCACACAGAGTCAGAGACTAACTGCCTCTAGACTGGTGATTTTCAGCCAGGATGCTATGACACCCTGGGGTGCTGTGAAGATCCTTTCAAGGGTGCCACAAGGTGTTATACAATGTAAGCACTGTTAGGTTTACAAACCTGATTCACATGATAAACTCAGGAATCCAGTATTAAAAAAATTTCACCCTGTCATGGTCTTTCTGAGTTCTTTATAACAGAAGAACTGTTCTATTAATCTTCTGTTGTCAAAAATTGACTGAAAACTCACAGCTGGCATTTTCCAAGGGGTGCCTCGAATCTACTGAGAGGTACCTTGAGTCTGAAAAAGTTGAGAACCATTGCTCTAGACTGTGCTGCACTGCAACGGAATCCAACTGTACCCTGCCTCCACCTGAAAGCTATTAACCCAGACATTTCTCTACACTTTTCCTGTATCAGAGCTGAGCCCTGGATTAAGAAACGGAACAAGGGAGTGGGGAGGCAGAAAAGACCAGATGTTCCAGATTATTTTTTCAAATATTTGATCACTCTAAAGAATTAGACGTTGCAATAGAGTAACGTTATACATCACAAGATGGGAAACTCTGCTGTATTATGTATAAATGTGAATTGCACTGTCAAATAAATCTCATTTTAGCTTTCAAATACTATTGGTTATTTTGATGAAAAAAGATACTCTCTGTGATGTTGCCAACACACGAGCCTAATATAAAATGCTGTACATCTGTTTCCATCATGCCTTGACAATCAGAAGAATAAACTTTGTTCAACCTTATTTCCTGCTGATCTTTCCTGTACTCAGCTGTAATGATTTTTGTTTCACACATGCTCTATGCAGTGTTTCTCAAAATTAGGATCCAAAAATCTCAAAATTTTCATTACATAATATGTTGGACAAACTGAGTACTTGGGGCAGACAGACTACTAACTGATAGAGATTTCAGTGTACTATATTTATGATAAAATAATGACACTGTGCCTGACTTAATGCACACTTCCATTATTTTTGCTCAGATACTTTTAAGGAAGATTTACAAAGCACCAGATACTCATTAAGACTTCTTACCTTAAGATGATGAGCTGTTGTGTACAATTTCCCACAGCCATCATATTCACAGCGAAAAGCTTTCTCTCCACTCTGCTGAGATTTAGCAGTCACTCTTGTGCCATGTCCTTGCAAGACAATCTAGAATAAAACAAATACCACAATATTAAAATTAATTTAGTCATGATTATAATCAATTGGACAAATCTTGTTTTCAAAAGAATTTATCCTGATTAAAGGTGTTTCTGAACACTGGCAGCTTGATCTGCCTGACAACTCCAGTCAGCAACAAATATGCATATTTGTATCTTCTGAAGTGATGCTGAACTGACAATGAAATATTAATAGGTTTAAAAATACACAGCCAATTTGATGTAAGTTAAAGAATTCCTGCATTCACTGATTCTTTTCTTGCAGTCTACTTTCCCCCAGGGTGTTGAGGGAGCTAGCTGGGGTTATTGCGGGGCCCCTGGCACAGCTCTATGAGCGATCGTGGTGCTTGGGCCAGGTGCCAGATGATTGGAAGGTAGCAAATGTGGTCCCCATCTTCAAGAAGGGGAAGAGGGAGGACCCGGGTAACTATAGGCCCGTCAGTCTTACCTCAATCCTGGGGAAACTCTTTGAGAAGATCATCAAGGAGCAC
>NW_017729025.1:134999657-135004289 GCF_001723915.1 Gavialis gangeticus
TTTAAGAAGAGGCTGGATGCCTACCTGGCTGGACTCGTTTGAGTCCCGTTTCTCTTTTTGGGGTTTTTTGTTGTTCTCCCGCCCTGGCGGGGGGTCGGGCTAGAAGATCTACTAGGTCCCTTCCGACCCTTAATCTATGAATCTATGAATCTATTCCGCCGAATTCTCTCTTTGAAATGCCCTTTGAGTTTCATTTTCCATTACTTTTTAAAGTAATACTCCCAATTTGCCTTTTAAAATAAAACATTAAATATCAGGTGGCCTGAATTCAACCTCAGTTCACTTAAAAAAAAAACAAAAAAAAAAAAACTCTAGGAAGTTTTGTACAACCCAATATTAATTCATATAGACTTTTTTAAAAACGTATTTCCATGAAAATAGTGACCTAAACCTTCCCCAGCAGTATTTGTAACAAATCCTGCTGCAACAAATTATTGCATAAGGACAAAAACATGACATTGATTAACAATCTACAATTAACAAACAAAACTAACTAGACCTTCTTGGCTGCAAGTCATTTGAGGATACCTGTTGTACAATTTTTTGAAGCAACCAAAGAACACTGCCACAGCATCTAGATAACAATAGCCTTTCACAGCCCAACTCAAGAAAGTCAGACAGGCTGCTGACAGACGTAGAAAAAAAGCAGCGCTTTTCTGGAAGAGGAAGCGCATTACTTTGACCCGGCTCCCCAGCACCTGTAAAGATTGGGTGCTTCGGTGGGGCTTTTTGGTGCTTTTCTCTAATAGCTGATTCAGTCAACAATTAGAGAAAAGCACCAAAAAACTCTACTGAAGTGCCCAACCTATACAGACACTGGGCCAAGTCAAACTACAGTAAAATCTCTGTTATCCAGCATGAGTGGGGAATGCCGGGTGCTGGTTATGTAAAAACTAGCCAACTGCCCATCAAGAATGATGGGGGGCGGAGGGAGGGGGCTGGGATGGAGTGCTGCCACCTAATGCCCCATGCTGCTGCTGTTCTGCCTCTTGCAGGGAGCAGGGTGGTGGAGCCAAGGGCAGCAGTTCCCCCACCCTTTGTCCAGTCCTCGGTGTGGCTTCAGAATCATGGTGGTGCTCCCCCACACTTGGAGCACTCTGACTGGCTGTTTCCGTAAGCCAATCAGAGTGCGAATAAAGTGTTACAGACAGACAGGCTTAGTCTTTTATAATATTAGAATTCTGGATATCTAAAAATACTAGAGTGGTGGGGAAGGGGAGCTTGCACACAGTGGCAGTGCAGGATGGTGAATGGTGGCAGTGGC
Organism: Gavialis gangeticus; assembly: GCF_001723915.1. Classification (NCBI taxonomy): domain Eukaryota; kingdom Metazoa; phylum Chordata; order Crocodylia; family Gavialidae; genus Gavialis; species Gavialis gangeticus. The sequence goes on from NW_017729025.1 coordinate 135,000,922, forward strand.
GCAGGATGGCTGCATGTGGCTTGCACATGGCGGCGCAGGGTGGCACAATGCCAGTTAATAAGAATATTTTGGCTAGCAGAATGCCAGATAACAGGGATTTTACTGTAATGTGATGCCTCTTCTGGGCATGTGCTGTGCTCAGGGCAGGGGCGCACCAAGCTGAAAGTAAAGCACTGTTTTGTTTTTTTCCACTTCTGTAAGCAGCCATACAGTCCAAAATGAATAGATGTAAAAATGTTAGTATGGTAACTCACTAAACCAATTTCTTTCTAGGTGGGTCCAATTGCTGGCCAAGAGCATTTCTCCTAAAATACAGGACTATGTATTTCAAATTATTTCCTCTAGAACCTTTCTTAAGGAATCTTTGGTTAAGATGCTCCCAGTTAACCTAAAACTGTTCTTAAGACCCAGGCTTTAGAGTTGAATGGGGTATCTGAGTGGGACTTGACATACTTCAACTTCAGTTTTCAGCACATGAGTTTCTCCTGAATCAGTGAGCATACAGAACCTTGTGAATAACCCCCCCCAGTAATTATTAGTACTCTTGGACCTGCAGCCTGCATATCACTTATTACAAAATCTGTAATAAACACTTACTATATAACATGTATATTACAAAGAGAAATTGTGCATCCAGTTTCATGACCTTAGTAGACGACCACTATTCCAATGAAAAGTGCACTTAAGAGAATACCTTTTCATTTGACTGCCATACAGAGTAGCACCAACAGGAATTATTTAACCTTAAGTCAAACTGGTCGTATATTTGTAAACCCATATTTCATCGTTACTTCCACATCACCGCAGCAGATAAAATATGCATACTTGTTGCCAATTTGAGATGTCAGGCAAATTGAGCTGTGAGTATTCAGAAACACCTTTAAATAGATACATAAGCAATAACTCTGCTAATGTGATGAACTGTATTCTTCAAACACAGATTAAGACCTATACATTATTAAAGGATTTACAGGGATATAGATGAGAAAGAACTTATAATAAATGTAAAGATTTAAAAATAACTCTCCCCCAGAGTATCATTAGAATCAAGTCAGAAATGATGTGGTTGCCTAGTTAAATTACGATCCAAGAAAGCACCTGCCTTCCCATAACACATGCAGCGAGATGCACACAAACTTATTAAATTGAAGAGTACCAAGAATTTAGCACTAATTATCATGCAAAAAGACAAATGAAGTTCTTATGCAAACATCTTTGGAAGATTATCATCTCTAAAGAAAAGAGGAAACTAGAGCATTAGAACCGGTATCAGAGGAACATTGAAAATAATGATAATTTTGTAACATGAAACTTCTTCCCTCACAATAGCCTTAAATTGAAGTAAAAAGGTAACTGCAGAGGAGAGCATAGCCATAATATGTACATGCAAACACAGCTGTAACACAGGAGCGGAACAATAGGGGTGACAAAGAAATCTATAAAGGGTGTGTGTGTGCGCATGTGTGTGTATTTCAAGTATATTATTCTTGCAAGCAGATGGGCATCTTCTGCTTGAAAAGAAAAGCATTTATAGCATTAGAGATTCATTTGCTTATATCTGTTCTTTTGTTCTCACACATACAATTCATGTTAGGATTTACAAGGAGGCTTTGTGTTCTTCTATGGTGTGAAACTTAACCTCATGACTGTTCTGTAGTATGACATCTGTTCTGTTCTTGTGTTACAGAAGACTGAGAAAAAGCAGTATATATACTTATTTAATACTAAAGGTAAAGCAGAAGTAAGATACAGATTCTTACGAAGATCTTAAAATTATAATGAAAATTATTTTCTCTGAGAGATAACATGCCTGAATCCAAAGAAAATTCAGGTCAAGATTTCCAAAACTGAATAGTGATTCTAGATGTTCAAGTAAAGATCCCCTAAGGCAGTGATTCTCAAGGAGGGTGCCATGAGACACTGGAGTACTGTGAGATTCTTTTAAGGGTACTGCACAAAATTGGCACTGTTAGGCCTTCATACATCTGCACATGATTCACAAGATAAACAGATCATTCATAGCATCAAAAACATTTCTGACTTTTGATTTTCCTGAGTTCTTTGCAGTGGGAGAAATGATTCTATTATTTTTCTATAGTGAAAAGACGAGTGAAAGCTACAAGAGGTGCCTTCATTCCAGCAAGGTATTTTTGAGGCTAATGAGGGGCGCTTTGAGTCTAAAAAGGTTGAAAACTACAGTCCTGAGGCATGCTATACATGAGAAGAGGTCAGAGTACACTGAGGTCTGGCTCACCTAAACTGGCATATGCTCCCTCATGGGCCATACCCAGTCTGTGTACAAACTGGAACCAGACCCATTTCACACTAACGAAGGACTTGTGATTAGATGACGATTGTAGTTTCTTCTCTTTACTTTAACAGGTTTTCTGTTACACTCAGGCAGTACCAGTCAAGTTTGTATCCTGCTCTCCCTGGAGCTTTCACATTCTGATAGGGGAATATACTTGTTCCCAATGGCAAGGCAAGAAGAAGTGTTAATATCCATTTTCTTTTTTGGAGTACATTCCAACAACATGTCTATGGACAATCTTAGTTACCTATACAACTACTCTCTCCTTCTTCCTCTGATGTAGCAGAAGTCAAGCAGAGGAATTTTGTGAAACTGCAATAGAGAGGCTACTTCTCAGAGCACTTTGGCTTACATAAAAGCTGCTCCTGTGGAAGTGATGGGAAGGAGCTGAGAAGGGTTGTGCCCCTACCTCCTCCATACAATGATAGGTCTGATTCAAAAACTTGAATTTAAAAAATGTAAGGGATAACTTAGAGAATGTACTTCAATTGGGTTACCATACACCCAGGTTTTCCCAGACATGTCCTTTTTTTTGGACCCCTGTGCTGCATCTGGGTGGGTTTTTAAAATAAGAGCAAATGTCTGGGTTTTCTGCTCTCCCAGGCTGGGTGCTTGGGGCTGGGAACAGTGGGCAAGTTGATTGGCTGTCAGGGGTTATGTGCTCCCTGTGAGAGCTCCGCCAAACCAATGAGAGAGAGAGAGAGAGAGAGAGAGCGCGCGCACATGCAGGCATGTGCAATGAGGAAGCTGCTTGGGCAGCAGGGCTGGGGGAGGCAAAGGCTGTGGGTCGGGAGTGAGGGGCATCCACAAGAATGGAGGGCAGGGCAGGGGGCTGCAGGTCGGAAGTGAGGGGCACTGGCAGGGCTGGGGGGCAGGGCAGGGGGCTGCAGGTCAGGAGTGAGGGGCACTGGCAGGGTTGGGGCACAGGTCAGAAGTGAGGGGCACGGGGGACAGGACGGGTGACTGGGTTGGGTGTTCAGGGCACTGGCAGTGGCAGGGGACTCAGGGTCAGAAGTGAGGGGCACCAGCAAGGGGTGGGGGGCAGGGTACTGCTGTT
>NW_017729025.1:135004584-135026075 GCF_001723915.1 Gavialis gangeticus
GGGAGTGAGGGGCACTGGCAGGGCTGGGGGGGTGTGGCTTGTCAGTGAGGGGCAACAGAATGGGCAGGGGCAGGGTACTCTGCCCCCCACTTCTCCCCCAACAGGTGTCCCCTTTTTTGGACCTGGAAATATGGTAACCCTAAATTCACAACCAAATACAAATTTTCTTTCACACAGTTGTCTATGAGAGCCTCAAGGGCCACAGATAGGGGACAGCTCCCCTAGAATATTTGAAAAATGTTGGTGCTAAGATATAACCAAATTAGACATCTTAGAAATGATACCACAAAAAAGTACAACCAAATTAAGTCAGGTCTCTTCAGAGAATGAGAAGTAAGGTAGTATATTAAATTGTTTTCAGCATCCATCCTTTCCTCCAATTTGCTTTTGAAAATCAACTGCCCTGATTCACTCTTCTTTATGAAGGAGCTCTCAAGGAGAAAATAACATGGCAGAATACTACTCAGCTGCACATGCCTTCTTATTCATGGTCAGATATGACTTTAGCATAATAATTTGTCATTTATGTTGATAAAATGGTTTCATGCATGCTGTGCTCTGAAATCTGCTACCAGTTGTCAGCAAGGTTTATAGACAATTTGTGCCAGAGGGCAGGAAAGAAGAAATCTAGAGCACTGAAGTCATATGGTGCATGAGTGACAACCCTCTGCAGCTACAATAAGGACTTTTGAGATGTTTCTGCCAAGGATGCATCAGAGAAGTAGAAAGGGCTCTTTGCACTCCAGGCCTGAACAGTGGAAGAGTTGAGTTCATGGCAGTAGACAATCTAATGTAATCTGTTATCCATACAGTATCACAATTCTCTCTCTGTGCAGAAATTTTCTTTTTACTTTGTGGGACAAAATCTTGAGTAATTTTAATCAAGTTCTCTGCCAAATGAGATTCAGTTCTAAATCCATCTGGCCCAACCTGGCTTTCCAAAGAATTTACAAAGAGTATTTGAAAGACCTCCTCAGACGATAGCCTGAAATTCTGCTTTCACAGGAACAGGCTAGACATTCCTCTTTAATAAGGAATCCTCTGGCATATTTAAATCATGATCCCATAAATCATGTAAAAAAGGAAAAACAAAGTCTTTTTTGATTCAGCAAGAAAGATTTTGTTTTCCCCCCCCACACTTCTTCTGCGCTGTTATTATAAATCTCTCTATTTTTGTTTCTTTTACTCATGACCAGGGATTCCAGTTTTCCATTTGCCAGGGAAAAACGTGGACTCAACAGTTTCCTGCTACCTACCTAAAATGCAGCAATGTTGCACAGCAACTGGCGCCATTTCTGTTCTTTTATTTTTGCTGCAGTTTTTGCCTCTGGCCAATCAGCACTGGGGTGGGGGGAGGGTCAGGGAAAAATGCAGATGTTTATGCTTTTTAAATTGAGATGTTTTTGCTTTTTTTCCCCATGGAAAACTAGGATCCCTTCCCATGACTCTTTAAAGTTCAAAAGCAACTTTTCCCTTTGTCTTAATTCTTTAACAAAAAAGCTTGTAAACAGAAAGATAATATCCCCACCAGATTCTGGCATGTCGTGCATTGGTGTAGAATCTAGTTCTGGGCTCTGGCTTCATAAATTTTGTCTCGGTTCTCCCACTGTCCTTAGGATTTTTGAAAACCTGCCTTTTCAAAAAATTTTTAAAATTAAAGTAGCACTAAGAAGGCCAGGAACTTGTTTTTTTCAAGGAAACTTGAAATTCTGTGCTGCTTCTTTAAGGGCTAATTAGGGGTAACAGTCTCATCTACCAGTCCCTTCGCCAAATCTGAGAGAGAACTAGAATCCTCTGACAAAGGAATGGAAAACTATAAGAGTGACTGGGGAGCGTGCTTGGAGGCATATACACAGCCCCCTAAGGAAAAGGGTCACCACTTCATTATCATCTGCAATACTGCTGGATCCCAGCCAACTAAAAGAGCTCTATTAAAATACCCAAGTTTTTTAATGTAATAATTTTCAGGACAAAAATTAAAACATTATGTCAATTTGCTAATCCTGTGACTTACTCTTACAAAGGGAGAAATACAGCCTATCTTCACAGACCTGGAGCTAGAATAGTTCAGAGCTAAATAATTGTTCTCGTTCTAGCTGTTATGGAGACAATGACTGTAGATGACTTTTGTGATAAAAAAACATTGGGCATAAAGGGGACAAAGAAAGTAAATACATAGGCAATCCAAATGCATGGTATAGTATAACATACCTGCATTTTTTTATCTTGTTCATTTTCACCTATCATTCCTGTGCCACTAACACTTTCACTTCCATCAATAGACACCTAAAAGGATATAAAAACAAAAATATTTAGTGGTTGTTTTTACTCAGTACATAAAACAAAGAAGGACTGAAATGCTGAGGAATGGTGGGCTCATTCATTCCACACTTTCATTCATTTTACAGTTTTTCTTTTTGCTCTTGGAACTCAGTTCTTATACTACATGTTAGTTCCCAAGAAATGTAAAATTCCACAGATATAACCTATGTTATAACAGCTTTAAATAATAAGCAGAATTCTGAGCTTCCCAAGTCATACTGATGAGCAGGGATCTTGGTTTTCCCTGATTAAAAATAAATAAATAAATAAATCGCAAATTCTCTGAGATGACCCCCCCCAAATCCATGATTAAAATTAAAGCCCCCCACATCCCTGCTGGTGCCCCTTCAATTGATTCATTCTAGAATACATCCTATTTCAATGTTTGTTTTTTTAAGTGCATCTTTTCCTCTTATCCTGCTTAATAGCAGGATCATTTTTAATACCACTGATCCCTCTACTCTTAATAAGTATCTTAATGAAGAAGCTGCTATCTCAGATACTTCATCTTTTTGCCAGGCTGAGGAATACATTATCTAACTAATTCACATCTTACCTCTTAATTTAAAATGGGATTTCTATAAAGTGATGCTACTTAAAGACACTATAGACAGACAAAATGTACTCTAATGTACCTTGGCTGCATACTGCTCCAGTGCACTGATGGTATCTGGGTCAATGGCAGCATCTCCTGTATGAAGACCTGCCACGGTGCCATCAGCTTGAATAGCTAAGATGGTATCTGATTGTGGCATTTGAACTGTATGGTGAATGTAAGCAGTGGTTCCATCTTCCAGCTGGACTGCCTGTAATGCACTCTGGTCATAACTGTCTGGGAAATAATTATTACAAGACAGAGAATGAATACCAGTGCCTCCAACTGACCAACATAAAAATATAACCTGAGAAATAATCACAATCTATTAAAAGGTCACTGACAAGTACAAGTAGAACAGAGGCCTCTCTACACATGCAGGTAAAGGTGTGATTGGATCTTATGCATGATTCACACAATCATACCTCCTGCCATGCCACACATGCACATCAGGAAATGAGATTGTGGGATTGCACATTAGATCCCATTTCACCTCACTGCTGGTGCAGGGGGAGCCGCGGATTGGGCAAGCTCCCACAGGTGGCAGACCCCTCAGCTGAGGAGCTCCCAGTGGCGGGGCACCCAACGCACCCCTGGGGCTGGGACACACAGTGGCCATGATTTCACAGCCTCAGAGGAGCACTGCAGCAGCTGCAATCTCACAGCTGTGGGGGTTTCGTGCACCTCATGAGCTTGGAAATCCCAGCAGCTGCATCTCTCAGCCCAGGGGCTCCATCCACCTCTGGGGCTGGAAGATCACAGCCATGTTCTGTGGTTACTGGAACCCATCTGGGTCCTGGCACTGGGAGGCAGGCTGTAGGAACCCAGCATCTGCACCCCCCCTCAGTTCCTAGACTCCCAGTCCCAGCTGGGCATGGTGCATTCCTATAGCTGGGAGCCCCATCAGCTGATGAAGCTCGCAGCCACAGGAGAGACCTCTGCTACATGTGCAAATTAAAGCTTGGTAACAACCAGCTATGAAGTTAATACAGGCATACGTCGGAGATATTGCGGGTTTGGTTCCAGACCACTGCAATAAAGCGAATATCGCAATAAAGCGAGTCGCACGAATTTTTTGGTTTCCCAGTGCATATAAAAGTTATGTTTACACTATACTGTAGTCTATTAAGTGTGGAATAGCTTTATGTCTAAAAAAACAATGTACATACCTTAATTAAAAAATACTTTATTGCTAAAAAATGCTAACCGATGGAAAAATGGCGCTGATAGACTTGCTCGACGCAGGGTTGCCACAAACCTTCAATTTGTAAAAAACGCAATATCTGCGAAGCACAATAAAGCGAAGTGCAATAAAACGAGGTATGCCTGTACACATTTTTGAGGTTTAACTTCATAGCTGGTTGGAGCTTTTTATGGCGTGGTAGCTACTTTGCACATGTGGCTGGTTCCAAAGTAATTGCTGTGAAATTTCTGGACCTGTGGGGAGCCATGTGGGCTGGACAGCATGGCCCTGCATGCTGCAATCAGCATGTAGGGTGGGTTAAGACCGCAGGACCTAACCCTGATGCATGGGTGTAGCCTGAATCCCAGGGTCCTGATCCTGGCCAGTGGGGGCCAGGGGAAGGTGTTGCAGGGTCCTGGGGCCCAATCTGTGCATGTGAAAGCCAGTCAAGGGGCTGCAATCTAGCCCATGGATCAGCCCTGTGTCCCTCAGTGGCCCTCAGCACCAAAAGATCAAGCAACACTGCCTTATAATATTGATATCAGTAACACAGGTTGAATTTGTTGCAAGCTACAGCCTATCAAAATATTTTTTATTTCTGTCCACTTATCAAAGTGGCAAGGAAGATTTACAAAAGCAACAAAGCCTAATCTTCACTTGCAAAGAGGACCAAATCCACAAATACACTTAGAAATTTCTATGTGCTAGGGCTAATATGTATTTGTTCATCTATCTTGTTTACTTGTTAATACCGTCAGTTACAAGTTTTTTATATATATGATTCCTGTAACCTTAAGAACCCAAGCATCCTTTCAATGTCTAACATGATGTTTTATAATTACTTTGAATACAGGGATATAATACCTTTATTACTACACATGTGCCAGGGTGTGCAGAAGCTGAAGTACTCTGTGAGTACATAATAAGCAATCACACTAATTCATTTCAATACATGAAAATAACACAGACTAGCAGAGTCTGAAAAATTTAGCTAACATATACTAGTCCAAGGAGTAAGCCTTCTAACTAAGGTTGAAAATACCTGTGTTGTCACTCCCCTCAAAGTCAAAAAAAGGAATCAAAGAATACTGTGTATTACATAATGTAGTCAAGCTGGCAATCAAACAAGTTTTTGCTTAATTTTATTTAAAAATGTCACTTAATATATTACCTGGTTGAATAACAGAAGATATGTTTGTTGAATACTACAAAATTAATTTTACATTATTTAGTCCAGTAATACAATAATCAAATTTCAAAATTCCACATTTAATCATCTCTTACATTCACATACAAGCAAACCTTATTAAATACACTGGCTGTCATTAAACTGCTGCCAGAAGCAGTATGTATTCAGCAATGAAAACCAACTATGAAGTTGATTAAATGTAGCCAGCACCAAGCATGACTATAAAACACATGACCATTATTGGGAAAACATAATAATGAGAGCCTACCACAAGGATAAGTTAGTGTAGGCCATCTGAATAAGACATATGGTAGTGCCCATTGCACTCAGTCCTCCCCATCACCGCTACACTGAATGCATTTAGACTTCTTCACTCGCACAGCTGAGCTGTGCCTTTTTCTCCTATTTCCAATTATTCCTGTTTCTTCAGCCTTAAATGCCAGGCAATCACCACTACACAGGGCCCCACACAGTTAATCCACAATCCCTCTGTCAGCCCCTCAGTCTGTCACATATGATGACTGTGGTCCTGCCCTCCCTAAGATGGAACCAGACTAAGTTGCCCTGAGCCTCATCTGCATAAAATTTTGGAGGATCCCAGAACCCACGACAAGAACACCTAGTTCTACTCATGAGTGGGGGTTCTAATCAGCACATGGATCCTTTGTGGGAGGTATCTGGAGTACACACATATACTGAACAGTGGGGTCACCACGGCCTGAAATCATGTTGACTCTGCTGAGGCCCAGCCCAATGAGCCATATACAAATCACAAGCCTTTTGGCTTTGGACTATCATGCAGTTTGTACTATATACTAGTAGGTGCCAAAGTACCGCTTAAAAGTGTGTGTATGGAGTCTAAAACTTGCAGCAGTTTCAAAAAAAGGCAACATGCATCAATTCTGGATGAACAGGAGTCTGTGGGTACTATATGCAAACTGCTGATTATGTTTAAGTTCTAGGTCATTGTTTTCAAAGTTGTTCCTCACTTCCATGTGCTCAGGGAGAGAAGGGTCTGACAGTATGGAGATTGGGGAGGCACTATAGGGGGAAGAGGCTGGTAGGAAGCAGGGGGCAAAGGGCTACCCAACCCCCTCAGATTTATTTTCCCTGCTGTAGCAGTGGGAAGGGGGACAAATTCAAGGCAAACTTCCAATAATTAGATTCTATACCTAGAAAATTATAAGAAATTTATAAATTCTCAATATATAACATATAATTATTGGGGAGTCATCCTATAATCAGGTTCATCTTATATTTGAGTAAATATGGTACATTAACCATATAAAATTCAACCAACTTAATGAGCTCATTTCTGTTGTACTTTATTTCCTTTCCTGGTTTGATTGCATTTTTTCCCCAAAACAGTTTATAGTATATCTTATCCTGAATTGTCTTTGAGATCAGCTTACTTTTTTTTCACTTCCTATCACTTTCTCTCTCCCTCTCTCTTTTCCTTCCATTTCATTTTATACCTATGCCCTTATATTTTCTGTGTCTCTTTTTTTTCTCCTCTCAAATCTTCTATCATTGCTATACTTCTGTTTTCAATTTCTCACATCCACCTCACTCCTCCCTTCTCTTATTCAATAATCATTCCTATCAACACAGAAGTTGTGGCAATTTTACTTCAAACTATAAACGGGATGTTCATTCCTATCAGCCATAAACCTTTAGGTAGGTGCTCCAGCTTCAAGAAGCAAAATCCAGACAATACTATATATTGTGAAAAAAGTCAACCATGCCTAACCAAACTGCTAACAGAGAACTAGCATTCCTACCAGTTCCTCTCTTTGGCCCCTATTTGCAGGTTCCATATTTGCTAGTACAATGTTGATACTTTACAGTTCTTCTATCCCAATCATTTCTGGCTGACATACGGGAGAAGGAGCATTCTTCCTTCTGTTCTCCCTTCATTCTCCTAAATATTGCAATGTGTGAGTGAAAGGAGTACTGCACAGCTCTAGCTTTCGGGTAGCCACTGCATTTTCCTTCCTAATAAACTGCTCCAGAACCGTCACTGTTGTTTACTACAGCTTTGTAAAGCTGCAGCAAAATACAGTTTAACAGATTCAGGATTCTCTGCAGGAAAAAGAAAGTGAAACTTCTCTGATCAGTTTTCACTCTGATGAGTCTTGGGAAAGTAACAATAGTGACACCACTATCCTCCTGTTGCATTACTTCACTATGAATTTCAGTGATTTTGGAAACCAACAAAATTTCAGTCTAGTCTGTCCACGTTTACAAGCCTTTCTTCGCAGCTACATATTCTAATCCAGTCATTCTCAACCAGCGGACTCCAGCACCCTGGGATGCCTTGAGATTTTCAAGGGCTCCACATAATATTAGCACCGTTAGGTGTACAAACATAATTCACAGGTTAAACCCAGAGGTTTCAAATAGAAATCCATAGTCTCAACAACATTCTGACCAGTTGTGGTCTTTCAGAGTTCTTTGCATCAGAATTATTGTTCTATTATTTTTCTGTAGTTAAAAAATTAGTAAAAACTGAGATGCCATTTTCCAAGGGGTGCCTCAAGCCTAAAAATGTTGAAAATCACTGGTTTAATCTGTGCCCTTGTAGTTGATTGGGAAAGTGGGCTGCATACAGGAAGGTGATTTTTTAAATGTGACAACAAATAAGAGAGAAGATCCTAGGGTATTCAATACCTTTATTAAAGTAAATCATTTACTTTTTCTTTCTTTCAAAGAATGTGCCTGCAAAAGAAATTTCTAAAGGGAGGGTCCTGTAATGGTAGAATATGGGATTACTTCTGAGGCTCTTCCAAGATTATCTACTTTACATTCTCTGTCTCTATTTTTTTAGCTTTGCTGATCCTTACAAAATAATTCTGCACCATACTGGTTTAAGAGTGAAATATTAACTTATATGCTTGTCAAGCAAAAGAATATTTCCTAAGTAGTGTAGTTAATTACTCCAAAAGTCAACATTCACACCTGAAATAAATAAATTTGTTTACTTGACTTCTTGCACAGAGAATTCTTCTAAAAAAGTAGCATATATTTTAAATACTCTGTGGCTGAGAACTCAATCTCTAGACCAGCTATTCTCAAACTCTTTTAGACTCCAGGCCCTTCCATAATTTTTCTAAATTTAGTGGCACTCCATTTCAAACACTCATCACACTCCTCTTTTTTTTTATTATAAAAAAATAATAAAGCAATTCTGTTGCAAAGAACACAGAAAAACCACAAAAGATCAGAAATGTTTTTGAGCCTATGGATTCTTATTTGAAATCTCAGAGGTTATCATGTGAATCATGTTTACACACTAAGGCTGCTGACATTGCGTGGCATCCCCAGGTACCATTTAAAGGATCTCAGAACACCCCAGGGTGTTGCAGCACCCTGGTTGAGAATGATTGCTTTAGACACTCTAATTTGAATGATATCTGCTTTCTCTAGCTGCCTCTCTCATTTTTGCATTACATTCAATCTTACTGAAATTCATGTTGGGGTTTAAATTCTCCATAATCAGCATGTCTCTGTATTGAAAAGCTAAAATAGCTCTAGAAACCCACAGCAATTTTTTCTCAATTGGGAACCACTATGTTCCAAATAAGTAACTGAACCACCCTCAGGTCAGCAGTTCCATTTGCTAACACTTAAAATCTAGCTAGGATTTAATGTAGCAAGTCATCCACAATATTGTAAATATACTCAGAATCTAATCATACTGACCAGCATAGTATTCTTGAAGGAAATTACAACATATTTTTTAATAAAATGAATCATACTTTGAAAAAGGACTTACCTTTTGAAGTATGATGAATAAATGCTGTTGTTCCATCTTCCAGCTGAACTGCCTGCCCATCCTCCAAACGAAGGCTGTCTCCTGTTCAAAGTGACAAAGGTATAATTTTAGATATTTAGAAATAAGTTTTCTTTAAATCTTTACAAACAGATTAACACTACATTCAAATAATTGTTATATCAGCCAAATGAATATTTTAAAATATATTTCTAGCTTTAATTCACTTACTGCTTTTGGGCATAGATACATGTTGAACATAGGCAGCAGAGCCATCTTCTAGTTGAATCACCTGACCGTCCATTAATTTACCATCTGGAATACATCAAGAGTCAATATAAATTATCCCACGTGGCATATCACAATTTTAAATGAGGTGCTGGTACTCTGAAGTGAAATGTTTCATAGAATAAAAATATGGCATTGACAAATACTAAGTACAATATTAATGTACGTAAATTGCATGACATCCTGGGATAAAAAATGCTGAAGGTGGAAAATCTTTATTGTTATTACAAATATGCTTGTATGGGCCCTTAATGTGTACATTGGTAGTATTTAGTGTTGAAATCTACAGAAAGGCTATTTCTTTTGCTTTACTCCTTAAGGAATTGTTTTACTAATTAATCCCTTCCTTCCTATTAATTGTAGTAGTATATAGTTATTTTTCAGTAGCACTTCAATTGGAATTAGAGCCCCATTGTGCCAGGGGCTCCAGGAAAAGGAATAATCCTTGTCTTTAAGAGTTTATAATCTGAACTCAGACACAGGTTACTAAAACAGAGAAACAATATGGAAGCCAATAAATAAAGCAAAGAGTTTTACTCACGTACTTACCTTTAGAATTGTGTTGTATATAAGCAGTGGAACCATCAGCAAGTGTAACTGCCTGCAAACTTACACCCTCCATGTTTTCTAAGTTGTCACCATCTATTGGAAAAAAAAAAGTTATTTTATAGTATTGTCAAGCTCAGACACTTTAAACATGGTACGGCTCACTAAAAAGACAGCTTGATTCAAAATATAATTCCAGTGCAGCTTAGATTAATCAAACAAATTATCTAAACAAATGTAATTATTTAAATACATTTTATATGTACAATATGCTAAATTACCCCCATATATACAACGATATATGTGTTTTTTAAATGCCAGATTTCACAGTCAGAATGAAGTGGAGATATGTTAACCTGAATAGTTACCTTGTACAGCTACTGCTTCTGTCAAACAGAGAGTTACATGCTGAGCCTCCATTCCTCCTCCAGAAAATTCAGTCATTCCCTGAGAATCTCGATTTATCTGGGCTAATAACATTGTCTACCTAGAAAGAAATGAGGAGTTTACAAAAAATAAGAACTGGATGCTGAACAATAAATAGTAACATCAAGAAATAAAAAAATACATGTTTATTCCTTGCCCAATAAGATGGCAAACAAATCCTGAAATTTAAAAAAAAAATCCTCTCTCAAAAATTTTACTTAGTGTATTATGGATATTTAGGTTTACCTGCCCCAAAGATATGATACAGTGATTGATCAATGTCTCAAAGAGCTTAGAAGATGAAAAGTTATATCAGATGGCCAAGTATTGCTAGCTAACCTACTTATTTTTGTGAATTTTATCACATAGAAATCCCTGAATTTTAGGCATCTAACTGTATTAAAACAAATTATAGAAATTATTCACCTAATAAGTAATGGTACAGTTCACATTGTACTATAATTTCTGTTCAAAATTAAGAATGAAGTTGTAAACTGTAACTAGAAGTAAACCGTGAAAATCATGCAAGTCTTAGTGAAGTTCTATAGGACTATATGTGCAAGCAACTGCTTACCAGCGGCTTAATCAAATCTGCTGTGATGCATTCTAATTAGAATATGAACAAGCATGTCTACAGGCACCCTAGGAAATACCATAACTAAGCTTACCTGTGCAACCTTAATTTAGCCACCAGGGGCATGTCTATTATGATATGGTCTTAAATTACACTTTTTTTTGCGCAGAATCCTGACTCCGTCAACTCTGTGGCAGAACTCTGTGTAGTTCTCCTGGTACCATTGGCCTGTTTTAATTGTTAGATATTCCTTTATTTTCTTGCTGTCTCCTGTCTCACCCACCACATACCTACCAGCTAGGGCTGTGCAACACTTTGGACAGAGCTTTGGGTCAGGAGAAGCTTTGGACGCTTCAGCATCCGAAGCAGCATGTCTGGATCGAAAGGCTGGCTTCATTAGCTTTCCGAAGCAGTTTGGAGCAGAAGCTGGATTGGATCACTGCCAACTCGCAAAGGCCTACTACCAGCCTCTGGAGTACACAAAGCAGAGGACTGACTGGCCAGTTCCCCAGCAACTACATAGCGCCGATTCACTCCCAGAACACCATCCACTTTGTGGATTGAATAAGACAGTGGTCCAGTGGAATAATACCACGTGGGATCATATTAATAAGGAAGTGTCATAATACTCATGAAGACCTGTATTAAAATTGCACAAGTAACCTTAATTTGGTCATTTCCTAACTCTTTTGGAGATTGACTTCACAACCTCAATAATTAAATGTAGTAGGTGCACTTTCTTAGATTGTAAAAAAAGTAAAGAAAACATAAATTACATTTTGTGCCATTGCATTCATAAGCATATAAATTGTTTAATTCCATGATGCAGACCTCTACACTTGAGCTGAGAAAGTAACTGATTCCCATAGTAGACTGTCATTCTCTGGTTGGACCAGCACAAGAGATAAAACAGCATGCCAGAGTGGTTTCTACAGATATCAGCTACTGCAAGGAAATGGGCAGACTCAGGACTCTAATTCCATTCCAGGCTTTGAATGGACATGGGCTTTTATATACAGACGTGTGCCATTTTCCTCAATCCTTTCTCCTTCTCCATTCTTCTCTCCAATCTGTTCCTACACCAGTCCTACATTCATCCACCCCTGGCTTTCTGTCCCAGGCTCCTTACCCTACCCGCTTTCTTGCCTGGCCAGTCCCCTTTCTAGACTTGCTACCAGATTAACAATGTGTCCTCCTCCCCTCTCCAAGTCTCAGTCCTTGTGTCAAAACAGTTCCTGCTCCCCACTGCCATCCCAGCTCCTTGCCCAACCTGTCCCAGTTTCTCCTGTCCTAGGTCCTTTTGTTCCCCACATGGCTCCAAGTTTCAGTCTCCTGAAGAAAGAGGAGGCCTGGCTCCTTCTCTGAATCTCTTGGCTCAGACAACTCTACTTGTCTGCCCACCATCTTCATTCCTTGTCCAATGTGTGGCTTCTCCCCTCTGCAGGTTTCTAGTACCAGTCTCCTTGTCCAAACAGGTGCAATCTTCTCCTCTCATCTCAAATTCTTGTCCAATTTTAGGGTCCTTCACATCACCAGCAAACTGGCTTCTAAACTATCTTCTCCCAGCTCCCACTAACCTTCCATCAGTTTCTTTCTACCTCTCCAAATCCAGTCTCAGGAGACTCTTTGTTCCAATCAGTGGTTTCTCCCCACCTGTCTTTTGTCTTCTCTACATTTGAATCACACAGCTTTGTGTTGGCAAGGCCAGAGAGCGAGCAAGCGACAGACAGACCTAGACTGACTTTTTTGACCTTTATTATAAAAAGTTTAACAATGAACCAATTAAAAGCATGGAACCCCACATAGAGCTATGCATAAAACAACAAAAGGACAATTCATTAAAATTACCACAAAGAAAAATCTTGCACCTCTCCTCTTCCCACACACCTATGATCACACTTTAAGGACCAGGTGGCCTCTTTCACAGTATAAAGAGCCCTCACAATGGCCCAGTGGGATGCAAACTGGTCCAAAATTTGCTTTAGGTCAAAATGTCTAAATTCAAAAGTCATACACATACAAAGGAGGAGCTGAAAGAGCCAAAGGACATTGTCAGAGTTGGATGTGGTGATCCAGTTCTAGCAGCTCTTCAGTGTTGCCATCTTAGCCTAACCCAGGAGCAAGATGACCAGGCAGATTACACCTTCCTCAACCATCCAGTACAGGATTGAAAAGATGCATGTCATCTCACTGAAGTCTAAGACCAGCATGCCTAAGAGGGCACCAAGGGCAGTGAAGAGCAAGAATGAGCATTCTGCTTGTTTCCAGCACCCATCCATACACCAGCCAAGAGCAGCCACTGCAGGGAAAGCACGCAATGGAAGAACTGAGCATGGTCCTGCTCAAGACTAAGAGGGAAAAGCTGATGTGAAGTCTGATCAGTCACAGTAGGTGCAAGAATCCCATAGAAGATGGCAGCTTCAGAGTTTAATTGTTAAAATCTAACAAATCTGTACTGAGCCTGCAAACACTACAATATTGTATTTTCTTGAATCTAATATGAGGTTTCCCCTCACTCGGTAAACATGGGGGAAGCCTCGTCTTGTATTTGAGTACAAGGCAGGGGGAAGGTGTGTGGCAGGTGGCAGCTGAGACTGTAACTACAACTGCAACCATAACCCCAACCCCCATCCCAACTTGGGGTTGGGGTCAGAGTCAGAGCCACAGCTGCTGCTCGCCACCTCTGCAACCATCTCTTCCCCCACCCAACAACCTCTGCCCAGCCACCGCCTCCCTGCCATTGTTGCTTACCCTTCAACTCTGGCAGTCCTCTGGCCTTACTTCAGCCCAGGGCATGGAGTATGTGGTTGCTCCAGCCCCAGCCTGGCCTGGTAGTAATGGTGACTGTGGCAGCAGCTCCAGCATGAGATCTGAATCAGGGAACCAGCCACAGCTCCCAATGCCACAACAGCTGTTGCATGGCCAAGCTGAAGCTGGAGCAACCACATGCTCTGTACCCTGAGTTGGAGTGGGACTAGAGCCCTGTCAGAGGGTGAGCAGCTGAGAGCAGGGCTCACCAGAGGTTGCAGTGGAGGCTAGGCAGCAAGGGCAGCCGGCAGCAGTGGTACAAGGGTCAGATCACTTTACTCCCCCATTGCCTGACCCCTTACCACCTCCCCACCACCCCAAGCTGGCTCTCCCCCTGCTACAGTGTTCAGGGAGGCGGGGCAACTAATTTAAGACAAATCTCCAATAATTAGATTCTATGCATGGAGAACTAACAAATGTATATATTTTCCATGTATAGAATCTAATTATTGGAGGGTCATCTTAAATTTAGAGTTGCCTTGGATTCAGGTAAATATAATATTTCAAAATCTTACAATTTGGCTAAATCTAAAATTACTTTCACTAGGGTAACAAAAGGCACAAGTGTGACAAATGTACAGTCCCTACTCCAAAGCATTCAATGCTTCAAAGCAGAAGTGCCTTCAAAAAAGTTTCAAGATACTGACATCTCCACTGATATTCAGCCTGAGGCAGACAACTGGCACAGACATTTTTACTTAAAATTTGGCAAAGTTATAAACAACTGAAAACAGGATCTGAGACTGGGGGGCAAAAACAGTTGATGCTTCTCTTAGCAAAGTCTACACAGAAAGCATAATTCCAGAGTAATTTAAAATATGCTGCTGCTGCTTATTAAGGTTATCTTCCATTAATGTTCAGGTAACGCACATTTTATTTTTCTAAAATCTAAGATTTTTATGTATGTTTGGAGGGTTCAGCCTACAGACTTACAGTTCTTATGAACATTTCAATGAGGATTCCTAATGAAAAGTTCAGAGATAGTTAAACTAGAGATGTGGGTTTTCCATAAAAATTTGAATTGGAAAATTAGTAAACAAAACTAAAAAAGTACCCCTATGTTAACTGTATGTCCCAATAGCTACAAGTATTTGAACTGGAATATTTGATTAGGAAAATAAATACATATAGCACACTTAATGTGGTTTCAATGTTATATTCAAACAAATTCAGAGCTTTATACGGAAAGAAATTATTTTTATTGGAATACTTGTAAAAATGTAAAGACAATACACAGTAGCATGTACTTCCCTCACATTGTTTAAATCTAAGGAAAAAAACCGAAGGCACTGAAAACGGTTGACACACTAATTTTAGCACTCCCAAAGAACTGTGCATGATATGCCATGCTTTGGTTTTGATTTGACCTGCACAGTCAATTAGGTGAATTCATAATAATCCAAGCCAAAAATCAAGGTATGTGAGTGTATTTACCCTCCTGTTTACAAATCAATAATAAATATATGTACTCACTCACACACTTCCTAGGGATAATCACCTGAAAAACCTTAATTACAACTTTGAAACTGCCAAGCTTGCCTAATATTGTATTGGCATCCATTAATTGTTACTAATTAATTTTATGAAACAATGAATTTTCAGAAATGGAAAATTTCCCATGGAAAAATAAAGCACTGGAAAATTTTCCACCTTACATCTCTGAGTTAAATAAAATGCTTATTAACAAAGAGAAGGATACAGGCTACCCTCGCCATTCGCGGGGGATACAAGAATGGCGAAATCTGCAAATAAGGCACTGTGTTCATGAATGAAGTGCTCCTGGCAGCTCAGGTGGAGAGGCACGGCTCTGGCGGCGATGGAGGGAGCGCAGCAGCAGCAAGCGTGGAGCTCCGAAGGAGCTCCTGTAAGTCTATAAAGTGTATTTAAAATGCGGATTCGGCATTCGTGAATATTTGAAACCATGAATAGCGAGGGTTTCCTGTATTTTCTCCTTCTATGGCTATTCAAGCAAGTAGCAGAATCTGCTGGGTGCTGTTTCTGTAGTACACTGGTTCTCAAGTTTTTTAGACTCAAGGGACTCAAAACACCCCTTGAAAATCATAAGCTCTTAGTTTTCATTTATTTTTGGCCTATAAAAATATAATGAAGCAATGTTTCTGTTGCAAAAAACTCAGAAGCTGACAACAGGTCAAAATGTGTTTAACCTTATGAATTCCTATTTGAAATCTCTAGGTTTATCTTGTGAATCATGTTTGTACCCCTAACAGTTTTAACACTGTGCAGCACCCTGGAAAGGAAGTCAAGGCATCAACTGGTTGCAGCACCAACTGAGAAATATAACTGTAATTTGGCATTTGATAACTGAAATGATCACTGGGAAACAGAAGAAAGAAAATTAAGCTTGATGACCAGTTCCTCTTAGAAGAGAGATAAGGAGGTCACAAAGGAGAAGGTAACAGGAATTGGAATAAAGTTTGTAATAATGGTAGCATCTGAGAAAGCAAAGTGTGATGATGGTAATAAAAAAGAAAGGAAAAGAAAACTAGCATAGCTTGGGAGAAACCAAGGGTTATGTCTGGAAAGTAAAGACTAAGAAAAATCCACCTGAAAAAGGTAAGTTATTTTCATTTCATGTGCAGAGAATATATGAAGGGTTTGAAATGATACCCAATTTGTCTTGGTTTTAAGCAAACATTAATTTTATTTGTAATGCACACATCTGATGATGTACAATAATCAATTTTAGAAAAGTTAGAAAAACACAACTAAAACGGGTCTATAAAAATGACAAGCAACACATAGTCCAGTAACATATGGAACTTAAATAAATTATACAGGTTTTTACTAAGGAGGCTAATGAAACTGTCTCCCTTTACTTAGCACAGCTATGGATAACACATAAAAAGTAACTACAGGTATTTTACCACCTAAAGTGTAACCCTTGTTAACAGACATAATTGTAAATATTAATGTACATGATTTACAAAATGAGTCCCAAAAAGTAACATTTATTGTCTACATTAACTTCCTCAACTAATAGTTAACATTCTAACTGGCAATCTCCATGTATTACAGCTGTCTAGGCCATAGCATAAAATGTTGAATGACAACTGTTAGAAGGTATTAATGACACCTGTTAATTTAGATTAGAAGCTTCCTGAACACAAGTTATGAATTGCCTACCTGTATGTAATTCTGTGAAAATATTACAATTGCAAACTTAAAAATTAAGAAATTCACAGCCACAGGTCTGGCTGTCTGTGAAATTGTAATTCTGCTCCCATGTGTACATCTATCTATCTAGACACACACACAAACAAAATTTGCTAGATATGCATGCCCCAGAACAAATGAGCTACATAAAGCCCCTTAGCTCAAATAATAAATCTGTTGCTGAATTCCTTTTTAAAATTAATAATAAGAAAGAACAAAAGAAAATAATAAACAGATATAGAATATTTTTATTTAACTAATTCTCTTCAGGAGCCATATTTAAACTGTTTGGAAGTTTCACATAGCTTGTAAATTGCAAGATGGCCACCCTACTATATATTATGATAGCCTTATTCAACATTGCTTTGGAAATCTGTGGCAGAGCCAGGAATAAAAATTAATCTCTTATGGATCCCAAATGAATGCTTTAAACAAAAAAGGAAATGCTCTCTCTCCTTACAATCCTTGCCTCTTTCCGTGCATTGAATGAAGCATAAGTGCTGTAGAACAAACAGAACATGGTCAATATAGACAAATTAGGGTTGCACAGCCATCCTTATTACTGGCATTTCCTAATGCCTGAGCACACAACTCTGTAAACTTATGTGCGTCACAATGCAATTTGTTTACATTTTTTTTTATGAAGCAAACTGGAAAATAATTCCCATTATGTGAAATCATACTGCCTGACCCACTGCATAGATTACTGGTAGGACTGGAATATACAACACAGACTTCCCATGTGTTAAATGCTAGACTGGTAGCAATTGTTAGCAATTATCCTCCATAGGAACCAGGTACTAAAGGAAAATTAAACTTACTTCGTAGTTTGCACAAGCAGATATTACATTTATGGCAGGACTCTGGCATTAATCCTACCAGAAATTGCAACATGCCACATGTTCAGCCAATTTATATGTCATAAAATGACAAACCCGCCAGAGATGTTTCACATATAGCATAGAACATTTTTGTGGCCAGTTTATATGGTGCCTTAAACTGAATATGTGGCATGTGACCCAGATCCAGAGCTTTTCAGTAGATGCCAACAATCAGCCAACTCACAGCACTGGCCCTGGACAACCCTGATGCATTATACTATTCGGTTCAAGTTCATCCATTTCATCCTGGCATGGCTGGATGCACAATTCGTGGGATGCTGCATAACATCCCCCAGACCTCAATGACACTATTATTTAATGTCTGCCAGGATCCAGAAGTACTTTGCATCATTTGTGATGTAAACAAGCTGAAGTGCTGTACAGAAAACAAAATGAAATCCAGACTCTGATCCCTGTAGTAGTGAGCAAATTGAGTTGTGCTAAGGCTTTTAGCCAGAGTTCAGGCCATCCCGGAACTAGGACATAAAATTAAACAGAGTACCTTCAGTGCACTGGGAGATGCGAGTGCTGTGATTGGTGTGCTGGGTGAGCAAGGCACAACAGTTTCCTTATAAGGAATGTGCCTGGCACAGTGCCAGAAGATTGGTCCACCATATAAGAAATACTTAGCCCAGTTGCAGGGGATTGGACAATTTGGTATGAAAAAGTTATAAAAAGTAGTTAACACAAAGTATGTTGTGAACCTAGAAAAAAAGACACAGCTGTTGAATCTCTGCTGGACTACTACTACTGGATATTGGTGGCAGAGGACGGTGAGGATGCAGTCAATTCCACCTGGCAAAGGGACACTTGGCACCTTCCAAGACCCCCCCAGAGGGAGAATGGACAGCGACAGCCAAGAGGATGATGAGACAACCGGACCTGGAGACAATGACGAGGACAGCAATGGCAACAGCAGCAGCAGATCCTCCAGTGACAGCAACAGCAACAGTGAATGAACTGAGACTTTAAACCCTGTAACTGGGGTCAGAACTAAGGGATAGTGTGTTTGAGTTGGGAAGACTTGCAGATGGGTGTGCGGGAGGATGCTTCTGCAGGTTCATGTATTGTAATGACTGCATAGGTTTTGTGCTGTTTTCTGGTGTAAGGTATGTGATGAAAAGTTGATAGAAGATTATATATATATAAATAATGTGTGTGTGTATATATATTTTTTTTTTACAAAAAAAATCTCTGCTAGACAATTTGTGGGCTAAGAGCAAGTGTGGGAAGTATCTGAAGTCCTGAACTTGAGAGTCTGGGATGGAGGATGCTTGCCTGTAGTAGGTATCTGGGGGCATCCGAATCCCAAGACCTCTGGGCTTGGACCTGCATGTAGGATGCCTACCAATGAATTTGGGAGCATCTGAAGTCCCAGTGTGAAGGCCTGGGATGGAGGATACTCGTCAGTTGTAGTGTCATACATGATGTTTCGAACGATTGAATCATAGAATCAATGAGTCAGAAGGGACCTAGACAGATCATCTAGTCCGACCCCCTGCCATGGGCAGAAAGGAGCACTGGGGGTGGAAGGGGTCATAAGACCCCAGCCAGGTGCTTATCCAGTCTCCTCTTGAAGATTTCCAGGGAAGGTGAGAGCACCACCTCTCTGGGAAGCCTATTCCAGGCTCTGGCCACCCTTACAGTGAAGTCGTTCTTCCTAATATCTAACCTAAACCTATCCTCCCTCAGCTTGTGGCCATTGTTCCTGGTGACTCCAAGGGGGGCCCTGGTGAACAGACTTTCCCCGAGTCCCTGCTGGTGGCCCCTGATAAGGTTGTAGGCAGCCACAAGATCCCCCCTCAGTCTCCTCTTGCGGAGACTGAAGAGATTCAGGTCCCTCAGCCTCTCCTCATAGGGCTGGCCACGGAGGCCCTCAACCATACGAGTGGCCTCCTCTGGACCCTCTCCAGGTTCTCCACGTCCTTCTTGAAGTGCGGCGCCCAGAACTGGACACAGTACTCCAGCTGCGGCCTGACCAGCGCCGCATAGAGGGGGAGCAAGACCTCTCTGGACCTGTTAGTGATGCCCCTGTTGATGCAGGACAGGGTGCGGTTGGCTCTGCCTATTGCTTCGTCGCATTGGCGACTCATATTCATCCTGGAGTCAATCCTGACTCCAAGATCCCTCTCTGCCTCTGTGCTGCTGAGAGGGTCAGCCCCTAACCTATAACCATAATGCTGGTTCCCTCTCCCCAGGTGCAGCACTCTGCACTTGTCCTTGTTGAACCGCATCCTGTTCAGATCCGCCCACTTCTCCAACCTATCCAGGTCTGCCTGGACGCAGTCCTTGCCTGCCGGTGTATTTGCTTTACCCCACAGCTTGGTGTCATCAGCGAACTTGAACAGGGTGCTCTCCACACCCTTGTCCAGGTCACTAATGAAGGTATTGAACAGCACCGGCCCAAGGACTGAGCCCTGGGGGACTCCACTGCCCACGCCTTCCCAGGTCGACATCGACCCATCCACCACCACCCTCTGGGTGCGCCCCTGGAGCCAGTTTGCCACCCATGTGACCGTGCATTCGTCAATGCCGCAGTCCCTCAGCTTGTCCACCAGAATTGGGTGGGACACTGTGTCGAAGGCCTTCTGAAAGTCCAAGAAGATGACATCGGCTTCCTCCTTCACATCTAAGCTCTTTGTTACCTGGTCACAGAAAGAGACCAGGTTAGTCAGGCAGGATCAGCCTGGCACGAACCCATGTTGGTTACCCCTCAACCTCACTTCCCCTGCAGGGCTCTCACAGATGTGGCCCTTGATAATTTTTTCAAAGACAAAGTTCTGCCCGCTCGATTGACACAGTTTTTGGAATAACTGAGTTCTGCTCAATCAATACAATTTGGAACCACTTTGGCTGATTTGACCTGGAACATGAAATATATTAATTACAAAAAAAAACCTCTCTGCTGGACAACAGAGAAGCCAGAAACATCAGACATCCAGCAAAAGACCCGAGGCATGGTACCCCTGAAGGTCGCCACTGAAATATCTAAGGAGCCACTTGCCAAGGTCATATTATGTGGAGGAAACCTGTAATATTGCCATACCAAAGCAGACAATTTCCTGGGTCAATCCTTTAGGGCTCTGGCAAAAAGAAATCCTATTGGTAACAATTCCCGGTCTCTGATAGAGATACAAGTCTCATTCACTTGTCCACCTTGCTTTTCAGAATAAAAATATCCCATATATATGCATCTGGAAATGACATTTGTAACTGTTTGGCCATAGTTCTTTCCAAAGCCAGAAATAAAACCTAAAATTATTAATTCCCAATATTCCTCTGCTGTCCAATGAGTAGTACAATGCAGCTCCTCTCAAGGATAATTCATTGCTGCTAGCTTTAAGATTCTCCTATAAACAATATAGGATTAAAAAACTACATTTTAAATAAAAATATACATTCAAAAACAAATTCACTGTCATATCCAGGTGCACCTTCACTGATTACAATACAAATGCATCTTGTGAGTAATAATGCTCACTAATAGCTTCAGACAACGTCTTACAATTAAGTCATTTTTATCCCAAACACAAGTTTCAGCAGGGGTAGCAGTGGATATAGTCTTCCTGGACTTTCGAAAGGCTTTTGACACTGTCTCTAACCCCGTTCTCATTAAGAAACTGGGGGACTGGGGTGTCGACACCCACAAAGTCAAATGGGTCGCCAACTGGCTGGAGGGCCGCACCCAGAGAGTGGTAGTGGATTGGTCATTTTTGACTTGGAGGGATGTGGG
>NW_017729025.1:135031395-135034508 GCF_001723915.1 Gavialis gangeticus
AGGCACTGGGGAAGTCCCTGTTCTCCCGTGCAATACCAGGAGTGACCAGGAATAACGGTCACAAGCTGGCAGAGGGTAGATTTAGGCTAGATATCAGGAGGCGCTACTTCACAGTCAGGGTGGCTAGGATCTGGAATCAACTACCAAGAGAAGTGGTGCTGGCCCCTACCCTGGGGGTCTTTAAGAGGAGGCTAGATGTACACCTCGCTGGGGTCGTTTGACCCCAGTACTCTTTCCTGCCATGGCAGGAGGTCGGACTTGATCTGCTCAGGTCCCTTCCGACCCTAGAAACTATGAAACTAAGTGACGAGAATGTTATCTTACATTTTCAATGTACTGTGTTAAACAGTTAATAATCAGTGTGAATGTACAACCATCACTGATGCTTATATTTTCTATACAAAAATCTTATTGATCACTTCAGTTACAGAAACAAATGACATTTAAAAGGTCTGTTTTTCAGAGTACTATTGTTAGCAGACAGCATACTTACAAGAAATTACTGGGTGCTTAAAAAGCACCTTTGGGCTTTTTTTTTTTACATGTGTGAGTACTGCAGCGCCAGGTATTTTGAAAAGTGCCTGGCGCTGTGACGCACGCAGTTGTATAAGCAATGAAATACGCGTCAGCACAAAGAAAATGGCAGTGGTGCACTTTTGAGCGAAAATACCTTGGAGGTGCTTTAGTTCAAAAGCGCACCACTGCCGTTTTCTGTGCTGTGACACGCATTTTGCTGCTTATACAACTGCACGCACTGCAGCGCAGTGCATGTCAGCTCACATGCAGAGCAGACTCAGTCGAGTCTGCACTTCATGAAGCAGTGGATTCATGGGATACAAAGGTATGTGTATAAATGCCCCTTGAGTTTGGAACACGTTGAAAACAATGGTAGAATGGTAAAAGTGACAAAAAAGATCACTATAGAAAAGGGTCAGAAATGTGGAGAAGATTAAGGCTAATTTGGATTAACAGTCCACTCAATACCTTTCCTGAATATGTGCATTTACACAGAATTTAGTGGTCAAAGTGTGTAAGTAGCTACAACATAAACTCACCATTAATTGGCACCTGTGTCAGTAGAGCAGTGTACTATTCACAGCTGAACTAGTGGGAGAATATTCATCTAAGTATAATAAGCACAATGTGTTCACATTGTGTCCACACTGTGAAGAAGATTCAGGTCTCTACAGAAATCATTCAGGCAATAAAATCACAAATGCATATTTAAAATAATAAATAGGCATCTCAGGAGAGAAAACAATAATGTGTACACTTGCTAAAAAGTTTCCGTTTCAGAAGATATGTATGCCAAGTCAGAAAATAGGCAAAAAAAATTCTTGAAATTATGTGAGTCCAAAAAACGATTAAGCACATCTGTAAAAACGAGGCATGCGTTGTTTTTTAACTGAAAAACCCAAAACATAACAATCAGATCTCATTTCAACTTTCAAAACCAAATTAACTATCTATAGCAGAGATGGCGTACCTGCAGCAGAGATGTCCCAAGAGGCACAGATAACCTTTGTGTGTGGCAAGCCACAGACTGGAGAGGGGACAGGCAGCACAGTGGCAGACACGGCAGGCAATAAAAAGCAGAGCATCAGATCAGGAAAAGAGCACAAGGCAGGAAGCAGAAAGCTTTGAAGCAGCTTGGACAGGGAGCACAAGGCAGTGAGCAGGAAACTGAGCAGCAGATCAGGTCAGGGAAAGGGACAGAAGTGGCACTAGGAAAGGGTGCGGGACTAATTTGTGGCATGTGTGCCAAAAAGGTTGGTCCCCACTGATTTACAGAATGAGACCAAGCACTGAATCTTGCATCCTAAATATTTTTTCAGGAAATTATTACACGAAAAGGGAATGAAGAAATACTACAGATGGACAATTCTGGTGCCACTCTAAATGCTGGATTTTAATACTTGAACAGCTGAGTTTGTACACATCAGAATCCATGTCAATTAAATGAACTATCAAAAGCAGACAAGTATACAAGGAGTGGGAGCGCTGGTTCAAAGGAGTTACATACGAGCGGAACGCTATTTTTCATTTTTTTCAATGCCTCTTCTAAAGCGTTTCAGAATGGTATTTTTGAGACTTTTACTTTTATATATGAGATTTGAAGAGATGAGGAAAAAGTAAAAAAATCTAATGAGACAGAATATCCTTTTATATAACCATCTGTGGTGAACAGACCTTTCGGTCCATTTTAATTCTGAAGAAATCATTAAATGTGCCAAATTTAAATCATTAGAAACATAGCTCATTGTCTCCCTGCCCATTCAATCTTTGAACTCTGCCAACAAAACTGTCAATTGTCAAGTGCCCATAGTGTTATATGAATACTTGTGTACTAGTGATCTGATAACTAAATCACAGGCTTTTTAACCAGTATTGACCAAGGATCCATTTAAATTTAATATTCTAAACTCAAACTATTCTCAGTTATTTAATTTTTTTTAAGTATAGTTACATTTTTCTAATTAAAAAGTTGAAAGGCACTATGGTTAAACATTCCTAAGACAGATGCTGAAACCATCTCCCCGTTATTTTATTAAAATCAGAGCATAACATTTTATTCTGATCTGCTCTGAAATGTGGGCACGCTGTACACATTCAAAAATGCATTGTTTTCAGGTTCCCTAAAATTCTGCTATCAACTGTGGGAGGTATTATGCAGAAACAAGAATTCTTACCTTAATAAATGTTCTCAATCGGGGTATACCGATAAAGATTTTTTGGGCCAATACTAATAACCAATTATTAATGAGCTATATTGGCCGATACTGATCCAATTACAGATATGCAGCTCAGCAGCTTGGAGAGCAGTATATGGCTGGTAAGTTTGTTGGGGGGAAAGGGGTGGGGAGTACAGATCAAGGCCCCAGTGGTGAGGGAAGAGGGGGGCTGGGGCAGGCACAGGACACTGCGGTGAGTGGCTTGTCCGGACCATGTGTGCAGCGGGGTAGCTCCCACTACTGCACACACCCCCAGGGGAGGCATGAGGGCATATGCCCCCTGGATCTGTGCGTGGGGCAACAGTAGTCTGCTGCTTATGGGCTGGGGCCAGCAGTGCCAGGCTCTTCCTGGTGGGGCAGCTGGGCCAGGGCTGTGCTTGA
>NW_017729025.1:135039508-135047959 GCF_001723915.1 Gavialis gangeticus
ACTCCAGAATTTACTGTAGTTCCTCCCTCCCCCACAAACCTCTCCCAAGCACCACTGCCTGCCATGAGAGCAGCCCTAGCCCAGCCCCTCTCGCTGGGAAGAGCCTGGCACTGCCCCAGGCCCAGTGGCAGCCTGCCGTCGCCCCACACACACATCCCAGGGGCACATGCCCCCTTGCCTCCCCCAGGGGTGCACACAGCAGCAGGAGCCGCCTCCCCACCCGATGAGCCGCTTGCGGCTGTCCTGCACTCCACCTCACCCCAGCTGGGCAGTGCCTGCCCGTGCCCCACTCCCTCCCTCCCTCCCTCCCTCGCTGGAGGGGCCTCTATCTGCTCTCCCCACACCTCTTTCCTCCCCCTGCCCCTTCCCCCTCCAATAGACTTACCAGCCAGATGCTACTCTGCAAGCTACCAGGCTAGCCACGTACATGCTGTGGCTACGCATGCACGCAGCATTTATTGGTGACATTACTGACCACATCAGAAAAAAAACCCAATTACTGATAATGTCAATTTTCCTTTTATTGGTGCCAATACGATATGGACCAATGTACTGGTGCACCTCTAGTTTTTAAAAGAACACCCCAAACATACAGGGCTCAAGGCAATGGAAGGTGTGAACTGGCACTCGTTTTATATGCAATTTTAGAGTAAACGCTGAATCCTGGAAATTTTCTTATAGCCATGAAGTCCCAAAAAAGAGGGGCTTGGGTATACTATAAATATTTTAAATTTGGGGACTCAGGCACTAACCCCACAGTAAGTACTGGACTAAGCAAGCAATGAAAATCATAGCTAACATCACCTAACACATTTAAGGTAAAGGAATTACAAAGCTTAGCAGTTTTCAGAAGAACCATTTTAAAAAGTTTGCATTTCAAGTTTAAACTTGTTTAAAAGACTTTAATTATAGAAAGCCATTTTCTCACTCTTGGCCAAGACCTGTTTTCCTTGAAGATAATTAATACAAGACTAGCTGGACAGAAGAACAGACACAATTTACCACATTTACTCAAATATAAAATGATCCCCCAATAACCAGACCCTTAAATAGGGAAAATTTATAAATTAGTTATAACTCTCCAGGTGTGGAATCTAATTGTTGGAGGTTTGCCTTGAATGTGTCCATCCTCGTCCTGTCCTATCCCCTGCCCTCACTACAACAGGGAAAATAAATCTGAAAATAAATCCTCTGCTCCCCCACCCCAAGTTTTTCCCTCTGCAGCCTCTTCTTCCCATTCTCCTTCCTGTCAGACCCTGCTGTCCCTGAGCACATGGAAGTGAGACACAAATCTGAAAACAATTACCTTGGAAATAAACAGAGCTGTAGTAATTTGCATGTAGTACCCACAAACTTAGTTCATCCAGAATTGATGCATGTTACCTTTTTTTGAAACTGCTGCAACTTTTAGCACAAGTACTCCATAAAAATACTTTTAAGCAGCACTTTGGCATCTACTTATATAAAGTACAACATAGGCACTGACTTTGGTTTTTGCTGGTGTGTGCTAACAGGCAAACCGCCCACCTCTGCACTTAAAACTCCTCACGTTCCTGCACCAAGCTCCACACATGCCCACAAGATGCAGTTACTTCATCCCAGCTCTGCAGCATCTGTAAAAATCAGGTGCTTTAGCAGGGCTTTTTTGGTGCCTTTATCTAAATGCCGATTGAATCAGCTTTAGCTAAATGCACGAAAAAGCCCTTCTGAAGCACCCAATCTTTACAGATGCTGCAGAGCTGGGTTGAAGTATCTGATCTTCCAGTAAAGTGAGTTTGTTTTGTTTTTTTTGGGGGGGGGGGGGGGGAGTTTAACGTCAAAAACAAAATGGCTATGGCTTGTGAGTGCTGAGCAACAGGTAATTTATTTTGTTGGGTGCTTGAGCACCTGAGTTAGCACCTATGAAATACAAACTTTTTTTTTTTAAACTTTGTGTCTCGGGCCAAATCAGTTCCAAATTCTATTGACTGAGAAGAGCTCAGTCGTTCAAGTCTGTGTAGTGTTACCACCAGCAAAACTCCTACCTCCCAAATTCTTCAGCCTGGGGCTCCAGATACAACCAAATCCATGGGAGGCATCCTATGTGCAAGACCAGAGGCCTTGGAGTTCAGATGCCCCCTAGTCTCACTTGCCCCTAGCCAAAAGGCCAAAGGAGCAAGCTAGAGGAAAAACCCAAGAGCAATCCCTCACCATCATAAATTGTGTACCTGAGATCCTTGCATTTGAAGGTACTTCTAGACTCCTGCAGGGGTCAGCCTGCCTGCAGTGCAAACCCACCTATCTTCTCTCTCTAAGTACACCAAGTCATTCAAGGCCAAGAAGAATGATATCTCCCCAGCCCAGTGAGTAAAAACACTGGAGCTGAAAACCTCCTCATGGTAGTATCTTCCCTGCCAGATAAGTATAAAATACAAACTATGCATACTATACTATTAATCCAAAGCCAAAAGGCTCATTGTTTACCATATAGTTCGTTAGGCTTGGCCCCAGCAGAATCAACAGCATTTCAAGCCACGGTGACCCCATAAGCTCCACACTGTTCAATACACAAAGGATCCATGTGCTAGTTAGCCACCCACTTACGATGGCATTCGTGTTCTTGTTGTGCAGGGAAACCTGGCCTGGCTCTACCTCATGGAGGGCAGGGCTACACTAATCAAGTGCAACAGGCTGAGAGAGGGACCAACAGAAGGATTCTGCGTGAACCCTTTGGGGTCCCATTTTGTGATGTTTGCCAAGCACTTAAGGCTGGTGATGAAACAAGAATAACTGGAAATGGGAGAGAAAGGCACAGCTCAGCTGTAGCAATGAAGAGGAAGTCAAAACGTATTTAATGTAGCAGCCTACCATGACTTGAAAGAGAGTTGATGCTGAGGTCTAAGCACGATGGGCGCTACCACATATTTTATTCAGATGGGCTGCAGTAACCTATCTTCCCTGGGGAAACAAGTATGGGGAGGGCACTGAGGGGGTGACTGTTTTTGATAACTGTGATGGTAATAGGGAAAGTGGGCATGTGGTGCAGTTCTGTAACAGGAATAAGAATAGTGTAAATGTAAAGGTGTGTTTTGGACTGTCAAGTGAACCATAACTGTCATAAGACAGGTTGGTAGAGGTAGTTGTGCATATGTATGTACATATACACACATATACATACATATGTATATTTTTGCAACAAAAAAAAAGAAAGAAAGAAAAAGAAAGAAAGCAGTATGTTTACCCAATATGGGCCATGTGTTATAAGTCATGCTCAGTGTTGGCTGCATTCAATCAACTTCATAGCTCGTTTCAATTACTGAGCACATGCTAGTTTTGGAAGCAGTTTAATAACAACCAATGTATTTAACAAGGTGCAAATGTAAGACCAGGAGCATTTCCCCCCCACATGCTGACTGGGGAAAAAAACTCATCTTATATTCAAGTAAAATAGTAGCTTGTTTAGACCATTTAAAAAAGCAAAAAAACCCAAAACAAAACATGCAGCAACCTTTTCTTCTGGAAGACCTAATCTCCTCTTTCTCTCCTACCAAGAACTTGAAAGCTAGGAACAGGACTATCCTGATGTCATGGTTGTTTTAGTATCCCTGTGAAAATTTGCTTAAATTGGGTCAAGTTATAAGCCACACAATCAATTCATGAATGCTAAACAGAAACTTGATAGAATTTTACAGTCCTCCCAACATCATAACCCAGGACTGTGTGGATCAGGCACTAGAAATAAACACAGTATGAGCATTGCCCTGTGCTCTTAACAGTACCCTCATTGGTACCTAAAAGGGTGGAGAGGAAACCCACCTGTTACTAGTGCAGAAGAAGTTATAAACTGATCACAGGCAAAGGGGAAAATATGCTAGACTCTTTGTCTCAAGTTGTATTATTGGGAGACTACTGGCTGACGTGTGAGGTGAGGGGATGGGGACAGGGGGCAAGGGGAAGAAAGTCAAAAGACCAGGCCCAGAAGGATAAGCTGCAAAAACAAATTAATATAAAAAGTGGAAATAAACTGATAGATGAGCACAAAGCAGAGATACAGGGACTGGCTGGACAAAGGAACTGTCCTGGGAGTTCCAGGAAAGAAACTGAGACTTGTTAGACAGGAAGACTAAAACTACAGACTAGAGTTGATGGGTCAAGGCACAGAGAGCGATAATGGCTAAGAAAGTTGATTGGTATTGATAAGCAAGGAGGCGAAAAGTAGAATTAGCTGAAACTGGGAGCCAGATGGAAACAGAGGATGCAATTTTGGGGACACTGGGAAACAAGTGAACAAATCTGATGGGATGAGGTAGCAAAGACAAGAAAATGGAATTGGTGAGGCTTGGAGAACTGAGAACCGTCTAGGGGTGCACCAATAAAAATTTTCTTGGCTGATATTGGTAGCCAATCATTAACCAGCGATATCGATTGATACTGATTCGATAACTGATTTATAGGAGTGCAGCTGGGCAGCACGGACAGCAGCTCCTTGCATATAAGTCTGTGGAAGGCAAGGGGCATGGGGGAGAAAAGGGGTCTGCGTGGGGCAGATCAAGGCCCCCCCCAGTGAGGGAGGGAGTGGGGCAGGGGCAAGGGCTGGGGGTGCTGCTCAACCAGGGCGATGAATGAGATCCAGGGTGAGGAGTGGGACAGAGCTGTGGGTAGCTCATCCAGGGGATCAGTGTCCCAGGCTTAAAAATGGCGGCAGCAGCACTTGAACTAAAGTTTGTTGAAAGTTCAAGCACCACCATATTTAAGCGCAGGGACACTTAACCAGAGCAGAGCCAAATGGGGAAAGGGCAGATGTGGGCTGCCCACTGTGGGCTCAGGGCTCTCCACCCTGCTGCATTTGTCTTGAGGGCCCCACATTGGCCATGCGCCCCCTGCCTGCCCAGCAGCAGAAGGCACAACTCACTACCCACACTGCTGCTGGGCAGGCAGGGGACATGTGGCAGGCATGGGATTCCCAAGGGAAAGGCAGCAGGGCGGAAAGCCCTGAGCTTGCAGCAAGCAGCCTGCATCTGCCCCGTGCACAAAGCAGGGGGGAAAGGGCACATGCCCCTCCATGCCTTCCCTGGGGGATGCATACAGCAGCACCACCTCCCCCCTCACACACCTTGGATGAGCCTTGCGGCTCCATCCTGCTCCCCGCCCTGGGTCCCATTCACTGCTGTGGCTGGACAGCGCCCTCAGCCCCACTCCCTCCCTCACCGTGGGGGACCTTGATCTGCGCCCCCACTGCCCCATCCCCTCCACAGACTTACCTGCAGGGCGCTGCTCTCGACAATGTCTGACTGCATCCGGCTACATCCATGCATGTAGTGTCCAGGCACTCTGGCCAGAAGGCATATTGTATTTATCGGTGATATTATCAGCTACACTGGCCAAAAAAAGCCAATAATGTTAATTTTCCTTTTATTGGTGCCAATCTAATATGCAACTGATATATCAGTGCACCTCTAGAACTGTCCCAGGCAAAAGAAATGGAACAGGAAATTGGAGCAAGGTAGGGAAATGAGGACATCCTGAACAAAGGTAGAAAAGGAAACAAGTCCCCTGGAATAAGAAGAAAGGGGGAAACTGAATACAAAGAGGAGCTAAGAGTGTGGGGAAACTGCTATGTGGGGCCAGAAGGAAGGAGGAAACAGATGTGACATGAAACTAACATGCTGGAGAGAACCAATACGGACTGAATAGACTGGAATATGCAGCCAAGCAATGAGGGAGAAGGAAAAACTGAATGTATGAGGAGCCTGGGGGCCAGCTCAGGCAAGCAACCAGTTGGGGGACTGAGCCTTAGGAGGGTGAAACTGGGATGACAATTCTAAAGAGCAAACACTAAGACTGGGAAGTAAGGAGACTGGAATAAGGACAAGTTGGAAGGGATAGGTCAGAGGGTTTCATATTTAGCATCAGGCAAAATGGTATATGAACACTCCTTATCGGAGCTTGGAAAGGTGCTGGAGTCCTAGAGCTATGGAAACCCCCCTTGCAAACCATCCCTTTGGCTGGTCCAAACCAGAGAATGACAACCTGCTATGGGAGTTGGTTACTTTCTCAGCTCAAGTGGCAGAGGTCTGCATAGTGAAATTAAACAACCGATGTGCTTATTAATGCAATGGCAGATAACAGAATTCATTTTTATTTAACTTTGCTGTTAAAGCCTAAGCAATTGCACCAACTACATTAAAAAAACATCACTGAGGTTGCAAAGTCAGTCACCAGAAGAGCTAGGAAATGACCAAACTAAGGTTACAAGTGCAACTCTAATACAGGTCCTCCTTAAGCATTATGATGCTGCCTTACTAACATGATGCCACAGGTTTTTTTTCCACTGGACCAGTCTCATTCAATCCACAAAGTGGGTTGGGTTTTTTTAAAAGAAATGTTTCGTGTTGCAAGCTAAATCAAGTCCAAGACCGTGAGTCAGTCAAGAACCATAAGTGGCAAACATCCTCCACCCCCACCAGGACTTTCAGATATTTCCAAAGTCTTTTGACAGGCATCCTCCATGCAGGCCCAAGCCCAGAGTCTTGGGGTTCAGATGCCTGCAAGTTTCACCTGCCCTCAGCCATATGACCGCAGAAGCAAGCTACGGAGGATCCTCCCATTTCCATAAAGTGGGCTTTAAGCCCCAACACCTTGGAGGTACCAAACCATGCCAGAAGAAGAGTTATCCCCAGGAGTGCTTAAGGAAAACTGCCTTCATGAACCCAGCTGCATGGTGTTTCCACTGCCAGGTAAGTGGATGGTGTTTGGGGAGTGAAACAGCACTGTGTAGTTGTGGGGGAATGGATAAGTCAGCCCCATGCCTTATTTACTGTAGAGACTGGTACAAGGGGGGTGGGTGAGCCAGGAGATGGCAGACAAAAAAAAAAAGGAAGATCAAATCGTTCAGACAGGCAAAAGGTACCATGAGAACTGGCTTCCATCCCTGTCTCCACCACAGAGTTCTTAAGCTACTGGGCAGAATCACTTACACCAAACTTATCATCAATTTTTCTCTCCCATTTTCTGGGCTGCAGGCACCTGGCATGCAAAAAAAGCAGAGGTTTCCTGACTGCAACTGGAGTGGGAGCTGTACCTTCGAAAAATAAAGTGCTGTATAATACTAAGTAACCTAAAAAAATTAGGTCTTGCACATCTCGGCTTGGGTACCCAATATTAATGAACCCTTTTGATCTCAACTTCTTGTGATCAATTGCCCATTTTACAGATGTAAAACAGGAGCACTGAAACCACCTCCCCTCTGGGAAGTGTTAAGCAGACAAATCTATTAAGGTTTGAGGAGCACTCACGTGTATCTCTACACAATCAATCTCGCGAAGCCCATAAAATTAATCACTGTAGTAAAATTATATATAAACAAGCTTCAGTATCCACTGCACCCAGGCTTTGTCAAGAAAGCCAGAATAAGTTTTTATACATTCTACTTTTTTCTTTCATGTAGAAAAACAGGATTTTTGCAACCATCAGAACAATTGCTGCAAACAGTGCAACAGACTATGACAGCAGATCTCATCTGTAAAGATACTAGCGGTGTCCCCCTCCCCCTCAAAAAAACAACCATAATGTAGCACTCCATCATTGGGCTACTCCACTGTGGGAAGGTGAAAGACTTCACCAGGCAAATGGGTAAATCTGCTATCTTTTATTAGACCAACTAAAATAGTTTGAAAAATTCTTCCTTGCAAGCTTTTGGGTACAAGCTACCTGAAAGCTCGCAAAGAACTTTTCCAATTATTTCAGTTGGTCTAATAAAAAAACATCTGATTTACCCAAAGAACCTTATCTGTCTATGTCTTTAGACCAATGTGACTACAACCTACGCCCCCTTACCGGGCAAATAACATTAAGGTTTCAGGCCTCTAAAACTTCCTAGGTTCACAATCTGTGGTACACGTACCACCAGTGGTACAGACAACTTGTCAGTGGTACACATTAACAGATTTATTATCATTACTTTATATGTCAAAAATCTGCTGGTGGTACTTCAGATTGTATTGTTTTAAATTGGTGGCACACAATCTGTCAGAGTTTGACACCCGCTGTCCTTGGGGAATGCTTCTGACCTCTGGGGCTGATGCCAGAGAACACGAAGGGGGTGGGGGGGCGAGGCTGCCCCACCCAGCGAGTTACCTGGGCCTACTCCACAAGGCACCTTGCTAATGGGCCTGAAGGGTGAGCCAGGAAGCAAGCTCGACACGCACGCGCCTTACACACGTGCACACACCTTACACCCCCTCCCCTTTTCTACAGGGAAGGGGGTATAAATAACGACAGCCACCCTGGTTGAGTCACTGCCTTTAAAAAAATAAAATAAAATAATACAATTAAAAAAAAAAAGGGCGCGAGACCGCGCTCGCCCCGTCATCCGGGGAGCAGATCCCCTCGCGGGACGACTCCACCGCCAGTGGAGAGGGCGCCGCGCGGGCCAGGCCAGCCGTGCAGGGCGAGCGCGGCGGGTGCGGGAGC
>NW_017729025.1:135048097-135048336 GCF_001723915.1 Gavialis gangeticus
TGCCGCCCGGCCCGCCCCCCCGCCGCGCCTCCGGCTTCTCCGCTATGCTGGGTTCGGGGCCGCTGCCGCCGCCATTTTGTGCCGCGGGGGAGCGGAGGCCCTGGGCCACCTCACAGCGTGGCCGCCGCCATTTCCGCGAGTTGCGACCGGCGGGCGGGCGGCTTCACCCGGCCCGCTACCGGGAGGGGAGGCGCCCCACGGCTCCTGGGCAGGGAAGCGGCGGGCAGACGAGTTGCTGG
>NW_017729025.1:135053336-135053741 GCF_001723915.1 Gavialis gangeticus
TCAGAGTTTGACACCCGCTGTCCTTGGGGAATGCTTCTGACCTCTGGGGCTGATGCCAGAGAACACGAAGGGGGTGGGGGGGCGAGGCTGCCCCACCCAGCGAGTTACCTGGGCCTACTCCACAAGGCACCTTGCTAATGGGCCTGAAGGGTGAGCCAGGAAGCAAGCTCGACACGCACGTGCCTTACACACGTGCACACACCTTACACCCCCTCCCCTTTTCTACAGGGAAGGGGGTATAAATAACGACAGCCACCCTGGTTGAGTCACTGCCTTTAAAAAAATAAAATAAAATAATACAATTAAAAAAAAAAAGGGCGCGAGACCGCGCTCGCCCCGTCATCCGGGGAGCAGATCCCCTCGCGGGACGACTCCACCGCCAGTGGAGAGGGCGCCGCGCGGGCC
>NW_017729025.1:135058741-135058942 GCF_001723915.1 Gavialis gangeticus
GGGAGGCGGCGGCCGCAGCAGGCGGGCCGGAGGCGGCGCGGTGCGGCGGCCCCAGCCGGAGATGGCGGTGGCTAGAATAAGGCACACTGGGTAAAAACACATTTATATACGAACCTCGCCGAGAAATTTTCCAACAATTCCTCCGTCCGACCACCATGCACCAGGACAGGAAACGGCCTCCTCAGCGCCCGCCCGCTCGCT
>NW_017729025.1:135063942-135072123 GCF_001723915.1 Gavialis gangeticus
GGGCCGTGCTCCGGGTGCCCCGAGTGGTGCGCAGCAGAGCGGGGAAAGGCGCTGCGGGGCGGACACGCCCGGCACAAACACCCCAGTCGCTTGAGGCTGTATTGTAAAGAGACGGAGTGTGGAGAACAAAGCACTAGGGGGGAGGAAGGACGAGGGTTGTCAGCAAAGTGGTGAGAGTGGTGCCCCTGCTGAACGGCAACGAGCCACACTGTAGGGAAGGGCTTCCCGGGGAGGCCTGGTGCCGGTTTAGAAAAGAGACGGGGGGCAGGGATGGATGTGCAACATTAAGGCTTCAAGCCTTTGGCATTCCTATGGGAAGCTCCCAGTGCCAACCTCCGGGGTGGTCTGACAATGCCAGAGCTCACGGAGGATGCAGTTGCCCCCTTGATACCTGGACCTGCTCCACAGGGCACTGTGCCAGCAAGGTCCGTGTGGCAGAGTGAGGGCGCGGGCTCCACAGAGACCCAGGTGGGGTTTACAAAATACCAGTTGGCCAAAAGAAAGTGAATAGGGATTTACTGTTTATTCTCTCAGGCTGCAAGGAAGAGGAGTCACAAAATGAAATTAGTAGGTAGGGAGTTGAAAGCTAACAAAAGGAAGTTACTTTTTTGCCCAGCATGTCATTAATGTGCAGAGGGTACTGCTACCAGATCTTGTGGAAGATGACAGCGTAGCTAGATTTACTAAAAGGATTGGAGAAATTTGTGGAGGAAAGGGGCAGCAGTAGCTATTGAGCATGGGACTTAGCCTCTGAAACAGCTTCCTAGAATCTTAAAATACAGGAGCTGCAATAGAGGGGAACAGTAGAAGAAAACACCCATGGCTATACCTGGTCCACTCTCCCTTTCAGCATCTCTCTGTCATTGTGTGACAGGATATGGACAAGATGATCTGACCCAGGAAATGGCAGTGCTTATGTTCGTATGGCTCAGCTATGTATGAATGGAATTGTTCAGGTGTAGCTATTCCCCGGCCATAGTAAGCAAACCTAATTACAATAGAACATATGGGCTTCCTCTTTTTTCTATTCAGTTGGTAAGATACTTGCCGCGTTCAATGGCAAAGTAGGACTTGATTCCATATGCACAAACTTTTTGTCTTCTGCCATATTAAGCAATAATACACACACATGCAGGTCTGTCAGTCAAGCATCTGAGACAAGATCTTGTTCTAAATCAGTATTTTCCCTCGTGGCTAAAAATACCCACCAGAGAGGGATAGTAGCTTGTAGTGCCATCAAATCCTG
Organism: Gavialis gangeticus; assembly: GCF_001723915.1. NCBI lineage: Eukaryota > Metazoa > Chordata > Crocodylia > Gavialidae > Gavialis > Gavialis gangeticus. The sequence goes on from NW_017729025.1 coordinate 135,065,189, forward strand.
TGCCACATCCTGCTTTATTTGTTTGTTCTGCTTTTCTCATATGCTTATTAATTTTCCTTGCCCCTTTTCTCCCCTTGCATGTTTAAAGCTACCTTCATTTTCAGTGCTGGCAGGGGTACGCTTAACAGTTGTGACCACCAAGCTTTGTGCAAGTCAGCATTTTGCTGAAACTATTTTCTCTTATGACAATATGATTTTTCCACAGCTTGGCTCGCATAATTTAAAATGTTATGTGACGCATGTTAAGGCATTCATCCAACTACATCAACCTGCGTTGTACTTGGGATTTAGTATGTTCACAGTGCAGGTAGGCCTTAAGACCTCATCTGAAATAGAATTTGATAACGCAGTGATTTGAGAAACACTTTCTTATGATGCTTCCCTTCTAGATTCAGCATTAACTAGGTTTATATAGGAAGACCATTCAAAACCATTTATTATAAATAATAGAGTGATAACTACATTTTTGTTTTCCTTAACAACAAAACAGAGTATCCTACCTTCATAGCTTTCAGCAATTGAAGAAAGACAAGGGTGTCAAACACGGCCTGCAGGTTGGATCCAGTTCGTAGAGCTGCTCTGTCCAGCCTACCAGACTACTGGTGGGCAAGGGAATTTGGGGACATGGCTATTAATAATGAGTAGAGCCTGCCATGAAATCTGGCACCCTGCCCCTTGGCAACGGGTGGGGAGTGAGGGCTATGTAATACTGGTGAGTTGGACACCCCAAATAAAGACATTCTGAGAACAGGCTAGATAAGAACACATCAATTACACAAATGGAGGTGAAATCATCCTTGGCACTCAAAGAAATGGAAGGTGGGTATGTAAAGGAAAGGTGCATCTATATGCAAAACTTGTGTTGCTGTAACAATGATTTTTACACCAATTTGGTGCAAATCGTGCCTGTGGTCAACCACACATCAGTTTACAACTAGATTTAAAATTAGCCATTCCCTTTGAGAATCTTGAGTATCCATGATAAAGTCATAGAAAAATAGGGTTGGAAAAGACTGAGAAGTCATCTAGCCCAACACATCTTTCTTCCAGCCATCTCAGCCAAGTGTTTGTCCATTTTGAACCTAATAGCTTCCAATAATAACACATCTCTAGGCAATCTGAGTACTTAGCTATGCCCCCACAATTAGAAAGCTCTTTCTTGTGCAGTTGGCCACTGGAAGTGCTTTACAGCTGTGCACTGACAGAAGCAGTCTGGCTGGGTGACAATATGAACTGTCATGAGGGGTCAGATGAAGGTGCTCCAAAGTGGGGTGCCTTCATTAACATCTGTCAGCACAGCAGGAAGCATGCTGAGCTGATGATGCAGCCTGTCTGTTCCACCCTGTCTTCAGAAGGGCTGGGGAGGGAATAAATTTAGTCAGGGGTTCCTCAGCCAGAGCTGGAGGGTGGGGCAGGTGGATTGGAGGCCCACAATCCACCCCCTACTCCAGCGTGGCTGGGGCAATCCCAAAAGGAACTCCATCCCCTGCCTTCTCTTCCTCCCATCCTGAGAGAGCATGGGAGCTTGGAGAGGGGGCAGGACTAGGGGACAGAATACAGACACAGCCTCTCCTGGATCACCTCCTAAAGGTGTTCAGTTACACAGCCTGCCAACAGTTCCAACAGTGAACATCTGTGGATAGGAAGGGTTGATAGAACTCACGGTACTCCTGTGAAGTGCCATGAGTTGGACCAGGAAGCTGCATATCAGTCATGAACGCCGCGTGCCCACAGAGGTTGGGGGGGATGGCGAGCTCCTGCAGAAGGTGGCAGTGTTGGTGGTGAAAGCATGGCGGTGGCAAACGGAGTTCCTGCAGATGGCCGCAGTGTTGTTGGCAGGGAGGGGAAAGAAGCAGTGAGTGCTGACCAGCAGTCAGCAACCACCCACAGATGCTGCTGGCAGCACTGGTGGCAGCCAGCAGCAATCGCGGACCGGCCACAGATGCCACCAACAGTAGTGAGCAGCAACCACCCACAGGCACCACCTGCAGTGTTGGCAGTACCTTTTTACAGGGGGTGCTCTGCGAAGCTCGGAGTGCACATGCACCTGGCGTGCATCCCCTACAAGTCACCAATGTCTGTCAGCACCCCAACTGACTATTTGACATCTCTCATTTGTTGCAGGCTGAGCTTTTGCTTCTTTTCATGTTTCCAGTTAACGTTGAAGACTAATCAAATCTTCTTTAATATGAAATGGTAGAGCTTAAGCAGCAAGCAATTCTAGTTTAGGTCTTAAAGGTCAAGGTATATCACATCCACTGTTCCCTCCCATCCACAAGACCAGTTACCTCTTTACAGAAGGAAAAGAAGTGGGTTGGACATTTTGACCTTAAATCCATATCAACTGTTATGTATCACCTCGTTATCTTCTTACTGTTTACAAATTAACTGAGCACATCATTAAACAATTATCTTTTCAAGTAGCAACATTGGACAATTTAATTTTCCTGTATCTATTAAGACAAATGCTTTTCTTGTGCACTTCTAGTATTCCAGAAAGTGGCGGCAGGTATGCCACCAGTTAGCCCGGAGGCAGGCAAAGTCCAGCCTCTGGGCATGATTGAGCCTGCAGCAGACTCAATTTCCCAGCAGCATCACTGTGGCTGGTTTCCATGGAGACCCTGGCACCAGTGGCATGTGACAGTGTAGGCCAGGGTATCCATGGAGACCAGCCCCAGCAGCACTGGGAGGGCAGGTGGCAGAGTAGGGTGTTGCTCTGGGGCTGGGAAGTTGCGGCAGTGACAGTGTGGCAGAGCTGCGATTCGCTGCCTGCATGCCCTGGACGGGTGGGCAGGTAGTGAATCCCGGCTCTGGACCAGGCTATCACCACTCCCTGGCAGCTGCATGCCCTACCACCGCTGCAGTGGTCAGTCTGTGGGAACCCTAGCCCTATGCTGTCATGGCACTGTTGCTGCTGGGGTCTCCATTGAAACTGGCCTCAGCAACCCGGGCTGGGGCTGCTGGGAAATGGAATCCAGCTGCCTGCCAAATCTGCCATTTTGCCTACCCCTGCATTAGCCTCACACAGTCCTCGAGTGCCCTTTTCCATACCCAGTGTGCTGCTCGGATTATGCTCCCTACCAGATCTGCTGGTGGTCTCTGCTCCCTGCCCTCTGACAAGGTGCTACCCCCACCCCCCCACACACACCCCCTCTTGTGGCCCCCATGCCACAGGTTGGCCTGTTCAAAATATCACCTCCCTTCTCTGGGCTATCTGAAAGATAATAGGCTTCTTCATGGAAGTAGTGCGAAGGATCATCTCTCAAAACCTGAAGCATCTTTTGAAGATGCCTCAGAAAATATGCCCATTTTCTCCTAAAGTGACTCAGTAATCTACCTACAAGATTCAGCTGCTAGGCTCTGCTGATCTTTTAGACGGCTGGAGAGTTTTGGATTTCATTAAAAAGATCTTTATTAGTGAAGATTAGTCCAATTGCAGATGCCCAAATATTTAAAAACAGCAACTGTTTTTGTAGAGTTGTTTTGGAAGGTGTCATTTGTGCTGTCTTCTAGTGGCCAAAGTACAGATTAATCGTATGCCATTATTTTCTACACTGTTCAGTTCTGAGCAACCTTTCTTGGAAAGAACATAAGTGTTCAAGCAGGGAATGAAATCTAAAGACATGAAGAAACTGTATGAGGAAGGATGAAAGACTGAAATTTTTTTTAGAGGGGCCTGGCTGGAAGTATGCATATTACAATGGTATATGGAAGACTAATCAAACTTCTGTTTACAGGGCAAGAACACTGGCATATTGAAATATCCAAGTCATTTTTATTTAATTCATATTATCCTGTAGTTTTATCCTGAAGAATGTCTTCCTACCACCAGCTACCGTGGAAAAAGCACTGAATAAGATTCAGAAAATACACTTTGCACAGTGTTATTGCTACAGAATATTAGTTTATAGGACATTCTTTTATTTGATTTGAGTGATATAAAACTTCACACTTTAGATGCAAGGCAAATTAGTAAGAGCTGGGAATTGACACAAAATTTCTCTATGAACAGGATATTCCATAACTGTCCACTGAAGTTGTTTTGCACTTGCCTCCAAAGCATCTAATACTGGGATAAAACTATATCTTCATCCAACTAGACAAGCCATTTATCCATGAATTATAACTCCTGGCCACAGTACTGGATTTAATACCGAACTATGGGCATGCCTACATGTGCATGTAAGTGCACCTAAATGTAATGAACTTTATCTTAATGCGCATTAAGTGGGTTTAGGCAGCCATCTACAAGTGCATGCATTAAAGCGCATTAATGCTGTGTGTGGACGGATTTGGGACTAAAGTTAGTGCCCAAGCCAGTCGACACACACAGCATTAATTCGCTTTAACGAGTCTACACGTTTGTTAATGCTCTTTAACTATTTGTCCTAAATTTGATACCTGCATCAAATGCAGATATCAAGTTTAGGCGCAAATGGCCTAAAATTTGCCATTTTTAATATGCATTAAAGGTGCGCATGTGTATACGTGCGCCCTTAATCTGCATTCCTTTAGGCTAATTTGCATTAAAGTGTCATGTGTAGACATGCCAAAATGTAAGATGGTTTCCAAACCAGTCAATTAAAATTTTTCCTGTGGTAAAATATTTAGGGCAGGAGCAGGTGTTAAACTTATATTGTCAAGAATTGTTAGGGGCCTGTATCTTAGCAATCAGCACAGCATAACTTCTCCTTTTTTAACATGGGTTAAGCAGTTTTTTTATATAAATTTAGCTTTGCTTCTGAAAAGGTCTGCTTGAAAAATATTATAGTGAGATAAAATACAAACCTTATTAAAAAGCTATGTAGCTAGACTAAGATTCCAGGATGGTTTAAGATGCAGCACATATTTGGAACTACACAGTGAGATGAAATGATATAAATAAAGATTTAGTTTAGATATATTAATGTCCAGTAAAATTTCAATACTGAAAAAAGTCTTTACATTCACAACTCTTACCTTAGAGAGCTGTTAACTTCAAGTGAGTGAGGGGTCTCTAAGGAAAAAGGGTCAGCTTTAAATCAGACTGTTTGACAACTTAAGAGCTGGAAATTACTTGTTAGGTGATCTAAACAGAAAGGCATTCTTTTGAAGCGTACATAAATTTACCTGCCCGAATAAAGAAAAGTATATTTCATTTCCATTCTATAAAGGAATGTCCTTGCTATGTATTGTGATATGAGAACATTCTTGAATCAAGACTGTATTATCTCATACAGATACAAAAATTTTCCACTGACCTGACTTGACAGATGTTACCATTCAAACCATAAATGACCACAGAACAAGCTTCAGTCATTAGCTTTCCTTTGATTTCTTCATGTATACAAGATCTCTTCCCCATCACCATTATTCCCACTTAGCCATAAGCAATTTAATTTTTTTTTTTTTTTAAATGATTTTTACTGGGAAAAAATTGTTTTTAAATCCCTGGGAAGCACTACTAGATAAATAATTGCCCCACAAGTGGAAGTTCAGAAATAAAATGTTTAATCTTTTTTAACATGTTAAATTAGGGAGTTGTTCAAGTTTCAGGAATGCACAGGAAAGTAAATGCTATAATCATGTCCATCGCCTCTTCCCACAAAAGTATAACCTGGTTGAGAGTCCCACCTAGATATTAGGACATTGAGGCTTGCAATAAGTACACATTTTCAGAACAGTTTAATTACATGTACTTTACCAACCAACCTTGTAATCAGCAAGTGATAGAAGGGTTCTTATATCAGTTCTTTCAAGGATTATCCATACTCAAGACTATCATTAGGCTCTTCTACACCAGGTGCCATGTTTTCTTACTCCTTCAAATCTATAAATTGCTTACAAGTATGTCCAAAGATTCATATTAGGGCAACAAAGCATCACAGGCTTGCATTAGTTTGTCGCCTTAGAATTCTGTGCACATGGTATGGTATTTGTGCAAGGAGAGACCAGAATGAAGGAGTGAGTGAAAAACCCATTATCCTTGTTTGGAGTAGCCCTAATGGTTGTGCAACAAGTGAAAGGTAGAGGCTATTATTGGTCAACTGAGGGAAACCCCAAACTCTGGATACCTGCTAATCTGTTGATGCAAAAAAAACACACCACACAAACCGATTTTCTGAAGACTGCATTTGAATATCATAATATATATATGTGCATTTCAGTTTAATTTTTACAGATATAAACTCCTTTCTTTTTTAACCTGCATTTAAATTTTGGAGGCTTACATTTAAATTAAGGTAGCTTGTTTAATATTGGTTGTAACAGCAGGTGACAGTTAATATAAAAACAGCCAAAAGAAAAAAAACATTTGATTTAAAAGATTTGACACGATCTCAAGGCAAGATCAAGAAACTATGAATTTAGATTTTCAGAAGAAAAAAAGGGGATCTAACCCAACCCATTCACAGCCTCTTGCTGCTGGCTTCTTCATTCAGTGGTTTTGATAGTGGTCCCAGAGGGAGCTGTATTTTGCCTTTCTAGCTAAAATACTAGGTACTATAAACAACTGAAAGGACAAAAAATGGTGGCTTCAAGAATGAAAGATTGTTGAAGCTTCCAATGTCCTGTCTAGATCAGGCAAACAAAAGCACACACTAATGCTGGGAGTGCAAAAACAGGGGGAAGGAAGTGTAATGGTTAAAACCACTACTAGGTGCTGAAAAAAAAAGGACAAATTATTTTGCAAAATTAGGAAAAACTGCAATTATAGATCAAACCCAGGTTAGCCGAATTAAGTTTTTGTTTCTTTTTTTTTTTTTTAGATTGCATATATAGATGTTTCATCCACACGCTTCAATCAACTCTTTAAGAGCAGAACTTAATGTCCAATGTACACGCGTCAGAGAAAGTAATTTTTTCTCCGTGCTTACATTAAATTTTCGTATCCAAATTTCCACTCGTACATTAAAAGCTTTAAGAAAAAACAAAAGACACAGAGGGTGTTGCCATTT
>NW_017729025.1:135072173-135080531 GCF_001723915.1 Gavialis gangeticus
AAAAAAAAAAAAAACCCAGAGGGGGTTGCCATTTTTTTTTTTTTTTTTTTTTTAGCAGCAATGAAATATCACTAACCCCTTTTTTACATAACCGAATTCAAGTCACAACCAGAGGTGACTGCACCACAAAGTCACCAGGTACAAAACTGCTAGTTCATTTTAAATTAATATCTTGAAATTATTTTCCCCATTACATCCCTTTTTTTTTTTTTTTTTTTAATAAACAGCAAACATTTTGCTATTTTTTACATAGGCTAGCAGGCTTGTTTCAATATGAAAGTGCTAATTCATTTACAGATTTATCAGTTATGTAGTGCTACATTAAGTGTCCAATATTCTACATATGAACAATCTTGATAAATGGAAATGATGAAGATTAAGTAAGGCTATTTGATTACCTTATCTTATTTACATTAAAAGAATAGACATCCAACAGGAAGGAGAGTAAGGGAAAGAAATTGGGCAAATACTCATACTGCCACAGGTGTAAAAATTAAGTTGGCCTTCTGGTTTGTACTGTAAATGAGACATTTTAAGTAGTCCTGCAGCCCATGCCTATTTTTTCCTCAGAAAAAGAAAAGCTGCCATCATGACATCCCCTCTTGATTTCAGATTTCCAAAGTGTGTCATTTGAAGCTTTAAAGTCAAGTTCTTCCTATCTTCAGAAAACCTCTGGTTTGCTTTCCAGTATTAGGTTGCATGATCATGCCCCACTTCCTGGGGTTTTTGTCCAATCTGTTTATCAATTAGTTTAGAGTGAGCTGTAGATAACATGAACCAGTTCTGGAACCACTATTGGGAGGAACACAAGCTCTTCACTACAATCACACAGTAGCAGGAAAAGAAGTGATAACTCAATTCATTCCTGGCGCTGGGCCTCCAAAATTGAATGAAGTTGGCACAACTGGAGCATTGAATTTGTATCCTCCATGCTTTTCAATCATTTTGGATTCTGAAAAACAAAATACTTGAGTGAACATCTACAAGATACAACTATTTAGGACAGACCAACTCCCTTTTGATGAGTGGCTACCACTTTCTGGTTTTAACTTTGCACACATGAAACAAGACAAAATAAGGAGCACCTAAGTTTTCAGAAAGTACTGAGCATCCAACCTGCTGAAAAAATCAGGTTTCTTGAAGGTTCTCAAGTTGGACACCAAAAAATGTAACAATCATTTTTGAAAACCTTGGCCAGTTTTATTATGATTATAAAGAAAATCAAAAATACTAAATCTCAAAATTTACATTTTATAAATGAAGTATTTCCAGAATTTCATATTACAGAAGGACTCAAATTTAACTGAAATTCAGTCTATCCAAACAGATTTCTACTGAACTTAAAGTAGTTAGAGTAATGAACTTTACACTTAATAAGTTCTCTCTAGGGACCAGCAGTCAAGTCACTAATTTAAATTTTAATACAAAGATGTTCCTGCTGAGATTCAACAATATGACTGCAAATATTAAAGAAAACAATGAGAAGACAGAAAGGTCATTCTCTGCGTAATAAGAGTGAACACACAGATGCACTGAAGTCTCTTATAAAAAGAGTTATCTTGAGGTTGCTAGGCTGCAGAGTCCAATGAATGCTACAGAACAGCAGAGTAACAAAGAATGGGTGACCAAGGCATGAGCCCTGGCAGTGTCAGAGGTGCAAGAACATCAGCCGCTGTTGCTGCTGGCCCAGCTGCTGCCACCATTGAGGGCACAAACCCTGACAGTTATGCCTCTGCTACAAAGACAAGAAGCACTTTGGTTAGTTAACATCCCATCTACATTCTGCACATCAGTTCCCATTCTACCACTTAAGAGTCCACATCCATATCTCCATCTCTACCCTCACTAAAAGAACCAACTGTTATGCCTGAATGGAGCATGTTTACCAACTTCATATTTTCATGTACTTTAGAGATCAATATAGGATGTGGCAGCTTTTGCAACATACAGTGTATGTACAAATTAAAAGCTGCCTGGTACAGTGCAAAGGGTAGCATACAGCTCTACTTCTACTTCAATTTGAGTATTACAGTAGTCCAGGGGGATACGATGACTCTGACTCAAATGTTTAACACCTACTGCACAAACATACCATTTTCAGAAAGGAAATCTCCCAGTCTGAGATATCTGAATTGTGTGTTTCTTCCTGCAAGTACCAAAGCCAGGCTGAACTTATCTGTGGGGTTATATGGCTTGCCCATGGCCCTTTGGGTTAGACCGGGGTATCAACCATACAGCCCATGAAGCCACCCTGTCTGGCACACTGGACTACTGGCATGGGGCAGGGGAGTGGCCTGCCACAGAATAGTAATTGGCAGCAGGAGGGCAAGCGAGGATTGATACCTTTGCTGGTTGCCACTGCCACAGCCCTACCTCCTTAGTCAGCAGCCAGTTATATGCCTCATACTGAAGCTGGAGCTACTGCTATGGCAGGGGGCACACGGCAGCAGCAGTTCCATCTTGGGCATGGAACACATGGTGGCAGCAGTGGCAGCTCTGAATTAAGAAAAATGGCAGGAACTGGAGCCACTGCTGCCACAGCAGCTTCCCTGTGCCCCGGACCAGAGCTTCTCCCACTGCAGCAGCTTCCTTGTACCCCGGTCCAAAACCAGACCACAAGGAGCCCCACAATCCAGATCTGGCCCAGGACACAAAGCAATAAGAAAAGACCGATGGCTAGAATCTTATCCATTCCGTGGACCCTTATGACAGGGCCTATGAAGCCTGAAATCTGCTCATTTATGGCTGTTCCTGTGCAGTACTTGACCAGCACGGATGACTGCATTCTAACTTCCTCTACCAGGGTGTGTTGGAAGTCGGCTCGGTGGCAAGCCATCAAGGCAGATCACCCTGAACAAAGGCAACATTCCAAAGTCCTAATTCATGAAAAAGATTTACACATGCAGGGTCGACCTGAAGAGTCTTTGTTCATATAGTGAACGAGTGGGATGCACAAGCCCAAACTGAAACCTGTCCCCCAGACAAAGGATTCACTAGGCAAGACCAGTGGTAGCTGGGCTTTGCTTCTGTAACTCCTGAGGTTCCTTGTACTTGGAGTTCTTTCTGTACTCCAAGTTGGTCTGTTTGACCTGCTCTGCCCTGATAAAGGAGGAAAAAACAGAAGGAACTTGGCAGGTGGTTCTTGCTGAAGGTGCAAAGTCATGAAAATTTTGCACACAGCTGTCCCTTTCCTCCAGCCAGCTAATAAAGTTAGGACTACTATGACAGCTTTGATGTGCCAGTTAGCTTTGCCCAAAGCAGGTTAACAAGCAAGAAAATAAGGAAGTTGCAGCCACGTCCTGGGGTCACAACAGCAAGTCTGAACTGCACATGTATTTCAAGAGAAGTCTTGATTTAGTAAACAATTTACTGCTTCTTGATGTTACCTTGTCAAAAGGAAAATTAATGCTAGATTTATTCAAAACACAAACTAGTTGCCCTCACCTCTGTCTGATTAACATGCAGAGTTTCTGGGGGGAGAAATACAAAACCTGCTTTTTATGTGCAGCACTGAGTATGTGAACACTTAAACCATAAAATGTAGTTAATGATATAAAAACAAAAAGGTACCATGAGCTGCTCGCCTCTGATCTGCCAGAGTTGCTATGTCTTGTAACTGTTTTCTTTGTTCTTCATTAAGACCTTGTGTCAAAGCTTGGTACCATGCTGGGTTACGATTCTGAATTGCTATGAAGAATAAAGTAGAATTAATTTCATTAAAATAGACTTTCATTAAGAATTTGATATCTCACACTTCTAAGCCAAATGTTGGATTTGGATGGAATAAAAGCAACAATGTGTGATGCTTTAAGGGTTTTATTGTAGTATTTCTGTTTTTAATGTGTCCGTGCTGTTATAACATTGTCCACCGCAGTTTCCATAATTAGTCTGTTCTCAGGGAAGGAAGTGGTAAGTCCCAGAGCTGCCTACATGCAGGACAAGACTAAAGCAGTGGTTCTCAACATTTTTTATACCAAGAACCATTTGTAAACATTGATTACTAGTCTCGACCCAGTGCCCCTCACTCCCTAGCCCCCCAGTGCGTGGGGCAAGGGATGAATGCTTTTTTTTTTTGGGGGGGGGGGGTGTAGAGCATGGGGGATCCCAAGCAGCCCCTTGTAGGCTGGAACTTTGACAGCCTGCAAGGGAAAAGCAATGGTTTTCCACATTTTTCTCCTTTAAAGGAGAATCCATTTTTAAAGTTTGTTGAATTTTTTAAAGTTTGTTTGCAATCCTTTCATATATTCTTGCAACCCACTTTTGTGTCACAATGCACGGGTTGAGAAATGCTGGACTAGAGGGATCTTCAGCATCAAGACAACTTGAATAGCCTTGTTGATGCTTCAGATGGGCTTGGTAACTCCTCCATGGGGCAAATGCCTTGGAGGCATCAACGGGATAATCATCACAGAGATTATCATGACAATGAACAGGATGAACAAAGGTCAGTGTCTGGCTGGTGCCTAGTCTGGAGGAGACCAGCTGAGCAGCTCTGGGTCTCAGGAGCTGGGAAGACCAGAAAGAGATGAGCTGAGTTAGCTCAGGGGTGCTCAGGGCTGTACAGGCTAGAATGAGGGACAGAGGCACTGCTTAACCCTTTGAAGGGGTCTGTTCTTTGGCCTTTGCCCCAGTGCAAATCTTATTAAAGAGAAGCTGTCTGTTTTGCTACTTGGAACTTAGGTTGCACTTGTTCCTCAGCAAGAAAAAATTTGCTCTCTAGGAGCTGAACTGGAAGTCAGCTCTGAGTCTGAGCCACAGACACAGGTAGGGTCAGGGATCAAAAGGCCAGGGTCTCAGGGTGGAAAGAGCCAAGGTTTCTCCACTGCTCTAGCAGCCATGCCTAGGCTGACTTCAGGGCACAGACCAGTGGTGGGGAGGGGAACATGTCCCCCCTGACAGAGCCATCCCCACTGCCGGCAGTGGCTTCTGTGGGTGCTCACCAGCCCCATGCCTGTCGGCTTCTGTGGGTGCTCACCAGCCCTGTCCCTGCCGGCTTCTCCAGGTGCCCCGCCAGACTCAAGGGGCACCAGTCGCCCATGCTTCAGGGGGCATTCTTAGACACCAGGCACGGAAACGGCAGACCCAAGCCAGTACCCACACAGGGGGACTCCTAAGTTTCTGGAGATGCCAACTTTAGAATGACCTTAAAAACCGTCCTAAAAACAATGGGAAATGCCTCAAAAATATTAACCATCCCTTGTGGAAATATGTTCAATGCTCCTTACCCTACTCTTACTAATCTTCTAAAGAACGAACTACGTTTTAAAAACATAGAGGAGGAAACAAAAATAAATCTTTCATTAAATACTGAAGTTAAAAACACAAAAATTGTCTCCCCCCCGCAGACAACAAAAAGCAATCACATTCATACTTTGAAAAATTGATTTAAATATTTGATATTCATCAACAGGGTTGTCTTCATCATCAATAATTGTAGAGTAGCCTTCCAGTGCAGTTTCTTCTGCGTCATCTTCTTCCCAGTCCTCATCATCTCCATCTTCTCCTGCCTGTTTTGCCAGAATCTCTAGGTATTCTTGTCCATCTTCATCAATATCATCTTCATCACTCCCTAATTCTTCTGTAAAGCAAAAGTCACAGAAAAGGATTCTTTATAAATAATGAAACAATTAGATTTTTATCTTCAAAATAAAAATGCAGCTTAAGCAAGATGCATTATACAATTCAGCAATGGAATCAATAACACTGTTTCAGACTGACAGGAATCTGCTCTCCTCCAGTTTGCCTCTCCTATAGGCCTGAGCAGTAAGAAAGACATGTATTCCTGCTCCAAGAACCTAGTTAATAAAATGTTCATATGGGAAATTTTGAGGACTTAGTGCATATAGCACTTTTCAGGAATTTAAGCAAGATCTTTCTACCACTCTGCAACCCTTCCTCCCCCTTCCCCCACAAGAAATTTAGAAACTAAATTAGACAAATAAAGATGACAAGGAAAGATGAGGGGACAATGGTAGAAGAGTTGAGAGATACAATTTGTAATGCTATGCACTTTAAGTTCTGATGATCTAATAATTTGGTTCAAAAAGAAGTCTAACAGTAAGACAGGTAACAAACAAGTCAGCAACAGAACGGAAAAAAAAGTGGGTCCAAGCCATGAAAGAGTGTGGACTCATGGTACATGAGTAGTGGTGAACGGTTTTTTTCTGTAACAAAGGCAAAAAAGGTGAAAGCAGACAGAGAAGGAAGAAACAGCTAAGTGAAAAAGAGTATGCATAACATTGAGAGGCGGTGGAGAAGGGTGGCAGTGAAGATGATATGTAGGTACAGGAAAGCTATGCAGGCATGTAAACTCCACACAAAACCACAAAAGGACTTGAAAAGTGACAGACAGATTAGAATGATGGGGAAAAAAAAAGAGAAGAAAATAAATAATCCCCCCTCTGAAAAGCAAGGGATATCCAAATGCAGTAGGCTGAAAAAGACCCCAGAAAGAAGAACCCTAACAATCTCCATGCTTTTAAAAACATTCCTACTTTTTACAAAAATCAAGGGGAAAAACTGGTGGCTGTACCCAGAAGGGTGAAGTAGTCTTCAAAGCTTCTTCACAAACTTTATGCCTGGAAGTAAAACATTCTGAGGAAAGGGACTGGGTGCCCCCAAACTCCAGAAATAAGAAACAGAATGTCCCGCAGTTCAGATGACTGCATACAGAGGCTATGGAAAAATGCCACTTATCAGTATCGTTTCAGTTCCCTTACCTGTTTCGTCATCATCTTCAGCTTCATCATCGTCATCACTGTCATTTTCGTGCTCTGCATGGCAAGCATATGCTCTTTTCAGTCCGTTAAATAAAAGGATAAAAGCTGGCAGGATCTGCCCCACAACTTGATTTAAAACTGGTGGTATTTGCTCCAGATCAATAAGAGCACACAAGCCCAGTACACACATCTTTCTATCATGAAGTCTAAAATACAACAAAAAAGCCACACATTTAATATATACTCAATTTCCAGGATTTTTTTTTCAAAGAGAGTTGCTGCACTATCCAAACTTACCCTAAGAAACAGTCTACATCATTAAGCCACTGTGTAATGAAGTGATTTGTGACCGGCTCCACGTTATTGGGAAAACGAAGATTTTCCAAGGTATTTAATAGTAGATGAGGACTGTAATACAAAGCAGCAATGGCAACCTGGAGGCACATTGTTCTCAGTTCACTTGTTTTTACTTCTCTGGTCAGTCTTTCCAGAGCAGCTTCCACAAATGATGGTATACACTAGAAGATAAACAACCATTACAGTTTGATGTTTCAATGTCTCAAGAGCCATAACCTCCCACCACTGGGTTTAGAAGCACAAGGTAGTTGGAGATTTCTGTATTTGCTTATAAGATGGTGCATGACTCTGGATATGCAATTTATTACATATCTGAGCTATACCTGATTTAGATATGCAGAGGAAGCATAACAAGAAAAATACAGGCATGTCAAACCTTAAGTTTGTGGTAGAAGATAAACCAGCACCGATTCCATAATACAAATGATAAAAAGCTGAGCCACACTATATGCAGTATTTAGGCCTGTAACATTATCCATGGTACACAAACCACATTTATTATTGCTACTACTACTACTATATAGCTAAATGGAAGTGCCTAATAATTAAGTAATTCTGCTTTATAGTTTTAATACTAATAACTCCAGTGCAATGTGTGTGCTAGTAAAACTACTGCAAATAGTTTTAACATTGATAACTCTGGAAAAAAGAAGCTGCCAGTTCAACTCAGGAATCCAGTGGCTTCAATCTCACTCTTCATTCTGGTTTAGTATTTGACCCATTAGGTCTTCTCCATGTGCACAAGATTTAAATTTAGAACATACAATTCAGCAGCTAAAAAGATCTAGGCTCTTCCTAAAACTATATTCCCACACACTTATGAAAATGCTGTAGAATATGCAGTATCTGCACTGCTGGAGACTGAGCATATAGCATGCATTTTTTCAACCCTATCAGAGGAGGCAAAAACTGCTTCGTAACACTAGGTTTGCAGTGTAAGATCTCAGAAGCGCCCTAGTTTCGCTAAAGTGGTAGGGTGTCTCGTGTAAAAATATTTAACCAAATCACATTAGAGAATGATGACTTTTTAATCACAAAACTTTGAAGACATCAAGCAGCTGGTTATTACTAACCTGATCAATGCCACGCCCTTTACACTGTAGAATGATTACTTCTAACAGCTTTGCTGCATGACATTCTGCATCTTCTCCTGCAACTCCTGTAAGAACCTGAAAAATATTAGACTATTGTAGACCCTATGCAAGAAGGAAAAAGGTGTTTTCTATAAACTCATGCTTCAACAGATCAATCAACAATTAAGACAACACTAAGATGTGGTCAC
>NW_017729025.1:135085531-135085937 GCF_001723915.1 Gavialis gangeticus
AGCAATGTGGGGACGCGGTCAGGAAGGCCAACCATACCTTGTCATGCATCCACAGATGCATCTCAGGCAGGTTCAAGGGGATCCTCCCACTCTATGTGACACTGGTCAGGCCGCAGCTGGAGTTCTGCGTCCAGTTCTGGGCGCCGTACATCAAGAGGGATGTGGACAACATGGAGAGGGTCCAGAGGAGGGCTACTCGCATGATCAGGGGGCAGCAGGGCAGGCCCTACGAGGAGAGGCTAAGGGACACAAACCTGTTCAGCCTCCACAAGAGAAGGCTGAGGGGGCATCTAGTGGCCTGTTACAAACTAGTCAGAGGGGACCAGCAGGCATTGGGGGGGTCCCTGTTCCCCCGAGCACTGCCAGGAGTGACCAGAAATAATGGTCACAAGGTGGCAGAGGGTAG
>NW_017729025.1:135086133-135088022 GCF_001723915.1 Gavialis gangeticus
ACACCTTGCTGGGGTCGTTTGACCCCAGTACTCTTTCCTGCCATGGCAGGGGGTTGGACTTGATGATCTGCTCAGGTCCCTTCCAACCCTGCCAACTATGAAACTGTGACGACCTCATTAAAATGCCATTAAAACCAACTCCCATCACAGAAAATGCATAAATAAAAAAAGGAAAAAAGCCAAATTTAAGATCACAACTGGAGACTGATAAGCAAAGAAAATCCATAAGGTTGCATCTGAACTCATCTTGGGCTGAATATAAAGCTCACAAGGGAACTTGAGAGCGAAAAAGGTTAACTGCTAGTCTGAAGTCAGGCAGAAGGCAGGGCAGGATGGCACTTCAATCCTTATGGCACCACCCTGCCCTAACATCCTTCTGCCAAGAGACCTGGAGTAAAAATAGTATTTGTATTGTCTCACAAACTGGAGAACTGTATACTAGAGAAAATTACCATTAGGTGGGTTCATAAGAGGTTGAATAACCTCAAGCAAAGAGTAATTTTTAACAGATCATTGTCAGACTGGCAAGAGGTCTTAAGTTAGATTCAAACGGGGGGTCTGTTCTAAATTCAGCATTTCACTTTATTTTTTACTAAAGACTCAGATGCAAGAATAGAACAGATTCTAAGGGATCCTGAAAAATTAGAGAACTAGGCTATAAGCAACATGAAATTCAACACAAACAAATGTAGTGTACTATGTATAAAGGACGAAAAAACAAATACAATACACTGGCAGTAGCACTATCTAGAAAGATTTGGGTGCCATCATGGATCACAATACTTAGCATCACACTCTGAAACATGCCATCACAAAAAAAAAATGCATCTTTGAATTGTATTAGCAGCAACGAGGTGTTCAAGTCAGGGGAGGCAAGAGTACCAATCCACTCAGCACTGTTTAGATTTCATCTGGAGCATTCTGTCCAGTTTTGAGCACTGTATTTTCAGAACTATGCAGAGAATGAGTTTAAAATAGAGAAAAACAAATTTAGATTTTTAACACAGGAAAAGCTTCCTAACTGTAAAAAACAGGACAGTGGAAAAAACTGTCTAGGGAAGTTGTGGAATCGCCCTCACTGAAGACTTTCAAGAAGTTTGATAAGCATATGTTTGGGAGCATTTAGGAACAACAAATCCTAAATCAGTGGTGGCAGTTGGACTTCATGACCTTTTAGGTCATCTCCAACTTTATGATTATGTGGGTGGGGTGGAAGAGTGGTATATGTGAATGCATAAGCAATCGCACAAAGTTCTTTGGGTAATCTTTTATCAGGCCAACTAACATCTAAAGCAGTTAACCCAGGGGCGGGCAATTACTTTGGGCAGAGGGCCACTTAACCAGTTTTGGCAGGCTGTCGAGGGCCGCATGCGTAGCCCCACCCCTTGACAGGTGCCCCACCCCCTGGTCACCATCTTGGGACCAACGCCCCAGGGCTAGCAGCAGTGGGGCCCAAAGTGGGGCACAGGCTGGCAGTGGTTCATGGAGCTGGGCTGGGCTGCACCAGCAGGAGAGGGGGGAGATGGCTCAGCTCCGTACAGCCCCTGCCAGCTGGGACCCTGCGCTCCTGCCACCTTGCTCTGGGCCCCACTGGCACTGACCCCGTGCTCCCATTGGCTCCCCAACCACTCACACCCAGTGCCCCCCCAGCCCCACAGTACAGGCAGGGGGCAGCACTCAGCCTTGACCCCCTGCTTGCTGTTAGGGAAGAAGCTGGCATTGAGGGTAGGGAAAAGCGGCCCCTCACCCACCCCATGGCTGGGGCTTCCTGCTGCAGGCACTTGCAGCCCACGTGGGGCTGTCTGGAGCAGGCACAGGCAGTCCCAGGCAGGTTGCAAGCGGCTGCAGCATAAGGCTGCCTGTGCCTGCTCTGGACAGCCCTGCGTGGG
>NW_017729025.1:135088730-135114174 GCF_001723915.1 Gavialis gangeticus
GAACGGGGTGAGAGAGAGTGTCAAAAGCCTTCCGGAAGTCCGGGAAGACTATGTCCACTGCTACCCCTGCATCTAATGATCTGGTCATCTGATCGTAAAAGGCCACCAGGTTGGTCTGACAGGACCTGCCACTGATGAACCCATGTTGGTTGCCCCTGAGCATGCAGTCCCCTGCTGGCCCCTCCTGGATGTGTACCAGAATAATTTTCTCGAACAGTTTGCCTAGGATAATAATTTTCTCGAACAGCTTGCCTGTTGTTGGAGCCTGCTGGGTTTCCCCTGGGTCCTACTGTCCTTGATTCCTGTCATTTTTGACAGGAACCAAGAGCAGAGAAATATTAATTTTCTACATTTTTTAGGGGCCCCGTGGGCCGGATAGAATGGCCTCGCGGGCTGAATTGGGCCTACAGGCCGTATTTTGCCCACCCAAGTTAACCCTTTTCTCTCTTAAGTTCTCTTGTGAGCTTTATATTCAGCCCCAGATGAGTTCAGATTTTAGTTGCCCTAATAAAAGATATCGGACTTACCCAAGTAACCTTGTCTGCCTATGCCCTTAGACCAACAAGGCTACAACCAATACACCTTGAAACATAGAAAGGTAATTACGCAGAGTTGTGAAAAGTCATTTTTAAATGAGTTCAGTTGTCTAATCAGACCAGGAATTACCATACAATTTAGGTGACTAATCATATACTCCTAACGGTGAATCTCAAGCAGTGAATACAAACAGCTAGGTAGCAAACTAATAGTCTAAAGTGTGTTTACCAATGCCACTCAATTATAGGCAAACACTGATAAAAATCAACCTAATTTGCAAACACAAGTATTTCATGATCAAATTCAAACTTCTAACCAAGAGGGAATACCACAGACATTTCAGTGTAAACCAGAAGTTGGCAATCTACAGCCTCAGGCTGGTGTACCTGGGAGGTGGGCTTCCAAACTGTTTTGGGTGCAGGGGGCTGGAATAGGAAAAGCTACAGCAGCTGTGACTCTATGGAATGGGCTGGGTTGGAAGCAGCCCATGCTTGGCACTAAGATCCCTTAGAACAGTGCCCCCACTTTCCCCACAAAATGTTACCAACTCTGGTTCTATGCAGCCTGCGCCATACTGGCTCCACGTGGGCTGGGGCCAGCACATGCTGCATGCAGCAAGTAGCACTGTGGGCCAGATGATACAGCTCTGCAGGCCACGTCTGTGATACCTGCTATACAGCATGTCTTATATTTAGTATGAAGACATACATTTCACACACGTTGGTCACAGGGACCTACGTACCTTTTTGCACATACTGTAGATCATTTCAAGATATTTTGTGTCAGACAGAAGAGTGCCTGTGTCAACAGTAACATAGTTGTGCAAGAGAGGCATCATATCTGTATTAAACAAAAGCAGTCAGTTAGCTGTTAGACATATCTTTCCTATGACTAGCTGTTATTTACAGCTTTCAGTCTGTTTTTAAGATGTTAGACACAGAGAGGTTGGCCAACATACTAGACTAGCACCTGAAAAGTGGAGTTATAAATAGCTTAAAATAAAACAGCCTTGGTCACTGGCATAATAAAATAACATATAGCAAATATAGTGTCCTTTGGCTATTCTTTAAATGAAGACACATTTCATTTTATATCTGGAATCAAATTTATGAAACCCAGTATCCTTGGGCCTTATTTTTTAATCAAGGCTTCTTACCAGTAAAATAATCAAAGCCATCTTGCTGAAAGACTTCAAAGACAAGAGGCAAAAGCTGCCACATCTGTGCAGAGACTTGCTGACAGGTCAGACTGTGAGCCAAGGAAAATATCTCCTCATAAAATTCTGAAACATAAGGAATTATTCATTAAATTGAATGTTGATCACATAGATTTCAATTAAGACCAAAAAAAAAAGGGTGCAGGTACCTAAAACATGCTGCTGTAAAACTGTTCCAATTACTTGCAAACAGATCCCTTCCAACTGCTGGGTAATCTGAAAAAAGAGGGTTAAATTAATTCCAAACACTTCAAAGTTGGGATTAAATACACAGCTTAAAAACAAAATCCTTTTAGAAAGTTTTTTTCTAAAGTAAATTGTTTTTTTAGAAGATGACACAAAATTACAAATCTTAAAGGAAGTCCTAGCGTTAGAACACCAAATACGTTACAGCCATACACTTACAGTTGATGACCTCAGTCTTTCTAACAGAACCTTTCTGGTGGAACACCATTACTCTTTGGGTGTTGGAGGAAACATATTTCGAGGTTTCTTACTTATGTTTGCTGTAAGGCTTGTTCTTTTAATTTTTTTCAGAAAAATATTTTAGTCTTTATAAAACTAATACAAATGTGCTCAACCCCTGGCCTGCAGGCCAGATCTGGCCCCCCAGTGCCATGTCATCCATCCTGTGGGGCTCCTCATGGATCAGTGGGGAGCCCCACAGGCCATGGCCCTGTGCACTAGGTTGGGCACATAATGCAGTGTGGGGCGTGATCTCAAAATGTAGAGCCAGGGGATGGCAGCACAGAGCCCAGAGACTGATCATAGCAGGTTGGACCAGGTGGAGGTAGTGCAGTGTCCAAACCAGCCCATGGACAGGCCCCAGGCCCCTCATCTGACCCATGCAGCTAACATATTAGGCCCAACTTGTATAAAATATCTGCACATCTAATATAACAGCAAAGAAAACCACTGAGTTGGGGAAAAAAATCCCTGTCCCACAGAACTCATATTTCAAGAATCTATCCGATTCAGACCAGACACTTCAATTTCTGTCTCTTATCTCCAGTATGTGCCCCAACCACCAAGCTACTGAGTCAGTCTCTCTCTTTTCCCAGTGAATAAACTGATAAGAACAGATTGAATTTTATTAGTAGATGCTTAGAATTGTGAATCCAAAAAGATGACAAAGCCAGTAGGGAAATACAGATCGCCCAAGTCAGGGACTAACCTAAGAGGGATGGGGGTGAGGAGGGGAACGCAACTAGGTTACAGAAAATACAATGTTAGCCAACTAAGCCCAGGGTACTACACTTGATCTGAGCCTTCAAGAGGCCAAGAGGATTCATACCAACTGCAAAAACAGTCTGGTGGTTAGGGCACTCCCCTGAGACTGGTGATAGTAAGAGCAGGGACACAAACTGAGTCACCTGCACACACACAAGTGTCCATGCTACTAATCACAGGTTTGGAAGGGACCTTGAGAGCCACTTGGTCCAACCCCCTGCAAAAATACTCTAGTATCCCTGTCCAATACTCTTCTTGCTGCTTCAATGAAGGCGATTCCTTAACTTCCCTGGGCAGTTTATTCTACCACCTTACTGCTCTAACAGTAAGGAAGTTTTTCCTGAACTCTAATCTAAATCTACTTTGCTACAGTTTATAGCCACTGCTCTACATCCTACCCTTTGCGGCAAGGTTGGGGTTGCAGTCCCTTTTCTATCAGATGTGTGAAAGCTGCTAGTGCCCTACCATAATCACCTTCTCTGAAAGCTAAATATGTCCAGCTTTCCTCCCAATCCCCTTAATCATTTTTGTTGCCTGCCTTTGTACCCTTTGTAATTTCTCCATCCTCTTTTTAAAAAAAGAAAAGAAAAATCAGAAATGAAGGAAGGCCTTGAATAGCAAGAGTATCTGTCGGACAAATTATACTCAGACTAGAGGCACCATAAATGCTGTACTAGCAAATCTCAACAGTGCAGATTTACCTTTTCTGAAGTATCTAGCAACACAAACTAAACAGATAAAATCCTAGTGCACTGATTTGACCTTATGCAGATCTTCTAACATTCTGCTGTGTGGCAAGCAGAAAATGAAGTCAGCAGACTGTTGTAACTTAAGTGCTATTAGATGTATTTTTCCTCCAAGAACTGATTACATCAAGACAGCCATTTCTAGCACAGCTGGCAAATTCTTTTATTTGCTACAAACAAATTGAGGAAATGACATCCAGTTCTAGTTGTTAGTCTCCATTTGCTGTAACATATAGAAGAATTATGTTACAGGACAGGACATTTTCAATGAAAAGCATGTTATGCTCTGTGACTGTATATACCATGTTAGACACACAAAGCCCACCTTGCACTGTTTTAAAATATCTATGTGTATAGGGGTATACAAGTGTTGCAGCCATTTCCAAGATGTTCAGGCTGAAACAGTATAGATTTTCAAGATTTACCATTATACACTGAATTTTTTTTTTTTTTAACGGAACTACTGTACTTTCCAGTGTCAAGGCATTTAATGGCTTAGAAAGAATTTTTCTTCACCTCTTTGTGATCTTCAACTACACTGAGAAGTGTATCTATGGTGTTCAATATTCCCATTGCTGTCACTGCTTTGTCATCACTGCCTTCTTCATCTGGTCCAGTCTGGATTACCTGATTAAATGTCATTGCCTGAAGAACAATGAAATACCAGTTAAATGCGTCACTTAAGTAGCGTTTTTTGTTTTTTTTTAAAAGGATATGCCTAGGGATGATTGCACAAGTTCAAGACTTCATGAATGTTTGGGGTTTTTTTCCTTAAACAATAAATGAAAGTGAATGCTAATTACCCCAAATCCTTCAAAGACAGATTTTTTTCCTGACATTCTGATTTTCCCCCAAAAACCTATATTTTTCAATTTTTGCAACTCTCAGACATTTAAATACAAAGATTTGGAACTGTAAGTTACATTTCATCATATGCAACAGAACTCAGAGAATTACTAAATGGTTTAACAAACAAGACAGTTTTTCTAAAACACATCTGGAGTAGATTACATTAGTGTACATGCACTACTACAGTAAAGAGTAAAATTAACTTTTTCAATTTTTATAAACCACTACCCTAAGCATGAAGGGCCTGATTTTGAAATAAGCAATCTGGCTGCCATGCTTATCAAACTGCAAGTACAACGTACCGATGTTTAAGCATGCAATTGCACTTACAAAATCAGCTGCTAAGTGCAGGTGCTTTTAGTTTAAAAAAAAAACAAAAAAACAAACAATAACACCCAATCTGCTCCTAAATCCACTTTAAAGTAGAAAGAATAACAATGTCAAGTAAGATGGTGTGAGATGATACTACAGTATGCACAAAAATGAGTTACAAGGGTTATTTAGGCTGAAGTAATGACTAGTATTTCATTATGGGATATGTTTGCTATTGTCCTTTAACGTACCCCAATAGCAGCTTTTGAACACATGGCAGCCCAAACAGCAATAAAATTATTGAGCTCCCTTAACATGTTTAATCGAGCTGGTAAAAAAACAGCTAACAAGTGACAGTCATCTTTATTTCCATCATGTTAAATATTCTTCTTCAGTGCAAGATCACAAATCTTACCAAATGCTGGGTCATTTCCACTGCAATGGGAGTAACCTCTTCACTATATTCACAGATCATTTTTTGAATCACATTAGTGAGATCATCATTTTCAGTCTCTCTTATAATATGAAGCAGTGCCTGCATTACAGGCCTAATGAATGCTGTAATATATTCCTTAGCTGCAAGATAAATAGAAGGAAAACAGAAATTATGTTGATTCTTACTTTGTGATACTTAACACCCAACCCTATAGGCATAAGAAAACAAATCAACACACACTTAAACGTTTGATATGTGGTTTTCATACAACTAAAGCCAGAACATTAATAAAAGATTACTACAGTACTATTAAAAGTTCAAGATAATTTGAAAAAAAACCCATGAAAACTTATTTATACAGTAATAACACATAACAGTAAAAACACCTGTTTATGTCATCTCAAGTTTAATAAAACATGGTGTTGCTTTTAGACTCCTAACTCCAGCTGGGAAAAACAATGAATAATTATATATCACAAGATTTGTTTCTTTTTAAACTTACTGAGCCAACACAAGTCGTTCTACCCCCCTAAATATGTCAAGCATTTAATCCCAAACTAATGCTGGCAAACGACCATCAGTAGACAACAAGAAAATCCGACAAAAAGAGTCTCTTGGACATTTATGCTTAGTCCATAGAAAGACTGCATTATATCTTTTTTGCTTCAACTGTGTTTTTTTCTGAAATGCACAAGGAGATTTTTCTGCCTGAGAATTGGAAAAAAAGGGAAAGAGGTACCTTTCTCTTGATTACTAATCAGCACCTGAAGTGCTATGGCAGCTTCCACTTTCACAGGCATTTCCCTATCATCAATCAGACATCGTCTTGTGAGTTCGAGGGCTGTCTGGAGGTTCTGGTCACTCTTAAATTTAACTTCACAGAAATAATGAAGGACCCAGCAAGCCTGAGGGAAAAAAAAGATTCTTAAACAAAGAAAGGGGATGTTTAAACCTGCATCAGTGAACGGGCAATTATCTATAAGCAAAGTAGCAAGCTAAGAATCTATGGTTCATTAGTATTTTAAACGCTGTTTATTAATTACAATACTAGAAAACTTTCAAAAAAAGATGTTTGAGAATTTGGAGGCTGGTCAGCAGTAAGTTTGTCTTTCAGACTTCACTAGACCAGTACTATGATCTCAAGTTAATCTTTGGCCACAGGTTCTATGTGAGCAGTACAGTCTAAATGCAAAACGCAAATACACCATACCACCAGACACAGATGGGAACTATGCACACAGTACTGCAGCCATTTTAAAGAAATAGTTTGTTACATCTTACAAAATTAACATGCTTATGAGTAAAAGTCATTACAGAAACATCCAAATAGCATGTTAACTTGAAGCAAGACGTAATGAGAAAAAACCCTACCATATTTTACTGCAGAAGACAAACATCCAAATAAATCATATATTTTATAAGTTCCTATGCATATGCAGTTCTTACCCGTGCTCTCATGTAACCCAGCTCACTGCTGAAGAGAGGGAACACATGATTCTGCAACATATATTCCATCTGATCTTTGTATATCTTCTTCTGTCAGAATATTAAGACAATGACATCAGTTTGTGTTTTTAAATAAAAATCAAAACAGGGAAAATAGTTATTAATCCATCTTCCCATTTTACACATAAAAATTGCAGTAGAAGTGGCCAAGAATCCTTGACCCAACCCAAGACAAAACAAATTCTTCCTAATATACCCTGATTTGAAGTAACAAAGCTTTCCTATATACAACCAACAACATGATTTTTTTTTATCCTGTCATCCCCTGGATCTTGAAAACGTTTTCTCCACTCACCTTAAGCAAACAAGGTTGCAAAACTCATTACAAAACTAGTGTTTTTTCTTTAACAAGAAAAAAAGGGGACTAGCTAAATCTGTATGTCCTGACCAAAATTTTCTGATTTGGAAAGCCAGGAATTTGGCTAAGTAAAAGAAAAAATCCTGCATAATAACCGTCTTCAGATCAGAAGGCAGCAAAATAAACAGTTCTAGAAACTTAAAAAAAATCCATTAAAATAATATGCTTACAGAGTTACCATTCAGAAGTATTCACATTCTTTGGTGTCAAGACACCAGAAGTATGCATGCTTTTTTCTGCAGTCTAACTTTTTAAGAGACTGAAGCAAAAACCTGTACAATAAAGTTTACAATTGTTTAGAAGCCATCTAATTAAAGTTCCAGTGGGAAACAGTGACTCCTATACCAAGACTAAAAATTCAGGGAACTAAATCTCCATTATTTTAAAACTTGGGTTGGAAGGAAAGGACAGGGGAAAAAGAACCAGAAGACCCAGTAGATAAAAATGTGTGCTTACTTTTAGAGATGCACAAATCTCTTAGACCAGAGGCAATATCTTTTATTAGACCAACTAACTTATTAGACCAACTTACTTTTAGAAGGATTTCAGCTAAAGAACCAATCATATGCAGAGCACCATCTTTCTTACGAGGATCAGCATTTGGCTCTGTGAGGATCTGATAACAGAAGCCCATAGTTTTCTGCAAAACCTAATTTAAGTATAATGGCTGTTAGTCAAAATAATACAGACAATTTTTGAAATACCACTCTCCATTCTCAACATAATTTTTAAGGGGTTTCAGCACTTTAATCTTAATAAGTCTAGAATTTAAATAGTACTTTATGCTGCCAACAAAACATTGCCACTTTGATATATAACATGTTGGCACATTAGCAAACTATGCTACTTCACCTAGAGTTAAACATACTCTTAACAATGGATGAATATCAAGCAAATGTCTAGAAAACAGTAGGAACCATAAAGTTTACTGTAATTCTGCATATTACAAAGATCTACTGTCACTTTAATGATAACCATCATTTTGTTTTAAATTTCACTCAGTAAAATGCACTGAAAATATCAAATATTGTGAATAGCTGGTTTATCTGAGGATTAGGTCTGGATTAAACAACTTACCTCTTTCCTTTTACTACATGCTGTAAACAACAACGTCTGAGCAGCAGTTGTAGGGGAAATAAAGTCCTCAAATACATCTATTAAATAAATTTAAAACAAACTATAAATTTCTGTCCTTTAGTACAAGTCACAATGCTAAAATAATCTTAGGGCTAATGCAAAACAAGAGTAATACATTTCAGATTGAAGTGGTGGTCACCAAACTGTGATATGATATTAAATAATTTCAACACAGATTTCCTGTTAGTTGAAAACAAACTCCTATTTTGAACCGACAAGGCATACAGACAAGCGTTCAACACTTTGCCTGATCTCCATCTGCATTGCTTCTAAATCTGAGATTGTAAAGTTCCTTGCCCCAAGGAATTTCTTTCATGTCTGCAAAGGGACTAGCACACTGATTACACTTTGGAAATATGTATCAGTTACTGTAATAGCCAGCCATAATTGACACAGCTGAAAAACTAGGGGTTTTCCATGGAGTGACTCTTTCAGAACCTTGTAACAAGTGGTAAGGATTGCACCTTGGGGTTTTTCTCTCTTAAGCAACCATTGGGATACTGGCATACTATGGTCCCAGACAAGTTGACATCTCAAAGTACATCCTATTCAGGAAGGCCCAATTATTCCCTTTTCATGACTACTGAGGATTAGACCACAGGCATATTTCAAAGATAAAGAGCCAAACAGCTATTAGCAAGAAAACTACAATCAGAACATACAAGACCTGAAAAGCAACTACCGTATTTGCCATATACACTTTTAAAATTACATTTGGGTAACTGTTTTTTGAGCAAATAAAATTAAAAGAGCATAAGTCTATCTGAATAAAATTTGTAGAATTTCCAAGTTTGATTCATTCCTTTAAAACCTATAAGGAGCAGCTGCATCACTATCTAAGCATCTCATTAACATAGTTTAGCTTGGTCACCTACAGAGAACAATACACCTTAACAATTCAGTCATCTGTAGGTATACTGATAAGCATTGAATACCTCACTTAAAAATAAAAGCACCACACACTTGGAAAAAAAAAGTATGCCACATCTTTTGTTTCACATAATAAAAAATACTAGCTTTGTTTCATATTATTTTAATTGTATAAATGTAAATTTTAAAATTCTCACCAAACTTCATGCGTATATATTCATATGGGTCTTCCTGCCACAGTTCCTCATCAGCATCTGTATAGCACATCAATGGAAAAATAACATCTTGGATAATTCCCTGCAATTAAAAAGTAAAAAAACAAAACAAAACAAAAAAAAAAAAAACAAAGAAGAGCCTAAAGCTATTAAACCAGACCTGATTTCCTTTCCTCTATATTAAAACAATTTACAAATTTCTCCTTTATACTTTTTAAACAATAGGACAGAAGCACTCCCACATTCTAACAATTTAATGATCTGCCTTGAATGAGGAAAATCCAGTATGTTCAAAATGTAGGTAGAACTATAAGGCAATGCAAGAAATTATGTTAATTCAAAACGTAGGTAGAACTGCAAAGCAATGCAAGGAATTGTGTTTAATTTTGTACAGTAAGATGGCAAGAATTTAGATGCTGACAATTCTGAGTTTGTTGTGGTACTGTGCTATGCTGTACAATTTCTAATTCTTAAAAAAACTCCACAATAATAGGCTCAATGCATCAAAGACAGAAAGGGCTGATGATGTCCAATAGCTTTGTAGACCTTACTACATTATGAGGGTTTTAATTTGTAAGTGTATTTGGATGTCTCAGGTCCCAAAATTACAGTAACCTATCTTAATATTATAAACACTTTTTTAAACGTCTTTAAAAAGGAGCCTTTACCTAACTGGGATTTGGCTGTTATGCTGACTGAGAGAGTGTATTAATGGTCCCAAATTTTGCTACAACTTACACATAGGCTTGAAATCAATGGCATCACTCCCAGTGCATGAAGTTAGCACGTGTAAGATTCTGCAGGGTTGAAGGCCATGTGTTGAATTACTTAAACGCCTTCAGTTCTAGCCAAAAGCCATTGACAGACATGGAAAAAAACACAGCGCTTTACCAGAAGAGGAAGCACATCAGTTTCACCCGGCTTGCCCAAGCAGGGCTTTCTGGTGCTTATATCTACTAGCGGATTCAATCAGCTAGCAGACAAAAGCGCCAAAAAGCCCCACTTAAGCGTGCAATCTATACAGATGTTGGACGAGCCAGGACAAACTGACATAATGCCTCTTCTGGGCATATGTTGCACTTGGTGCAGGGGCACACTAAGCTGAAAGTAAAGCAGTGTTTTATTTTGTTTTATTCACATCTGTAAGAAGCCAGAGGCTTTATAATGAACCAACCAAAACAGGGGGTGGCAACCTACAATTCATGGGCTAGATCTGGCAAGGGACTTCTGAGGCATTTCAGCAGCAGAAGGCTTCGCCCATATGGTAGAGATAAATGGCAACAGCATCACTGCCAAGACGAGACAGAAGAAATGCTAGTTGGAACTGAGGCTGCGCTGAGAACTAACCACTGTTAAATCAGCCCCCCACTGCAAAACACTGTCGAACCCTGAATCAAACCATAACTCAGTCATTTAGATAGTAATCCCAGAAAATATTTTACTTGAATATGAGGTTTCAGATTCTTCCAGGTGACAGCATGTGACACTCCTTGATTGATGTAGTTGAGTGTTTGTTGCAAAACTCTAGGAGCCATGTACTGCTTTTCCTTGTACTGATACAGCACCTTCAGTAACACCTATAAAAATCAAATCTCATTAATAGTTTATAAAAATTCAAGTGTCTGGACAGTAACAAAAAGCCATTTAATCAAACTTCAACTATTCCTCACCTGCCACAAAGCCCCCATAGTTTTGCAAATGTAGATTTTTACTATAGTAGAATGGGTGTTGACTTATTTAGTTCATACATAAAGAGTTGTGCTGTCTGTGCCACTTCCAGTTCACCAACACAAATGGAGTTAATTTGATGAGGTAATTTTCAACGTTATAAGACAAACCTATTTTAGAAAAGTCATCTATTATTTAGGTCAGGGCTGACCTATGTCTAAGTGGCTGGGGGACTGCAACCCACGGAGCTGCAACCATGATGGCCACATTAGTGTGAGCCATGGGCTCCTGGACCACACATGACCCCTGTGCTGTACATGTGTGCAGCCCCACACACACCACTGCACAATGCACCCCTGACACCATGGGCTCTGCCACCCCACTCCTTGGGATGGGAGCAGGAAGCGAGATCTGATGGGGGAGACAGTGGACCTAGAGACCCTGGCTGCAGCAGCAGCCAGAGGAGAGCAGGGGCCAGGTAGAAGCCCAGGGGCCAGACATTATCCTTTTGCAGGCTACATACAGTCCCTGGACCACCAGTTGGACAGTTCTGATTTAGGCAATGGTGACTCAAACTAGCAAACTACCAGTTTGGGAACATGGTTCTAATAATGGAGCCCTTCAAAGACCAGGGTACCAACTCTTGCAACTCACTGAAAAACCTTAGTGCTTGGTCTCTAACTCATGGTGCTTTATATAAAAGTGCCAAGAGGTACAGCATGACCCATAAACGTCTGCAGGCATCCTCAGTTAGTGCAAAATCCTTGAAAAACACCATCTTGCCCTACAACTCCTAATCTGCTTCTTAAATTCACTCCCCTACTCTGTAACTTTGAATCACATCTATGTTTTAATTTGTTCCTAACCTGCCCCCCCCGCCCCTTCTCTATAATTAGGGACCTACCAAATTTGCAATTTTGTGAAAAACTGTGAATCTGGTAGGTCTCTGGGAAAAAAAGTTGGAAAACAGGCAGCAAGTTGGGGGGGTGGGGGGCTGCAAACAGAAACAGGAAGCCCTCGCAGCCTGAAGCGGGGCAGGGGGCAGTAAAGGGGGGAATTTTTGCAAAGGAGTGTGGTAGCCTCTTCCCGGTTGGCTGCGGGGCCCAACTGTCAATTTTTGGGGAGGGGCAGGAATGGCCTACCCCCACCTCCAATTGGCCAGGGGGCTCCAGAAGTGCCCCCCCCGGAAATTGATAGATAACATCTGTCAGTCTCTGGGGAGGCACTGGGGGGGGGGGGCTTGCCGCACTCCACAGCTGGGACCACAACATCTGGAGGCAGCTGCCACAAATTAGGTAAATTCTTATCTATAAATACCAAACATAAGTTATTTGTCTTCACATTCACCATTCTTCATAGTCTATCTCCCCTTTTGAAAAATCATCTAGTCTCAGCATTACTAAAAACATTACAAAATAGCTACTGTTGGCCACCTTAGGATGGCAGCAAAACATCCACTTCCTAGGGACCCCTTAATGGTCAAGATCCACCCTAGAACCTAGCAAGAATGTGGTGAACACCCTTGCAGAACTAGGAGATGTTAAAGTCTTAAGCAGTTAAAAAGTGATTGTAAATACTCTCTTCCATATCTATTTGATCAAGATGTAACTTCCTGAGTGACGTGGAAGCTGACAAGATAGGCAAAGAATGTGAAAATCAACTGAAATGTTAATGCACTGATAAGCAAAACAAAGCAGGCCGGGTAGCACTTTAGAAACTAACTGGTTCAGAGAAGTATAAGCTTCCCTGAGCAACAACGTACTTCACCTACTTTGTCAGATACTATGAACAGGGATGTAATGAAGTAGGCCAGTTCTCAACCTTTTCAGGGTCAGAACACCTCCACTTCTTAGAATGTGGTGGTACCCCTGGCTGAAGACCACTATAGGTGTTGCCTCCACATACGCGAGTGCTACTCAGCCAGGTTCAGTTGGCTCCAGAATGAAACTGTCCCACATGCCTGCTGCACAGCCAGCCCAGGAAGCCATGGCATGTGCCTGTGACACTCCTGAATTAGGGCTCCCTGATGCACCCAAAGCAGCCAGGAGCTGCCTCATGCTGTGCAGCCTTATTTGGTCTGTACCCAGGGAGGGAAGGAGAGGGGAAAGGATGAGAGGAGGCAGACCAGGAAGGTCTACACAACACTAGGCAGGTTTACTGCCTGCTTTAGGCTTAGAGATCCCTAATGCAGTTGGAAAGTGTAGGGTACTTCTACCTGGTTACTGCCTCTGCAGCACCTGAGGGGGCCTTATGGGACCCCCAGGGTGCTGCAGGACCCTGGTTGAGGACCAGTGAAATAAGTTATTGCATACAAAAGTTTACACCTCTCTAAACCAGTTAAGTCTCTAGGGCATACACCTTTTTGGACACAAAGCTCTCCTTGTTAGGCTCAAGGCACCCCTCAGCAAATGCCAGCTGTTAAATTTTCACTCATGTTTTGTCTATAGAAAAAACTATACAGCAATTTTTCTGTTCCAGAGAATGCAGAGACCACAACAGGTCAGACTTTTTTTTAAACTATGGATTTTTGAAATCACTGGGTTTATGCTGGCACACCTAACATTGCGTGGGATCCTATGGCACCCCTGAAAGGGTGCTACAACACCCTGGAGGAAAAACACAGATCTAAGGGAGTGGTTTTCAACCTTTTTTTGTACCAGGACCCATTTGTAAACATCAACAACCAGTCTGGACTCAGTGCCCCTCACTCCCAACCCACTGCCCCCAGGTCCCTGTGTGTAGTACAGGGGGGATCCCAAGCAGCCCCTTGCAACCTGGAACTCTGCCAGCCTGCAAGAGAAAAGCCAGTTTTCCCACATTTTTCTCCTTTAAAGGAGAGTCCATTTTTTAAAGTTTGTTGATCCACTTTTAAAGTTTGTTCACAACACTTTCATATACTCTTACAACCCACTTTTAGGCCGTGACCCACAGGTTGAGAAATGCTGCACTAAGATGCCACCGCCCTGCCTTTTGCCTCACTGCAAACTAACACAGCTAACCATCCTTCTCTAATAATATGCAAGAAAAAAGAAGAGTATTTAGTAGAGGTGCACTGATACATCGGTCCAATATCAGATCAGTACCGATATAAAGAAAATTATCTATATTGGACATCAGCCTTAAGTGGCTGATAATTGGGCCAACAAATGCCCATGCTGTGCACAGCTGCAGCGCAGCACATAGGCAGTGAAAATACAGCCTGCAGCATGGACAGCTGCCTGCAGCTGGTAAGTCTGGTGGTGGGGGAGGAAGGAGGGAAGGGAAGGGACATGGGGGGCAGATCAAGACCCTGCTGTGAGGGAGGGAGAGAGGTAGGGGCAGGAGCTGAGGCAGGGGCAAGTGGTGCCCAGTCAGGGCGGGCAGGTGAGGGATGAAGCTGCAGCTCATCCAGGGGTGTGGGATGGAGCAGGGCTTGTCCAGGGGGCACAGGAGAGGCGGCTCCTGCTGCCGCACATGGCTCATCCGTTGACTCCCACTGCTGCTGCTGTCATTCGTCTGGGAGGGCACTGTGGGGGGGTATGTGCCCCCGGATCTGCGCCAGGCAGGGCAGGCTGGGGCCAGGTCTATTCCCAGAAGAGCCTGAGCAGGGCAGGACATGTGACACTGCTACTGGGAGGTGGCTACAGGGAGGGCTGCAGCCACCCCAAAATTCACTGTAGCCCCCTACTCCCAGCAGCAACCTCACCCGCCCCATGCCCTGCCCAGCCCAAGCTCCGTGAGGAACAGCCCTGGCCCCAGCCTGCCCCACCTGGCGCAGATCTGGGGGCACATGTTCCCCCCCACACACCCCTCCACCTATGCCCCTTCCCTTCCCCCTACCCCCACCCCTTCTCCTAGGTGGGAGATGTACCTGATGCAGGTAGTGTACTGCATATTGGATCGGTATTGGCCAATATGCCTCCTTAAATATTGGCTATCAGTATTGTCCTCAAAAATCCCTATTGGTGCACCCCTAGCATCTAGCTGTGTGTATCCACATGTTAGCTTGTGACTGGATAGTACAAAGAATAATTGCATGTACAAAGAAGTATGCCCTCAGGAGGGCTTTGGATTTGTGTACCCTGGCATTCCTCTCTTCTGTCACTTACTGACCAGCAAACTGACAGTGAACAAATCTACAGTAAAAGCTCCGGTAACTGGCATCTTACAAGCCAACATGCTCAATTAACCGGCATGCCAGCTTGTAAGATGAAAGTGAAACTGGAAGTGCCCGCCATTGCACTTCTGGTTTCTCCGAGCCCCCATGGCCCAGGGCAAAGCAGCCTGAAATGCCGAGCCCCTGCAGCCTGGGGGCATAACAGGCTGCATGGGGCCCACCAATATGTCCCACAGGACCCATGGGAAGGGCGGCGATGCCACAGGAGGGGCAGAGGGACGCCCCAGACGCAGCAGAAGCAGCGGTGGCCCAGGCCGCTCAATTCACCAGCATATTTTGTTATCCGGTATCCTCCATTCCCGGGGGATGCCGCATAAGAGAGGTTTTACTGTACTTGGTGTCTATTTGGTTTTATACACTTGCAAAGCTGCAGCAATAGGACTAGGAGAAGTCTCCCTGGAAGCTGCAACAGCAACAAATGTCAACTGCACTCCATAAACTTTAGGTCTATCTGTTCCACAAAGGAAAAACGATAGCCCTTTATGTGAAGCTCATTTAAAGAACCTATGTGTATTTATTTACAGATTACACAAACTGCATACACAACATTGTTAAGCTACTAGTAGGGAACTGTTCCCAGGAATAAAACTGCAAGAATTTTCTGCATACTCCTTAGTAGTTTCAGGCTAATACAAGGAATTTAGAAAATGTCACAAGGCCTCTTCGAAAACATATGAAGAAAGGAGGAAGTTATTATGAATATTACATTTACTTTAATACCCCAGGTTCACATTTTTTTGTTTGTTTGTTTTACCTGCTGGACACCAACAGCAAAGATCTTCAGAAACACTTCAGCAAATTCATTGTACTCCTTGGAAACATTACCAGGGCTACCATACCTAGCATTGAAAGTAAAACAGAAATAGTTTGCTTAAATTTCATAAAGGTTAAATAGGATTTTTTAAATGTAATAGTTGTGAAAGAAGAGTTACCTCTCAAAAAGTCTAGCCAAGATGTGCAAAGCCCATTTCTTGCATTTCCACCAAGGCAATTCAGGTCTATCATCTTCATCAACTTGAAGAGTTTCCTTTAAAAAAAGATATATTACTATTTAATAGAGGCAAGGATTTTTGTGTGCATTTTAATGAACCAACTTCATGGTTGAGATTAACCTCTTTTCTTTCTAAGACTTTTCCAGGTTGCTATTTACTATTTATTCATGAAGTATGACTTTTACAAGAAAATTGTTTGGAACAAATGAACTACCTATCCTTTTCTGTGCTGCTAGCTACACAACATTCCTCTAGACTCACAGAAATGTCAAAGATACTCAAGTTATAGAAATTAAAGCACATAATGTAGAGGCAGTGTAAAAATGCTTGAATAAATTATTTCTTAAGACAAATCCAAAACAACTCATGCTACAGGTCTTCTTTTTACCTACAAGCAACAGTGTACTTCAATCATTCTAGTCCCTGCTTAAACGCATTTAAGATGTCTTGCAGAAGAAAAATAGGTGAAAACTTTTAAATATAAGAATTCAGAAGCAAATCAAATCTGTTTAAAAACTTGAAAAAAACAAAAAGTACTTACAGCAGGAACATCTCTGTCCACAACAGTCTTTAAAATTTCTATCCACTCAGCCAGATTTTGCTGATTTATCAACTCTAGTGGTAACGTATACTATTACAAAAAAAATACATGCAAAAAAAAAAAATCAGTATAAAACATTTTTTAAAGAAATGTTGTTCCACTGCTTCAATTTTATATAATATAGTCATATACCAAAACTTTACTAAACATTTGCTGCATGGGGTTACTATGAACAGGCAGCAAGAAATAATTATAAGGTAACAATAGCTTTGTGAATTGGAGATGACCAGTTTCCTCATTAAAAACATAATAAAGGGATTCGGAGAAAGAATTATATTTCTTACTGCAAAACCACCAATCTCTCTAGTATCAGTATTAACATACCTCATCCCACAGGGAAATTTACAGTGAGCAGCATGCTAGTTCCACCTCCTTTTCAACAGTTAGGAAAGTCTAACAATGTAAAGCTCTACAGAAGTATTATATGTGCTTGTTCAGCCAATCTATAACCATTCACAATCTAGCGTTTTATACCAACCATTCTGTCTTACCAAGGGGTGATACTGATCAACTCTAAAAACACTAAGCTCTAAGTATTTGTTGCCCAATTTCAGACTAGCAGAAAACAACCTGATAAATTCATAGCATTGGTTTTATTATATGTTCTTGGCATGATTTTTTGTATTAAGTCCCACCATATTTGACCACTGATAGAAAAGGTCCTTGATGCAATCTAATCCAAATTAGAACATATGTAATTGTAGCAATGTAAATATTGTTTAAATAATTACCCATTTAAACTCCTCTAATGATATTGGTTAAACAGTTAACCAACACCACATACGGTGCACATGGGGCAGGTCTCCCAGGCTTCCTCCCCATCCTCTTGGGAACTTCCCTTTAAGCGGAGCCAGGCACCCCTGTGCTCCTTCCTGGCCCAGTGGTGGCGGCAACACCAGCACCAGCACATCCCTGCCCCCTCCTCTGCTGCAGCCAGTGTGGACCGGTCCCTTTTTCTCGCTCTCCTATCTGTGCTGCTCTTCATGCGGGTTGGGGGAAGAGTCTGCCTTGCACCACTCAGCCCGACTGCCAGCTGTACTGGACTGCCATCCTAGCTGCACTGCTGAGGCTAGAGGGAGGTGGACTGGCTCCGACCTGCCAGGACCAGCTGCAGCAGAGCAAGGGGGTGAGGAGGCAGCAGCAAACCACACCACCCACATGAAGCCGCAGGGGCTTTCCCAGCCTGCTGTAGCTGCCAGTGTGCGACTGCAAGGGATTGGCTGCAGCAGCACTGGGGGGGAGGCAGTGGAGGCAGAACCACATGCTGTGACAGACAAGTGGGGCTTTTTTTCAACCACTCACTATCTTTAATGGGTACTAGTTCCCTCTTCCCCCTCCATCTGCTTGTGCGGGGGGAGGGAGGCAGAGGTAAGCCACGTGTTGGACAGACAAATAGGACTTCTTTTCAATTGCTCAGTCCATAGGTGCTAGTCCCCCCTCCCTCATTTCCACCATCCGCTTGCGCAGTGAGAGAGAGGCAGAGGCTTTGCCTGCCCAGCAGCCCTCCTAGGGCACAGCACCGCTTCCCTTCCCCAAGACTGTGTCCTGTGCTTAACAGTAACTGTAATGCATTGCTGGTATAAATATATCAACTGTTTAAATGTTTAACTTTCCACAACCCTAATGTAGTGTAGTATTTCAGTAAAAAGTAAAACTTTCTTCAGATAACATTCCTGTTCAAAAGCATATAAAAATTGCTTCTACCTGAACAAGAGCATAGAAGATTTTAAAGATCTGTTTCTGGATGAGGACAGACTGATCTGATGGATCAGAAAGAAGCTGAATGAAGCGATCCTTCAGAACTGGCAGGAAGTGTTGCATTGCTGCTATCAAGGGACTCCGCTCCTCTGGTTTCTTGTACCTTTAGACAAGAATAAAGCCAGCTTTAAGGCTTTATAGGCAGCTCTTCCAATTAAAAATCCTGAATAGAAGCATATAGACCAGTGCAGTTCACAAGGACACAGCATTATTAAAACCCAGGAATATATTGTTATGGCACTCATCGGATTATGGCTTCACTTTTCATATACCCAAGAAGTATTACATTACAACCAAATATGAATGAAGGCAGGACACAGCTTAGGTTCCATCCCTCTTCTGTACAGCTATATTACTTCTGCTCATAATACTCTCCTGCTGACTCACTCACTCTGAATACCCTATCACATGCATGCAACGCAGTTCACTAAGGTAAAATGAGGTCAGAACAGCAGGAAGACAGTGAGCAAAACCAAGAAGTTAATGGACATAAAGGCTATAAAGCAGAGCTAGTCAGAAAAAATCCAAGGCAGCGTTGTCAGAATTTGCCAATTTGTCAAAATAAAAATGTTTCAGAAATCACTCTGTTCCAACAGAAACTAGCCTGGTTTCCTGCCATTTTGCTGGCTCAGTGTCAACAGAATACTGAAAAACCTGTACTTCTAGGCTCTCACTTTCTTGGCTGCCTGGGCTTTCAGGACCTCTAGCCAGCAGCTTGCCAGCCTCAGAAGCGGAGATCCCAGAGCTCCAGGGGTTCGGGGCAGCCTGTTATGCAGACCGCACTGGAGCCACAGCTCTATTCCCTTTCACAGAATCTTTCAAAACTTGTAAATCCTCCACAAAACAAAATGAGCTTTCTTTACCCAAATCCAGTTATAAGCAAGAAGAGACTCTAATAACTGCACAACTACCAGATCACATCTAATATAATACCAAAGATATCATTAGCTAAGAATATCAATAGTGTAAAACTGTTCTTAGGAATTCACAGCTACACTACTATAACTGTAGCATTAATTGCTTAATCTCATTCATGTGCCAAAACATCTTTAAACCACTCCTAATAAAAATAAGCATAAATACACATAAATGTTTTAACAATTCCAATACGCAAAAGTAGAGGACACAAGACAAAAACCTAAATAATCTGGTGCCAGATGTCATGTCTTATAAAAATTACTTTAGAACTTAAAGAGCTAAGACTATCAAAAGTCAAATAAAGTCCCTATATATTCACTTAGTCAGAATACTAAGTTAGAGTTAAATTATTGACAAAGAAAATCTATAACCTGCTTTCCTGAAGATGCAGTTAACGAGAACATTAACAAAGTTAGGAAAGATTCTGAAAAGTCTGACTTAGGTAAAAACCTGCCAGACTAAAAGGATTGCTAGCTTTGAAGCAAGAAACCTGAATACCTGGAGTGATTAACTTTCCACCTTGGAAGTCAATTGCACAAACACTAACAGATCTCAATTTTTTTTTAGTTTTCAGATTAATTGAAAAACAAAGAACTACAAACTGGAACAACTCACTTGAAGTCAGCACACTCCACACAGAAGAAAAGACTTACTTGTTTGTTTTAAAAACAAAGCTAACACTTGAAATTTCATGGGCTGAATTCGTTAAATACCTGGCTTGCGCTAATTCAATAGGACAAATATAAACATGCCCCTCAAGCTTTTATCACAAAACTGGCAAGCCCTAACAGTCACTGCCCATCAGGTGAAGTTCTGAGCAACTGAAACCAAGCCTAAACCTACTTCAAGCTACTTGATAACCATCTATAAGTGGTATCTGTTGCAAAATTAACCCTGGTTCAGGGAAAAAAAAAAATCTCTATACCAGAGAATCCTCTCTCAGTACTCAGTGAAGATTGATAAACACAGTAAGACAGACCCTATTTATAAACTTGTTTTGATTTTCAGAATAAAGAAACACATACAGTAAAAAAGCAAAATGGCTTAGGCCCCTGCCACTTGATACTTAAGACGGGATTAACTGGTTAATCATATCTTAAGTTGTGACCCAACCACATGCTGACACATTTAATGGCATCATAAAACAAGAAATAAGCCACAAAATTATTTCACAAAAAACAGGGGTTCCTATCATGTCATTAATTGAACGTGTGGCCAAGTGAATCAACTGATGGGGCTCCCAGCCACAGAAGCCTGCTGATTTGCTGGGGAAGGGCGATCATATTGCTGGTCCCCCTACACCAACAATACAGCGTGATGGGAAGTTTGCTCAGTCCCACAATCACACCTTCTGCCATGCTTGTGCCACTTGGCAGGAAGTGCGATTGTGTGGATTGCACATCAGATATCCCATCATGCCTTTACCTGCATATCTGGCAAGGGTCTTAGACTTGCAAAGACATAGATAAAACACCAGGAATGCATAATTTGGAGGTCTTTGCAATATTTCAATAGCTAAGGCTGTGTTGGATTTTGCACTTAAACAGGAATAAATATTCTTCTGTTTTATAAAAATTGTTGAGCTTAATCCCCAAATTTGGCATAAAACATTAAAAAAAACTGATCTTTTTGACATGCCATTTTATGAAAAATATTTGCTAATTTTTCAGAAGAAACAATTTAAACATTCTCTTCTGAAACGGTACCATATTTCTTAATGTTTTTGGGTTCCTTTATGTTTCCATAATACCCAGACTCCAAACTTGCAAGTCTTCTCTGCCACACACATGCCTTCTCATCTCAGATGTTGACCACGTGTGTGGTCTCAATTGAGAAGAGGGGTAGAGCTAACCAAGAACAGGAAAAGAAACAGACATTTCCACTGCAACCTAAGCCCAGTACATCCCCATTTACATAAAATGAACAGCCTTCATTCCCCATGCACACATTCCTTTCCATTCCAAGTCTCTGTCTCATGCTAATTTTCTCTTCAAGTTATAGTCAAATAGTTCAGCTGTTCCAGAGGACGAAGCAGGTTGTTTTTAGCAATGTTCCAAAAATATTGAAATCTCCCTCCTCTTGCTTTTTTTTTTTTTTTTTTTTAATTAATCCTACCTAGTACATCCATGATGTAAAGCAAGATGTTTGGCAAGAATAACAGTCTACTGTCAGGAAAGTTTGCTGGATCCATGAAAGCCTATCAAGATTTAGCTCAATTATAAGCCTCGGAAACTTGTTATTTTCATATGTTTGGAAATGTATGTTAAGGACTTTCACCAAAAAAAAAAAATCTCAAAGCTGCATTGCATATAGCACGTTTGAGCCCCACTAAATGTCCTGGATAAAAACTACACTAAGCATACTCCAGCCCCAAATGAGCCTCATACATGCCAATGGAGCTAAACATGATCCCAGTACCACCAAGCCTTCATTCCTCATGGCAACCTCAGGAGACATATGGCAGGAAAGGATATCCTATGTAAAAGGCACTGAATAAAGGAGAAGAGCATTCTAACCATGGCTTTGATGCGGATTTCCTATGTGAAAATTAAATCTTTAAAAAAAGACCTAGTTTTTGGATCTTAAATACATTAATGAAGACAACCTTTCTAGTTTTTAGGAGCAACTTAGTGAAGATGGGACATGAACTACTACATCCCAAATGGTAAGTTATAAAGATTAGTTACTTAATTCAAAACCTTATATTTACTAGTATTCAATGCTCTGCACAATTCAATACTTTTTACATTTGTATCTACTCCAAATCCTGTTAGACATATAGATCACAAAACATATTGCTACAAACATATTTTCAAGGTTTTTTGTTGGAAGGGGAGGGAAAAAAACAAAACACAACCCTTACTCATAGTTCTTCACAAGCTGATAAAGACAGAGGAGAATTCCAAGCCAACAAGCACTATTTTCAGACTGAAGATAAAAACCAATTTTCTCCACAATTGCAGTCCAGCGGTTGGGATAATCATGCTTGATAATATGGTGAATGCAAGTAGTAAGCTGTACTCTGGAAGTCAAAGATGCATACAGTTAAACAAATACCTACTTTCATTATTTTAATAGTATTTTTGTGATAACAGAAAAACTAATTTTGGCTAAACTTAAGTTTCTATATAAATTTGGAAGTCTTGTTTATGTACAGAGGAGTCAGCCCTCTCTTTGGGCTTCCTCCACTTCACACATGCTTAGCATTTACTATCTTCTGAAATAGTGTAAAGAGAAAAACTTTTACAGATCCAATCTCCCATCAATATGAAGGGTGCTGTACCTGTAAATTCCATCAATGTTGTACCAGATACAATTTTTCTCTTAGCTACATCAATTCTGTATTCTCCAGTACAAAAACATGCTGTGTCACAAAGAGGTTTAATATGCAGATGCACTTAACTGCAAGAGAATAGCATAAAACCATGACAGAACTGGGAGCAGATTAAAACAGTATACCTAATTAGCTCAGGAGAGTGAATAATGACTTCTACAATATTTTCACGAATACAATGCCTGTCTTCTTCTGGGATGGAATAAGGTGGAATTTCCCCTGGTGTAGTTTCACGATCAGGCCAATATTGGGTTATCATATTCTTCAAGTAAATAACACCTGTCAAATAAAAGCAGGAGACCACTTGATATCAATACAAAGTATGCACAGATCAAATCTACATGCTGCTACATATGTATTCCTTTATTATTTGGTTACTAACTGCATGGACACACTTATCTAGGAAGAAAGCTGATCTACAGCATATGCCAAAATGGCATTTTCCCATCCAATTATTACCTGTAATAATTCTGAAATCTGCTATTCAACACCTGATTATTTTTCAGACAGAACGTTTTTGAGCACCAGAGCACTACTATTTCTACCACTGCTTCTACATAAGAATGATGGAGTTTTTTAAACAATTCTAAAGCAGCTCCATTTATAAGTATTTTGATATTATTTTTGTTTCTAAAAATACTACTTAACATCACCCCTCTGTAGGCAAATATTTCTTGTATTTAAAAAAAAAATCTGGTAGCTTTATACTGCAGTTATTTGATTTGAGTCTACTTTACATTCAAGTGAATTAGAAAATAGTTACTCCATACAAATAATTTAGGTTACAACTCTTCATGGCAGACATTATGCTCCTGACACAAATGCATGCTTCTGCTCTTTGACAGCCGAATTCAAACTGCTTACGTGGCAGAATTTAGATTACAGTGCTTTACAAGTGACAAAGGAAATCCAGGATCACTCCCTCTAGTACAGTTCTCTGCTTCATGTTTTCAAATGTTTAACTCATTTCCACTATGATAAAGAATCCTTAGGGCAATATGCCTTTAAAAGAGCTCTCTGTATTGCAATGATGACATACACCCTAATTCTGCTAGTGGATATGCACAAATACAGTCTGCCTGCATAGATCAGATTGCTAGAACTGAATTTTAATTGTAATTATTTCCTCTACTGTCCTTTTACTCATTTGCTGTACCCATAGGTTATTCTGGTCACCCCACAAGAAAACTAAATTACCGAAGGATATGTACCAGGCTCTCTCAGAAAACCGCAAGGTTTGGCAGGATAATTAGTTCCAAAAAAATTAATTTGACAAAAGTAAAAGAAAGCTGTTAATTTCAACAGAACCAAGAACCTCTATAAGCTGTTTCTTATTTCTGGACTCACAATAAGATCAAACTTTTTCTTTTGAAGCCAACAGTAAAATTTATCCTTTTTCTAACACATTTTTTTTAATATGACAAGTTTATAGCCTTTCCCATTGAAGCATAACATTCTTCCCAAGCAATTCTTCCCAACAAAAAATTGAGCCTGTGTCAATGTTCTACTAGTAGCTTATTCTGCTTGGAAGAATTTATTGGTAGAATAAGCTACTAGTTGGAAGACTCAATATGGCCTTTTCTATACTTACTTGGCTCTATCATGAGAACTTATGGCAATAGAAAGTAGCCTACACACGTATGCTTTCAGCAGCTCCGAGGAGCAGCTGTTTCAGTAGACCACAAACTACATCCTGAGAAAATGCCAGCCACTGAAAGCACAGACGTGTCTGTACTGGACATCTTTTTATCCTCACAATTCAGTGTGTAGGACCAGGTCTTAAATCTGGCATTTCCTAGCTTGAGTGCTTG
This sequence comes from Gavialis gangeticus, assembly GCF_001723915.1. NCBI lineage: Eukaryota > Metazoa > Chordata > Crocodylia > Gavialidae > Gavialis > Gavialis gangeticus. The sequence continues at coordinate 135,113,381 of NW_017729025.1, forward strand.
ACTTTGTTAAAAGAACACTTAATGTTGCAGTTTTTTTTATGTAGCATATAGAACATATACTTAGTCAAAATGGTGAAAAAAAAAAAAGGATTCAACTTGCCTGCCTGTCTCACTGGCAAATCCAACTGCTCTGACATAGTAATCTGAAGCAGAGTTGAAACAAAGTTCACCGACTTATGAGCCTGAAAGCAAAATACAAAAAACAGGAGTCAAATGTCAAGAAAATGAAAATATTAAAATCATTCAATTATGGGTTACAAGTAAAACTTTAATGTCCGTACACTCTAGTAGGTTAAAATATTTTCAAAATTATTTATGAGGACCTTATATGATGGAATTGATATGACACCAGCAATTCAAACTATGTTAAAATACTCAGCTAACAAAAGAAAGCTTTCAAACCCCTTAAGGTTGATTTAAAAGACTATATGGAGGGGGAGAGAATGGCGTGGGGAAAAACTTTCATTGAAGAAACTAGAATTTTGCTTGCCCTAGTGCTCTTACATCTGAAACAGATTTCTGTAACCAGATTTACTTTTTTAACTATAGAAAAATTTTAAAGACAATTATATTACAGCACAGCAATTATATAACCAGACATTCAGGTATGAAATTTATAGAATGGAGATGTTAACCTAAGCTATTTGTGGCTTTTCACATTTAAAGATGTTGGGCTCTGCTTATTTTCCAGTAACCATAGTATTCCAATTTTCTCAGTAGTATCTGTTATTCCATGCTCAGCTACAAGTCATGACCTCAGACTTTGCATACATGGTTAAGCTGAAAATAAAGGG
>NW_017729025.1:135114328-135127586 GCF_001723915.1 Gavialis gangeticus
TTACTAATGGGTAAGCGAAAAAAAAGGGGGGGGGGGGGGGGAAGGGCCATTGCTAACTTCCAGACCTATATTTATATTAATCTGTTGGCATACATAACATTCTATTATGTAGGATTATTCAAGAGACACCACCCACTAACCAATAATTTTAAAACAAATGTATCAGATTAAGAACTCTATATGAACATTCAATGTATGCAAGTAGACAGCTCAAATAGAAAACCATAAGGCGCTAGCCTATTACTGCCCAAGTATGTGAGTATAATTGTCCAACAAAAAGAAACTGATAAGTTAACTGTTTTCTACAAAAAGCTGATTAACGGAATTTAAACTACACACTAAGAAAAACAAGGCAATTTCCTTCTCTACATGTAAGTAGTGCAGTTGATCAAATTGCATTTTGCTATTTATTTCAAACATGGAACCATTTCCCAATAAGCCCAGATTTACTCTCTTTCACTATCTTCTATCTTTTGGGGACAGTGGGTGCATCTACACGTTTATTAATGCACCATATTACTGTGCGTTAAGTTTAGTACTTGGTTAACCAAGTACTAAATCAATGCACAGTAACTTGCTCTACTGCACAGTACTGCCAGCACACAGGCTTTTAGTGACACTTACTGCACAGTAACCTAATACTACAGTGCAGTAGTGTATTAGCATGGTTTCTGCCCGACACACTACTGTGCAGTGTTATCAGGCTACTACGCAGTTAGCATCTCATGTAGATGCGCCCACTGGATGCCAAATTACTACTTCTTAAATTGAGACAAGCCCAAGCAATCAAGCCATATTCACAACGGCATAATCTGAGCAAGATTGCAACCGTTCTTAAAAACATACCCAAATTTTAGCAAAACTAACTGATAATTAATTCACTTGTACTTTACCATCAATAAATATGGTCTTCTGAAGACAACCAGCTATAGTTTCAAAGAACCGCAGCCTTGATAACTGTCCAATAGCAAAATAAACTATTCTAGTTTTCACATAGATAACAATCTCGAGCAATATCAGCAACATATTTAGAAAGATATGAAATCTCCTTACACCAAGAGATGTTATCCTGAAAACAAAATGCTCTTATTTTATTTTTAATACTACTGACTAAATTTAAGACCTTTAGGGTGCTCTATACTCTTAAAAAGCAAAGTATGAAAAGTATAGGATCACATGCTTGTTGTAACACCAAGGGTGGGCAGCCTGTACATATGGCACACGGCAAACTGGAGGGGAAACAGGCAGCACAGTGCCAGACAGGGCAGAAATCAGAGCATCAGATGAGGTATGGAAAAGAAATCAGTGGCACTTAGGGAGGGTGGAAGGCTAATTTGTAGCACACCTGCCAAAAAACAGTTGGCCTCCACTGCTGTAAGCAATCAAGTATTAACAGTAATACAAACACTGCTTATAAACATTTATATCACATTGGGCTACCCAGTTAGGGCCTTCTCTCTGGACATAAGTTTTATGGAAAAAAAACATCTAATTGTTCTAAATACAAATTCATTTAAAATATCATCGTATCCATTCCAAATGTTTATTTGAGGGTTAGATCCATAAACCACTAACTTGCCATCTCTATTCAATTATTTACCTGTTAAATGTTTGGTGGTTTTAGATTTGAAAAGCCTTCATTATAAATAACAATATAGTTATAGTTATGAATATTCTAAAGCACTGGGTGTCTGAAAACCTACAAACCATTGAAAGTTCACAGAAACAACGTCCCCACCGCATGTAGTCAAATATTCATTTAAACAGCATACACTGGGGGATTGGAAGTAATAAAATATTATGACATTTCAGGGCCTGTGACCCCTGCTTCTTGAAGTGTCTAGAAGCTAGAGAGATTTTCATCAAGGCTACATATGTTTATTTGAAACTCTAGTGTAAGTGGCAACTTAAAAAATCTATATACATCCCTGTTTAGGGATATATTTGGTAGCTGTGTTTGTCTAAGACAAAAAGAAATGCAAAAATCTAGAACTTTTGGTTCAGAAATGATACCTTTTATTAAACCAACTAGGAACTCACAAAAAAAAAAATCTTTTTCTGCAAGCTTTTGTGCTCAAAGTCCCTTCATCGGGCCCCATAGATAGGAAATAAACTTCATTTTTGCACAAAGAGGGAGCTGGAGATGGAAAAGCTGTCCTTCTGGGTCTGTGAGAGTGTCTCATGGACCCAAAGGGACAACTTTTTCATCTCCAGCTCCCTCTGTGCAAAAATGAAGTTTATTTCCTACCTATGGGCCTTTTTACCATCTTTAATTTTCCCAGAGCCTAATGAAAAGCCTTTGAGCCCAAAAGCTTGCAAAAAAATAATTTTGTTTTGTGATTTCCTAGTTGATCTAATAAAAGGAATCATTTCTGAACCAAGAGTTCTAGATGTCTGCATATCCCTTGACATACATTTCTGCACCCACTTTGACCTGCTGCTCTATTAATTTAACTTGTGGAAAAGAGTAAGACTAAAATATTTATTTTGCAGCATGTTTTTAATGACATGCATTAGCCCAAATTCAGCCAGACACCCAAGCTGAATCAATGGAACAATTCCCACGCTTAAAAAAAAAAAAAGGCTGCATTGGGAGTTGGCAACCTGTGGACCACATGCAACCTGCAAAGAGGTCCAACTCAGCACAGGGGGAAATCAGTGGCACAGAGCTGTGCCATAGCACCCATCCCCTCCACTGCGCTCTCCTCTGCTGCAAAGGCTGGTGGTCCACCGTGCATGTTTACTCTTGCCACACAGGAGACAGGGATCAATAGGCAAGGATAAGCACAAGCAGCCAGGTGCACCAAGGAGCAGATCTGCAAAGCATGGCAGGGGACAGGTTGCAAAGGGTGGCTTGCTGTGATAAAAGTTTACTGACCCCAGGCTATACGATTAAATATGTCAAACTGGGCCCTTGTTTAACCTGCAAGTTATATAAGAAGTGACTGAGATTGTAGCAACAAAATGTACTAATTCTGCCAGGGTGCATTTTTCATGACATACTTTTAATGATTACTATAAAAGTTAGGAAAAAAGCACTAATATCAAAAACCACTTTTTTTTTTTTTTAAGTTTTGTATATAAGACCTGACTGTCTCAAATACCAGGTGGAAAACTGGTCAAGGACACTGAGCTATGTTGTTGCTTGTAGATGCTCACTTCAGAAGCAAGGCTCATTATGAAAGTAGCTTGCATTGTCATATACTAGGATTAGCTTACACCTTTCATGGAAAGCCTATTCTCCTAACCCATGTATTTCATGGGTACTAAAGTCATACACAAAAAACAATCATGTAGTTACCCATTTTATATAAAATACCATAAGTTTGCAGGTGTCTCATAACAATGCTGGACTTCCTATACTGCCTTGTGAATGGGAGGTTTCCAGAATGAGGGCCAATATAAAGTGCCAAGAACCACTGCTAATTTTCAAATATATATCAGTGGTTCCTAACTGAGGTATCACAGCACCCCCACTGCCACCACCAGCTGAAACGGCCACACAAATCTGCATTTCCAGGAGATGCACGCTGAGCCAGACTGGGAAGTAGCTGTAGCAGCCTGGAGAGACAGCCAGTACGTTGAGAACCGCTGTTCTCTGGACTTGTCTCCAGGCTGCCACAGTGCCATTGCTACTGGTTTATCAGATAAAATAGAAAACTAAAACATTACAATAGTGGTTCTCAACCAGGATGTTGCAGAATCCAGAAAAGTTATGGAAGGGTGCCTGGAGGCTAAAATGGTTGAGAATCATTGGTATACCTGCTCCTTTTAAAGTCCAGTGAAACTTCAGCCTTAACAGTAATCATTCACATTGTTCCCTTTCATGTTGCCTTACTATTAAAGAAAGTGTTCAAACAAGATCTTGATCCAACCCACTGAAGTCTTCCCAATTACTTTAACCAACCCTGGGTGTATAAATGGATGAAGTTCTGGCCCTACCGAAATGCACATAAGTTTTGCACCTTACTAATAGCCAGGTTTTCACCCTGAGGTCCCTGACCCACATTACACACACTTAAGGCGTGATTAACTGGTTAAGCACATCTTAAGTTGGTGCTTCCCAACCATTTCCTCAGCAAAGCCCCAAAATGGAAACACTGGAAACTTTTTGACCCCAAAATGACACAGACAAGATCAATTCCCACTCCCTCCATGGGCAGCACAGCTAGAACGGAGCCTATGACAGGGGGAAGCCGCAGATGCAGGCTGCCTGTCACAAGCTCAGGGCTCCCCTCCTTGCTGCCTTTTCTCCAAGGCCTCACAGCCCCGTAAGCAAGAACTGACGCGAGAAGGCAGAGTGGGGCAGGAAGGCTCAGTGCCGCCACTGGGAGCCCCATGCCAGCTGTGCTGCCATGGTGAGGTGCCCCCTGCTGGCCTGGCAGCAATGGCAGCAGCATGTAGTTGTGCCCCCTGCTGCTGCTAGGCTGGCAGGGGGCACCTTGCCATGGTGGCACAGCTGGTGTGGGGCTCCTGGCAGCATCCCCAAGCCTCCCACCCCACTCTGCCCTCCTGCGCCAGGACCTGCCTCCATCTGCCCCTGCCCCATGCACAAATCTGGGAGGCATATGTCCCACCATGCCCCTCCCCCAAGGCATGCATGCAGCAGCAGGGAGCTAGCCCCTCCCACTGCCCCCCAGATGAGCTGCCTGCATCTCCATCCTGCTCCCCCCAGCCAGGGCCCACATTCCTGCCCCAGGCCCCATGCAGTGCCTCCAGCCCCAGCCCTGCCTCACTCCCTCCCTTACCATGGGGGCTTCAATCTGCCCCCTCCCCCACACAGACTTACCTGGAGGGAGCTGCAGGAGCTGCTCTCCATGCTGCCTGGCTACCACATGCATATGTGAGCATGGACATGCACATGGACCCCCTTGCCTGATCACCCTCCTCCTGCTCCCCCGCCAGCCCCAAGCAGCCCCTTGTAGGCTGGAACTCCACCAGCCTGCATGGGGAACCCATTTCCTGCTTTTTTCCGTAATTTTCATTACAATCGGTCTACATTGCTGAGCGTCTTCGCAACCCCATTTTTCATCTTTACGACACCAAATGGAGTTGTGACCCCAAGGTTGGGAACCACTGTCTTAAGTAGTGACCTGGCCACACATTCGTTCAATTAACAGCATGATAAAACCAGGAATAAGTGGCAAAATGATTACATAAGAAGTGTAATAACTTTGTGGCCGGTTCCTCTCATGCCTTTAAATTGATTGTGTGGCCAATACTTCCAGTCTCTGGAGCAAATTCACATGCTCAAGAGGCGAGGAATACTGGTCAGCTGATCAGGACTACCAGCTGAGGCAGTACATTGTCCACCACTGTGGTTGGGAGCTCCCAGCCATGGGAACAAAGATTGCTGGTGCAGGTAAAGCCTGGGATCATGATCCCGGGCTCCCCACTAGAGCAGCAGCAGCATGGCATGATAGGATCTGATGCCCAATCCCATTATTGTGCTTCATGCCATGCATGTGTGACATGGCAGAAAGCACAACTGTTGGGATCACACATCAGATCCCATCGTGCCTCCTTTTTAACATCTGTCAGTGGCCTAAGTGTTTGACAAAACCAGCAAAGCCAAACAAATGCATTCCAGTAACTTGCCTTGTTGAACCCAAGTATTTCAGTGGTTTTTACAAATATCTGGACTTGCATACTATAGAACTAAGATTAGAACAATCTCCTAAAGGTAGTCATGGTGACTATGACAAAAGTTTTTGCACATGCATCTGCTTCAGCCACTTCTAACTCCTGCCACATTTTCAGTCTCTAAAGATGGCTGCCTCCCAGCTCTTACCGTTCCTGTTCACTGACACCAGGGCTAAATAAAGCTCCATGTTTCAGACTTATTTTATGCAATCATTAGCTTGTGCTTTCTTTTTGTTTTGAATGAACAGGATGAGTTGGGATACCAGGAAACATAACAATGTAAGCTGAGAATTCAGGTGCATCTGATGCCTGACTTTCCTCCCTCATTATTTCAAAACTTACTTTTAGAATATTTCCAATGTAAACAGCAAGAGCTTGATCATACACATGCTTATTCCTTCTTATGGTAACTGAATTCAGAAGATTTTGCTGGTGTAGATTTCTACTTACGTCACCTTCAGAAATACCATGGATTAACTGGTGTGGTATAAATGAAACATCCTACAGGCTTCCCTCGGCAGGACTACTATACCTCCCAAAGAAAGGCATGAAGATCAAGCTCGCACAAGTATTTCCATCATATGCTCTAAATTCTGCAGCAAAGAGGAGCAGTTCTTAAGTCTTAAAAGCTCTGGCATTAGTAAAAGGTAGAAAATATTGTCTTAATCTAATCTTGCTTGTTAAAAAAAAAAGAAAAGAAAAAAAAAGCATCAACTGTCTGTACATGAAAATACCAGAATTTTAGTGCCATTTAATTGCAACAGGATCTCCATATTGGAAACCTATTCTTTTCTACCACATAATCTAGCAATTAATGTGTAATAGCGAAATGACCATCTCTGTTCCCTACCCCTCCCCTACCATGCATGCTGTGTCACCGATATAACTTTTCTGTTGTCTAAGAGCCAACTATTCAGGGACATTTCCTAAAAGCAATCTTTGCTATGCTGCCTTACTAGCTGGGGAATGTTTTCTATCAGACCACAAATGTTACAGCAGTGTCTGTTAACATCAATCAGCTTTCCAAAATGAGTTTCCAGAATACAAGCCTCCATGCATATCCACTGCAACTTTTTGTTAAAAAAAAAAAAAAGTCATTTACTCAGGACCTGCTTGCCCAATTCATACAAACACATTTTTATTACCAAAAAGCTGTCACATCTGCTCCATAATATCAAATATAAAATTCAATCTGAAATTAACATACAGAGCAAATGACAACATATGGAGCCACAGAGAAGCAATTAGTACAGACACAAAGGCATTATTTTCTCACATAACTGCATCCATTAAGGTCACTTATGCTCAGTTTTAATACCCGAGGATTTTACATAAACTATATCTACTAAGCGATAAAGTCTGAGCACTTGATTTAATTTTGGCTACACAGACATTACATGCTTCCTTGTTCTGAGATCTTGTCTATACAGTACTGTGGGGCTCTTGTGAGCAGACAGCAGCCATGACGTGGAAGCTACCACAGCATGTGCACAGTCAGACAACTTCTGCTGGATCAGCTAGATCTTTGCTGCTCCACCTCATCAGCTGTACTGGCAGTATGAAGTCCACTCCGGGAAGGCTCCAGTCGCTGAAGGGATCAGACCGCCTGGCAAAGGCAGGGGTATGCCTACAATGCACCTGCTGCTGGTCAGCAGAAGCAGCCTTCTTCACTAAGAAATAGTGTTACTCTGACAGCATAAAGAAGGTGTTTTGCTGCCAAAGACCACCTTTAAAGTGTGCATGTGGTCATAATTTTTTGGGAAAAGTTTTGTAGTTCCAGTAATGTAGTTTCATAGTTTCATAGATTTTAGATTTAGATGTAGACCACGTTTGAGCCACAAAGATATTAAGTTGTCATATCAGCTATACTACCTATGACAATTTTCTAAAATTAGTACAAAGAATTTTAAAGGATTATTTTTAAACATAAAATGTTTAATATATTTCTGGACTGAAAGCCAGCTACTAGAAAAAAATATTTATTTTATATTACCGTAACATGCAAATTAAAAGAAGATCAGTTGAATGATTTGTATAACAGGCCAGAAAAAGGCAACTTCTAACTTTTCCCTTCCTTTTTAGTATTTTGTATGTTCTTTCATGTACTGTCCCTCCAAAAGCATGCTGAGAATGTAACTACTAAAATGAGATGCAACAGCATTTCTCAAAAGCTATGATCAGATTCTGTAAAGCTATGCTGAGGCAGCAAAATACTCTAACTTACTTTCAGTTCTTTAAGAATTCACTTGGCCATTAAGATGTTAAAGCCTTTCTGATTTCAACTTTTTACAAGGTGGTTCTACCAACCTCTAGTAAAGCTACTGCTTATTATATATGTAAAAAGTATAAGATATGCAAAATTACTGAAGCATACATGCACATCCAATCTTGCCGAGCCAGCTATTGCTGTGCTAACTCATTAAATGTTCAGTACACTAAAAAAGGTCACCTGCAAATTCAGAAAGTTGTTTGGCTTTGTCATCTTCACCCAAGGAAAAATATGGCACATTCTTCACTTAGTCATGTGAAAACAACACACTACCTTCTCCTTATTAGGATCAACTCAGTTTAAAACTGTAATTTTTTCCTCAGTTAAGACACTGCTTTTGTGGTCCCTGACAGCCCCTGAGTGATTTCAGGCAAGTATCTTCCCTGGGGCCACGCACCATGAACTTCAAATAATCTATTCTTCCACAAGCTAAACTCTGTTCTTCCTCCCCTTACACAAATAGAGAGAGTGAGAGAGAGAATTGCAGTTATGGAAGAAAGGCAAAAAAGGTAAAATATTTTAGAAGAATATCACACCGACTACTCTGGCTTTGAACAGTGGGGGAATTTCAGTTACTAAGGAAGAAGCATAACTCATTATTATAGTGAGACACTTGAGAAAGCATGATTTAGTGGTTTGAAAATTAGAAAGAGCCACGACTCGTATGCTCTGTTTGTAGCTTTAACACTGATTTGCTACATAACTATAAGGTTACTTATACTAAAACTATTGGAGATTGCCCATCTGAAAAATGGGGATAACACAACATTTATCTTATCCTCAGAATGTTCAAAAACAAATATTTGCTCAATACTTTCAGCTCCTTGGCTGAATGGAGGATTGATAAAAATCCATTATTTTTATTTTAAAAAACGAGCAAAACAGTCAGGAGGGGAGAAGATCTTGACTAACTCTGCTGTCTTCATCCTTAACTTTCAGAGAAGATCATTAAGTTAGGTCCATCTTGCTAACTTGGGAGAAATGGCCTCTAGTTAAGAAGTGGTTAAAAAAAATGCCAGTTCTAAATGTTTCTTTTCTGCTCACCAGCATTACCTGCTTTGCCCATAATGGACTTCTTAACCAATAGTCTAAACAACGTACTTATTTCACACAGAGACTGAGACAACAGTTAACACGCTGTAAGCATGTGATTCTTGATTCAGGTGCCACAACACCCTTTCAAGATAGTTTGCAAGGCTGCCACATCTAAACGAAACTGCCCCACGCACCTTTTTCTAGGGGGGGCACGTGGAGCTGGACACAGAACTGGCTGCAGCAGGAGTGTGGTTAATGAAAGCAGGAGTGCTTGCTCGTGCTGCAGGTGCTTCCTGGTCTGGTTCCAAATGCCCTTCTTGCAAAGAGGTATGTAACAGTTCCCCCTGGCAGCAGCACCAAGCCAAAGTAGGTAAGCTGAGTTTTTAAAAACAGTAGCTCTCAAACAGGGTGCTACCAAATTCAGAAAAGTTATGGAGGAGTGCCATGACTTTAGAACCATTGCTGTAAGCACCCAATTATATGAATCCTAGGTGGAGAGAAGCAGAGGGAGAGCAGCAGCTGTTTAACAACTGATGGCATCACGGCCATCAATGGCTGTTCACCAGAGCCCCCCAAGGGATAACAAGATCGGTCACAAACTCCACTGTGACCGGTTCAGGCTGGACATAAGAAAGAACTTCTTCACTGTCCAAGCCCCCCAAGGTTTGGAACAGACTGCTGCCTGAGGCGGTTCTAGCGCCCACTTTGAACGCCTTCAAAACACATTTGGATGCTTATGTTGCTGGGATCCTATGATCCCTGCTGACTTCCTGTCCCTGGGCTGGGGAGCTGGACTCAATGATCCTCCGGGGTCCCTTCCAGCCCAAATGTCTATGAATCATCTCCCCCAGCAGTGTCACAGACATTGATTATGATCAGGACAATCCCTGACCTACTATAATCCCATATTAAATGGGAAAGGGGTTGAAAAGCAAAACAGGAAATCCTACAACTTGCCTGTCTGGCGATTCATTAACTTGCATGTGCATGGTCCAACTTCCTCCTTGCAAATGTACTGAGGATTTATGTCTGATCAGAGAAGATCCCACTAGCAACTGTTCAACATTTGAAAGTCCACTTAATATCTGTGTTGCAAGCCCCTGATTAAAACCAACAGGTTAGCATGCTGAGACATTCAGCATTCACATTCCACTTCTCAAGCTGAGGCTCTCAAAACATTTTAAGTCATTTGCTAATAAAGTTGCACAAAAATTCAGTGAATTTTACATTGTTTTTAATTGATGAGAAAACTGAAATGAAGCATAGGTAAAGTTAAATTAATTGCCTAATATTAAACAATCAGCAGCAAACCCTGGGAAAATCTAGGACTCTTGATTCCCAGTCCCTTTTCCTAACCAGTAGATGACACAGAGTTTCAAAAAAAGTGTGTAAAATGTTTATGTTATAGCACATTCAAGTAATAAATTTGCTGGCTGTAGAATTAAGATACAAGTTATTATATATCAACAACATGGCCAAGACTAGTAAGAATACATGTAGTTCTCATAACCATTGCAATGATCAATTAATTGGACAAGTATCAACCCCCTCTTCTTAGTAGGTAAAAGGAAGAGCAATTTGCAAGTCTTCTACTGAAATAAGGCTTATTCGATGTGACACTGGAGGTCTGCTGGCAAAACTCTAAGCGTGTTCACACTCCATCCTCCTCTGCAGCAACAGATACCTCATCTCTGCCAGCAGAGTTAAAGCATCTCTGCCAAGTAAGGTTCCTGCCGCTGTCCAGCAGCCGGCAGAAGGCACACAGACAATTCCTTACCTTCATCTGGCTTCAGGAGTTGGAGAACCCCTGCATGCGTTTTTTGCACAGTCAACATATTTGATGAATGACAAATCATGAATATGACACAAACGTATTGACGCGAATGCGCTTTAGTATCTTGATGGTAGTGGCTGCTGCCTGCCACCAGAGCTTCTGGCAGTAGAGCAAGGCAAGTACAGAAAAGGCCTAGGTTTCATCAGCCCAGGCAAGCTATTTGAACAAAGCACACATAAAAAGGTAGGCCCATCATGAACAATTAAACTAAAAAGCTTGTTTGCCACAGGTAACTTGCAGTACATCATTCTAGTGCTAGAAACAAATTAGTCTTTACAGCAAGAGAGGCCCAATATCAGAAGAAAAAATCATCAGTTCAAAATATAGCATATCCTACCATACAAAAGAAGTGCAGGAGACAATTTAAGGTCCTAATCCAGCAAACAAATGTGCAACTGACTTTCAAATGAGCTAAACAGGTAAGTTATAGAAACTATTCATGAGTACAGTTATACACATGGATAAGTGTTTGCAGAATCAAGGCCTACACATACACAGAGGTATTTTACCATTAGCATTGCTTCAGAAGCTGGGAACCTGGCATTTAAAGTAAAAAAATCACAATTTATTGTACCCAAATACAGCAAAAGTCTTGGGGTTTTGTACGGTATATCATAGTCCATCATGTTTCATTTAAAAAAACAATTAAGAATTGATGGTCAGCATGATTTGCCATGCAACGGAGTATGTCGAAGTATGTGCTCAAGATGCATGTATACCTGCTACACAGAGTACAAGTTTCCTGAATGTCCTGCAACTGAAATTGTGTAGTAAATATCCAAATGAGTAAATCTGATGCAAATTAACCTACATGTTTATTAATAATACAAAATGTTACCTTTCTTTTTAGTCAGTTTATGAGCTAATCTCTATTACTTTTACCCAAGTACAAATTAAAAATATTTAAACTGAGGATTATATTGTAAATACTTCAAAAATATTTCCAATAAATGTGTAGAATAGCCAAGCAATCAGTTGATTAAATTAGACAAATTTAAATATGTCATTTAACCCTGGTGGTCCAAGGGCAACAAGTAATGTGCTGCAAGCAGCATCATATTTTGTCCTTCCAATCAACCTAAGTTTTAACTTTTTAATTTTCTGTGGTTATGAGCAACAATAACAGTTCTCACTGGCAACATATATAGAGAGGTTGGGACCCACTGATTTCACTGTTAAGTGCACTCTCTCACGCTCTCTTTTTTTAATTTAAGGAAAAGATTTCAAGAGACATTGTTTCACTCAAGCCAATTTTCATATATCCTTTTTCTAATTATTCTCTTAGCCTACAGAACAGTAACACTCTTGGTTTTCAATACAACCAATCATATCTCTGGCCCAGTGTTATCCCAGTGTATTACATATGTCTGCCAAAGCAAAACAAGTATGCTACTAGACCTGTCAAATTAAAGAGCACCAGTTTCAAGGACGATTATATACTTGGGGGCAAGCTTAACTTCACTTTGGCCTTCATGTCATCATCTTCTTGAGGGATTGGACAAATTCTTCCAAAAAAAGTGCATCAGTAGCCACTGAATGAGGGAGTTAGGGGGATACAGCTTCTGAATAAAAATTCCCTAGACCAGTGGCTCCCAAACCCTGACAGACTGCCTACCACCAATTTAAAATGATACAACTTTAAGTATCACCAGCAAATTTTTGTCAGAAAAAGTAATTATAATAAATCTGTTAATGCATACCACTGACAGGTTCTCTGTGTACCACTGGTGGTACCCATACCACAGATTGGGAACCGCTGCCCTAGACCCTCAATGCCAAAGGCTGCAACTGGGAGCAGAACAGTGGAGGAAACCCTGGTCATACTGTTCCCCCTGCATCTGTGTAACACAAGCCTATCTGATGTGCAAGAGACATGGGCATTGTGCCCTCACAGGAATGGTTAGCCCCCTTGCTGTTAGCTAGCAGCAGGTGTGTGCTAACTAATTCCTTGGGAGGATCGCTAAAACAACAACAGGGACAGGAGTGAGGATCAGACGTAGAAAAGTGCTGGGGGGGGGCACAACACACTGAGCAGGGCCCACTGGCCCTTGATTGAGCTGCGTGCCACAGGCCTTTCGACATGCCACAGGAGAACGTGGGCCACTGCCCACCAAGCGAAACTATAAGCCTCCCCTAATGAGTTAGGCCAGTGAGGGCACATCCACTGATTACTTGGGACAACCGGAGAAGAACACAGACAGCGGTAACAAGTGCTGCAAGGGAGGACGGCGCCCACCCCTCCGACCAGGCCTTTCGACCTGCCCAGTGGTGCCCGGGCTTGGGCCCAGAAAGACAGAAGGACAAGCCTCCTTTATATCGGGGGGAGCGGAACGGAAGCGAGATCACGGGTTTCACACAGGGGGGGAAAGAGCGGCGCCGGCGGTGACGTGTGCTGCGCGGGAGCGGGGCGGCTGGCGGCCCACAGCGCCGAAAGCCCCGCTCCACCTGGGGGCCGCCCAGCGCCCTCACGGGGCCGA
>NW_017729025.1:135127816-135130034 GCF_001723915.1 Gavialis gangeticus
CATGGTGCCCCGGAGGGCCTCGATGATGGCGCTGGGGTCCATGGCCGGGCCGGGAGACGGGAGAGCCGGGGCCGCGCGGCGCGATGCGCACATGGACCCGCCGGCGCGAAAGGAAGAGCCGCGCAAGGCCCCGGATAGACCAAACCCCGCCGCCTGCGGGGCCTTCCGCTCCGCCGCGGGGCACCACGGGAGCTGTAGTCCGCCCCGCCCGGCCGGCCCTGCCATGCCGCGGGGCGGGAGACCCCGTGCGCCTGCCCCACAAGGGGCCGCTATTGCGTGGACCGGCTGCCTCTGGGCTGCTGCTCTGCGGGTCGGTGCGGGCTGTCCTCGCCTCTCCGAAATAGCCCCTCTCACCCGCGGGTCGCAAGAAGAGCTGAAAGGGACTCAAGCTAACTCAAAATAGGGCTTTTCCTTGCAGGCTAGCAGAGCTCCAGCCTGTGGTGGCTGCTTGGGGACACATCCCCTTTGCCACACACACTGGGGGCGAGGGGCAGCGGGTGGGGACTGACCGTGGATGTTTACAAATGGGTACTGGTTAAACTGGTTAAAGCCGCTGGTGTCAACCGCCCCCCACCCCGACTGCAGATTTCCGTGGTGGGGACCAGGGAAGCGGTCCGTTGCGGCTGAATGTGTCTCAGCCTCTTCCGATTCCCCGCAGAGAGCTGGGGCCGGGAGGCTCCTTGCAGAGCTGCCCCCCTCAGCTGGCAGGTGTCCCTGCAGAGACCGAGCCCTGCCAGGCAGGAAGCAGCATAGGAGAGAGGCTCCTTTACTATATAAGTACCACTTTTTTTTTTTCTTTTTTTTTTTACATTTTCCATATTCCAAGCCAAATTAGCCAAAACCAATTCCAAATGCAAGAGTCAGTCCAGGACCATAAGTGGCCATAACTACTGGCAAACATCCTCCACCCCCATCTGGGGCTTCAGATGTTTCCAAAACCTTTGGTGGGTATCCTACTTGTAGGCCCAAGCCCAGAGGCTTGGGTTTTAGATGCCCCTGAGTTTTGCTTGCCTTCAGCCGTAAGGCCCCAAGGGCAAGCCAGTCTACGTACTACATACGCAGAGAGAGCGGGTAAGGTTTCTTAGAGCACAGCCTCCAGAGCTGGCAGGAATAGGCTGCGAGCCACCTCCAGCGGCACCACAATCTCGGCCAAGCACCTTCGAGGTAAAGTGTCTTGCCCTCCAAGCAGAGGAGAGAGAGTGCAGCGGAAGGAACGAGGAATCCCAGCCCACTCTCCTCTGTGAAAAGACCAGCAACCTCTGTGGATGGATCTGCAACTCAAGGACTGAACTGTTAAATCACCTCAAGACCCATCAGCGAACCATGGTAGAGCTCCAGTCAAAGCATTGCCAACAAAGACCAAATGAGATAGGTATAGAGAGAGAGCATAAGTTTTCTCAAATGCAAGTTCACTTCATCAGACATTGTGAAAGGACAGCTGAGACATGCTCATTATATCTCAGTCTCATACTCCTTTTGAGAGGAAGAGTGTTTCTCCACAGATTCCTTTCTTTCACGCCATTGTAGAGAACGCTGTTCCCAATGCTGCGATGTGCTGGGCATCTACCGCAGCTGCCAAAATAAATAGGAGCAGCTGCCCAGCCCTTCACAAGATTGGTTCTGTTGGAAATTTTAAAATAGAATCCACTTGCTTAGCAAAAATGTCTCTTTCCATCTCTTCCATTGCACATACGTATTTGTTTTCAGGGTGACTTATGGATGTGGATGCTTGGCACAAGGTCAGCTCCACAGCACAACGAGATCAAATTCTGTACCCAGTCACCCCACAGGCTGGATGACCAGTGTCAGGGCAGCCTGTGGGCCAGAACTGATCTGTAGGCTTGATCTCATGTGCAGTGCTGGCCCAACTGGAGCCCAGTCCGGTCATGTGGTAACAGTCCAGCCAGGACCTGATCTGTCTTTTTATGGCCAGCCCCACTGGAGCCCAATCCAGCCATGCAGGGCTTGGAAGTTTGGTGGCAGAAGAACAGCATCAGTGTTAATTGCTACTGTTCTCCCACCACCAAATTTCTACACCCACGCAGAGCAGGGTCTGCATGGGTCTGCAGTCCAGAAGACATCCACAAGCTGGACCTGGCCTGCAGACCAGGGTTTGAGCACTCCTGCTATAGTAGCAACCATTTTAGTAACATTCTTTAGTTCACTATAAAACAATTATTCCGCTTTATTCTGCACTGGTAAGGTCACTTCTAGAGTA
>NW_017729025.1:135135034-135155151 GCF_001723915.1 Gavialis gangeticus
CAGTCCAGAAGACATCCACAAGCTGGACCTGGCCTGCAGACCAGGGTTTGAGCACTCCTGCTATAGTAGCAACCATTTTAGTAACATTCTTTAGTTCACTATAAAACAATTATTCCGCTTTATTCTGCACTGGTAAGGTCACTTCTAGAGTACTATGTCCAGTTTTGGGCCCCCCACTATAGAAAGGATGTGGAAAAGTTGGAGAGAGTCCAAGGGAAGGCAATGAAAATGGTTTGAGGGCTGAGGCACGTGACATATGAGAGGATGAGGGAACTAGGCTTATTTAGTCTGCAGAAGAGAAGACAGCCTACGTCTAGATGAGTATGGCCATGCAGTATGTGGCATGGAAGACATATCTGCAGTGCCACATACCGCACGTTCAGTTGTTCTCCATGCTGCAAGGAAGCAGCACAGAGGGTGTGACTCCTGGATATCCAGGGGTCAAAAAAACCCACAGAGAAGAAAAGTAAAGCAGTGCACAGACGGGTAGCACGGGCTGTTCAAAAGTGGAGCCAGGCTGCCCAGGGCCACACTGTGGCTCCCAGGTAGGCTCTGTGCAGCAGAATCACCGCTGCTGGAGCCCTGGGAGTCCCCCAGAACCCCAGGTAAGGCTGCTGGGGCAGCCCAATTGCTGGCCCCAGCCTCTCCTACTGCCCCCAGGGTAACTTACTGTGTGCCAGAACACATGTGGCATAGGTGTTCCCTGGGGACAGGCAGTGGTGGCATAAGGTGTGCTGCTAATTGTCCCCAGGGAACCAAAAATCCACACTACATGTGGACGTGGCCTGTGGCAGGATTTGATAGCAGCCTTTAAGTACCTGAAGGGGAGTTTCAAAGAGTTTGGAGCTAGACTGTTCTTAGTGGTGGCAGATGGTAGAACAAGGAGCAATGGTCTCAAGTTGCAGCAAGGGAAGTTTAGGTTGGATAATCAGAAAAACTCTCTCGTTAGGATGGTGGTGAAGCACTGAAACAGGTTACTTAGGTGGTGGAATCTCCATCCTTGGAGGTTTTTAAGGCCCAGCTTGACCAAAGCCATGGCTGGAATGATCTAGTTGGGAATGCTCCTGCTTTGAGCCAGGGGGTTGGACTAGGTCAGCATTTCTCAACTCATGGGTTGTGACCCAAAAATAGGTCGCAAGAATATATGAAAGGGTCACAAACAAACTTTAAAAATGGATCAAAAAACTTTTAAAAAAATGGATTCTCCTTTAAAGGAGAAAAACATGGGAAATTGGCTTTTCCTTTGCAGGCTGGCAGCGTTCCAGCCTTCAAGAGGCTGCTTGCCCCCCCACACACACATGCACCCCTTACCCCATACACTTGGGGGCTGGAGCCTGGGGGCAGTGGGGGGAGTGAGAGGCACTGGGTCAAGACTGGCCATCAACGTTTACAGATGGGTCCTGATACAAACAAGGTTGAGAACCACTGGACTAGATGACCTCCTGAGGTCCCTTCCAACCCTATTTTTCTATGATTCTATGATTGAGGGGTGAATAATAGCAAGGAGATTAGCATGCACAATGCAGGGGGTCTAAGAAGAAACCCCCCGAAGAATGGACAAGGAATGTAGGAAAAGGTTGATTCTCTCTGACCTGGTAACAGTGGGCAGGAGAAAGTCTTTTTAGATCATGCTGAAAGGAGTACCAAGAGCCAATGCCTGGCAGCTAAAGCCATCACATTCAAATTAGAAATCAGACACTTTTTAAATAGGGTTATTAACCATTGAAACAAAATAGCAGTAGTAGTTGTAGATTCCATATCTCTCAATTCCTTCAGTTCATGACTGGACACCTGTCTGGAAGAGATGCCTTAGTCAAAACACAATTTATGCTACAGACAAAAATGAAAGCTTTGGTGCTCAATACTGGGGTATCTGGTGATAATTTAATTGCCTGTAACCTTGCCTATATATAGGGAGCCAAAGCAGCTAATCTAATGGTCCAGTTTGGCCTTAAACTAATATTAAACTATGTTTTTTTCTATGCTCTCCATGTAGATTATTCCACACTCAAGTCCCTGTTTCCATTAGGCTCAGAACCTCCTTCCCTCCATGCAGCGAGAGAGACTGTACATGGCTTTGACAGTCAAGCTTCTCTGGTGCTTCAGGGCTCAGCTGCTGCACTGTTTGCCAATCAGTTTAATTCACAGTACTACCCTTCTGGATTTCTGTGATTACTGCTCATGAGATGGACTACAGCTTTCACTCCTTGACCCCCAGATCCCTAGCTACATGGAAGAGAGCACTGTAACTCATTTTACTCCCCCTTGTGAGAAAAACTGCAAAGAAAGAGGCAACTGCAGGCAGGTCCTAATGGGGCAAGGAAATGGAAAATAATGTGTCAGGTGCCTAGAAAAATGGTGACATCTGTGGCAAAAAGGCCACATTTAATGGGAAGTTGTGAAAATGCCAAATGATATAACTGCAGAATTATAGACCAATGGGACTCCAATTGAAAGCTGTTGTGGCTTTCTGCAAAACTATATGGATGACATAGCATCAGTTTACCCACCGCTTTCACATTTTGGGGTTATCTCGGTAACCATAATAGGTAGGAACTTAAAAAAAAAAAAAAAAAAAAGGAAAAGGTCATATTCTGGAGCACAGTCCTGCAGCAAACAGATACGTTCAGTGGCCTCAGAATCCTGAAATACGTAAGATTGAAATGTATTCGGAAAGCTTTATTTTACATTATGAGCATAATACCATATTGTTTATGCAGTAAAATCACATGCTGAAGCCAGTGGCAATTGGCATTCCTTTCTTTATCCCTTATTTTAGTATGGAGCATGGAGAGGTAGCTGAAAATGAGCTCCATTTTTATGGCTGCTTACATTCAAGCCATACTCTGGACTTACAACAAAGGCCACCCACAGTTAACCCAATTGTAAAAGGGAAGGGGTGGATCTTGGAGGTGTAGTGATGTGGACACACACCCCTTCCACAGCTGCTATTGCTGTTCCCAGCTAATATGGGCACAGGGGGAGCCCCAGAGATGCTCCTGCCCATGCTGCAGGGACTGGCTGCCCAGGGTGCTAGGCTCAACAGTGGACAGCAGTTGCAAGGCACAGATTCCTCCTTCCAGCACCTGCTTCCAGCGAGCAAGGGACCCTGAGGTGATAAGCAGGCAGGCCAGAAGCAGCCTGCATGCCACTACCACTGTCCCCAGGCAGCCACACACTCCTCACAGCCCTCACTGAAGTGGGATAGTAGTGCCTCTGCCTCCCCCTGGCTCCAGATCAGCTGGGGACAGCTACAGTGGGGTCAGTAAGCAGTAATTTCCCCTCCCTTCCTGCACCTGATCCCTGCCCAGCTCCTCAGTGTTCCCTGCTGAACTCAAGGCTCCAGCCGCACCTTGCCTCCATCCTCCCCCATAGTCTGAAAGACAGTAGCCTGCATTTCCATTTAGGAAATTCTGGACCCATTTAAAAATAAGGCCCCTGGGGGCAGAGGGCAGCAAATTGGGAGTGAGGGGTACTAGCAGGGTTGGTGGGGCTGTGGGTCAGGAGTGAGGGGCACCAGCAGTGCTGGAGGGACTGTGACTTGGTAGTGAGGGGTACTGGCATATTAGGGCCACTCAGTGCCACAAAGCAACAGGGGACACAGTCACAGCTGGACCCACATCCTGGTGAGCGAAGGGGGCAGGGGGAGCTCTGATCATCCATGATAAAAAAAAATCAAAATTAAACACCAAAATATATAGATATTTAGAATGTCTTAATTATAATGATTGAGGCACTGGTAGGTTTCCATATTGCTTTAAAATTGTAAATATATCAATAAAACATTGTTTTCAACTAATACTTTATATACGTGTCATTTCATTTTAATTGTGGGAAAAAAATGCAGATTTGGGGGTTTTAATCAGAGAATTTGTGATTTTTTTATCCGAGAACTTGTGATGTTTAGACTGAGAAAGCCAGGATCCCTGGTCATCTTCCATGGACCCCTTAGACATAGTCCGCGGACCCCAAGGGGTCCATGGGCCACAGGTTGAAAACAACTGCTCTAGTGCATAGGAATATGAAAGTGAAGTTGACTAGAAACTAATTTTATAAGTAAAAACAATTGTGCATATGATTTTTAATTGGACAGTTTAACTTGCATTCTTATTTTTAATAAACACTTGCAGAGTTCAGTTTGTTAAATTCAGAATACGTGGCATATTTATAGCTTTGTTCTGCTCACACTGAAAGCAATTTAATTTCATTGAGTTCAGTGGAGCAGTCTGGGCCATTATTTTATAAGGAATTACTACAGATTCTCAACATTTATAAGGTGCTTTTAATCTGTAGAGAGATAAACAGCACTAATTCATATAATAATTTAGTAGCATAACATTATAAGGCTATCAAATCATTCCAGATTCTGAATTTCTTAACAATTTACTACAATCCAGTTGATATGTAGGAACACTAACAGACTATATCTTCTCAGTAGAAGCAATAGTTCAAATCGTTCACCTAATGTTACAGATCTGATTGCATTATGAGGTCAATGGAAGAACAAGTGTTGTAAAAATATACTTTTAGACTGCTTTATCATTTCCCAACTTAACCATCCATTTTCTTAAAATTGCAAAAGCATTGCTGCTAGGCAAATCACTAAGTCTGTACTTTGGAAAATGTTGCCTTCTTCCAGAATCTTAAATCATCAGTCAGATGTTTGGAGTAGGCAGGGCTTTCATCAAAGAGTGATTCAGCCATCAAAGAGTGATTCAGCACTGCATTGCCCAATAGCAATGTACACATACTTGAGCCAGAAAGCAAGAAAGCAAGAGAAGAATGGGAAGGAGAGCAAAATGCAAAGAAAGAAAGGGACTTTTTGACTTCTTAAATCTTTATTACACAAATACTAAAATCAAATGATGAAAATGCAAAAGTATTTCACCCTCCGAGGGGCCAAGCATGAAACACTTAGCTGCTAATTACAGGATAGGGAAGACATACACAGTCTCAGAGAAGCCCAAGTCCAGCATGCCAAAGGTGCTGAGAGCAGTGAAGAGCAGCTGCAGCCGGGGGCAATCCAGGAAGGTACGAAAGACAGTTTCTTCCACATCTTTCTTGCAGAAAGGGCAGGACACTACCACTGCCAGGTCTAAAAAGTGCCTGTGGCCAGATCCCCATGCAGTAGCTGCCACTGGAAGTTGCCAGTTCTCTTGGTGATAGGTAGCTTGTACACAGAGTACCAGGCCAGGAGGGCTTGCTGTTGTGTTGCTGCCACTAGGCGACAACTCCAAGTTGCATCAGGGTGGGCAGGGAAGACAGAGGCGTGACATACTTTGATGGTTGCAAGTACAGCACCTTCTCAGACAGGATCTCAAAGATAAAGTCAGAGAGGAAAGAGAGGAAAATAGTGGAAGAACAGAACACCAAGGGAGAAAGTAGAAGTAAAGGAATAGGAGAGAAAAGTAGAGGAAAAGAAGGAAAAATATTATAAGACCTTAATTACACTAACTGGCTGTGGTAACACTAAAGCAGGGATATCAAACTCACTTGGTCCTTGCTGAATTCAGACTGTGGGGTTCCTTATGGGCCAGATCGATATTCAGCAGTGGCTGTGAGGATTAATAAAGCAATCACTGCTCACTTCCTACTACCCACATGTCCCCAATCTGTACCTCATCAGCCTTCAGAGAGATGCCTAACTGCTTTATATGAATAGTTCAGGTTTATTATACATTTGACAGATGTATGTCAACAAGAATTCTACCTTGTTCTTTAGTGCCAAATATTATCCTACCTTTCTTTCCCTTTACCTAGTTTTTATCTATCTTGTCTTCTTTCTGTTCTAAAATTAGGAGACAGACATACACACTCAACATATACCCACTTGCATCTTCCATTTAAAAAGTCTAAATCAAGAGATCAAAAAGTTTTTTGTTTAACTTTCTTAAATAGCAGATGTAAGGTCAAAGCTCCCTACTCCTAAGATGCGAGCATTTAAAAGCCATACAAGCCATTGCAGGCTAGAACTTTACAATGTAAATCTTTAAAGCTCTACAGGATACACATTCTTTTTTTTAACCCTGGGTAAGATTTATATACATATTTTTAAAAAGGTGAATAAAAGGAAAGAGAACAGTGGACACAACAACCAGAAATATGCTATGCTGGTGCCTGGGTAAAACTCTATTGAAGCTGGTAGGCATAAAAGGCACATTAAGGATACCTGTAAAGGCAGTTTAGTTCCTTTGTAGAACAGACAGTCATGCTGAAAACAAGCCACAAGCCACAGGCAAGGCTGGTAAGCAATCTGAGCTATATGGACTCAAGAGTATGAGTGCAAACACAAGAGACTGAATCTTGCTTGAAAGAGCTCTGAATGTATGTCACAGAAAAGCAGAAGAGATGTCACACTGAAGGCAATGAAGAAGCCCCAGGGACAGCCTGGGAAACACTTGTAATATTACCTTGAAAAAAATGAACAAGAGAAAGCTCTGGAGTACGCTGCTGACAGGAAAGGGGCTTGGACCAGTTAGCAAATAAATTATTCCCTATTGTTAGATCCTACTATGTTCAGGGAAGCAGAACTTCGTGTATATCTGTTCTAAATAAAAGAATAGCATCAAAGTATACCTCCTCCTAAAGGAGACAACTCATGACAACTGCAATAACTGCTTAATATGAAAATGACATGTTGAAAAAGTATTTAGGAATTTAAGCCACTTTATTGTGATATCTTGACCTTTGGGGAATAAATTAAATTTCTTTCTTTGTTTTGTTTTAATTCAATCTCTCCCTCCTATCTGTTTTGTTTTCTCTCTTTCCTGTTTTCCTGCATAAGCTTTTTTGTCTTCCTCTTCCTTTTTACACAAACCCCTACACTAGTTTATTTCTACCCAAACACTCTCTAACATGCTGGTCCCTCTCCCTCTTTCTCTTTTCTCCTTTATGGATAGCCTAACTCAATTTCCTTCTATACCTTTCTCTTTCTGGAGATCTTCACTCTCAATGGTAGTTCTTTTAGTGACATAAGGTGAAGTGAGAGGGGTAACTACCCAGGGCACCAATGGAGAAGGAGGAGTGAAAAAAAAACAGCTTTTGCTATAGCCATGTTATTGTGCTCGCAAGATCAGCAGTAACCAGAAGTTGCCACTGGCTTTGTGTGCACCCACTACTGGAGCACCCAACCACATTCTTATGCTGCTGAGTTCTTGTCCATATGTTCTGTACCTTTATCCTCTAATGTAGAAGAATTGCGTTTTAGTGGACATAGAAATTCTGCCTTCTATTTCCTGGCTCTTCTGAAAAATCTGGACGCCTGCAAAAACAGTTGGGAACAGGGAGGAGGAGTATGCGATATATGACCTTCTTACTGCAGAACCAACAAACCTATTAACCATCATAAACAGCTGCTGATTGAAACTATTTAAATATTAAAATTATTATTCATGGAACATTTATTTGGAGACAACTTATAAAAAGCTTCACTTAGAAAGGTTTCAAAGGCATATTTGGGGAGATCTACACAGATAAACTATAAGCTGTCTATCTACCTGACCAACGACTAAGTCGTTATTTGAATCAATGATCCAGTGTATGAACAGCTAGAATGTCCTGGAAAAAAAAAAAGCTATGCAAAATTTCAATACAGCCCACTGCTTGTGACTGGCTCTGAGACCATATAGGTTATATCCTAGAATGGGACAGTGCTACTGTTTGTACTTTCTTATGCTACCTCAGCCCCTGTATGCTGAGTTATTGCCATGCCACTCTAAGCAGGGAGAGTTTGGTTCAGAGGTTCCCATAAAGCTCCAAAGATGAACCACATGCTCTTCTTCAATGTTCACCAGGACTGGTGTTTCACAAGACCTATGTAAAAGTTCTATGAAAAAGGATCAGGGAATTTTGGTAGACACAGTATGAGTTTGCAGTATGATGCAGCTGCACAAAAGGCAAATGTGGTTCTGGACTGCATCAATAGAAGCATTAGGTGTAAGACACGGAGGTGATAGTGCCTCTCTACTAGGCACTGGTTAGGCCTCATCTGGAGTACTGTGTGCAGTTCTGTGCTCCATATTTTAAAAAGGACATGGAGAAGTTCAAGAGGCCCAAACAAGGATCATCGAGTACTTGGAAGGCAAGTCACATGAGGAGAGGCAGAAGGAGCTAGGCACGTTCAGCTTACGGAAGAGGTTCTTAAGAGCAGACGTGATAGCAGTCTTCAAATATACTAACTATTTGGGCTGTAGGGCCACTTAAGTTTTGGTGACCTGCTGAGGGTACAAACGTGCACACACATACATGTGCCACATGCGCGTGCGCGCACACACACACGCGCACACACATGCACATACAGGCACACATTCCCTGCAGTTGGGCTGGGGCTGGCACCAGAGCAGCAGTGTTTGTGGAAGCATAAGCCTGCCTGGGGCTGGGAATGTAGCATGCCCTAGCCCACCCCCTGCCCAGAGCCCAGAGCCAGCACCTGCTGGCTGTGGGGCAGGGGATGGAACCTGGCTGTAGGCCTCTGCATTGTCCTGGCCTGCCATCAGGGCTTCTGGCATATGTAAGCATGCATATAAACACACACCTGCTCCCCAAACCTGTGGCTCCCAGAAGCCCTGATGGTGGGTGGTATGGGACAGTGCAGAGGCCCACAGCCAGGATCCATCCCCTATGGGCAGAGGCTGGCCTACGATGGTGCTGTAGAGAATGCTGGGCAGAAACAGCCCTGCCCAGCTGCCTGCCTAGCACCGTGCGGCAGGCCCCAGGTGAGCTGCGCTTGGGCCCCAGCCTCTCCTGGCACCACGTGGTGCCAAGCAGACAGGCAGGGTTTCTTCTGCCCAGTGTCTCCCAAGGGGTCTGGGAAATGGAGTCTGGCCCTGCGAGCCCTGAGAGCACTGGGGTCAGACGATCCTAGCCAGGTACATGTCTAGCTTCCTCCTAAAGACCCCCAAGGTTGGGGAGAGCACCACCTCCCTTGGAAGCCCATTCCAGATTCTGGCAACCCTTACCATAAAGAAGTTCTTCCCGATGTCTAAATCTGCCATCAGTTTGTGACCATTGTTCCTAGTTACTCCAAGGGGTGTCCTGGTAAACAAAGCATCTCCTATCCTGCTCCCCCACCCCAGTAATTTGTAGGCAGCCACAAAATCACGTCTCAGCCTTCTCTTGCAGAGGCTGAAGAGATCCAGGTCCCTCAGTCTCTCCTCATAGGGCTTTGCCTGCCATACAAGTGGCCCTCCTCTAAACCCTCTTGAGGTTGTCCACATGCCTCTTGAAGTATGATGCCCAAAACTGGACACAGTACTCCAACTGCAGCCTGACCAATGCCGCATAGAGGGGAAACATCATCTCCCTGAACCTGTTCGTCATGCACCTGCTAATGCATGATAAAGTGTGGTTAGCTTTACTGATCGCTTCGTCACATTGACAATTCATGTTCATCTTGGTGTCAACAATGACTCTGAGATCCCTTTCCACTGCTGTGCTGTTGAGAAGGTCCTCCCCCAGCCTGTAAGCGTGCTGGTGATTCCTTCTCCCTAGGTGCAGCACCTTGCATTTGTCCTTGTTGAACTGCATCCTATCCTGTTTCGCCCACTTTTCCAACCTGTCCAGATCCACCTGGATTCATTCCCTACCATCTGGTGTGCTGGGTTTCATCTCCCAGGCTGCCATGCAGTGCAAGGCAGGCGGGGCTGCTTCTGCCCAGCATCTCTCATGGCAAAAGTAGAGTCTGGAACCACCACCTGTACCACCCGCCAGCAGAGGCTAGGTCCTGAGCACGGCTTGCCAAGAGCCTGCCATGCAGTGCCACTGTCCACACCACCCACCCAAGGACTGCATAAAATCAACTGGTGGGCCAGATCCAGCCTGGGGACCATATTTTGCCCACGCCTAGTTTAAGCATAGCTATGCCTACATTCTGCTATGGATATTTCCCATGTTTCTGAGGTTTGCTGGTTGCTCCCACCCACCTCCCCCTTCCTGCTCTATGTGTCAGGGTGTTTTTAAGCCTCCCTCAGAGGTCTTGGATGTTGTTAGGCTGGCAGCTTTGACTGGTGTGCCAATGCTCCTGCTGGGACCAAAGCCAGAGGCTTCTAGTTACAGGGTTTTGCCCATCCACTCTAGATCAGATAGATCATCATATTTGGGGTCAGGAAGAAATTTTACCTCATGGTCAGATTGGTATGGACTGTGGGGGATTTTGCCTTCCTCTGGTATGGCTCTCTATCTGGGATCTCTTGAGCATTGTCATGGGAAGGGTTTTAAAGCAAAAGGGGCCCCTGAGTAATTTTCCTGTACTCACCCCAGGAGGAAAGAAAATTGCCGCAGGCACATGAGGTGGCACACTGCATTTCCAGAGTGAGTACTTGCTCTGGACTGATGGAAGGCGAGCCGCACTTGGTGCTTCTGGGCCCTGGAGAGGGGCAACCAGCAAGAGACTACAGCATCAGGAAGCCTGAGATGCCGCAAGACTCTCAATGCCTGTCTGCAGTGTGTCTGGCAGAGCAGAGGCACTGGGAATAAGGTACAGGTGGGTGGAGGACCACCGCTTGAAGAGGCTCCACTGCAGGGAGCTCAACCGACAGGGATGTAGCAGATGGGAAGCTGCCACCTATAAGTAGGTGCTGGAAGGGGAGTGGGAAGACCCGGCAGGCTCAGCACCCCCAGGGGTAGGACTGCTCTACAGAGCCTTAGGGGACTGTGTCTAGGGTTTTTTTTGTTTTTCCATTTTTGTTCCTTGCCTTGTTTAAGGGTTCTTTCTTTTTCTGGACTTGAAAGGCAGGCCCTGACAGGGGTTTTGGACTTAAGGGCAGTGGCCCTTCTTAGAACTAGCTTCAGGGTTGAACTAGAGGGCTACCAGATTCAGTTTCTTTAAGCCTGAAGTCAGGTGACAGAACACCCAGGATAAGGGGTTAGCCCTGAGTGATTCACTCTGGAATTGATGACTAAGCGTGTGGTGAGGATGGGATGTAGGGGAGAAGGATCTCCATAAAGCAGTCTTGCTGGGTGGTCCAAGGCGATTCTCCCCAGGGAACCAACTCCTGTATCAAAAGAAGAAATATCAAAGTAGTGGCAGGTAAGAAGGCAACATCAGGGGGTAGCTGAAGGAGGTAACCATAGAATCTCCTTAGCCCAATTACACACAGGGAAGATGTCAATGCACCGAGGACCTAGGCCTTATAGCACCTATCATCCACATGCATATATTGGACAGCATTTCATAGAAGCAGGATGTTAGCTGCCATGGTTCCCCTGCTTTACCTGTGGCAGGTTAGGGGGTTAGGTCTATATTGTGTCAGGGTGGATGGTAGTTTTATGTAGAGTTTAGATGATGGTTGTATGGGATGGTTTGGATATGGATGATCCTGCCTCAGGCAGGGGATTGCACTAGATGACCTTTGGAGGTCCTTTCCAGCCCTGCTTCTATTTGATTCTATCAGGAATGTCAAATGTGGTATTTCCTGGTTTCCTAAGTGGAGTCTTACATGCTCAGATGCAGGGAATGTGCGCTGAAACATTAGTGGAAATACCCTTTCAGTCAAGACCTAGCCCAGATTAGTGCTGTGTCTTCACTGCAGAAGAGGTGTGTTTTCAAGATAACGATCACAATATAAAATCCTAATGAATATAACATACAGGAAATTTTTTGCAATGTGATCAGCCCTATCACTTTCTCCCACCACACACAACAGGCAGTTTCTTATACAAACTTCCACACAAACAGTGGGGTAGATCTTATGCTGAGATAGATTATCATAGCTCCACTGTAGTCAGTAATGCTATACTAATTTATACCAGCTTGTCTGCAATAAGTTTTTTGTGCTAATTAGCACATGTTAACTCATATATGCCAAAACCACACCTTTAAATCCTATCTATACTGGACCCAAGTGTTCATTCTTCATTTAAATTAAATAAATAAGCAAAATTATGTGACGTTTTAAGCAGCCTGACTAAATTTTTCCCCCTCTATTGTTCAGTGCTCAGTCTTTTGTGGTGTCAATATTTCACTAATCTCTAGTAATCATTGAATCATCCAGGGTGGACAAGACCTAATTTTCTAATATTAAAAAGAGAGACAGGGAGAGAAAGAGAGTAAAAAAACATGGACAATATTATTTTATCCTGTTTTTACACCTCATAAAGAAGCAACAAAGAAACAAACCCATGTTTTTTCTCCATACTGGTCACAATGAGGACAGGCTACAAGTGGGAAAACCAGATTGAAAGTTTGAGTGAAAAGACTCTGAATATGAACCTCTATCTACAGTCTAATAAGTATTGTTTTGGACTTTAAAATTAACGTTTGGTATTTTCAGTCAGAATCTATTAGGACTGGGCCCTCTCCCTCTTTATTTGCTAACAGTCAATAAAATTTGTTGGTCTGTGTGGCAAGTCCACGCCACAGGGGGATCCGTGATGCCCCCTGGTGGCTATGCCACTCCTCCCCAACTCAGTCCCTAAAGTAAACCTCCTTTAATCACTTGACTGCCACGCTTTGTTCTTATTTAAAGGTTAAATAAAGGAGGCTGCTTGGGCCTTAGGGTGATCTAGCTTTGGTACAAATCGCCACCAGGTCCCTCTTGGACCCCCACTTCTCTGAACTCAGCCTCCAAATCCAATATGCCTTCTCAGCCTGCCTCTACAGGGCACCTGTAGCCTTAAGGACTAATTGTGTGACTCTGTCCCACTCCTATACCACTCCCCAAGCCTCCCAGGTGTTACTATTCCATGATGCCATCTGATGTGCTTTCTACATAGCCCCTCTCTGGGCTCCTCACTATGTTCAGCCCCTGTCTCTGGGCTCTCAGACCCCTGGTCACCTGCATAGGCTGCCTCTGGGCTCCAGGACCCTCAGGTCACAAACGCAGCCACCTCCTGGGCTCTTTGACTCTGGTCCCATGCTCAGTCCCCTCCCAGGGTCCTCAGTACCCCTGGTCCCACATGCAGTCCTTCTCTGGGTTCTCGCACCCTGGTCCCAAACTCAGCTCCTTTTTTTAGGGCTCTAGGCTCAGGGACCCTCTAATCTGACTCCTACCCTTTCTCTGGGCTCTCAGACTCTCTGGTCTGGCTCACAGCCCCTCTTGGACTTGTGGACCCTCTGGTCTGACTGGTGGCCCTTCTCTGAGCTCTTGGGCCTGCTGGTCCAAGTCTTAGCCCTTCAGTGTGCTCATGGGACTCCTGCTGTGCCCCACTCTCTGCTGGGCCTGACTTTCATCCCCTCCTGGACTACCAGTTCTCTGCACCACCAAGGCACTAAATGAAAGTATCTCCACAAACACCTCAAAGCTCCCTGAGATGGGTAACACAAATAAAAGCTCCTTGCTTGGAAAAACCCAGTCTTCTGCTGT
This sequence comes from Gavialis gangeticus, assembly GCF_001723915.1. Taxonomy (NCBI): domain Eukaryota; kingdom Metazoa; phylum Chordata; order Crocodylia; family Gavialidae; genus Gavialis; species Gavialis gangeticus. Next base: position 135,148,336 of record NW_017729025.1, read on the forward strand.
CCAAGTAAGCTTTCCCTTCTCCCAGCATTTCAGAATGGTTAACACTGTTCACTGCAGCTTCAGGAACCCTGCTGCCAGGAGCTCCTCCCTGCATGGCTCCCAGGGATGAACTGCCTCACCAGATGAGACCTGGGGCTTATATAGCTCCAGCTGGCCCTCTGCTGGTCAGGTGACTCTCCAGCCCGCGTGCCCCCCCCGCCACCTGCAAGCCTTCTCTCTGGCTGCTTGCACCCTTAAAGGGGCAGGTGGCCTTGCCACCATCTGTGACACTCTCAGTGATTCAGCCATTTGAACAGATCTCCTGGCAGTCTAATTGTGCATGATTTAAAAATGGAACGCAATAGAAAAACAAATATAAATTTGGTCAGGCAACATGTCCACTGTGGGAAGACATAACTGTTCTAACTGGGTAAAAATAAAGTGTTCTACCCACCCACCCATAAAGGGCAGTACCTCCATAACTGACCATTTAGTCACCTCCTTAGTGATTGTCCAAATATTTTTTTTTTACAGTTGGTCAGAAAAGCGTTTCCCTCACATTATATATATGGTAATATAACGTTTGAGGAAGTTGTTATAATTTCAGTTCAAAGATCAGTTTTCCAACTATAACTCATGAAAGGCTTGTGGGAATATGCAGCTTTCCATTCGCAGCCCCGTGCATGCTTTCTAAGTACAGCCTGTGCTGCTGCTGACACAGCCAATGAGCTCTGGTAAGACCTTCCAGCTTAGGCCAGGGTTCTTTTTCACCATGAAGGAATTAAAAGGCAACAGAGACAGAAAAGTAGCTGCATCTCATGATTATGTTAACAAACACGTGTTCATGACATGCTTTTTTTTTCCATCAGCGTTGAACTAACGAGCAACTGTTCAGCATGTGTTACACACCATGGAGTAATCTGAGAGAGGTTGAGAAGACAGGAGAAGCTTTTATGGGGTAAAAAATCCATTTTTTTGTAAAAAAACAATAAACAAAACCGCCTTTCAAAAGAAGCACTGTGTGTTAAACTGTGAGAGAGAAACAGAAAACCTGTTTCAATTTCAACTCTTTCACTTCCAGGTAACTATGGAACAAAGCCATTTTCCAAGGGATGCTTTGGGTGCTCTTTGATTTATAGTTAGCCAGTTTCATTCTCTTCTCTGACCTCATGAAAGACTGTCAACTTTGGTAGTGTTGTTCCATTCTTCAATCTTTTTCCATGATGCAAATCCAATTTAATCTTACTTAAAATACATCTTGGTTTAATTTATTCTTTTTTAATGGTGTAAAAAGAATGCCTGTGTTAGGAATGCACATTTTGGCAAATATTTGTGTTATACCATCAGATATCTAAGACCCCATTGCAGGTATTTTTTATGTTTAATAAAAAACCTTCTCTTGGAGGAACCAAAGAGCACGAAGATGACAAGATGAAGCATTTAACAGTTAACTAATTATGAGAGCTGGTACTCATTATAGAGTCATAGAAGTGGAAAGGACCCCGAAGGATCATCGGGTACAGCCCTCTGCATGAGCAGGAAAGACATCTGGGGTCAGGTGACTGACCAGTCAAAAGTGGACTCAGCTGGGATTTGAACCCAGGACCTCTTACACCCAAAACAAGAATCATCCCCCTAGATCAATGAGCCAGGTTATGTAATATTTTTCAGCTTTGAAGGGATCTAGTCAATGAATCTTCACAACACAAAAATGTAGTAGTAATGTACTTCAGAGTAAATACTAGGGCAAAAAATCTATATGTGGATAATACATGTTTATTACCTTGGAAGCTACACCCACCATGACAGGTATAGGGTTAAATTTGCCCTGTAAACACTTGGCAAAGAATATCCATTTGCTTTAAAAATCAGCAAGATTTGTTTTTTCCCCCTCTATGCTATTCTGGTATGCTGAACAGTCAGGCATTGCTATCATAGAATCTGGCAACTTCTTTCATCTTAAGAACACAAACCTTTTACACCATTAGAAATATTTATGTGTATCTGTAGAAAGAGGCACTGCCTAGAAAACCCAACTGTATTTCATTTGAAAGGTTAGATGAACATATTCGAGGATGGTTTGGAGTCATATTCTGACTGAGTAATGGGGGCCTCTCAGTTTGTCACTCAGACCCTTCTACCAACTGGTAAAAATATCTGACTTAGTCTGCATTAATACAGATCAAGATGCCTGGATTTAACTTCCAGTGGAATAGTCTTATCTTATAGCTGACACAGGCCTCATTTTACAGTATGAAAAGTCTATGCTGTTGATCACTGTATGGGTTCCTAGTACCTGTGAAATACATTTTGTATTCACACAGAATGATTTCCAGTGGTACCACCTTGAGGGGAGACTTGTTTTGAGTAAGTCTAACTGCTGTCCTCTACCTTCCAGTCTCTCCATTCCTTAAACTTACCTTCTGCTATTCATCTTTGCCAATTACTTCCTTCTTCTTGAACAGGGTCTCTTTTCTTTGCTAGAACACACGGAACAGGGTGTTTTTTTAAGTGCCTTGCCTGTCAGTAACATAGAAGTAAGGGTTTTCTTTCTTGGTATGGCATTCAATGGCCCGCTTTGGCAAAAGAGGCTTTCTCTGTGGCTGCCAGGACCTTACATCCCTCTTGGTTCCAACTTCTGGCTCCTTTCCCCTCTGCATGCAGTTGGAGCCTGCAGCTGCCAAGACCCCAGACCTCCCCACCCACTTCAGGTCCTGGACATCAGCTGGAGCCCACAGCTTCTAGGACCTTAGGTATGCCTCTGTTAAACCATTCTCCATCTTCACAAACATTTCTCTCAATCCCCCCAATACTGTAACCTATCCCTCTGGGATTCAACTGCCAGGTATGAAAGAGTTGATATTTTGTGTGTATACCATTGTGTGCCCATGTATAAAGAACCTTTCAAGGACAGTCACTTTTGTTGTTTGTTGTTGGGTTTTTTTACATTCCCTGGCATCCCAAGAGGTAGATGTGCCAATAATTGGGTAACTAATTGTCTTGATGACTAAAGAAAAACAAAGCAAGGAGGGACAATTAATCTAGGTCGGACTATATTTGGCATGAATATGAAACCAAATTACAGGTGTGAGTTCCACAGAGAGCTGTTGAGAAATTGTTGGGAAGGCAAAACAGGACATTACCATGTGTTCCTGTCAACAAGCACTTAAAACAGGGCAGCAACAGCAAAAGTGTTAGCCTAGATAGGGCACTGGTGCCTTAACTTTGATATTATCTAACTCTTCTCAGGGCATATCTAGTATAGAACAGTAAAAATGTCAGCAGATGCACAAACCTTGATCTAGTATAGATAAGACATAATAAATTCTCCACCAGTGAGCCATCTTCCACTGTCTGAAATAAACAGAGGTGTTCTACTGCCACAGGCAGACTGGCAAATGTTCGTTCTACCAGCCCACAGTGACTCACCCAAAGAGTTACTGAATTCTTGCTGTCTTATGACTGCCTGTTCTAGCCCTGCTCCCATTGTTTTACACAGTGAATATTCCTTCTGGAACTCCTCGTTTTGTTTTCTAATAGGGATTCTTTTTTCTTCTGAAATAGTAAGATAGAATTATTTTTTATTTCCAAATAAGCCATCATTAGCACTCCAGACTGTGCGCAGTACTTTTTACATGCCCATTAGCAGTGCTGACCTACTGTAAGGTATTTATTGCTGAACTATTGCTATTTTGTGTCTGGTTTTAAGTTCTGGGTCTTCAGAATTGTATTTTACAACTAACTTCACAAGTGCATCAGTAATCACACAGTGCATTCCCCGTTGTGGTGTTCTGGTTTGGTACTGGAAGGATCAATAGAGAGCATGAAACTAAGAGCTGTAACAAGCAAAAATGGAAATGAAAATTAAATATGGAAATGGCCAAAAAAACCCCACCCACTACTGTGGAAAAGATTTTATTGTTACCTACATGCTATAGAGGAAACATGTATGAAGGCATTATTAATTAATTAAGTATGTGTATCCGTATATGTAATATCAATTATAATACTTATGAGTGACTTTTTGAAATATTAATATAAATGTTAATAAAGACATTCATACTAATATTATCAGTGTAGTTACAACGCAACATTTTTCTCTGCTAGTATGTTATTACTGATTTGTTGATGTATTTATTCAATTTATATTGTACCCTCAATTACCCCCCCAAAAATAAATACATAAATAAAAACCCAATAAGGTACTATTACAAATATTCTGAAAAGCAAAAGCAGTGAGAAGCTCCATAAAATCTCTTAAGGACTTTATTCTTGTTCTTGCTATTGATTTTATATATATGGTGCATGGATACCACAGGGGTCACTGGCAGTGTAAAATTTCAGACTACTTGTTTTATTAGTCACTTGTTTTATGCACAGGACACAACATGTATTTCGTATATTCTGCTAGTACCAACTGGGAGCCCTTGTACTGCCCTAGGCACTAACTTGGAGAAGACCAATAAAAAGTGGTTGCTGTTGGTAGCTGTGAGTTTGCAACCATGATCACAGTGACAACTGGAAGTTACTGCTGCTCCTGTGCCATGGGCACCTGGCCATGTCCCTGCACTGCTGCAATCAACAACCAATACATTTACCGTAATTAATCTACATGTAATGTGTGCTTTGTCACTTTCATCTTTCCTTTGCTCCTCATCTGAGAACCTAAGGATTTCTCCAAGTATATCCCCTAGAGTTCAACAGTGTGAAACAATGTGTGCAAACTTTTTGGTCCCACTTCCCACTGGTAATTGCCGGAAGCCTGAGGGTATGGTTGAGCATATAGTTTAGCCACTTTCAGAGGGAGCTGCTGCAAGGGGAGGAGGAACTGCTGCTCAGGAGAGTGCATCAGTTGTTAAGATCTAGCTGTTCCATATGCATGATCTTGTAGCAGCACAAGCAAGCTAAAACGCCCTAACTTTGACCCTGAACGAAGCAGGGTTAAAGGTGGAGCGGTTTTGCTACACTTGTATCACCACAGAATCATGTAAATGTTATAATTGCATCCTAACAGTTTGTATCCCTACCTTTTCCTATTGATACAATTGTTGTCTGCCTAAAGCCTGAAGCTTTGTAATATCAGTCATCTTCATGCTTATTGCACAGGTGTGGCCCAGGGAGATGAAGGCCATACTAAACTACGAAACTATGAAACTATGAAACTATAATGCTGCCAGCAGCTGAGAAGCTAGGCAAACTCAGTTCCTCCCATGCTCAAGCCTAAACCCAAGCCCAGCAACTGGGCACAGCCCATAGCTTAGGAAGGGGGCAGCTACCTTCTGTTGGAACAGGCCACCCTTTGCAATCTGATCCCTGCCTTGGGCTGCAAGTTTCTGCCCCACAATGTGGCCAACTGCCTGTGCTTACCCCTGTCACTGATCCCCTCTGCAGTGAGGGGTAAGCATGTCTGCATGGCAGAGTAGTAGGCTCCACAGTGAAAGGTCTGGATGCCCCCATGGTGAATCAGACCTTACAGGCTGGATCAGATCTCATTGCTGGCAGGATCTGGCCCATAGGTTGCTGACCCCTGACTTACAAAGGCCCTGAGTATGCTCCTAACCTTGTGCTCAGGTTCTCTGTCTCCCTCCTGGGCTCAACAGAGGAGGACACAATAGACATGGCCCGACTCAGAAGCAAGCTAGAAAGAAGCACATATGAAAAGTACATGGGGCAACTGTGTTGTTGTATTGATTATGTTTCTTATGCTAGCAGCCTGGTACCATGGGAAATTGTACCTTTAACAGGATAGGCATGAGCCCATTGCAATGTTATGTAGAGATTGTTTCATGCAGCGAGAATTGATTAGAATTCAAACATGAATCAAGCATATTTCTGTCAGATTCTGGCTCTAAGCAATTAGTGAACAACACAGGAGCCAGCACTGTGCACACTAGTGAACTTTAACAGAGGAAAAGAAAACATTTATAAACTGCTCTGAGGCCAGAGTTTTTTTTCTAACTCTATCCCAATCACAATATTATCTACAAAAAATGTTTGCCTCTTGCATATTTCTCAGACCATTACAGCTAGAACATTACTTCATCACTACTTTTAATCTGCTCTGTGTTTCACAGGCTTGGTCTATACTTTGTGCACCCCATGTCTCTATGTGCTTTTGCTTCTTTGTCTACAGACGTTACTTTGCATGAGACCTGCAATACAAATGTACTGTCTGTGTAATTTGACTTCAGAGCAGTTTTCTGTTTAGCAAAATATACAATGACAAAATCAAAGACAGTTAAAAATGTTTGTGTATTTGGTATAATATAAGGTGTAATATTATGCTGGAAAGTATCCGGTAAAGAAGTCACAGCATCTGAATAATTTTATCTTAAATTCTAAGAGCAATCGCATAATAAAAAGGAATACCTAAATATAATGTGCATTTTCATCAGATGAAAATATGTCTGGCATGGTATCTTGCATCCACCCCAGTGATCTGTTATTTGATACCTCTTCAGTGTACCCTAATGTTCACACCACAGGCTTCCAAACAGTTTTTTTCACACGAAACTTTCTTTTACCTTCAGCAGATAAGAAAAATCACAACACCCATCTCCCTCAGAGCATAACACAAAACTTTTTAGTTGTGACCTTATATTTCCACTTAAGCCACATAGTGTTCCATATACCTCCCTCGTGCATGTAAGCCAGCCAGTTCTGGGTATTTGTTCCAGTGGCCAACGGTTAAAACATGACCTGTAACCAACATGTTGCCTTGCTTACTGGGAGAGATGTCATACTTGACTGCCCTTAATACTTAAAAAAGTCAGTTTTGTTTATGAACAAGCATGAAGATCTGTAGCGAAAATAGATACTTTTCTCTATGTTTCTTTG
>NW_017729025.1:135175744-135186098 GCF_001723915.1 Gavialis gangeticus
GAGTAGTTCACTATGGTGAACCTGCAGCACATAGTTGAATAAAACCCAGCAGAGGGCAAGAGGTCATCACCACCTGGCAGGGAAGAAAGGGGAGGAGGGCCTGAAACGATGGCTTAGTTATCCTGATTAAGCCCAGGGAAGCCATTAATCCATGCTTAATAGCACATGGATTAATGGCTTCCCCCAGGCTTAATCAGGGTAATTAAGCTGTGGTTTTGGGCATGTGGCAATCTTGGGGGTGGGGAGGACTGCAGGAGACTCCGGCCAGTCAGAGGTTGGTGGCGGGGAATGTGTCACTCAGCTCATGAAAATGGCAGCCGGTCCTGGGATCAGCCTGTGAAAATCAGCTGGCCACCTCTTTGAGTTCGATAGACCCTTGCCTCGAACAAATGCTTGAGGTACCTGGACCAGTCTTCACAAACAAGTTAAGTAAAAGTTAATTGGTAGTTTAAGAAATGTAGGTATGTACCTGGGTGCAAAGAGGTGTTTCAGGTCTTCCAAGGCTTTTGCTTACAAAGGAGTGTTTGCCTAGTTGTACTGGCATATGTAGCCCTTTTCCAGAGATGCACACTTTCATATTCTGGTATAAGATTGCATGTGGTGGGCTTCTGGGTTGGTTGATTTTGGTTTAGGTTATGTTGCTCAGGAAAGGTTTCAAACTAAATCAGAGCTGTCACTCATTAGAAGAAGAGAAATCTCATTCAAGGTATTCTTAGTTTTCTGTAAGTGTATCAGTTTAACTTCTCACTTGGAAATTAACAGGGGGAAAAGACTTTCCTTGGTAGATGAGGCCTAACTGAACACTTTCTAAAAATATCTTTTTCCTATATCTTGTCTTTCATTAGGAAAAATATGCTCTTATTTACTATTTTAAAATACATATTGATTACCATGTTATACATATAATGAACTAGCAAATTGCCCATCATGAATGACCGGGGGTGGGGGAGACAGGTGAGGATGGAGCACTGCCACCCAGCACTCCGAGGTGTTGCCAGTCCACCTCTGGCCCCGTGCATGCTCCTTACTGCTCCTTACTGCTACAGGCACACCAGTGCCAGCTCCCAGGAACAGGGGGGAGGGGAGCTTGCATGTCTGCTGACACTCAGCAGCATGCAACATGCCCCCACTCCCTGCCTCCCTTTCCCCTCTCCTCCCTCTGCCTCCCCCTCTATGCCAACTGTTGTCAGGGCCGGGCAGTGGCAGGGGGACCAACCACCAGAAACCCCAACTTCCCCTTCCTACTCCCCTCCCTTCTTTCCTTCCTTCCCTCTTTCTTGCCACCTCCCCCTCCCTGCCGGCTGTTTTTTTGAGGGGAGGGTGGGGGCGCTGTGGCAGCTTCCTTGCTACCTCCATCCATAATGCTTCAGGCCTTCATAGCCAATTGGCGCACACAACTGTCAGCAGCACATGACCAGAGTGTTACAGACAGACAGACAGACTAAGGCTTTTATTATATTAGAATTCTAGGGGTGCACTGATAAAGACTTTCATGGTTGATACTGATGGCCAATTATAAACCAGGCATATTGGCCGAAACCAATCTGATAGTCGATTTACAGGAATGCAACTGGGCAGGGCAAGGGTGGGCTGCCTGCTGCGGGCTCAGGGGTAGGGGCTATGTCAGCCTCTTCCTAGTGGGGGGTGTGGGCTGGGGCTGCACTTGGAGTGGGCAGCAGTGGCACTGGGAGGGGTAGCTATGGGGTGGGCTACAGCCAACACAGAATTTGATGTAGTCCCCCCTCCCAGTGCTGCCACTGTTGCCTGCCATGTCTCTGCCTTCCCTGAACATAGCCCTGACCCAGCCCCCACACTGGGAAGAGGCCAGTGCAGCCCTTGGTCTCAAGCCTGCAGTGAGCAGCCCACCCTCACCCTGTGCACAAATCCAGGGGGCACATGCCCCCCATGCTTCTCTTGGGGGTGCATGCAGCAGTGGGGAGCCAAACCCTGGATGAGCCACCCATGGCATCGCACTCCTGGTGGGGTTGCATTCATTGCCCTAACTCGGCAGCGCCTGTCCTACCCCTCTCCCTTCCTCACTATGGGGACCTCAGTCTGCCCCTGCTGTCCATCCTCATAGACTTACTGGCTGGACACTGCTCTCCAAGGCGCTGGCTGCATTCCTGGCTATGTGCATGCTGCAGCTGCGTGCACGCACATGGCATTTATCGATGACATCGGCTACACTGGCCAAAAAAGCCAATTGCCAATAATGTTAAATTTCCTGTTATCAGTGCCGATCTGATATGCCACCAATATATAGGTATACCTCTAATGAATTCCTAGTGTAGATCATGTAATTGATAAAATGAATAAGTGTACAAAGTCTCCTAGAGGTTACTGTAACCAGTTAACTTATTAAAAATACCTCTTCTTAGAGTGGATGTGGCACTGGTCAGGGCTTTCTCTGAGTAGGGTTAGAGAATGTGGTGACATGAGGATTTGTCTATGTGTATTAGTCCAGTAATTAGTATTGCTTAGCCCATGACATGATATTTTTTGCAAATAAGTCTAGAGCAGTGCATGTTTTTATATTACACTAATGAACTGCCCGTCAATGGGGGGGGGAGGAGCAGGGATGGAGTGCCACCAACCACCATCCCGTGCTGCCACTGCCTCCCAGGAGTCGGGCAGGGGGAAGCTTGCCCTGCCATCCCCTCCACCATCACCCTGTGCTGCCGTTGCCTTCAGTGCTGCTGGCCTCTCCCTCCCTGCTTCTCAGAGGTGGCAGAATGCTGCCATAATGGTGAGGATGGAGCAGAGGGGTGAGGCCAGCACTGCTGGCCTCGCCCCCCCACTCTGTCCCCTCTGTCCCCACCATCATGGTGGCGTTCCACCACCTCCAAGGAGCAGGGTCGGGGTGTGGTCAGCAGGGCTGGCCCTGCCCCCCTATTCCGTCCTCACCCCATCAGCATGGCGCTCTGCACTCCGATTTGGCTGTTTCACTAACCAATCAGAGTGCTCCAAGAGCGTTATGGACAGACAGACAGATGGACTAAGCCCTTTATTTTATAAGAATTCTTGTGCTTAAAAGGGTGTAAATCAATGCATATGCTTATTGGTGGACTAATTGAGCTCCTGTAGTCCTTAGTCAGACAGACTTGTGGAAGTCCTGCCCAAGTAAGGATTGCAGACTTCTTAGCATAGAGCTTCTGGGAATGTAAGAGATGGCTTGCAGGGTATTTTGTTTGTTTGTTTTAAACTGCTGGTGAGGAAGATTCCTTCTCTCCAGAATACTGACCTTTAACTCTTAGGATCATAACTTTGAATGCTATCATTAATTTATGTTAATTCTAATTTTGTTTAATTTCAGGAAAAGCCCACGTGGAAGGTGGATCAGCACGAATGTCCCTCCTTATATTAGTGTCTATCTTCCTCTCTGCTGCTTCTATTATGTTTCTGGTATATAAAAATTTTCCACAACTTAGTGAGTAAGTAAACAAAGAAGGATGATGAATTTATTGGTTTTTCAATGCAAGTTAAATTGCTGAGGTCCCCAAAAGTCTTACATTAAATCCAGTACTTATTTATAACCTGATAGAAATTTGAAAATGGAGGGGGGGGGGAGAACTTATCAAAGAGGACCTAGAACAGGAGTGTCCAACCTTTTTGAATGTGGAGCTGGATCATGAACTTTTTATCACTCAGTGGGCCAGTGAGCCATATTCAAACACCCTCTGTCCTGTGCCAGAGAGACCCTACCTGTGCAGCCCTACTGCACCTGCCTGTTACTGCAAAATTTGTGGTAGCTGCTGGTGGGCAGAGACAGGAGGTACCCATTCTGCATCCAGCCAGCTACTGCCCCAGAGACTGAAGGGGAGAAATAAATAGCTCCACATCCCCATCCCCCGAGCAGCACAGCCCCACGAGCCAGTGCTGCCTGAGGGGGCCGGAGTGAGGCAGCTGCTGCACCGCAGCCCCTCACCCGCCCACCCGCACGGCCCCGCATACCGTGGTGCCCGGCTGCCTGTGCATGAAGCCCCGGTGGCCTCAGCGCTGCGAGCCCAGAGTGCGGGGTCCGGCAGACACTGGCTCCCGTCGCCTTGCCCCACAGAGGTCACGCCAGGACCCTGCCTGCTGAGGCCCCCTCCCCCCGGGGCTGCCCTGCCGACTGCCTGTGCCAGGCACTACACCCCATTCCCGCTCTGCGGCTGCCAAGCCTGGCGGGTCCCCGGAGGCAGGTGGGATGCTGGGGGCAAGGGGCCGAGCCGGAGAGAAGTAAAAGGCACTGTCCCCAGCTCGTCCCGTCAGGTGCGGCTGGGGCAGCCCCGCGCCACGCAGCCCTTGGGGCGGCGGTGGTCGGACCTGGCTCACCTGATGAGCAGCTCCCCTCCCCCACCCACCTGTCCCAAGCGAGGGACCCTGGGCCTCAGAAAATGGCTTGGCAGGCCGCATGGCGGCCTGTGGGCCATATGTTGGACAAGCCTGACCTAGAATGTCAAAATACCAAACTTCATATGTTGGAAGTAGTGGCAGAAGCTACCAGTCAGTGCCAGTTGTACTACTCTAGTTAAAGCAGTACAGACCCGGTGTGTGTGCAGTTATCACTATACAGGTCATTTTATATGGATGTGTTACCCTTTTATCAGACAGAAATAATCTATAACTGTCCACAAGAAGGTTGGGATGACTTTGTATCACTCCAGTGCCAACAGTAAAAACTGCACAGCTAATTAAAATAGATTTACTGGTATAAAAATTGTACTTTACACTGGGTCTACTGCCCCCCCCCAAAAAAAAACCAAAAAAACCCAACAAAACAAAACACAACAACCCACAAACAAACCAAACAGACAATAAGGCAAAAAGTCAATGTTCATAAGGAAACCCCTCGCCCCCTCCCAAATTGCATTTAGAATATAATACACCATGCTCTACCTCCTTCCGCCTCTGCTTCATCCCCCCATCCCAATATTATCTACAGTTCTTCTGTCATAAAATTTTGTCTGAACAGTTATGGTTTCTATTGATTGTGGCACTTCTGCCTGCCTTCTGGATGTTAAATAGGATTGCCAACACATGTTTTGTAGCTCTAAAGCATTATCGATGCCTCCTGTATCTGGGAAGTTTTCTCAACAGCAGTTACATTGTTTTGCTAAGAGGAGTTCATTGATTTAGTATTGCTTTGTGTTGGAGCAAATAGGCTTTGTTATTTCATTTCTTGATTATTCATCTTAATTCCTGGATTTCTGTTTTTCTTTAGAGAAGAAAGAGAATGTATAAAAGTTCCCAGAGACATGGATGATGCAAAGGCCTTAGGAAAAGTCCTATCAAAATACAAGGACACCTTTTATGTCCAAGTATTAGTGGCTTATTTTGCTACATACGTTTTGTATCCTTTTCTTGCTGATGTGAAAAATTGTGAGTTAATGGGATTTTCCTCAGAAAGGTTTAAGAGGTCTGTGAAGGTATGTTTGGTGCTTAAAGGATGAAGGTTAAAATGCAAGTGTTTGGATGTCTTTGGCCCACATATTGACATGCACAAGGTCATTGACCTCTGAAGTAAATGGCAGTGTTTTCATCTAAATTTCAGTGTGTTTTCTGACTGTCAGAATTATTGAGACTGTCAGAAGGAAAATGCATTTTGCACATGTGTAGTACTAATGCAGTTGGAAGGCTTCATTTTATGCCTACTGTCCTGACAATGACTTAATTGGAAAAGGTTCTTTGTATCTAATATTAGCCACTTAAAATTATGTGTTTTTCTAGAACATTTTTGCAAGTAGCTGCAAATGAATTACTTGCTCTGAGCATTTTAAGTATTTTTTTCTGGATTTTTAAGGATATCTTAAGAGAAAAATTTAAATCAAGTACTGTCCTTTATTCCTGAAACATTCAGCTGCAAGTATGTTAGAACTATTGTAAGAAGAACTGGAGAATTTAAACTTTGCATAATATTTGTATATGGGGCCTAGAAATTCCCAGGGAAATATTTTCAAGCGTTAATTTCTCTGATGTGTACTTTTAAGTAAATGAAGTAATTTATAGAAAGATATTATCACATATGAAAGAGAGAACTTAAGGGAGTTAAATTTTTATCTACTTGTTATCTGAAGCTGTAGTTTTCCTGTATTTTGTGTTATTTAGTCTTGCAATATATTAGTTGGTGGTGGTAGTAGAATTCTAGTTTATTTTTAAAAGATGATGGTGTAGGAGGTCTGCTATATACTTTAACACAAGCTTTCAGTAACTCAGAACTGAGCTATTGAATGTTCTTTTCAGAATTGTCTTATTTCTGATGCTGCTTCAGAAAAGTATGCTCACCAATAATTTTCTTAAGAGATACTGTACAAAAATGAAATTTCAAATGTAAAAAGTAGAGGTATACTATCAAGTATTAGACTACTATCATGGGCCTACTTTAGCGTAAGACTCTTTAGCCTGGAGAAGCGTAGGCTCAGGGGTCACTTGGTGGCAGCCTGTAAGTACATAAGGGGTGTGCATCAGGATCTGGGGGAGCACTTGTTCACTAGAGCACCCCAAGGGAAGACAAGGACCAATGGTCATGAACTCCTGCAAGACCGTTTTAGGCTGGACATAAGGAAAAAATTCTTCATTGTCTGAGCCACCAAGGCCTGGAATAGACTTCCCCCAGAGGTCCTGCAAGCACCTACTCTGGATACTTTCAAGAAACATTTGGATGCCTATTTTCCTGGGCTCCTTTGACCCTAGCTGACTTTCTGCCCCTTGAGCAGGGGGATGGACCCCAAAATCTTACAAGGTCTCTTCCAGCCCTAATGTCTGTGAAATCAGCTATTAACTTAAAAAGGTCATGACATCTGCTTTTCTAATAGCTGTATGTTTCACTTTAGTTACAGACTTGGCTCAGTTTACATGCATGCAGTGACGTTAATCTCTAACCCTTGAAATGTGCTTGCAAAGCAGTTGTACTCTTTGTCCATTTAATTGTTACTGTTTAACCTGATCATAGTCTAATTGGTCCCACTTAAGATAACTTGAGAATGGCACTTGTACAGTTCTAATATTTAATCATTTTTAAAGTTCTCTTGCTAATGAATGAAAAAAGTAAAACATACTACTTAAACTTGCCCTTTAGACCATGTTCACCTAAAAAGTCACGAGACCAATAATCTGTTACCTCATCCTGCAGAAAACTACATCTTTGCTTTCCTAAAAATATTGACATTGCCCAGAAACCTGTATTAATATGCAGATATGATTAAAAAGTGAATATAAATATTGCAGTTTTTTACTCAAAGAATACTTCTTTTGTGTATTTAGTCAACTTTTTTTCCTGACACCACAGTACTGTTAATTTTTATAATGTCAGAACTAGATTCTCTTTCAGCAAGTCACTTAAAATATTTGCAGTTGGAATTTAATTACTGACTATATGCAAACCAAAAAGAACTTGACTTTTAAATAACAGCCTAACAGTGTGTGTGTGTTGGGGGGGCATGTTGTTGCACAATCTCTTTCTACTTATAAACTGAGCAAACTTCCTTTAGAGCAATCTTTTAAGGTAAATATTAGGACATTAGATTTTTTTTTTAATGATTTTTAGAGAAGAACTTATTTTATTTTGGAATACTTGTTGTAGATGGAGTCCTTGGCCCTGATAAGGCAGTAATTATTTCTTTAGCAAATAACAATTCTTTTGAAATTCATAGCATTTGTGGGCTCTGAAAGGAGTTCACCTAGTCTGACACTGCCAGACCCATTAAGAGAAAATAGCTGAATTCCATGTTTATGGTCTGGGCTGCAGTATAAATTCAGAACTACATATTTACCATAATAATTTGGTAGGTGTTTCCCTAGAGTCAGTGGAATGTTTGCATTGAGAATGAGGGAGGACTCTGTAGTGACCAAACTTCTAACCTTTTATTTTATTCATTACCATATTGCTGCATTCATCAGTGCTGTTCCTGCCCCCTGTTTCTCTTCCTCCTCCTTTAAATTTGTCAGTGTATAGTCCATTCTTGCGTTGCATACAATCCAATATTGCAAGTTTTATGCCTTTGAATAGTATTGTCCATCAAAGCTGTGTATTTTCCTTCTGGCATTCTGCAAAGACCCTAAAGACTTTGAAACAATTCCCATAAGCTCTTTGACAGCATAACTTCTTCAGTCATAGCCAGGATTGTGCTTCCTATCCGTGGGGACATACTTGAGCCAGTAAAGAGACTCTTGACAAACCCCATCTGTTATTTCTCCCTCATTAAGAGGATTGAAAGGAGGTACTAATTGTTTCGGAAGGGCATCAATTGTTTCAGGGCCATTTGAATCAAGTCATTTGTTATCAGTAAAATTCCAGGTCCATTAAGGGCACCTTAAAAAGAGAGCCTCTAAGAAACTGGATAGGTTGGGGACCAAGGCCTGTTCTTCCACTTAAATACAGCTCTGTATCCCCACTTTCAAAACAGCTTTTTTGTATGTTGGAGTGTGGTCCCACAGGAGTATGGGAAGGCACTTAGAGATCATTAAGAGGGCCCAAATGATCACAAGAACTACCTTATATATCAGACACCAGGTTCTACATCAGTGACCCTTGCTGGCACTGACATGGGTCTCCTTGTTTTCAGATACTTACACTTAGTTGACACACAGAGCAGACCTGCACTTCAAAGGCAGAGAAGTCCTCAGAAATTCATTGAGATACTTAAGGGAGTAGAGTGCTTTATCTAACAATCCACATCCTACTTTTGTTTTAAGTCATGCAGCTATTTGCCCCTATAAAGCAAGAGCTCTTTCCTGATTCCAGGCTTGATGGCAGGTGTGCTTTCAACAAAAGAAGTCCTGATATTTCAGGAGGAGACTTTTGGCTACAAACCTGGAACCCTTTCAGAACATTTGATAGAAGTGCCATGAACCAATCTAGAACTTTTGGTAACTTCAGAAGTTAGTTTGCCCCTTCCTCTGGGTTTGGGGCTATGATTATCATCAGTAAATTGGTACTAGATGTCATTGTACATGACTGCTTCATCCAGATCTACTTTTACCCATTCTAGCAGGGGACCCTTACCCCTGCTATTGGAAGGAAGAAAGAGCAATGTTACAGTAAGCAGGCTGGGGAATTTGAGAGATTGAGAGACCTTATTGCTGATTTGGATAGTTGGCAGCACCTAATTTTCTATAGAGCCAGATCAGGTGGCTGAAGAAGTCAAGGGCCACAAAAGCCCAGGCAGAGGGGTAAGAGATCAGACTGGCCCAGAACCTCACAACAGAGGGAGCTCTGCAGGAGTAGCATACTAGAGCTAAGTTATATATTTTGTTTTTGTTTCTGTTTGAGTGTGTGTTAGGCTGTGAGTTTTGGGGTGGCTTAAAGGGAAGAGGCCATGGGTGGGGTACCTGGGAAGCACTCTGTGTCATGTGGGGCTAAAGCTGAGATAGAGCCCTAAGAGGGCCTAGGACCTGGTGAGCTGCGAGGGGCTAAAGCTGGGGGGAGAGAGGTGAAGCCTGGAAGGGGTCAAAGCCTATACAAGGCCAGGAAAGTTAGAGGCTGGGCAGGTGGGGTGCTTGGGAGGCACTTCACATTATGAAGGGCTAAAGTCCAGGTAGAGATCTGCAAAGACCTGGTGGACTGTGAAGGCCTAATGCTTGGGGAGAGAGACTGAAGCCCAAAAGGGGCCCAATGTGAGAAGGCAGAGGGAAAGAAGAAGCCCTGCTCAAGCTAGGGTATGAGGACTGGGTAGACTGGCAACTTGGTGATGACTTTGGTAGAGCAAGGCATCAAAGGCTAAACTTGGGTTCTCTGGAGATAGCTTCCTAAAATATACATTAAGTTAAACATCAAGGCATGGCGAGTGAGACGGTGAGGCCAAATTAGGGAGCTGGAATAGGAAGATGGGTATAATGTGACCACCAGGGGGTGCTGTAGCTTTTCCTAGAGGTGCACCCCATTACACCCATCTATAATAGACTCTTGCAAGAAAGGTCATTTCAAAAGCCTTGTTTCATTTGGAAGTTTCAGAATTACCATATTTGCTTGAACATAAGATGAGACCCTGAATATAAGATGATCCCCCAAGGTACATTATCATAATGTTTCCTTCTGGCCTTAAAAATAAGGGATTTGGAGCTGCTGTGGTATCTTTATCCTAAAGGTGAAGGTTGATTATTCCAGCTCTCATGGTATCAAATATGTTCCATTAGCAGTCATCTTTAGATGAACACTAAACCACATGTGGTTGGGGTGTGGGAGAAGAAAACACTTATTTTAGCTTTTAAATGTGAATTGTGGATTTGTAGAAATGTGACTTAGTGTAACTTGGTGCAAATGTCCTTAGCTAAAGTCTGAACACAGGTTGCCAAGCTACCTGCATTAAATCTTGTAAGCTACTTTTGTAAATTTCTAGTATTGACTTTATGAACTTTTATTATTGATTTTTTTTTT
>NW_017729025.1:135186265-135189957 GCF_001723915.1 Gavialis gangeticus
TTTTTTTTTTTTTTTTTTTTTTTTTTTTTTTTTTTTTTTTTTAATTAAGAGTTTGGTAGCTTTCTAAGTAACGTGGCACTTTTATCCTTAACTAAGAAACATCCAGCTTACAAACATTTGCTATTCCTGGGTCTATATTTCTCAGTATCCTCTCAGGGTTTCTTTATCCATTCCCATTAGCCTTATTTCTTGTCTGTTTGGTAAGTACGGATAATTTTTTTGAGAGTACTTGTTCTTCTTTTCCCCTCAACCTTTCAAACAAGCTGCCATTTGGTTGCCTTGTAGTGTAGGAGCAAGCATCTGTGATAGTCCCTGAGAATGCAGTTGTCTGCAAGTTGTATAATTCAGTGTCAGATGCTGGTACATTCTGAGTGGAAATTTTATCATTGACTTCTGTGGGGCTACCAATGAGAGAGTCTGGCTGAAAATTTTAAAGGGAGTTGTTGAGTATCAAGTAGTTACCACATTCTGTTTCCGTTGTGGATGTTGACCCAGCCCAACAGTTTTGACCACAGAGTTCATTATCAAATTCACATTAAATGACTTGGAACTTCATTTTTTGCTATGAGGGGAATTATGAAATTATTCTACAGGTCCCTTTCATTTCAGTTAGCACTGCTGTGCTGCCTTTTTTTTTTTTTTAACTGGATTTTATATTTTTAAGCTGACCATCAGGCTCCAAAGGATAGAACGAAAGGCTAACAGTCATGATGAGCTTCATGTATTTACATAGAAGAAATAACTCCTCTCTTCCCCCTCCCCAAATTGGGTATGAAATCCAGAGATAGTTGCGTAGATACAGAGGACTCCTATCTTTTCTTATTTCATATTTCCTATTTCATAGAATCATAGAAAATTAGGTTGGAAAGAACCTCAGGATCTAGTCCAACCCCCTGCTCAAAGTAGGATCGTCCCTAACTAGATGATCCCAGCCAAAGCTTTGTCTAGCTGGACCTTAAAAACCTCTCTAGGTGACCCGCTCCAGTGCTTCACCACCCTCCTAGTGAGAGAGGTTTTTCCTAATATCCAACCTAAATCTCCCTTGCTGTAACTTGGGATCATTGCTCCTTGTTTTGTCACCACTGAAAACAGTCTAGCTCAGTAGTCACAGACCATCAGATCGTGATTGACTGGTTGATCATGGAGCCTCTGACAGTCGATCTCAGTCCCCCATCTCTTTTTAAGCTAAAGTTAGGCATAAAACAGGGATGGTCAAAATGGCCAATCCAGCTGGCCTCCATTTCCCAGCAGCTCTGCCCTCATGGCTTGGGCCAGTCTCCATGGAGACCCCAGCTTTGCAGGAATGTTCAGGCTGGGGTTGCCATGGAGACTAGCCTGAGCCGGGCTGGCAGCCTGTGTGCAAGAGCAGGGCAGGGGGCTGCTCTGGAGCTGCTGGGAACTTAGGATGGGGGCAGCTTGCTCTGGAGCCAGGGCAGTAGCCTGCATGTTCCAGGCAGGGGCGCGCAGGCAGGGGATTGCAGCTCTGCCCCAGCTCCTTGCAGTGGTGACGGCCTAGTCTGGAGCAGGGGCAGAGCCATCATCTCCTGCCTATGTGCCCCTGCCCAGAGCATGCAGGCTACTGCCCTGGATCTGGAGCAAGCTGCCCCCATCCCAAGTTCCTGTTGGCTCCAGAGCAGCCCCCTGCCCTCATCTGCCACGTGTGCTGCCAGCACGGGTCAGGCTGGTCTCAATGGACACTGGCAGATAATGTGTTGTAACAAGTGTCACACTAAGACTTGATAAGCAGAGAAAATGTATAATTATGTATATTAAGCACTTGATCTCAGTTTTATATCATAAAAATATATTTTATTTTTGTTACCCTCTGCTGGACTCTCTCCAACTTGTCCACATCCTTTCTATAGTGGGGAGCCTAAAACTGGACACCATACTCCAGATGTGGCCTCACCAGTGCATAATAGAAGAGAATAATTACTTCTCTGTATCTGCTGGCAATGCTCCTACTAGCACAGCCCAGTATGCTGGTAGCCTTCTTGGCTAACAAGGGCACACTGTTGACTCATATCCAGCTTATTGTCCACTGTAACCCCCAGGTCTTTTTCTGCAGAGCTGTTGCTTACCCAGTTGATCTCAAACCTGTAGAAGTGCATGGGATTGTTCCTTCCTTTGTACTTGTCCTTGCTGAACCTAATGAGATTTCTTTTGGTCCAATCCTCCAATTTGTCTAGATCATTCTGAATCCTAGTCCTGCTTTCTAGTGTATCTATTTGACCCCACCCAGGTTGGTGTCATCTGGGAACTGGCTTAGGGTGCAATCCATCCCATCTTCCAGATAGTTAGTAAAGATACTGAATAAAACTGGCCCCAGGACAGACCCCTGGGGCACTCCACTTGAAACTGGCTGCCAACTAGACCTCAAGCCATCGATCACTACCCGTTGAGCCCTACAATCCAGCCAGTTTTCTATCCACCTCACAGTCCATTCATCCAATCCATACTTTCTCAGCTTGCTTGCATTTGTGAAGTCTGAATCTAATTTAGACCTTTTGAGAGCAGTTGTTTATTCCCTATTTGCAAGGTTAATAGTAAACCTTGCTAAACTGATTAGTGGCAAGTATTTGTATTTGCATTTGCGTTTTTAAACAAAGTAATCTTGCCATGTTATCTTGAATGCCAACATGGATAAACAAAATTAAGAATAGATGAGCCATTTCCCTTTTTCTTACAGAAAATAATACACACTAACAGTTACTGCTGTATATATTTAGGAGTAGCTAGCTCCGATAACCAAAAGCGAATGCTGTAGAACTGCATCAGTGCATCCAGGTTCTATACTGATAGAATAATTGGTTGATATATGAGACAGTTATACAAATTAATCCATTTACTTTCTTTTTATTTGCAGTGTTCTGGACTTGGAGCCTCTTTCTGTTATATGCTTTCCTATTTAGTGGGACGACCAGTTGTATATAGGTATCTAACAGAAAAGGCAGTGAAATGGTCCGAGCAGGTAAGTTGTTTTTGTACATACAAGCACACAATGTGTGTCTACACGTTCATTAATGTGCTGTAATTACAGCACATTAAGTTTAGTACCTGTAATAACAGATACTGACTTTTGCTCCATAATTGATGCTATTGCGCATTACTGCAGATGAATGATTTTTGTGTGATGCTTAATGTGCATTGGACTAAAGTTGCTGCACTGTAACTTGGTGTTTGCCACCCGTGCTAATGTGCAATAGAATCAGTCTAATTCGCATTAAGCATCTTGTATAGATGTACCCACAGGGTGTGTTCACACATGCAAGCACGTGTGCTTACAGCAGCTTAAATAGAAGCGGTGCAAATTTGAGATGGGGCTTTTTGCCTCAGCATGCATGCCCAGACATGCACTTTGTTGTGGAGCAAATTGTGCCACTTGGAGCAAAATAACCCTGCCTGGCTCCTCCTGGATCTGCAGCCAGGGGGAGCTAGAGCCTGGGGCCAGCACCTGTGCTGGCCCCAGCAGTATAAAAACCTGCCCTGGCCAGCAGCTCAGGGCTACTTGCCCTCAGCAGCTTCTGAGGCCCAGCCACTTGGTATCTGGGGACACTTACTCCTTGTGTCAGACTGCTGAAGCAGCATCCCAAATTCACTTAAAAACCCCCAGAATCCACATTCTTCCATAATTAGAACAAAGAGAGGGATTGATCAGATGGGCAATGTTTTATTGTTTTATTTACAATGTT
>NW_017729025.1:135190063-135205138 GCF_001723915.1 Gavialis gangeticus
TGGAATGGCGATGCCACGGCCCTGATGGCTGGTGAGTGGGCTAGGGGGTAGGGGGATGCGGGTCAGTGTGTGGGTAGGTGTAGGGGGACTGGGTGTGGGGGATGCTTAGGAGGGGTGGGTCCCCTGCCCCCCACATAGCACATAGACTACCCTGCCTGCAGGGTCCCAGCCCCCCCATGGGCTACAGCTCCCTTCCAGCCCCCACCACTGGTCTCTAGCCCCCTGCTCATTCCCCTGCTCATCTCCAGCCTCTGGAGGCTGGAGAGAGCAGGAGAACAAGCAGGAGCCTGAAGACAGCAGCGGAAGTCTCCAGTTCATCTCCAGGGCCTTTTCTCCAGCCCCCTGCTCATTCCCCTGCTTGTCTCCAGCCTCCTGCTCATCTCCAGCCTTGGAGGCTGCTGCTACTGCCCGTGAGTGTGTGTGGTGTGTGGGGGGGAGGGGAAAAAATGGGGGGGTAGAAGGGAATGAACGGAGGGACAAGGGGAACGAATGGGGGCTGGGTGGGGCTTCCCCCATGGTCCCCAACCCCCTACTTACCTGGCATGAAGCCAGGTCCAGGCCCTTGCAGCCTGCACTGCTGCCGGCCCCGCATGGGCAGGCAGTGTGTTTCAGCAGTGGGGAAAGGGCCAACCACAGAGATGCTCTGGTTGGCTACCAGAGCATCTCTGTGGAAGACCGAGCCTTTGGTTGCCTCAGGGCATGGTCCGGGATTGTGCCCTGCCCCGCATTTTTACCCCCAGGGTATTGTTTGACCAGGGGTCTAATTTTGCTCCCGCGCTGCAAATTTGCAGTGCGGGCAACATTTTTTTTGTTCCCGCACGTGCCTCTTGCAGTGTCTCAAAGGGGTTTGAGATGCTGTAAGAGGCACGTGCATGCTCGTATGGACATACCCACAGTGTACAATGTAGATGGAAGAAAATAGAAATATATGGGGTAATCAGTCTAATACATGGATGATTCTCTCACTGACTTTGAATAATACCTGCTTTTTAGAGAAGTCTCCTTCAAAAGAAGTGAGACTACTTCAGTACAGTATTACTTATGAACAAGGATGTTTACTTGTTTAGAGGTAAATTGATGCAGTTGGGATAGAGGTGGAAAATAAATTTAAAAAATGAGCAGCTGCACCCAATACAAATAAGTGTGTCACTTTCAGAATGGTATTTAAATACCATTACAAAAGGAAAATTTAAAAAAAATATGCCATTTTTAATTGTGTAGCAGACAGCAATGGTAATAGACCAGGGGTGGGCATGTGGGGCACCTAAAAATTTTAGAAAATTAATATTGATCTGTCCTTGATTCCTGTCAGAAATGACAGAAACCAGGGCCAGTAGGACCCAGGGGAAGCCTGGCAGGCTCCTGCAACAGCAGGGCCTGCCTGGCCCTGCCCCCCCAGCCAGAAGCCCCGGCTGGGGCTTCTGGCCTGGGACCACGTGGCTGCTGCAGCATGGGAACCTCAAGTAAGGGTGGCTAGGGTCCACAGACCCTTGCCAGCCTGCGTCCTACTCTGGGCCCCACAGATGCTGGCCCTGAGACATTAATTCCAAGACATTGGGACATTGGTCCCAAGATGGTGACCAGGGGGTGGGGCACCTGTCAAGGGGTGGGGCTACCCATGTAGCCCTCAACAGCTTGCCAAAAATGGGTAAGCGATCCTCCACCTGAAATAATTGCCCACCCCTGTAATAGACTAAGCATTTTTTTTTAAAGTTTCTTATGTTGCCATTGGCAAACAACCTCTTGAATGAATTTTGATGGAGAAAATAATGTATAGAACCATGGTGTGTATTACTTTTTGAGCCTCATGCACATTTTAAGAACAGTGTTCCTGGTGGGTGCAGGAAAAGAAAAAATCTTTTTCAAACTTTGTTCTGGATTTATGATTAATTTTTAAAATCTTTAAACCTGTTCCTTGATAGCCAGGCAAAATTCATCTGAATATATATGAGCTGTTGTCAAAACATGTCTAGATGTAGTCTTCAGTTCCATGTATGTTAATAAATCAGGTTGGAATTTAATTACAGTAGAGTAATTCCATAATTCCCACAACGTAGCTACAGATAGAAGTGTTATGCACTGTGGATGTAACCTAGATTGTTTTAAACACTTTCCATATATGCTCTATTCAGTGTATAAATGGAAAGACCTTTTTCACTTGTGAATCTGTGGTGGTGAACAGCCCAAGACAACGTTATAAACCTACTGAGGAGCTGTTTCCTAGATTAGATGGGCTCTTGTGCATTTATTTAGGCATGGATTTTACAAATGATTTAGCACACAGTGAAAGGGGTTGTGGTATTTCTCGTGTCATCTTTTCTTTGGTAAAGATGACCCAAGTATCTGCTGTTGCCCACTAAGCTGTTGTGAGTTAGCTTCCACTTACTGCACAGTAAAAGTTTGCACATAAGGTGGTTAACAGATGGTGCATGGTAAAGGCCCACGTACCTTTATCTCCGTAGTATATTGTATGTCCATGTTCTTATACATTTTGGTTCTAGACATTTGGATGAGACCAATCAGTGGTGCAATTTAGAGCTTCACTAGGGTAAAAAAAGGTATGTGTTTTTAAAAACTACCTAATACCCTTGTGTAAACAAGGCCACATTTTTAATGCATCCATTGGTAAAAGTAAACTCTAGTCTTCCCTCAGCTATATTCTTTACACAGCCACAATGTCTATGCATGCTGTGTAAATGCATTGTATTAGAGGGGTGGGGGAGGCTTTTGGCAGACAAATGAACCCTGTACCCTGTCCTAGCACCACTCCAATCCCCTTTTCCCACCCAATCCACTGCTCTGCTTTATGCCACACACAGAGGCTGCCTGTGGCACTTGTGGCATGTGCGCCTCAGGTTGGTCACCCTTGTTATAGAAGAATGTCTTGAGTAGTAAGGATTTGAAAATATAGGAGTAAGTGTTTGGATCTATTAAACTTTTATATAATCTGTTTATATAACCTTATGGAGATACACAGAATCCAAAAGTTGTTGCTGTACTAAACAGTCATTTTTCCTTTCTAAAGAATTACTTGTGTCACCAAGCAAGCATAATATAATGATGAGATTTTGATTTCATTACCAAAAAACCTGGATTTCCAAACTAGCTTCAGCAATAGATCTCAAAAGCTGTTACTGCCTCTCTGCACTTACTAGCTCCAGACACAAAGCTTGGTTGAATATTTTTGTTTAGGACTCTTTTGTTGCTTTTATCAGCTTTTTTTTCAGTAGGGTTTATTATGATTGAATAAAAAATGTTTATTAATGTATATGTGTAATGTATTTCCAAGGCAGGAATTTTGTTGAATTTATTTTTGTTTTTGTTTTTTTGTGGCAGGTTGAACGACATAGAGAACACCTCATAAACTATATAATATTTTTGAGAATAACGCCTTTCCTTCCTAATTGGTTTATCAATATAACATCTCCTGTAATAAATGTACCACTGAAGGTATTCTTCATTGGTACTTTTCTAGGTAAGAATTTTTGTTAATAAGTTCAATTTTTTTAAAGAGGAGGGGACTATTGGTTGGATTTCACATACTTTAGTTCGCTATCTGCTGGACAGTTGAGAGATTACATGACTCTTCTTTCCTGTATGCCAGTGGTTCTCAGCCTTTTCTTTTAAGACTCAAGGCACTCCTCCAAAGCTCTCTGAATTTAATGGCACTCTAGGTAGCTGTGGGGAGAGTGAACTCCTACTTTTTCTTGCATTTGTCTCAATGCAGAAAACTTATGGGGTGTTCCTTGCCCACTGGGAAATGCAGGGGCAAAAGCACTTCTTAGGATCAGCACTTCTGATATTTGTATGCTCACTTTTCTCTTTTTTTATTAAATGTACTGGGAAGTAAAATATATTATTTTTGAGCGTCTATTATTTATTCTGTCCTAGTAATTTACAAGCATAAGTCAGAAAGAAGTATTTGCTAAGGGTCTAGTATTGCAAATTTAGAGTTTCACTCTCTTGTAATATATTACACGGTTCCAAAATTAAATCTCAAGTGTGAGGGTAGCTTGCTGAGCTTTGTCCCTGTGTTTCGCCATATTACAATATATATTGGCATAATGATAATTCTTCAAAAGTTGCTCTATGACTTTTTAGGGACACCAGATCTGAAACTGAAACTTAGTCTATGTTCTTTTTACCATCTCCTTTCTAGGTGGTTGATTGTTTTGTTTGTTTGCTTACAAATAGTCTGCATTATTTGGTTTCATGATTAAATTAAAATAACTAACAAAGCCAAGCTTATCATTAGGAAAAAATGGCTGCACTAAGCTCACTTCATTTTGGTCTAGTCTATGATGCTTACTGTTGGGGGGAGGGGACTTTTTGTATGTCAGCTAAAAAAGTCAAAATAACACACGTGAAGGGAAGAAGACATACTTGTACTCTGCCTGTTCAGATAAAAGTATGAAGTTTGGGTGCTGGGGAGCAGTGGTTTATTATGAATTTGTTAGAATTTACCAGTGTCAAAAGCTAAGACAAAGAGCATTTGCTTGTCTCAAAGAAAATGATGAACTTTTTGATAGTCTGTTTAACTGGTTCTGTTATGTTTCTGTATGTGTAGGTGTTGCACCACCATCTTTTGTAGCAATTAAAGCAGGAACAACATTATACCAGCTTACAACAGCAGGGGAAGCTGTTTCCTGGAACTCTGTGTTTGTTCTCATGATTTTAGCTATTCTCTCAA
The DNA here is from genome assembly GCF_001723915.1 of Gavialis gangeticus. Lineage (NCBI taxonomy): Eukaryota > Metazoa > Chordata > Crocodylia > Gavialidae > Gavialis > Gavialis gangeticus. The sequence goes on from NW_017729025.1 coordinate 135,194,754, forward strand.
TTCTGCCAGCTATCTTCCAGAAGAAACTTAAACAAAAGTTTGAATAAGAATCACACTGGATCTGACTTTCCCATGCTTCATCTCAGGATCAGCACTTCTGATATTTGTACGCTCACTTTTCTATGGGAGACTTGTAATGGATAAAAATATCCTTACTTTTGTAAATTAGCACATTTTGTTGCCTGAAATTAAAGGAACTATGTTCAGAAATATTCTGTATATAGTTTTGTAGTCCAAATCATCAGTGTTGTACTCTTTTTGGAGACAAGAAGAGGGAACTGAACACCCAGAAGATTGAACTTTTTGCTCTGGTTTATATATGGGGTGGAAAGTTTCAGATGGAAATGTAACCTACAGATGCTGGTTTCTAAACTTGCAAAAAATTTAAATCTAAGCAGTCAGTCTAATTTTGTAGCATTCTCAACGCTGATACAGACTTGCATGTGATGGTCTGGTTGCACTTACTTTTCACACCCACCTCTCCTTTTTATTCTCTTGTCTTTCATGGTTGCAGAATAATGTAATGTAAATAATACTTGCTCATAAAATAAAAGACTTTTCTATAAGAAGTACTTGAAGCTCAAGTGATGTAAACCAGAAGAAGCTGAGATTTTTTCATTCTGTTTCTTTTTTCTTTGTGTTTATTTTTCTTTTTAAATACTTGAACACATCTGCTTTATGAACTGAATTAACACATGGAGGAATGTCAGGTAATTCCCCCTTTTTCTGTAGATTTTATGTGGAGGCAGATCAGAATTTTATTGTAGTTTGCTGATAAATGCTGAAGTTTTTAATTCTTGTTTAGACATATTTTTAATATCTATTTTTGCCAGTATTCCAAATGATAGCCTTATCCTACTGATTTAAAATAATTGCTACATGGTTATAAAGTTATTAAATACTAGAATGAATAAGTGATTATTAGCAGGGATACTGGTTTTCTCTGATTTAAAAAAATCCCCAATTTTTGGTTAAAAAATAACCCCAAATCCACTTTTTTCAGTGATTTAAATGAAACACCACTAATATATAGAGTGATGTTTCATTTTAATAATGGAAAAATATGGATTTGGGGTTACTTTTTTTAACCAAAAATTGGGGATTTTTTAAATTGGAGAAAACCAGGATCCCTGATTATTAGCCACTTGCAATTCTTATGTGTATACTGGTGGAAGACTGAAAAAATCTCGCTCTTTAGTTGGTAGCAGCTTGCCACTATGGCGACTCAATTGGCTAAAAAGTGCATCAGGTATGCAAATTAATACAGAGTTTTTTCTGTTTGTCTACAATATATTGCCATGTATTGATTTATGAATCATGTAATGAAAATAATACATCTTATTGTACTTGAACTTAAAAAAGGATCCTTTTTTTTAATTGGTGATGGGCTAATAACTTGATTCATTTTTTTTCTCAAATCATATCATCCCCTAACTGATATATCTATAAACTACTCTTGAATGTTACCACTGTCACTGACTGTTGCATTGTCATTGGGCCTCTCAGAATATAGGGCCCCTATTCAGTAAGGTACAGTAACATGTGGCTACATATGTAAGTTGTTCCATTTTAAGTCCATGCTTGCTTATATGCTTTGAAGTTGGGCACTGCTCTAGTACATTGCTGACTTAGAGCTTATATGATTTGCAGTGCTCAAGTTTCTGAGGAATTACTTGTCTGCAACTGTGCTGTGTTGTCTCCTCACCAGAAAAATCTTGTCATGCCATGGAGCATTAATGATGTAGGAGCCCAGTTCCATAAATGTGATAAAGTGAAAGGTACTGGTATCTTCAACAGTTCTATTCTTTTGCAACATGATGTGGATTGATTCACTTGTCATTTTATCACAGTATTATGTAAATGCATAGGAAATAAATTAATACACTAATTGTCTCTTCCTCTTTTTAAATTTCATTTGGATTGGACTACACAACAAATAGTGGTTTCTGTGGTGTTTGCTAAAAGTACTATTATTATTATTATTATCATCATCTAACCACTGACCTCTATTTGCAAGTTTTGTTGTAAAGTGTAGTTTTGGGAACTTTGATTGGGGCTTAGCATTCATTTATTCTAAAAAAGGTACTTATTAACACTTAAAACAGATTCTGTGGTCTTGGGCTCACCAGCATAAACAGCGAAGCGGCTCACTGCTGTAATATTAATCTTTAACCTTTTCTACGTGGGGGAATTTACTACAAAAAAAGCCAGGAGCAGTTTTGGTTCCACATTAATTTTTAAGTGGAGGCTCACACTGCACACTGCTTCACACAAAGGTACTTTAAGGGTACGTCTGTAGATGGTGCAAGGCAGCTCTTTTCAGAGCTACTTGACTACGTCTTCCTGTGCTAATTCCAGAACCAGAAGCACAATACCTGCTTTAGTGTAGTGCTTTTAATCGGCCAAGCTGAGAAGTAAAAATGCTTGCCTGAGTCAGTGCTTTACTGTGGCTGTACTGGTTGGAGTTCCAAAATTAGTATGGACAGTGCTATTGTGGGTATTGTCGTGCAGTACAGTCTTAGCCATGTACTGCAGTCTGCATGGTCCAAGAATGCTGATGTCTACCTCGGGCTGTTTCTGCGTGGCACTGCATTGTGTCATGTGGACGTAACACTGTTATGGCATTTGCAAGGATGGTCAGTGTGTAGTATTTTGAGCACTCTGAATTTATATCATAGTGTACCTTTGTTTCCCAGGTTGACAAGCCCACAGTCAGAGATTACAAGGGATTTTGAGCTGTTAAACCTGTTATTTTTTTTGAAATTTTTGTAAACCATATGTACAACACCATTACTAAATGTCTCTTTCATTTCATAATAAAAACATTCAAATTTAAAATTGTCTTATATTAAGAATACCAGACTATCTTGCCACTTTGGAACATAGTTGTATGTGGAACGTTTCTTTTTTCCTCCTCCTTTATTAATTCACAAAGAGGTTAATGTCTTCTAAAATGGCAGTTCTGAGTACCACTTTAACCTTCAGTGCATAAAAAGTGGTTTGATTTCGTTTGCATCTTTACTATTGTAAGAAACCTGTTATTGTTACACAGTTTTCTAACATCTGAGGATTCTTAATATTTGAACAAACAGTACTCCACAATTAGTACTTTAATTGCGATACAAAGACGAATATTGTGTCTGTCTGTTTTGGATCTAATTTCAGCAGATGGGACTTCTTGGCCAGGGACAGCCTTACACATAAACTGGTTTAAGTGATCAGAAACTGATTTAAACCTGTAACAGAACATATGTTCAGTGCATATAAGCCAGTTTCAAAATGGCTGAAACTGGTTTGAGATAAACCTGGTTGAATGTAGTATGAGACTTAACTAATTTGACTGAAACCAGTTTATGCCTTGTCTGTCCTAGATCCCTTGCTGGTTTGAGTTAAATCAGAGACCCGTAGCATCCCTGCATGGCTCTCTGGGCTGGGCATGGCTCTCTGCTGCAGCCCAGCCAAGCTGGCCATGCCCCTCAGCTTCCCAGCCCAAGCAAGGGCAGGCAGGGGTGAAGGTCTGCCCAGAGAGGGTTTTGATTCCCCATTCCCTGTGCCACCAGCAGGGACCAGAGCCGGGTCTGCCTGGCATTCCCCCCTCGGTCCCTGCCCAGAACAGGCTCCCAAGTATCTCCTCTGCCGGACAGCAGAGGAAGGAGGAATGACCCTCTCTGCCTGGCTGTGCCTCCTCCCTGCCGCTGCAGCGGGAGGTGGCAGGGCCCTTATTGGGGGCAGCAGCCCCTTTCTGGTGAGGGACTGTGCTGTGGGGCCGGCAGAGGTGTGGGCGGCTGCTCTCAGCAGCGCCAGGTCCCAAGTGGGCCAGTGGCTGAATGAGGCCCCTCTGACCAGGAGGGAGCTGGCCCTGAGCACAGAGTAGCAGTGACTACAGCCCAGCCCAACAAACCCCGCTGCCATGCAAGCAGCATCTCCCTGCTTGGGGCAAGCCCTTCCCATCCGGAGGAGGCTTATTCAATCGCTGGTCACTCGTGTGGCAGCAGGGTTTGCCCAGCTGGACTGTAGCCGCTGCTGCTGTGTGCTCGGGGCCCACTCCCTCCCAGCTGGCGGGGGCTAATTCAGCTACTGGCCCACTCGGGACCCTGGCACTGCTGCGTGCAACTGGCCACACTTCTGTGGCCCCAGCATAGAGCAGCAGCGGCTGCAGCCCAGCTAGGCAAACCTTGCTCTGGTGCCAGTGGCTGAATAAGCCCCCTTCTGCCAGGATGGGGCTTGCCCCAAGCACAGAACAGCAGCCGGGGCCTGGGTCTGGCCCTGCCCAGCAGTGACCAGCCAGTAACCGTGACAGGCAGCAGCCTGCCATGGGTTCTTGGAGCACAACCCCCTTCCAGGAGGGTTGTGCTGTGGAGCGCTGCAGGGCCTTGCAAGGCTCTGACCCAGTCGGGACCCTGGCATGGCCATGCACAGGCAGCTGTAGCTCTGCTGGCCCCACAGCGCAGCCCTTCACCAGGAAGGGGCTCACGCTTCCGTGCATTATGACAGGGTCTGCTGCCCCCAAAAGGCCCTCCCGCCTCCCAGTGCAGCAGTAGGGAGGAGGCACGGGCAGGCATAGGTGGGTTTATTTCTCCAGCAGAGGGGACAGCCAGGGGCCTATTCTGGCCAGGGAGTGATGGGGGAGTGCTGCACAGATCTGGCTCTGGTCTGTTCTGGTGACATAGGGTGGGGGGACTTAAACCCCTCTCTGGCCAGTTCAGCCTGGGTTGGCCATGTTACCTCCCCCCACCCAGCTTTCCTGCAGCTGAGGGCCGCTCTAGAGCCCCCCCTGGCTCCTGGCCTGAGCAAGTGCAGGCATGTATCTGCATTACCTCAGTGCAGAGAGCATGTTTGTCCTGTTACAAACTGGTTCAGCCTAGTCAGGTTAGATTAACCTGCAGAGGTTGAATCAGTTCAGGTTTGGCTTTCTGAATGTCTGTCCCTAGCCCTTGTGCTGAGCACCTTTTTGGTGGTCCGTTGAAAGATGGAGGTATAAACATCTTAAAGTAACTTGGAGTGATTTGAATGAAGCTTATGGTCTTTGGCCTTAGGACTCCAAAATATTATTCTGAAACAGCAAACTTTATGTTATTAAAAACTCCTAAGTATCATATAAAATGGACTAATACACTAAGCATGCAAGCAAGAAAATTAAAGGCTTTTCCTACAGTTTAAAAATTCAGTAGTTTTATGGACCGATTTAAATTGCTCCCATGAGCACAATATGTTTTGGTTGGTCTGTGAGGTATTTAAACTAGATGTGTATTCATTAAAATATCCAAATGATAAATTTCACCTGAAGAGAGTTTTGACAACTTGAGGCTTCTTGAGGCAGGAGCAAGGGGGCAAGTGGCAGGGGGACAGGCATAGGCACAGTGGGGGCAAGAAACAGGCAGGGGGGCAAGGGGCAGGTATCTGGTCCCTTGCCTCGCTGCTGCTGCTGCTTTCCCTGCCACAATGGTACGTGTGACAAATTTAGGAAAACTGTTTAACAGCTTATAAACGTGGAAAATTCTAATAAATTTATAGTTTTCCATGTATAGCAACTAATTATTGAGGAGACATCTTAAATTCAAAGTCATCTTGGATTCCGGTATATACAATATCCACTTTGCCATGAAGATTCAGGCTGGGAAGTAGCCAGAGTGCTGATAGTCTTCTTTTGCCTTTGCACAACTTTTCTGCTTTCCCAGACAGACAGACAAATTCTTCCACGATTTAGTGAGACAATGAGCTTATGATATAGTTAGCTGAATCACAAAAACCATGGGTTAAGACTCCAGAATCCTAGTATAGTCCTGTTGACAGAGTGACTGTTCGCACTTGGATTAAGTTACCCTGATGTTCAGACTTAAGGATTGGTCACATGGGCTAGTTGCAATTTAAAATGCACTTTCTCTGAACTCTGCAGTCCTTAATAAACATGACTTAAGATTTCTTGATGCTACTGCACTCTCACTGTTATGCCTACTTTTCACGTATAGCCAATTTTGTTTGCTGTGGGTAATGATTGCATTTGATTACGTACTTTAAGATTTGGGGGACAGCAGTGGTATCTGAAACATTTTTAGTTCAGACTGATTTGCATCCAAATTTGTGGTTTCCTTTTAAAATTATTAGTTACTGTTTATTCTATTGTTACCTGAATTGTGGGGGGAAGCTTATCTGTGCTAAAATGTCCACAAAAACCATTTCAATGGGAATTTGGAAAATAGGTTTTTATTGTCCAGATGCTCACTGCTGGTGCTTTTGGAAACTGACCACTGAGGAACTGTTTGGATGTTGGCAACTCTGTGTGCACAGATCCCAACACAAGCAGCTCAGTTTGGGAGAACCATTCTTTTGGGTAAAATTAGTTACGTTTGATGGGGATGGGAATTAATGAGAACTGCATTACCCCCAAAAATTCTGGCTGACACAAAGCATGTCCAGATAGTTTAAACATTTTAATAGAAATGAGTCTACTGCAGTGAAGGTGCAAGGGTGCCATGTGATCTTTTTAAGGTTGTTATGCAATATTAGCACTGTTAGGTGTTCAACCTACACATGATTCAAAGATAAACCCAGAGATTTCAAATAGGAATCTATAATGTCAAAACCATTCTTTTCTATTGTGCTCTTTTTGAGTTATTTGCAGCAAAAGGATTGCTCTATTATTTTCCGTAGTTGAGAAACAAGTAAAAGGTAAGAACTGGCATTTTCCAAGGGGCGTCTTGAGTCCAAAAGGTTGAGAACCACTAGTCCTCAGTATTGTCAATATATGTAATAATAAGCCACTAGTGCTGGGATCTTAATATAAGTCACAGAGCTGATCTAAAAGGTTTATCTATGATATTTTAATTCTTGAGAACTTTTCACGCATGTGGGAAAGAGAGAAAAAATGCAGGTGCTGCTGATCTTTGATAAGTCTTTTCTCGTCTGTCATCTGCATTCTTGTCATTTGTGTTGAATACTCATATTTAATCAAATATATATTTATTGATTATTATGGTCCTTCCTCTTCCAGAATATCAGGATTATGGTCTCTGATTTGCACCAATACATTTATTAATGTAAAATTGGGTGGCAAATACTTTTGTGTGTCTATGAACAGCAATTCTAATATAATAAAGGGCTTAGTCCATCTGTCTGTCTGTCCATAACATTCTTGGACAGGGATAGGCAAAATATGGCCCGCAGGTCACATCTGGCCTGCGAGGCCAATCTGTCTGGCCCGCAGGGCCCCTAAAAAAATTTGGAAAATTCATATTTCTCTGCCCTTGGTTCCTGTCAAAAATGACAAGAACCAAGGGCAGTAGGACCCAGGGGAAGCCCAGTGGGCTACCACAAAAGCGGGGCCTGCCCCCCCGGCCTCGCCCCCCAGCCGGAAGCCCCAGCTCGGGGCTTCTGGCTGGGAGCATGTGGCTGCCCCGGCATGGGAAGCTTGGTAAGTGGGGGGGGACCCCAGGGAAGGAAGGAGCACGGGAGGGGGAAGTGGCCCCTCCCCCACCCCACACCCTGTGCTGCAGTTGCTTGCAGCCTGTGTGGGGCTGCTTGTGCCCACTCCGGACAGCCCCGCGTGTGCTGCAAGCGCCTGCAGCGTGGGGCGCCGGCCATGGGGCAGGCAAGGGGCCACTTTTCCCCACGCTCAGCACCAGCTTTTTCCCTGCTGGCAAGCAGGGGGTTGGGGCTGTACACTACCCCCCACCTATACCACGGGGTTGGGGGGCACTGGGTATGAGTGGGCAGGGAGCCAGTAGGAGCACAGGGCCCGCACCTGTCCCCCAGGGCCAGTGCTGGTGAGGCCCAGAGTAGGGTGGCAGGAGTGCAGGGTCCCAACTGGCAGAGGGTCTACGGAGCCAGGCCAGCTCCCCTCTCCCTGCTGGTGCAGCCCAGCCCAGCTCCACAGACCCCTGCCAGCCTGTGACCCGCTCTGGGTCCCACTGGTGCTGGCCCTGGGACATTGGTCCCAAGATGGTGACCAGGGGCAGGGCACCTGTCAAGGGGTGGGGCTACCCATGTGGCCCTGGACAGCCCGCCAAAATTGGGTAAGCGGCCCTCCGCTCAAAATAATTGCCCGGCCCTGCTCTTGGAGCACTCTGGTTACTGAGATAACCAATCAGGTTGTTGGTTACTGAGACAAACATGCAATCAGAGTGCTCCAAGAGCATTTCGGACAGGAGGTGGCAGTGACAAAGTGCTTCCATGATGGCAGGGACGAAGCAGGGGAGTGAGGCCAGCACTGCTGGCCCTGCCCCCCGGCACTGCTTCTTGGAGGTGGTGGCAGTGTAGGGTGCTGGCAGAGCGGCATGGAGCGGATGGTGGGGCAAGCTTCCCCCCATCCCCTGCTCCTGGGAAGTGGTGCGGGGAAGGAGGGGTTAGGGTTAGCAAGCTTCCCACCCACTCCGTCCACCCCCCCCAAGTTATTCTTGATAAGCAATTCACTAGTTTAAATATAATTTACATTTGATTAGTTTAAATTCTAAACTAATTTCCTATGTTATCTGAGGGAAAATAAGCAAGGTATTATGAGACTGTAAGTGTGTGGGATGTTTTGAATGTTGAGTATTTCACAAAAGTTTTGAACATATGCATTTTGCATGTATTCACAGGATTTTAGGAAAGTAGGCCTGGAAGGGACCTCTAATCCAGCTCCCTGCTCAAAACAGACTCACCCCTGATTAAACCATCCCAGCCAAGTCCGCCCTGCTCTTGAAAGTTTCCAAACGTGGAGATTTCACAGCTTCTCTAGGTAGCCTGTTCCAATGCCTGACTACTCTCAGTCAGAATATTCCTCCTAGGCTAAGTACAGGCAGTTAAAAAGCCCAAGGCTGAATTGATTCAGTCTTTGCAGGTTAGTTTAAACTGCAGAGATTAAACTGGATAGACATTCACTTTTAATTCAGGAAATGCAGCCACATGCCTACAGTGGCTCAGGCCAGAACCTGGAGGGTGCTAAAGAACGACTCTCTGACATGTAGCCAGCATGGGCTGTGTGTTCACTTCCTCTTCCTGCTGTCCCTGGGATTTGCAGTCCAGAATCACAGTAGTAGGACTTTGTAGGGTTACTCATCACTTCTTCTTTCTGCTTCCAGGTGCCTCTGGGATTTGTAGTCCACAATGGCAGCCAACAGTAAGTTTTTAGCAGGGCAGGGTAGGGCAGGGCTGGGCAGCTCTGTACTTGGGAGGTGGGGGGGGAGTTTAACCCCCCACATCCCTGGTCCCAGACCCAATCCTCTCCCCCCTGCCCCCCAGCCCTTCTCTGCTGAAGCAGACATCACTGCCCAGCCAAGGGGTGGGAAGCAGCTGGGATCCTGGGGGACTGTGATTTAACTTCAACCAGGAAGGAGTCTGGTACAAAAGCTTCATAAACCATAAGCTTCTTCCCCCAAGGACAGAGCTGCCCTGCAAAATCAGTTAAGTCTGATACTACATTCAACCACGTTTATCTTAAACCAGTTTCAGCCATTTTGAAACTGGTTTATGTGCCCTCAACTTCTGTTCTGTTACAGGTTTAAACCAATTTCTGATTACTTAAACTGGTTTATGTGTGACTTCTGTCCCTAGCCCAGATCTCCAGCCTAAATGTCCTCTGCTACATCTTGAGGCTGATGTGCCTAGTCCTGTCCCCTACAACCACAAAGAAAAACCCAAATCCATCCTTTCTGTAATCAACCCTTCGGGTATTTGAAGACTATTATCAAATCCCCCCTCAGTCTTCTCTTCTTCAGACTAAATAACCTTAGTTCTTTCAACTTTCCTCATAAATCTTGTCTCCTAAGCCGCTGATTGTCTTTGTTGCCCTGAACTAACTCTTTTCAAACCGTTCGCATCCTTCTTGAACTGGGACCAAAACTGGACACAGTATTCTAGGTGAGGCCCCATCAACACTGAATAGAGCAGAAGAAACACTTCCTTTGATTTGCAAGTGACACTCCTGTTAATACAATCCAGGATGCTCTTTGCTTTTTCTGCAACAAGAGAACACTTTTAGCTCATATTCAGCTTATTGTCCACTGTAACTCCCAGGTGTTTCTCTGTAATACAGCAGTCAAGCCAGTCATTCCCCAGTATGTATTTGTGCATGCAGTTATTCTGTCCCAAGTGCAGGACTCATTGCACTGATTGTGGACCATCTCTCCTGTCTAGCCAGGTTATTCTGGATCCTAGCCCTACCCTCTGGAGCATCCACAATTCCACCCAACTTGGTGCCATCCACAAATTTGCTAAGTGAGTACTTGATCCCATCATCCAAATCATTAATGATTTTACTAGTTTCAAGATAACCTCCCCCCACTCCCTTTTTTAACCTCAGCATGGAATAAAATTCTTCAGTGGAGGAAGGAGAATAAGTTAAATTCATTTGGTTCTGGGATGCAAATACACCAGCCCGGACATTGTGGGGATTACGGAGACTTGGT
>NW_017729025.1:135206160-135207901 GCF_001723915.1 Gavialis gangeticus
CTCAGGTCCCTTCCAACCCTAGAAACTATGAAACTACATCCCTGGAGTATAAATACCCTAAATGTTTTTTTTTGGCAGAGTATAGGAAATGCAGTAGAACTTTTCCTCCTTTAGGTTGATAGGTAGTGAACATTCAACTCAAATAGTGAAAACATAAAAGCAGATAAGATTATTAAAAGTGTCTTTTCAAGCAAAGTGACATAAATAGAACAAAAATATTTTAAATTACCTAGTAGTCTTATAAATTAAGAAACCTAAAACACAGTCTAGGGTAATATTCTCATTTGCATCCTTGACTGTCTGTACCAGAATCTTTGGTCTGCTATGAATAATTCAGGCACTTCAGGTGGTCTTGCTTTTTTTGTACAGGCCCCACAACAAATACATCATTTCAGAAAATTAAATTGAAAATGACAATGCAGCATTCTTGATTCAAACACCATGTGTGTTAAATGTTTCACAGCAATATTTCAATAAAACATTGTGTTCAACTGATACCTATATATATGTAGTGGCCTTTCATTTCAGTCATGGAAAAGCATGGATTTTGGAGTTTTTAATCAGAGAATTTGCAATTTTTTTAAATTTTAAGACATTCTTCTTCAGGTGATTCCTGCACCTGCATTATCTAATTGTGATACTACATGATGGCAAACTAACGTGCATTATCTAGTTTTATTAGAAATGTTTCCTTTTTTCCTCCATTGTATTATTATTACTTTCTTCATTCTAGACACTTGTATAAAACAAACATCCCCATATTTGATAAAGGATCATGGGAGAACTCTGATGTGGAAAGTGGCATGTGAAAACTGGTATTTTAAACTGAACATGTAACCCCAGGAAACTATTTGTGAATAAGAGCAGAAGTACAGAAATATATACTAAACTTTAAGAGTTGCATGAACCATTGAAATTAGAGGTTTAAAATGGAAGTGCCAATGCAATCTTAATTTGCATATATAATAACAAAATAACTGATTATTGAATGCATATTAGGGCTGAAATTCACCCATTGTAGAGGTCTAGCACAGAAACCATTTCTGCATAAATACAAAAATTAATTTTTAATTTTGGGTTTTTTTTTTCAATGTATGTACAACTGTAGTTGAGTACATAGACAGCTCCAGTTGAGTGTTGTAGGAGTAACACATATGGAAGGCAAGATGTAGTTGAGCCGACTCCATGGGCTCATGAGCTTACACAGTGGAGGAGCAAAATCTGTTGGGATCCTGATTAGGGTTAAAGATTCGAAGGTGTGATTATCCTGCATATAACTGAGAACTGAACCAATCCCTTCATGGTACCCATGCTTTAAATTAAGTTAATTTTATCATGTTTTTCAGTACAAACACTTTACCTTATGAAATCTGTACATGCAGGCTAGGTACAGACAGTCACAAAGCCCGAGGCTCAATCGATTTAGTCTTTGCAGGTTAGTCTAAATGGCACAGATCAAACTGAAACAGAAGTGAACATGGGCTGGTGCCTCCAGAGTCTGGGGGAGCACCCGCAGAAGCTGCCGTTGGCAGCTGGGACGGAGCTGGTGAGCTCCTGCAGATGTTGGCAGCGGGGGCGGAGCTGGCAAGCATTCACAGATGCTGGTGGAGGCAGTGGGGACGGCTGTCACGGGGAGCACGTCGAGCACCTGTAGATGCCGGTGGAAGCCCTGTCAGAGGGAGCACATGCCTCCCCCCTTTGCCCTCTCTACCAGTCACCTATGGAAGTGAACTGCTACCTT
>NW_017729025.1:135212901-135231835 GCF_001723915.1 Gavialis gangeticus
TGTTGGCAGCGGGGGCGGAGCTGGCAAGCATTCACAGATGCTGGTGGAGGCAGTGGGGACGGCTGTCACGGGGAGCACGTCGAGCACCTGTAGATGCCGGTGGAAGCCCTGTCAGAGGGAGCACATGCCTCCCCCCTTTGCCCTCTCTACCAGTCACCTATGGAAGTGAACTGCTACCTTTTACCTTTGATTCAGGAAATGCAGCCACATGCCTGCAGTGGCTCAGGCCAGAACCCAGGGGGCACTACAGCATGGCTCTCTGGCATGTAACCAGCATGGGCTGTGTGTTCCCTTCCTCTTCCTGGTGTCCCTTAGGTCTCTGGGATTTGCAGTCCAGAATTACAGCAGCAGGACTCTGCAGGGTTGCTCATCACTTCCTGCTTCCAGGTGCCTCTGGGATTTCTGGTCCACAGTTGCAACCAGCAGTAAGTTTGAGTGGGGGAAGGGGTATTTAACTCCTCTCCCTGGCTCCAAACCCCAGCTGGGGTTTCCCTGGGTGGGGGAGCAGTCCCCTGTGCAGACTGGGCCACATCCCCAGCTGGGCTTGTCCGGCTACATCCCTTGTCAGCCAGCTCTCACTGCTCCAGCTAGGGAGCAGTGGGGTGGGGCCAGCCCTGGTCTCAGGAGCAGACAGCACAGCCCAGCCCTGCCCAGGGCTGCAAAGCATACTGAGATGCTGTGGGGACCGTGATTTAACTTGAACCAGGAAGGGATCTGGGACAGAAATTTCATAAACCAGTATGACCCAAATCAGTTAAGTCTGATACTACATTCAACCAGGTTTATCTTAAACAGGTTTCAGCCATTTTGAAAGTGGTTTATGTGCACTGGGCTTCTGTTCTGTTACAGGTTTAAACTAGTTTCTGATCACTTACACTAGTTTGTGTGTAACTTCTGTCCCTAGCCACAGGGTTGCCTGGACATTGTATTGGTATTATTCAAGCCATTTTGGTGCAGACTGAAATGCAGGTTTCTCTAAATGCACAAAATGCAATATATTATAGTCCTGAGGCTGCCAAATGAAAGGTGATACTCAACGATATTATGTATGTTTCCATGCACTGACAACTTGGACTGGGTTTTCTATGTTACACTTGATATGCACTGACAGCATACACTGAAATGGAGCTAAAGGAATGTGATTATTTCACATTATCAGGCTGATATGATATGATTAAAGCAGCAGAGCGTTATCAATAGAGCTGGGGGAATAACAAAGATTATTCACTAGCGTCTTAAATTGAATGAGATGTAATGCTCTCCAGTTTCTTTTCCCACTGTCCAAACAGAAGGAATATAAACAAAAAACAGCAGCAATACAAAATGGCAAAAAAATTGAATTTGAATGCTTGTAATCATGAGGCCTCCATTAAATGAAATGGGCAGTAAAAGTTATGCACCATGAAGAGCTGTCTCTTTAGTTCACTGTTAGAAAATTACTCTAAGTCTCCACATCAGGAGATGACCATTGTCAACATTGTTGCGTGGATATGACTTTTGGAACACAGGCCCTGCAACCTCTCTGCTGCACCTGCTCCTACTTTGGGAAGTTTGTGATGAGGTTTGATCCTGGGTTGCTTTCTCTTCAGTGATCTAAAGTGCCAAAACTTGTTCTTTAACATGATTGCAAAATTATTTGCTGTTTTATAAGAGCTTGAGCTCTTTAAATGTCACAATTAAAAAGACCTAACCTGTAAGTGATTTGGGATAGGGACTCATATATTCAGGGATCCTGGTTTTCTCTGATAAAAAGAAAAATTGCAAATTCTCTGATTAAAAACTCCAAAATCCACACTATTCCATGACTGAAATGAAAGGCCACTACATATATGTAGGTATCAGTTGAACACAATGTTTTATTGATATATTTAATCAATCAAAATTTAAGATAATTGTAAAGCAATTTGGAAGCCTACCAGTGCCTCAATAATTACTAAAATAAATTCTAAATACCTATACATTTTGGCATTTGATTTTGGGTTTTTTATCATAGCAAGTCAGAACCCCCCCCGACCTCTTCACTAACCAGGATGTAGATCTAGCTGTGGCTGTTCTGCCTCACTGCTTTGTGGCATTAAGCAACCCTGATATGCCAGTGCCATACCCCTGCCATTGCCCCTCACTCCACACCCACAACCCCCTGGCCCTACTGGTGCTTCTTACTCCCGGGCAACGGCCCCCCCCAGCCCTGCTGGTGCCCCTTGCCCCCCAACCACAGCCCCCTGGCTCTTCTGGTGCCCCTCACTCCCCACCCACAGCCCCCATACCCTAACCCCCCCACTGCTGCCCCCACGGCTGCTGGGTAGGTAGGGGGTGCTTTGGTATGGTGGTGCAGGGCTCACAGTGGTGGCAGCGGCAGCAGCACCAAGTTTCCCTGCCATGCTGGGTCCTGCCCACTGGGCTGCAGTGGCCCCAGGGGGAGGGCAGCAGGGAGGGGAGCCTCAACCCTGCAGTGGCCAGGCTGCCCCCACCCTGTGCACAAATCTAGGGCGCACGTGCCCCCCCATCCCCTCCCCGGGAGTGCATGCAGCAGCTGGGACCCAACTAACACCCCCTCCACTTTCCTATGGGGAGTTGCTGTCCAGGCTGCCTAGTGGCCATGTACATGTGTACGTGCACATGGCGCCCCCCCTGCCCTACTACCTTCCTCTCACTCCCTCCAGCCCCTTGCAGGCTGGAGTTCTGCCAGCCTGCAAGCGGAAATCCACCATTTCCCACATCTTTCTTCTTAAAATGAGAAAATCTAGGTTTTACCATATTTTCCCATGGTAAATGGAAAACCTAGATCCATGGTGCCTAGACCAGCAGGCACGAATCCCTAAATGGGGCATTCAGATGTCATTGCTACATAAAAGTTGGCAATTCCTTCTTCCCCTGGAGCACAAATGGAAAAGAAAAAGGAATGCATAAATGCCAGTGAAGCTTAGAGTGCAGTTGCTTACCTATCCTCAAGCTGTGCACCATATTGAATTATTACAATTTTCCTTATATATAAAATAAAAGACCTATTTAGCTTGTAGTAACTATTACAAGAGCTAAAAGTTACTATTGCAAGTACATTTAGTTCTTGTAATAACTTTAGTATTGAATTAAACTTCTCCTGTTCTTTGTTAAACAGAGGATAGGGTTTAAATTTAACTACTTCTAAGCAGGTCGATAAGCCTGCTACTTTGCAAGCTGGCTTTGCTTCCCTAAGGAGCACTTCAGCCAGTTCTTTAAATACAAAAACATAGTCCTTGCATGAAACAAACAAACCAGCAAACAAAAGCCACCAGGCAGAAGGAGGAATCCTCTGGCTCTGTACAGTACAGTACAGTGACTCTTTTCTAGTGGCAAACTTACTTGGGTTCCCGTTCACCTCCTGCCTGTGAACTGCTCCTTTATCCAGTTTGTGAGTTTCTGCTTTTTTTTCTGGGGGTTTTCAGCTACTAGTGGGATGCTTCCTCATTACCTAACCTCCCACAGCTGGGCTTCTTCAGTTGGGCTGTCTGCTCCCTATTACAGGGCCAGACCACGTTGTTACACTACACCTTAGGGAGGGAAATGATAGACTACAGCATGGCTGTCAAACTGGCATCCCACAGGTTGCATGTGGCTTGCAAAGGGTTAACTCACAGCCCCATGGCTCCCAGTCCAGGCACTGTTTCCCTCATCTCTTTCCTGCTACTGCCACAGGAGTCCTCAGGCTCCTTCTCTGTCTTCCAGTTTCTGCTTTTTGCCCCCACCCTAGGGATGAAGCAAGGTGGCATGACCCACGGGCCTAGAAAGCCCACAGCCCCAAGGGCTTGAGGAACCAGGGACCCTTGTACAGTACAGTGCACACAGTACAGTGGTGAGGCCTACACTGTGTGGTGGGCAGTGGGGCTGTGTCATGTGGTATTCAGCCCATGCATCATGTGGTTTGGGCACAGGAGGGTGGCTCCTGGCCACTCAGAAGTAGGACAGCCCTGGTCTACAGGACACTAAATATTCACTAGAAGTTGATACCGCTGTATACCAAGAGCTGCACTATTGTCTTGCACTATGTTTGTGAACAGGTTATAGCTCAAATCACTACAAAGTTCAGAATGCTTCAGCTTTTTCAACGGAGGTGCAAAGTCAAATTATCATGGCCAATCCAGGTCAAACAATCGTGGCCAAACTAACAGATGCTTCAAAGCCTATCTGTAGTCTTTCATGCAATTAATGTTGACAGGAGCATAGTGATACAGCAGCTTGGATTTATTACTTAATTTAATGTGGTTATTGAAAAGTCAAATGATAAGGAGAAAATTTTGCATGACCATGTTACAAGTTTGTCAGTCTTGGAGGTTGCTGCATAGTGCTGCATTAGCAGTACAAGCAACATGTGAGAGTTAAAATGTTTCCAGTTCAGGGACTTCTAATTTCTGGTTACTATTTATTGTGCTGGTTTATTCTTTGCATACACCTTTCATGATCTAACATGTATTGGTATTTGTATTCTGATGGCTCCAGCTAGGACTGAGGCCCATTGTGCTCAGTGATACTCCTTGCCTTGCTAATTTTGCTGAAGTCAGATGGGTATATTTAAATTGAGTGGCCTCTCAAGATGCTGCGTACTATTAAGAGTTGATAATGTGATGAATGAGGACTATAGCATGTGGTACACACACATTTGTGCTCACTCTACCTCTTGCACGTAGACTCTTGAAGGGTGATAGTTGACTTATGAGATGAAGACAGATGTACTGTAAAATCTCTTATCCAGTATCCCCCGGGAATAGGGAATGCTGGATAACAAAATATGCCAGTTAATTGAGCGGCCCCAGCTGCCACTTCTCCCGCTGTGTCTGGGGCGTCCTTCCACCTTTCCCGCAGCATTGCTGCCCCTCCCGCAGGTCCTGCGGGCCTTGCAGGACAGGGAGGCAAGCCCTGCACAGCCCATTATGCCCCTGGGCTGTGGGGGCTCAGCAGCGCAGGCTGCTTTGCCCCGGGCCATGGGGGCTTGGAGAAACCGGAAATGCCACAGTGGGCACTTCCAGTTTCACTTTTCCTTACAAGCCGGCATGCTGGTTAACAGAGCATGCTGGCTTGTAAGGTGCCGGTTACCAGAGACTTTACTGTAATTCTATTTTACAGGGTACTTCTATGGAGGAACTAGTAAATGTAAAATTGGGGTCTTAGAAGAATGTCAGAAAAGTTCTAATTTATAACTACAGTGAAGAAGTTCTAATTCACACCTACAGCAGGGACAGAAACAAGAATCTAGACATTGCAGAGATAACAAGATTGTCCAAGATCACACAGTAGGCTGTAGAATCGACGCTAGAACCTAACATTAGATCACATTCATTCCATGCAAAAGCTGTGTATTTAATGTTATCATTTGAGATCAATTACAGACTATTAGCAAACAGCTATTTGGTTTACTGGTGTTTATTTTTGTTTTGTTTTGGTTTTAGTTCTGTTTTACTAATGTAGAAAATCTCTGGAGTACTTCGTAAAAAACCCAATACAGATTTACAGGAACTCTCAAAAATGTTTTCCTTCCCCGTGATAGCAGTAGGACAGTATGACATGCTGACAGAGCACTTATAATTAAGGACAGTTATGTGATAGATATCCAAATTCTTGAATTAGTGGAGCATCTTGTTGCCAGTATTAGCCATTTTCAAGTTGCCTAGGTAAAGCAGCAGAAATGTGGTTAAGAAAAAGGCCCCACAGCCTGTTTCTGAATGCTTCCTTTTCTTTGCTGACCAAGCTGGGTGTTGTATCTGCAAAGGTTCAATGAAGATCTCCAGCTAAATTAGTAAAGAGATCCAATTAAGCAGAGCATAAGGCCTGAAAGGCGATATTATAGGGGAAGAGCATACATTAAGTAATCCAAAAGGACTGTATTATAACTTGATCTTAAAACGCTAGTAGTAGTGATTGATATAATCAAATATATTAGATGATATTTTGCAGTAATAGATGTAGTTTTTGTTAAGATTTTTAGATATGTTGTAAAAACAAAATGGCCTTGTCAGAGAAGACCATAAACTAAGGTAAAGAAACACGACAGTGTTGAACAACATTCCACAATGGGGAAAGAAAGGAGATAAGAAACCCTCCTTTTGACTTACCCAAAGACATAAAGCCCAACTAACTGACATCTTCCATGTCCACAAGAGAGCTGGTTCAGTCAACTCCTCAAAGTTTCAATGAGTCGAATACATTTAAATAAAACCAATTGGAGAACACGTATTAGAATATTTAGAATAAGCCATTGTACCAGGGCATTGGGATGCGCCTATCCCTTTACTGGGGCAAGCACCCTGAGAAGCAGCTTGCAGGTGGTGAAGGTGGTTAATTAGGGACTCACTTGACAGGCACAGTTAGGGCTTGAGATACATAAGGCCTGTTACATGAGCATCCTGTCCTAAGAGCCATGAAGTGAGGAGCTTTTGGCAGCAGAACAGCAGGCTCCTGAATTGACTAGAAGGAAGCAACTCTGCAGACCTGGGAACAAGGAAAAGGTCCTGGGGCAGAGAGGGGCTTGTCTATATAGGCAGGTGGCCTTAGTTTTATGTTAAGCCTGGAAAAGATTTGAGTGCCTGCCAGAGGGTGCAAGTGCCATTTAGTTAAGTTGCAGCAGGGTTTATCTTTGAGCACTGCTGAGGGCAGGTTCAAGGCCTGTTTAAGGAACTGGTAGTCCAGAAGAAACTGAGAGTGGAGCCCAGCAGGGAGCGCAGGAGCTGAGAGAGTGGGGATCAGGAGATCCATGAGCCCCAGGCCCAGAGAAGGGCTGAGAGTATGATTGCAGGATCCAGGAGCCCAGAGCAGGCTTGAGAGAGAGAGTGGGACCAAAGAAGGTACAAAGACCAAAAGATATTAGAGTGTGAGACCAGAAGGTCCAGGGGCCAGAGAGTGGCTGAGAGCTGGACTAGAGAGTCCAAGAGGGGCTGCAAATCAGACAAGAGGGTCTGTGGGCCCAGAGAAGGGGTGTAAATTGGACTAGAGGGTCCATGAGCCCAGAGAGGGGCTGCATGTAAGGCCAGGGGGGCTAAGAACCCAGAGAAGAGACTGAGCTTGAGACCAGAGAGTCTGAGAGCCCAAGGAGTGGCTGTATGTGGGACTGGGGGGTACAGGAGCCCAGAAGCAGGTTATGCAGGCAACCAGAGGGTCTGAGAGCCTAGGGAGAGGAACTGAGAGTACTGAGGAATCGTAAGAGGGGCTAAGGGGAATGAACATCAGGTAACATAATTGAGCAATAAAATCTGCAAAGCATGGGGCATGGATGGAGAAATGCAACGAGCACCTAAAGCTACAGATGCCCCACAGAGGCATGGACAAGTGAAGAGGGCCTAC
Source organism: Gavialis gangeticus (assembly GCF_001723915.1). Taxonomy (NCBI): domain Eukaryota; kingdom Metazoa; phylum Chordata; order Crocodylia; family Gavialidae; genus Gavialis; species Gavialis gangeticus. Next base: position 135,220,213 of record NW_017729025.1, read on the forward strand.
TTAGCTTGGGAGCTGAACTGAAACAAAGTGGGTCCAGGAAGGAGCTTGGTGATGATTTGTGCAGACTCAGGCTCACTCTAAAGCCCGTGGGCAGTCTCCCTTACATGATATCCAGTAAGAATGAGGTGTGGTGGGAGAGTGATCAAGGGAGCCTGAGTGGCCTTGACCCTGTTACAGTCATCTATAGGGTATACACTGGAGGGAAATTTGGGGAACTTAGCAAATTCAAGAAGATCTGCTGCCTGTCTGAATGCCACCCTCTTCCCTGGTCTTCAGTCTTCCTAGCCAGTACAGTTATGTGTTGACTATGTTGTGCTGTCACAGGTAGCCAGATGGACTCTGAGATACATTTGTTTTTGTGTTTTGGTGTAAGTAATAAAAGATGGGGGTATAGACCTGTCTCTTGCCTCTTATCAGTAGCCAACCTTCAAGGTTACCTATGTTATGGGTTACACCCTTCCAGTTCAAGCCATTTCAAGATGCTGCAAACTAAAGGTCAGGTCCTGAGCTTTTCACCCTGCAAATGTCATACTCTTTCCAACTAGGTTTTTCAGCACTCAGTGGCTGACAGACTTTATAAGATGCCTCAGTGTAAAAGAAAGATAGTTAAAATGTCTTCAAAGCCCAATTGCAGTTACAACCTCCTTCTGTTGTCCCTTTTGAATTACAGAAGTATCCAACCGAAAATATGCCATTATCTTTCATTTATCATCAAAATGACAAGGGCAGGGAGTGAAAGTCAGCATGCTGACTTCAGGCAAGGAAGGATCAGACCCAAAATAGTCTTTCAAGTCTAGCACTGAACATTCTTGTAACTCTTCTAGAGATATGGCAACACATTGTAGATACACTATCTTAAAACACCTCTGCATCTTGAATTTTTACCCACGTCTTTTCTTTATATGGTGTATGATTCATAGATTCATAAGTTGTAGAATTGGAAGGGACCACAAAAGATCATCGTGTCCGACCCCCTGCCCCTGGCAGGAAAGAGGACCGAGGTCAGATGACCCCAGCCAGGTGTCTATCAAGCCTCCTCTTGAAGACCTCCAAGTTAGGTGATAGTACCACCTCTCTTGGAAGCCCATTCCAATTCTCCCTAATGTCTAACCTGAATCTGCTCTTCACTAGTTTGCACCTATTATTCCTAGTTACTCCTAGGGATGCTCTGGTAAACAGCGCATCTCCAATTCCCTGTTGTCCTCCCTTGATAAACTTATAGGCAGCAACAAGGTCTCCCCTCAGACGTCTCTTGTGAAGGCTGAAGAGATCCAGATCCCTCAACCTCCCCTCATAGGGTCTATCACAGAGGCCACTAATCATGTGAGAGGCCCTCCTCTGAAACCTCTCCAGATTCTCCGCATCCCTCTTGAAGTGCGGCACCCAAAACGGGACACAGTACTCCAACTGCGGCCTGACCATGCCGCATAGAGGGGGAGCATCACCTCCTTCGATCTGTTGGTCATGCATTTACTAATGCACAACAAGGTGCGATTGACTTTGTTGATAGTTTCATTATGTTGCTGGCTCATGTTCATCTTGGAGTCAGCTATGACTCCAAGATCCCTCTCAGCTGCTGAGCTGCTGAGGAGGTCATCCCCCAACCTATAGGTGTGCTGGGGATTCCTCCCCCTTAGGTGGGCCCTAGGTATGCTCTAGGCCTCATTCAGAATGTGTGCCAAGTTTCAAGCCTTTTGGAGTTTAAAAAGAAAACTGGAAAATATATTCTTTCTCTCTTTTTTAACTTGGCTAGATCTGGTTTAATTTCCTGAATTACGATAGGAGTAAATTTCCCCTGGATCTAAAAGCACAAAATTATCATCATCATCATTATTATTAATAATAGTAGTAATAATAATAATAACCCCCTACAAATCAAACCCAACAAGAAACAGACACCAAACCCTTTTGTTAAATCATGGACAACTCTAAAATTGTTTAAATAATTTTATCAAAACTATTATTTCCCTCTCCAAGCTCCTTCCAAGAAATAAAAATCAAAATAGTCTGACCCGAGAGAAGTTAGAAGAAACTTCAGACCCAAAATAAACTTTAAGTGTTGTATATACCACCAAGATTTAAAATGGAAGCCCCACCCCCATCTTAATTTGCATGTGTACAAACAACAGAACTACTAACTAATGAATGTTATGGCTTTTGTAGAGTTCCGGTACAAAGACCATATATAATGTAAGTCCAGGTAAGTCCAAAAACTTCAGTCTAAGTAAAACTGAATTGGAACAAAGGCCTTTGCATTGAAACTGTGCACAAGAATTAAAGTCACCCTGTCTTCATACGTCTCAGCAGTAGTAGAAATATTTATATATAAAAATTGACAAAAAAGCCTTGTGTGTATATATTACTATTTTAGGTTTGTTTCCTTTTCCCACCCATCTTATGATTAATTACAGTGGATTAGCTGAAGTATGTATTTGCAAGATACAGAACAGAACAACATACCCTTCTTTGATCAAAATTTAGTCATTCCCAATGAATCCTGTGATTGGAATGCCTAACCATGCCTCAGCTGTCTCTAACAGTGGCAGAATGCCACTTTCCCAAAGACAAAGTTGAGCTGTCTTGTAAATGTCCAGTGATTTGCTTTATGTAACATAGATCAGACTGCCTTTTTGTGAGACTGGAAACCACTTCCATTTTTATTTTCAGAGAGACAAAGAAACATTGTAAGATTTCTGAATTGCATATTTTAATGGAATGATATGAAGAGGAAGAAAAAGTAGTTTTTACAGAGGAATGAAGTGTTGCATTTAGCTTTTCCATCTAAGCTTAAAGAGAAATCAGTTGCACTGATAATTATTGTGATAAAGGGATGTGCCTTCTAATGTCAACATATCCTTTAATTCTCAGCAGATGGCATCGTAGCTTCAAAGCACCCCAACTGAGAGAGATTCTGGCCTTTGACTGTTACTAGATATTAACATATCATAAATATAATGATATATCATCATATCCTAGCTTCTCCTAATGTTTTTTCTGGTTTAATAACTCATGTTTTATTTGCTTTGTAGTAAACAGGCCGGGGGTCACACGTGGCTAGGCTTGGGATCTTCTTATAATATGTGTATGACGTTTTTGGTAGCTGCAGCATAATTTTGCTTCAGAACCCAAGATGATTCTTTTCTAAAGAACAGTCATAGATTTCTTCAAAAGATAAGCTGGGTATGAACTATGGGAGTGACCTGTAAAGAGTCTGTACTAGGCAGGAAGTGAGAGGAGGGCAAAGAACATGGAAAGAGCAAAGACTATTCTATTCCTGAACACCCTTAAGACTTCAATGAGGCTTCATATAATTATAATTGCAGTGGATGGAGAAGCAGAGGAGCAGACTGGAAGAACTCCACTACAGAAGTGAGTGTGCCCTGCTGGGAGATGGTTTGTTGTGTTTTGTTAAATAATTAAAGTCTAATGAACACGTGGTCTTATTGATCAGAGACAATACCTAAAAATTGGAATTTGTAAATGTTCTGTGTATTGGAAAGGGTTCTGTGCCATGGTAAAATGTTTTAAGTGTGGAGCCTGATCTGCTAGGAATGCTCTGAGAACTTTTATGGTATTAGGCACTGCAGGTGATATAGGCAGAGGAATACCTAGTTCCCAGTGGGGCTTAGGTATGAGAGAGATGCCATGCCCTTTGACCCTGTCAAGGGTGAAACACTTCTGGGCATGTTCAGAAGAAGAACTTCAGGGAACTTTGATGCTGAAATTTGTGGACACCTGTACATTTTGGATGTAAATACCTACATGGCCAATGAAAAGCCTACATTCTTTTGTGGATTCAACCTTCAGAGGTTACAGCCAATTATAGCTATATTTAGCTAGACAGAGAAAGCATATCCCTATTGTTCTGTGCACTGCATGAACACAGCAAGAAGTATTCTCTTTTCTTAAACAATTAACATTTAAAAATAGATGGGAGAAGGGGTAGTAGAAAATATTGCAACAGAGAAGAGTCCTCATGGTGATAATTAGCAAATGCCACGTTAATGGCAAGGTTTTTATTTTCTCCCCAGATGTTGTTTATATTCTTGATTTTGCTAAAGGAAGGTATACTGAAACCACTGCTCACTCTTCTTACTGTGATTTGATGAGCGCAGGTACACACAGGGTGCATCTACACGTGGAATTAATCTAAAACAATAAACTCCAGAGCAGCTTGAGCTGGAGTAAACCACTCCCAGGCACAATGTCTATACATACACCCAGAACAGCAGCAATTTGAGCTGAGGTAGAGCAGTTTAAGCCAGGGACACTCCTACCCTTCTCTGTCCTACCGCAACAGCCGGGGGAGGGGGAGTGCATTCCAGACTCTGGCTGCAGCTGCCAACATCTGCCTGCAGCTAGAAACAGCCACCTAGGTGCCAGCCCTGCTATTTAAAAGTCTACCTGCACTTTGTTCCCTGGACACACACTTCTCTGGCCCTGAGCAGTCTGCAGCCTGCTGACACAGCCCTCCAGGATGCTGTTCCGAAAGCCTGTGCCCAGCATGCCATGGATGCTCCTCACCCTCCATCCAGCAGTGGCGGCTGGAACACTGTATCCACAAGACACTCACAGACCGCCTCCTCTACCACCCCCCGCAGCAGGGCACTTGGGCAGCCACCCATGGTGCAATAGCAAGAATACTCATGCTGCAGACAGTTTTCAACAAACCCCAAATTTTATTTCCATCACTAAGAGACCCCCCTCCTTTCCTCTTCCCTCAAAACAGCCACCCCAACCCCAATGTGGACCACCAATAAAGAATCCTCATCTCTGTGAAACTATTTACAGGTGTCTATTTACAACTGTTGGGTGTGTGTGGGGGTGGGGTAGAGTGGGAAGGAGGTACCTAGGGCAGGGAGCCTGAAGGAGAGTGCCTGGCACCCTGGCCTCAGGTGCTAGCACCACAGGTCCGGGTGCTGCAGGGAGCCTGGCAGGCTGGGGGCTGGCCTGGAGACAAGGGCAGGAATTTTCCAGCCTGTTGAACTAGCTCCCCCTCCTCCTCCATGGGGGCAAGGCCAGCAGGACCCACACAGGGAGCCAGTTCTGCCTTGGCCACCTCCCACTCAGGGGCCACATGGAGCCAGGGCGAGTGGCAGATGGCAAATGCAGCAGGGGGCCTGGGTGATCAGGTGCAGGGGCCAGGTGCTCTGCTTGCAGCAGGCAGAACTGCATCTCTTCCCACACCCACTGGGTGGGTCTGAGGCAGGCCCATGGGTGGCTGCCAGGGCCAGTCAGGGTCAGGGCTGGACACTGGGCATGGTGCCAAACACTGCTAGGGCCAGCAAGGGGTCACTGACATGCCAATTGGCCTTGGCGGTGGCTGCTGCTCATCACACCATGTCACACTGGTCCTTCTGGGCTTCCACTAGCCTCTGCTTGAGGGTGTGGTGCACCTTGCTCTCTGCCTGCCATGCCTCGTGGTCCTTGCGGTCTGACTGCTCCATGGTCTGCCACATCCTGTGGAGCTTGTTGATCTGGCAACTGTGCCATGCCAGGTCCGACTCTCCTCAAGTTGCCCCTCAGAGACAGTGACCAGTTGGTCAAGGAGAGCTGTCCAATCCTGGCTCCAGCACTGATGGAGCTGGCACATGTGGAGCACACCTGCAGAAGCTGCAGGCGTCCTTGGGGGCCCATTCATTCCCCCTAGTACCAGGTGGTTACAGCCATGGTAAGTTGCCTAGGTGGTAACCAGTGAGCCTAATCTCCCCATGTTCAGAGGGGGCAGGCAGGCCACTTGTTGCAGGCAGCCTGCCTTCCCTGTACCCTACCCAGGATAGGCCATGCCTGGCTCTTCCTAACAGGTGCCATGGTGGCTCCTGAGCAACTCCACTCCTCCCTATAGGCTGGGCACTTTACTTCCATGCTGTCAAGCCTGTGCTGCCTGGGTCCTTGGGGTCATAGGCTTCCACCCAGCTGGGACGTGGACCTGGTGATGCCTCCCCTTCCCTGTGGTGGACCTCTCTGGAGAGGTGCCCCAGGGTAGGGCTCCTGTTGCGTGTGGGCTGTGTCCCCAGTGTGCCTGTTGTCAGGATCACCCAAGCGTGCTGTGACAAGCTGTTTGAGTGATCCGAGGGCTGGCTGACTCTCTATGCCCTACGGCTGCTGATCAAGATGGCTCCCTGGGAGCAGCTGAGAACCTGGCATGGGGCCCTGATCTCTGAGGCAAGCCCATGCTTCCACCTAGCATGCATCACACCATTTGGAGTGGTATTTCTGCCTATGCTATGAGTTCCTGACCCCTGTGGCTGAGGAGGAGATCGCTGCTGTCATTGACACAGTTCTCTCCACATATGACTGCCTACCTGGGAGTCTGCTGGGTACTCAATAAAGTCTTGAACAGCCACCTGCCTCCCTGCATGTTGCAGGGGGTGGAAGCTCCGGCGGACAGGGTAGGGAGCTTGGCTAGGCAGGGGAGGGACCCTCACCCCCACACAGGGCCTCTGGCTCCAGGCGCACAGCCCAGGAGTGGGTGGGTGAGCTGGCATAGGCAAGGGTAGCCACAGATCTTTCTCCCCCCCAGCCCTCTTCCCTGTGCAGGGCTTACTGGGTGGGTGTGGCAGGCACTCTCAGTGGTCCAATGATGTCCCTGGCCATGGATGTGGGGTCTGGCTGGCTGATGTCTCGGGGCAGTGGATGAACCCCCTCTTGTGATGAGTTGGAGATGGCATCTGCCCTGTCCCCACTGGTGGGCCACCTCTGGAGTAGTCAGGACAGGTGGTGGCCCAGGGTGCCGGGTGAAGCTGAGGGCATGGAGTGCACTGGGACCTGACATGGGAAACATGAGGTACCCTTCCACAGAGAGTCCTCCAGGCCTGCAGCCCCTGGCATGGGCTTGTCCAGTCTGCCTGTGCTGCAGAACTCATGCTGGGCCTTGCAAGGGTCTATGGGGCCAGGATCCTCTCAAGATTGCGGAGGAAGGGCATGGTTCTGGGGGCACTGTTATGGTCCCGGACATGGATATTTTGTGCCTTCACAGACTTGGCTTCCACCCTGCACTGCTGGCCAGACCACCAGTAAGCATGCTTCTGCATTTGTTGGGCAATGTCCTCAAACATGTGGGTGTTGGCCCTGGTGGCATGGGCAAACTGCCACTCAACACTGATTCCCACCCCCAGGCCTATGATAATGAGATTGGAGGCTCTACATATGTCCAGTTAGGCCCCCATCCCTGGGTGTCAGCAGGTGTGGGGCCCACCATGGTGGCGGCAGGAGCAGGTTTGGCAGGTGGCAGTGGGTTTGAACTGACTCTGGCAGGTGGCAACAGGTGGTTCTGGTCAGCAGCAGGCTCAGGAGGGCAGTGGGTGGTGCCTTGGGGTTCTGGGTGGTGGTAGCCTAATGTCTGGAGAGGCAGGCCTAGGCTCACAGGGAGCACAGGGGGTCAGCCCTGGGCTCTAGAGGGTGGCATTGGGTGGTCGAGGGGCTGGCTGGGGCACAAGGTTGCTGAAGTGCAGAGCTTTGTGGCTAGGTGACAGGCAGGAGTCTGATCCCCTGCTGGCTGGGCTGACCAGGTCACCAAATCCTTAGATGCAGGGGTAGCAGTGGACATAGTCTTTCTGGACTTTTGAAAGGCCTTCAACACTGTCTCTCACCCTGTCCTCATTAAAAAACTGGGGGACTGTGGTGTCAACACCTACAGTCAAATGGGTCACAACTGGCTGGAGGGCCACACCCAGAGAGTGGTAGTGGACGGGTCATTTTTGACCTGGAGGGATGTGGGCAGTGGGGTTCCGCAGGGCTCGGTCCTCGGGTCCGCACTGTTCAACATCTTAATCGGTGACTTGGACAAGGGGGTAAATACCACTCTGTTCAAATTTGCTGATGACACTAACATGTGGGGGGATGTGGGGACACTAGAAGGGAGGAATAGGCTGCAATCAGACCTAAACAGGTTACAGGAGTGGGCGGACGAGAATAGGATGGGATTCAACACTGACAAGTGCAAAGTGATGCACCTGGGGAGGAACAACCGGCACTGTAGCTACAGGCTGGGGAACTCCCTTCTCGTCAGTGCAGAGGCAGAAAAGGATCTTGGAGTCATCATCCATGCCAAGATGAACATGGGCCGGCAGTGTGGGGATGCAGCAGGAAGGCCAACCGCACCTTGTCATGCATCCACAGATGCCTCTCAAGCAGGTCCAAGGAGGTGATATTCCCTCTCTATGCAGCACTGGTCAGGCCACAGCTGGAGTACTGCGTCCAGTTCTGGGCGCCACGCTTCAAGAGGGATGTGGACAACTTGGAGAGGGTCCAGAGGAGGGCCACTCGCATGATCAGGGGCAGCAGGGCAGGCCCTACGAGGAGAGGCTATGGGACCTGAACCTGTTCAGCCTCCACAAGAGAAGGCTGAGGGGGCATCTAGTGGCCTGTTACAAACTAGTCAGAGGGGACCAGCAGGCATTGGGGGAGTCCCTGTTCCCCCAAGCACTACCAGGGAATGACCAGGAATAACGGTCACAAGCTGGCAGAGGGTAAATTCAGATTAGACATCAGGAGGCGTTACTTCACAGTCAGGGCGGCTAGGATCTGGGGGTCTTTAAGAAAAGGCTAGACAATCACCTTGCTGGGGTCGTTTGACCCCAGTACTCTTTCCTGCCATGGCAGGGGGTCGGAGTTGATGATCTGCTCAGGTCCCTTCTGACCCTACTATGAAACTAAGTAAGCCTTGCCTGCCCTTGGAGGGCTCCAGGCTAAACTGCTAGTACAACTTAATAGTGAACATGTGTCCTCTGGTAGGCAGGCACTCAAGCCTTCTCTAGGCTTAACATAAGCCAGGGCCACCTGCCTCCATAACCAAGGCCTGCTCTGCCCCAGGTACCTTCTCTTGTTCCCCGTGTTGCAGAGTGTTTTTTTTCCAAACTCAGGAGCCCTGCTGCTCTATTAGGAGCTTCTCACTTCATGGCTCCCAGGGCTGGATTGCCTGCCTGGCTCAGGCTCATAAAGCTCCAGCTCAGCCTGCTACCTATCAGGCAAGTCATTTACTTACTCCCCTTTGTCACCTGAAAGTGGCCTCACTGGGTGCTTGCTCCCTTAAGGGAGCAGGTGCACCCCAGTGCCCAGCTAGTGATGCCTTACTGCACAGAAGCACACATGTATATGGGCTCACTGTCACTTTCCTCAAGGGGGGTTGGAATTGCTTGGCTTGTTATATTTAAGTGTGTACTGTTCTCCTACAGCCACCAGTCATTGTGCAAGTACACCAACCCTGTTTGGTACACCAGCCCTGTTTTCTCTATGCACCTACTGAGCTACAGTATTTAAAATGTGTTAGGTTCTCCTTTACCTGTTTGGAGTGAGACCTATGCTTTGAGTAGCTCTATGGCTCCAGTTCTGGGTGCCATGCTTCAAGAGGGATGTGGACAACATGGAGAGGGTCCAGAGGAGGGCCACAAGAGTTGGGGCAGTTGGGGGCTGGGAGCGGAGAGGAGGGAGCTGGGCACATGCATGTCCCCACACACACATGTGCCCCCTTACCTGACCAGCGGTGGCGGCAGCAGCAGGGACAGCAGAAGCTGATTCCCCTAAAGTAAGCGGGGCAGAGGGAACCAGCGCAGCCGAGGCGGATCTGGTGGTGAAGCCCCCTGGATCCCTCTTAACTGAGCCGGCAGGGAGCCACGTTCCTGAGCCGCGCGTGAACAGAGCGTGCAAATGGGGAGGTCTAGGGGAGGAATGTCCCCCAAGCTAGGGAGCACCCCTGGGGCTGTCCCTTGGGGTGCAGGCACTGGTGGCACCGGATCTCCCCCGTGGGGGAACACAGGGAGTGGGACTGCCGGCAGGCACTTCCAGGGAAGGTCAGAATGTCTGATTGGTTGTAGGGCAGCTACGGAGAATTCAAACTGCGGCCTTTAAAAGCCACGGTTTGACACAACCCCCAGCAGTTGGGGGCTAGGAGCGGAGAAAAGAAAGCTGGGCACATGTGTCCCCACACGTGTGCCCCCTTACCTGACTGGCAGTGGTGGGGGCAGCAGCAGCTGATCCCCCTAAGGTAAGAGAGGCAGAGGGAACTGGGACAACTGAGGTGGATCCGGAGGGGAAGCCCCCTGGATCCCTCTTAACTGAGCCAGCAGGGAACCGTGCTCCTGAGCCATGCGCAAACAGGCATGCTCTGAAAGGGCGCACCGGCATTTGCACCAGTGTTCGTGCTAGGTGGGAGTGCAGCAGGAGCCAGGAAGGAGTCTGCAGCAAGGGAGAGAGGAAGACTCACAGCTTCATGGACATGGTAAAAACACAGGGAGTGGCTGCTAGGGACCGTGATCTGGTGGTAAGGACAAGGAGGGTGGCCACTAGGGACCGCTCCCTGGTGGTGTCACCTACCCTGGGCTCCTCTGAGGCCTCCACCCAGATGGAGCCACTGGTGGCCCCTCCCCCCCGTATGTGGGGGCTGCCTGGCGGGGACCCAGAGGCCGCGGGTGGGAGGGCGGTCTGGAGGCTCCCTTGACTGTCCCTCTTGCGCCCGACTTCAGGCCCTGGAGGAGCAGGTGAGGGAGCTCCAGGCCAAGGTGAGCAGGTTAAGGGGAAACAGGGCTGTGGAGGATGAAATTGACACACATTTCCATTCTCTGCAGGATCAGTCTTCCAACAGACAGACCTCCTGCGAGAGACACACAGCTGAGGAAGAAAGTGACCACCAGAACTAGGGCTGCTCAGGCTAGCGTGGAGGTGGCTCCCCAGGTACAGCTGGGGAACAAATTCAAGGCCCTGGCAGCCTTAGAGGAGAAGGTCGAAGGAGATGCCTCCGAGGGGTACAGTGCCACTCTACACACGGCACAGTCTAAACAGGAACGGAACACCATGAGAAAGAAACGCCGAGTCCTTGTCATTGGAGACTCCATCCTGAGGGGAACGGAGGGTCCCATCTGCCGATCCGACCCCATGGTGCGTGAGGTCTGCTGTCTACCTGGGGCTCAGATTCAGGATGTTACAGGCATGATCCTAAAACTCATTTGACCCTCAGACCAGCACCCCATTGTCCTAATCCATGTGGGAACAAATGACACAACAGGGAGCAGTCCAGACCACATCATGAAGGACTACGAGGCCCTGAGAGCCAAGCTCAAGGAGACAGGGGCACAGGTGGTATTCTTCTCTATTCTCCCTGCAAGTGGACACGGTTGGCACCATGAGGCCTGCATCAGAGTGGTCAACTGGAGGCTTCACAGTTGGTGCTAACAGGCAGGCCTCAGGTTCCCTGACAACAACGCACTTTTTCGCACAGGGGGCATGCTCGGGTGGGATGGGCTTCACCTCCCTCCTAAAGGCAAGCGTGTCTTTTCTTCCAGGTTGGCTGATCTCATACGGCATGCTTTAAATTAGCTTCACTGGGGGATGGGGCCACAGGGGGAAATGACGACGCTTCCCAGCCAAGACAGGTGACGAGCACAAGAAGTTCCCAGATAAGTGGCAGGGGTCCGGATAGTCCTGGGATCAGGGGGGTGATGCATACACCCATAGGAGGCCTTAAATGCCTCTAAACTAATGCTTGTAGTATGGAGAACAAGCAGGAGGAACTTGCCCTCCTGCTACCTAACACAAACCTGGACATCGTGGGGCTCACTGAAACGTGGTGGGATTCAACCCGTGGGCGGTAAACATCAAGGGCTACAGACTGTACAGGTGGGATAGA
>NW_017729025.1:135231846-135232822 GCF_001723915.1 Gavialis gangeticus
TAGGTCCCTTCTGACCCTACCAACTATGAAACTATGAATAAGGAAAAGAAAAGCATTCTGTGGGAGTATTCCTTACCACTAACACTGAATATGAACTTTGTATTAGGACTGTGCGAAATGGCACCGTTCCATTTTGACTTGTGTTTTGACGGAACAGCGTTTCGTTTCAATTTGAAACCGCTGTTCTGTTTCATCGAAACAGTTTCCATGTTTTGCCCATAGGCTATAATGGGGAAGCTAAAAGCAGCCTACAACTTTGCCATTTCTGGCCTGATTTGCATGAAACTTGCAGGAATGGTAGCCCCTTCTGAGGGCATGAAGCCTGCTACGTTTCAAGGAGATAGATGCAGGGGTTTTGGGGAAACTGCACCTCAAGCTGCAGACAAGCAAAACTTGTGACATGGGTGACACTGTGCGTGTTAAGGCACAGCAGGGTGAAAACTGCAGGCATACTAGCCCCTGGTGAGGCCATGAAGCCTGCCAGCCGTCAAGAAGTTAGGTTCAGGGGCTTCTGGGGCCCTGCACCTCTGGCTGCTGACAGGCAAAACTTGGGACATGGGTGCTTGTGCAACTGACTCTCTCTGTCTTAGGGCACAGGGGGGTGAAAACAGCCTGCCTGCTAGGTCCTGCTGCAGCCATGAAGCCTGCCTGCTGTCAAGAAGATAGGTGCAGGGGGAGTCTGGGTTCTGAGGCCCTGCACCTCTGGCTGCTGACAGGCAAAACTGGAACACACAGCTAAGTAACTGACACCAAGGCAGAAAGCAGGGCAGTTCAAACAATGCTCCCTTTTATGCAGTTTATCCCTCTCTCCCCAAGAGCACCAGGATCGAAAGGGACCCCAGGGAAGGATGACAGTCACTGGTCAGCTACACAGTCAATAATGACAGCACTCCTTCCCCCTTCCTCTCCTTCCTTTAGTTTCTGTTTCCCTGCAGGCAAGTCCAGCTTGAGCTTTGAAACTTGAAACGTTTTGAAA
>NW_017729025.1:135237822-135245765 GCF_001723915.1 Gavialis gangeticus
GAAAGGGACCCCAGGGAAGGATGACAGTCACTGGTCAGCTACACAGTCAATAATGACAGCACTCCTTCCCCCTTCCTCTCCTTCCTTTAGTTTCTGTTTCCCTGCAGGCAAGTCCAGCTTGAGCTTTGAAACTTGAAACGTTTTGAAAATTTTGAAACGTTTCAACTTGCCTTGTTTTGTTTCAAGGCTGTTTCGAAGCTCTCTGTTTCATTTTGATTTCACTGTTTTGAGCCCGAAACAGTGTTGAAATGAAACTTCTGGCAAAATTTCGCATAGCCCTACTTTGTATAGCTGTTGTTTCTCCAAAAGGAATGCTCAGGCTGATTATCCAGACTTAGCTGTGAGGAAGTTTGTTGAAACAGTGTCTAGAAGTTTAGCACTACTGAAGTATTTCTGAAATGGATAACAGGAAGCTTCCTGTATTCAGAGTTGTGGTCCATCTACATGCCACCATTTATGCAGAGATGTGATCCAGACCATTATAGTTTTCTTGGATTATGTATGTAGAAATTATGGGGAAAGAAGATAAATGAATCTGAGCCTCATTATCACTACTGCTGAGAATGATCTGGTACTATGTTTTACTAAGTCCCCTGTCCCACTTGTTGGTAGAAATATAATAATATCAGTTGTTGACACATCACGGTGAAAGGCACTCTTTAAAAACTAGAGAAAGATTTCTAGATATTATTTACTAGACCATCACTCTCTAAGGTCTTGCCCAGCAGGATTCCATTGGAGAAGCCGTTTATCATCACTACACTCTGATGTGTGGCTGTAATTCATAGATCTGAAGGACTGAAGGGGTCATTATGATTAACCCATCCAGATAAATAGGTTATTTCTGCATCAAGGGCAGTGATTCTGCTTGAACTACAGTATTAATGGCTATTATTTCTGTAATGGTAACTTTTAAATAACTTTGTGTAACTGTGTTTTAACTGACAATTCAGTGAGTAAAGTGATTCTGTAAAAATGAAGCCACAGAAATCTAGATGTTTTTTTCCCTCCATGTTTTTATATCATTTGTTTTAGTTTAAATGTAAAAATACATGTTTTCAAACTGCCAACTACAGAAGCTGAGCCTTGGATCTGAGTCAAGCAGTGTTGTTTCTCCCTCTTAATTATACCCAGCTTTAGAAACAGAACACCCCCCCCGAGGAACTGAATAATCTTCTGGAGTAAACAGCAAATTATTGCAGACCTATAACATTTATGCATGCTTGAAAGCCAGCAATAACCTCTAATGGGGGAGGCCTGGACAACAGAAATTTCTTATGACTATTGTAAATGTTGAGCACTGGACAGACTTCTCCATGTTAATAAGTCCATGTCTCAAGATTCTGATAATGCATCTGATATTTTATTCCTAAAAGACATCTGTGGTCAATCTTTAGGGTCTAGAAAGTTATAGTGAATATTTTTATTTTCCTGACTGTCAAATAATAGTGTCTTGAAAATTGACATCAGTAGTAATAAGTTTAGTAGAAATCTACCTTTGTGGGATTAAAATCACAGTTCAGTTTTCAGTGGAGGGGTGTCCTTCTTCCATAAAACATTACCATGACTGGTGCTGATATCCTTGTTGACAGTTCTAGCAGATACCAAAGGATGAACTAAATCTTTCCAGCATTACAGTGAGAGGAACTAATGGCTTTAATGTTATTGATCACTTTTGTATGAGCACCCAAAATCAGAGGTATAACAAGCATAGCTGGCACCCTTGGCAAAGCCTGTGGGACAGCAGGGGGGGCACAGTTCCCAGAGTGGGGGTGGCCAAACACACCAATCTTACCGATGCCAGGAACTCCTAAACTGCCTCTGACTGATGCACTTTCTGTCTGCCATGGATGTTGGTCTAAAATTGGTACCACCAAGGACTGTTTTGGAGTTCCCAGCCAAGGTAAGCCATGGGGCTGCTCCTGCTGCTGGGAGCAGACTCAGTGGGAGTGGGGGGCAATTCCAGCACCCCTCCTAACATGGTATCCAGGAAGGGTACCCCTCTTACACACTTCTAGTTATGCCACTCCCCAAAATGACACTTTGCATAAAAGAAAATGAAGATGCCATCAAGTCACACCACGCACAGAATTATAAAGGGGTACTATGTGTGTTACATAGGTCTTTTTGTATTTGTAAGCCCTTATGTTTCTGAGCTTCCTTTGCATTGAAAAGAAACAAACAGAAGGAAAACAGGAGGCTGTGCATTTACCCTCCAGGTGTTTCCATCCTTGGCTGGAACTGTAATTTACATTTGATAATATTCTGATTTTTACAAACAATAGTATGGTAACATTTTGCCTGCTGTTAACAAGCTGTGTCTAAGTTAATTAGAATTCGGAGTAGACAAGAAATGTTAATGTTAAGTTCAGTGTCTTTAATGTCTCTCTCTAAAGTTTTGTTTTTGCCTTTAGGGCACCAGTGTGAGGGACATATGAATGTGCACATAAGAATCTAAAGTTACTTTTTGTTTAATCTGCTAAGGGCAATGAATGCATAGCTTTACTCTGCTTGCAATATATTCTGTGCTTGCCAGCCTTGTAGCACTCTTTCCAACACTTGTGGCCGGAGTATTTTTTTTTCTGGATGCTCTTAGACAAACACAAAAACCAAGCTTAGGTTTGGAAACCTCAGGCATTCTTGTGTCCAGCAGCTAAAGTGGCAATGAAAAGCCCCACCAAAGACATCTATTGGTCTATTTTGCTAACATTTCTCTGTGTTTCTCAGGCTAAACTACCATATTCCCTGTAGATTTCATGCATTTTTTGCCAACATGTCAGACAGAATCCTTCAAAGAACTTAAAATCCAGGTTAGTATTGTTGATGATAACCTGAAGTTATGCCAAAATTTACTGACAGAATTGCCAAGTTCCATAAGCTGCTTTCAGTGGGTTGCATGTGGAGTTTCAAAGGGGCCCACGAAATGATCAGAAAAGAGAGAATAGTTGAGGCAGCAATGAGAAAGACTCTCCAGCTGCTTGGGCACATCTGGTAAATGAAGGATTGACTTCTACAGACAAAAGGCAGCCATGTAGCAAGCGGCTAGACACTACAGAATGGTGCGACAGGGACCCAAATCCCAAGATGGATCCAAGTGGAGACCTCAAGTATAGCATACAGGACTTTCCCTCTACAGTCCTTAATATCTAGCGTGGCTGAGCTTGTTCTTGCCTCACATTTTAGCTGAGACTATAGGTTAAAATGTAAATGAGGCTTTTACTTGAGTTGGGAGTTTACCCACTTTGCAGTGTGGACACAGCCTAAGTCACTCCACTGCTAATTACCATTGTTGCTGGCAATCTCTTGATTCAAGAACAATTTCTACTGTGGCTCGCTCATGGTTGTGAGGTGACTTAAGAGCCACAGATCTGTCCACAGAATTTGCAGGTCTTTCTACAAGGAAGAGTAGGCTGGGATTTCTCTCCTTTTTCTTCCTCCGCTCTCTCTTCTCTGCTTTGACGGCAAGCCACTTTACCTCAAAGCACTTTGCCACTTGGTTGAGGTTGCAGTGTTACTGGAGTCAGTTAGTAGCCAGCTCCTCCTAGTTCTTGAAGTTGGCATCTGTTTTCTTGAGGTATGCTTTCCGTGTGTTCTTGTAGCATGTCTTCTGGCTGTGAAATCTCAGGCTGTAACTAAGCTGGGAGAAGAGCACTTGTTTTGGGAATTGAGAATCAGGTATCTGCACATGATTTCTGGTGCAATGCAGCTGGTGCTTGAAGATCACTGACCCAATGCTGGTAACAATGGCTTCAGTAAGAATGCTGGTGTTTGTGCAGTGAACTTCCCATATGATGTGGAGGATATTTTGGAGGCATTGCTGGTGATATCTTTCTAGGGCCCTGAGATGCTGATGGTAGGTTACCTGTTTCACATCTGTAGAAGAGAGTGGAGATGATGACTGCACTGTAGACATGGATCTTGGTGTCTTTCCAGAGACTGTGATCAGTAAAAACACAATGAAGCAATTTCCCAAAGGAGGCGCTTGCACACCATATCCTGTCCTGGATCTCTTCATCAATGTTCACTCTGAGAAAAGTGGCTACAGAGGTAAGGGAAGTGCTTGACTACTTCCAGGGTCTTTCTTTTGATAGTAATTACATTCATGGCCTGGGGCAGGCTGATAGAGCAATTTAGTCTTCTTAATGTTGAAGGAGAGGCCCAGAGTTTGTTAGGTTTCTGCGAAGAGATCCAGCGCAGTCTGGAGGTTTTCCTCAATATGCTCAAGGATGGCACAGTCATCAGCACATTAAAGGTCAAGCATGGTTGTTTTGAATATTTTAGTCTTTGAACAAAAATGTTCTGAATTGAAAATCCCTCCATCCATTGTCAACTCCTGAAGGGAGGCAGTTCTTATTGAGAACCAGGATGACAGTCAAAAGATTGGAGATCAGAATAGGGGCTGTAGTGCGGTGGGATTATTCTTCAAATTTGGATCAATGAGATCCCTGGGGACTTGAGGAATGCTAACATTGTGACTATGTTCAAGAATGGAGATATGTCTGTGTGCAGGACCTGGTGAGGCCCTCCTTTCTACAGCAGGGAAAATCCTTATCTGCATTTTCCTGAACTGTTTTCTACCTCTTGCTGAGGAAGTCCTGCTGGAATCTCTGTGTGGTTTCAGACCATTCTGCAGGGCAATTGACATGATTTTTGTTGCAGGTATGCCATCTGGTAGCCTTGTTGTTATTGGTTTCTGTGATGGCATGTCAGACTTCTAGGACAGAAGGGTTGGCAAGGGATCCCCTTTCAGGGTATTGGGGGATGGACCTGATGATGGTAACATCTGTCACAGTTCAGGTGACTCGCAGTTCACGTGTACTTTCCATCTAGCATGGATTTGTTGTCTTTGAGGAGCATCAAGCCATCCTGTGATCACAGGAAAGTAGTACCATGGGAAGTTGGACCATACTTTTGTTGCCTGGAAAAGAACATTCATGTCATGTTTGTCAACACAGAATCTCCTTGAACTTATTTTGCCACCATTATTTTTTGATTTCCTGGATCCTCCTTTGAGCTTTGGCTTTGAGGAGTTGTTAATGTCTCCTTCTTCTGCTGAGATGAGGTATCATCTTGCCAAGCTGAACAAGCCTTTCTCTTCCAGTCAAGGAGGGCTTGGAACTTGGTGTCACTCTCATTAAATCAGTCTTGGTGTCAATGGGTGGTAAGCAGATGGGTTCAGTACAGGCCATATAAATTAAACCCCTTCCAGAATTCCTCAATGTTACCTTCAGTTGTAGACAGGGCAGAGAGTTTTTTGTAAAGATACTGTTCGAGATCCTTGAAACCTTTGGGTCTTGCTTGAAGAAATTTGATGTTGAAAGTCCTGTGTATTGTTTTTATTTTTGGTGTTTCTGAGCAATTCAACGTTCATAATAGTTCTGACAAAATGATGGTCTGTCCAGCAGTTACTGGTTGCTTGCATGGCTTGCATAATACAGACATCCATTCAGTCATGGACTCTAAGAGAACATAGTTGAGGAGGTGCCAGTGCTTAGAGTGAGGGTGTCTCCAGGTAGTCTTGTATTTGTTACCCTGTCTGAAGATGGAGTCTGTAATGACAAGACCATACAGGGGTGATGTGTACGGGGTGCACGTGGGTGCATGTGCACCCCCTGAGCATGGTGATGCACCCCCTACAAAAAGGTGCTGCCGACAGTCAGCAGTGCCTGTGGGTGGTTGCTGCTCGCTGCCAACAGCGCCGGCAGTATCTGCGGGTGGTCCATGATCCCTGCTGGCCACTGCCAACACTGCTGGTGGTGGCTGCAAGTGGTTGCCGACCCTTGGCTGGCGTTCGCCACTCTCACCCCCCACCACCAACAGCGCTGGCGGTGTCTGCAGGAGTGCTCCCGCTTACTGCCGCTGCTGTGCCCCCCAGCCACTGGGGGCATGTGCTATTCATGAGCCCATGCTCTGCACATTTGGTCAGGAGAAGGATGCAATTTTCATTTTGTATCTCACTAGTTCCCTGGAGATGATGGCAGTTCTTTTTTCTGGTTGCTCATTGTGTTGGAGTCCCTTGTGGTTCAGTGGTAGAATCCTTGTCTATCACACAGGAGACCTGGCTTCAATTTCCAGGTCTCCTGTGCATTGGATGCTTATATCTTGGTGCCACTGAGGCACCAAACATCTGGACTGGGTCTGGCCTTTGGTTTCTGTCTCAATGGTCTAAACAGGGGGTGGATGGTCTGGATAACCTCCACTCCTCCATACTCCTGCCTGGGCATATACATCAGAGGTCTGGGTGACGTCTCACACATAGACCATAATCCAGAAGGACTGACAGTTGCCATCTGTTTATTTTCTTGGTTATTCACCAAGGTGTGAATACTCCATGTTGTTAAAATCGTCGTCTCCTTATGATCTTTCCGACAGAAGAGAGAGCGATCCCACTGGACATGTTTATTCAGCACCGATAGTACCTTCCGTTAATCCCTCCTATCTCCCCAGAAGGATGGAAAAGGTTGTTACAATTCACCAGCGAAGGCACAAAGAACCACAGGCTACTACTGCAGAATTCATCTGTGGCTGGAGGAGGCAGGACTGGGAGCAGTGGCTTCCAGCTGCAGTATGGGAAATGTAAGTTAGAGATTAGGAGGCACTTTCTATGATTGTGGTCAAGCATTGAAACAGAGAAGTCATGGACTCTCTCTCCATCCTCAGACGTTTTCAAGAACAGGTTGGACAAACACTTAGCTGGGGTGATTTAATCAGGGATGATCTTGCCTTGAGCAGGAGGTGACCATCATAGAGGACAGTCTGGTTGTCCTCTGTCCTATATTGACACGAAACCCGATGCCTTTATGTCCTCTATTTTTCTCTTAAGAGTTTCATATCAATACAGGACAGAGTAGCAGAAAACCGCAATTTCCTCTATGATGGCCACCCTGGCTGGGGGCTGGACTAAATCAGTGTTTTTCACCCCCTGGGCCACGACCCAAAAGTGGGTCACAAGACTATATGAAAAGGTCACAACCAAACTTTAAAAATGAATTCTCCTTTAAAGGAGCGAAATGTGGGAAACCGTGGCTTTTCCTTTGCAGGCTGGCAGAGTCCGAGCCTTCAAGGGGCTGCCTGCCCCCCCATGCTCCACATGCTGGGGGCTGGGGCCTGGGAGTCGGGAGCAAGGGGCACTGCGCTGGGACTGGTGATCGACATTCACAAATGGGTGTTGGCAGCTCCGTACCTAGACTCCTGGTGGCCCCGGGCGAACTTTTAGTATCAGGCCCCCCTTCACCAGAGATAATAATAACAATAATTAATTTCACCATTTTGGGGCCCCCTTTTTGTCCAGGCCCCAGGCGGCTGCCTAGTTTCCCCATACCTGTGTCCGGCCCTAGGTCCTGGTACAAAAAACGCTGAGCCTCACTGAACCACCTGACCTTTGGTCTCTTTGCAGTGCGGTGGTTTGTCCATGAGGAGGCAGCTGAGGGGCAACGCCTGACCACTGCCTGGAGCTGCCCTCGCGTCTGCCCTGCCCTGCCTCACCTCACTGCAGCCCAGCTCTGCAAATGGCCCGACACAAGGCAGGGCCCCAGGCACCCCGCCTCGCGCTCAGGGCGGTGAAGACGCAGGCAGAGGCGTACAGCAGGGCACGTGCGGGGAAGGAGGCCTGAGGGCGGGCGCGCGACCCCCCTGCCTGCGGTGCTGAACTACCCCAAGGCTCGGAGCACCCCCAACTGGGCGGGGGGAGGATACGTCACGGCCGGAGGGAGGGGCGCTGACTGAGAACCGGGGGGGTGGGGCGCACCAACCGCCAGCATGACGTCACCCCGCGCTCAGCGCGCCTGCGTAGCATTGCGGTTTCTCGCTCCCCGCCCCCCGCCGCCTTCCAGCCACAGCTGGGGCCGTTCCCACAATGCCACGGGCTTGCCGCTGCCCGCTCCGCGCCGTCATGGAGGCAGCAGCGGCCGCGGGAGCAGCCCCGGCCCCAGCCCCGGCCCCGG
>NW_017729025.1:135246059-135252106 GCF_001723915.1 Gavialis gangeticus
CCCCCGGCCCAGCATGAGCGGCGGCGGCGGGGGGTCGGCGGCGCCCGGCCGCTTCGCCGACTACTTCGTGATCTGCGGGCTGGACACCGAGACCGGGC
The DNA here is from genome assembly GCF_001723915.1 of Gavialis gangeticus. NCBI lineage: Eukaryota > Metazoa > Chordata > Crocodylia > Gavialidae > Gavialis > Gavialis gangeticus. The sequence continues at coordinate 135,246,158 of NW_017729025.1, forward strand.
TGGAGCCCGACGAGCTGTCCGGTGAGTGGCGCCGGGGCTCTTTGTCCGCGCCGCCGGGCGGAGGCGCCAGCGCTCGGCCTCGGCCCCGGCCCCGGGCTCCGTGCAGCCCTTGTGCGTTGTGTGCGCCCGTGCCCGTGCCCGTGCCCTGCACAGCGGTGCCCGGCGGCGGGTGCGCACGGCACAGCGGGGTGCGTGCACACTGGATAACTGTGCCTCGAGGGGTGTGCACATTGTGTGGCTGTAGCTCCCTGCCTGTGCCCGCTGTGTAGCTGTATGTGCGCTCTCGAGCCGCGTGTGCACAGTACCCAGCTGTGCCTAGCCGGGCCTGCACGGTGCCTAGCTAGTGGTGTATGCACACTGTGTAGCTGTGCCTGAGAAGGGCATGCACAGTGCCTGGCTGTAGCTAAGGGTGTGTGCACACTAGCTGTATGGGTGCTGTATATTGGTGTGTGCACAGTGCCCAGCTGTGCCTAGTGGCATGTGTACACCATGTAGCTGTATATGTACACTATATAGCTGTACCTAGAGGTGTGTGTGCAGTGCCAGCTGTACGTGCACACTGCATAGCTGTAGGTGCACTGTACAGTTGTGTTTGCACAGTGCGAGCAGTGCCTAGTGGTTGTGCACACTAGCTGTATATGCACACTATATAGTTGTGCCTAGCACTGTGCTGCAGTGCCTAGCTGTAACTAATGTGCATTATCTAGCTGTATGTGCACTATATAGTGGGGTATGCATAGCGCCTATCTGTGGCGAGTGGTACGTGCACACCGCATATTGTGGTATGTGCACAGTATCTAGCTGTGCCGAGCGATTATATGCATAGTGCCTAGCTGCCCGTGCACATTACAGAGTTCTGTATTCACAGCGTGTAGCTGTGCCAATCTGTACACACACAGTGCCTAGCTATGCCTAGCAGTAGGTGCACACTATATAGCTGTTTATGCACAGCATCTAGCTGAGCCTAGCTGTACGTGCACAGTGCCTACTGCCTAGCTGTACTTAGCTGTATATGCATGCTATCTAGCTGTATCTATATTTGTATCAGATCTACCTAGATAGATATAGACAAATAATGTGTGCGTATAAACTTTATTTTTAGAGTTTAAGAAATAGTGCCTGGCCCTATAGAGACAGAGAACTAAAGGGGTTCATGTTACCTTGCCTTCCAGCAACAACAAAAGTTCAGGATGATGAAAATGTTCTAAAGGACAATAGGTTAACAGCATTTGTGGTATTCTCTAGAAGGAAGTGCACTCTTGTACCACCGGATTCATCTTTCCTGGAACCTGTGCAATTTTTATCTGATGCATGCTTTTTTTTTTTTTTCTTTTCGTTTTTTGTTTTGGAACAGCTTTCCATCTGTATGGGTAGGAACGCTGTCCCGTTAGAAACCTTCTGTTTTTTTGTATTAAGTTTACTGATTGCATCTTGATAGACTGCATCTTGAGACCACCTCTTCTCTGTGTGCTTCGTTTTTATATCCATTGGACTGATTTTGGTAGGAGTAAGACCTTTATTCATAGAAAAAGCACACCAACATCTGGTTCTGCTGTAACTCTGATCTACCACCACTTAAGTTAGTGTAGTTAAACTGTTTTTACACTGATGTACCAAAGCTCAGAATCTGGGCCGTTGTTCCTTTTTGCCCTTCAGTGCGCATCATGGTATAAGATGAATGTTTTGTACTACTCTTTTAGTAAGTTTGATGCAAAACTCTTGGTTATGAAACTAGATGAGAAAGGTGACCTAATTTGGCACTTTGAAACTGATTTTATAATGTGCTTTTTAAGACGCGGTATGAAGAAGCAAGTCTGAGTGTTTTAAAAATGTTAGATTTTGAGAGTGTAATGTATTAAGAGCCGGAGGTGAATAGGATTCGTACGCTGAAAACAATTGAGGTTTCCTGGTTTTATTTTTTGTGGATCCTACTATTGTGTGTTTCCAATGAATTCCACAAGTTTTGGCACTGTAATACTTCCTTTTATCCCCAGCCTGCATTCATATAAATATTTTTTTTCATAATAGAGTTTTTCATCAGAAACATTAAATTTATTCCTTTGAGCTAGCTGATCAAAAGATTCTTGCTTTTATATGATCTTATGTTTGAAATAGCAAAGCCTAGAGCATGCTGTCAGGTTCTGCTTTTCCTTGCCAAAGGATGTAAGGAAGAATAAAGGTCCTGACCCTGTGAACTGTTCTGTGAGTGTGTAGTAGCCTTCCTGCAAACAACATCTTGCAGATTTGGGGCACTGTTTTTGCTAGGATGTGGGAGGGAGTCTGCAGATTCTTTGTTAACATACCCAGAGAAGAGGGCAAGAGAAGGGATTGAAACACAGCAAAAGGCAGGGGGGGCAGAGAAAACCATTTCTGGTAATTTTGCTGCACATGATTTAGTTGGAATTTCAGGATATTCTGATGAGCTTAATAGGATGATAATATAAGTTGTGCATGGTAGTGTGTTGGCAGATATTGCTTTTGAAGACTAAGTTCAGACTGTTTTATATAAACAACTAAAGAGCCTGATCCAAATTCTTTTATGTTGATGGAAAGGGCTTCCACTGACTTTATTGGGCTTTGAATCAAGCTCCTGGAAAGCCTGGGACTTCCTTTTAAAAAACAAAACACCCCCCCCGCCGCAAAAAAAAAAAAATTTTGAATGAAAGGAATATTGTATAGTTTCTTCTTCTGTATTGAAAAAGTTCTGCATCCTTGTACTGTTGAAACAGTTTGCTTTAGTAAGGGTCCATTGTTTAAACCAAGGCATTGGTGTGTATAGTGGGGGAAACAACCAACAAAAAAAAAACTAGGCTAAACACAAACAGTCCCCTGATTGGAGCATGCAGATTCTCTCCAAGGCAGGTCTGTCTTGAACACAGCTTCAAAATGATGTCATAGTAACTGAAACTCGCTACAGGAAGCTGACAATTGCTGCTAGAACCCCTAGGGATGCTGGCAGCCAACTTGGTTTTAACCAGGCTAATGCAGTTGTATACCTCGGGTATTCAGCTGCAGTACTGATAATATAGCTTTTTTTTCCCCTGTAGTTTTGTAAATCAACAATAAACTTATGAATTGCACTTGTCTCTCTAGTTATTTTTGCTTAAAAAGTGTTCTTTGACTAGCATTTTTCCTGTATATGCTAGAACAATGGTTTTCAACTTGTGGCCCATAGACCCCTGGGATTCTGCTGACTATGTCTGAGGGGCCTGGGAAAGACTACTATAATCAGTCAAAAGTATGTGAATACCTACTCATACATTTCAAAGGGGTCTATACCTCCATTTTAAAACTGATTTTGGGGGTCTACAAACATGAAAAACATTAAAAACCACTGTGTTAGAAGGTAACTGAATGATGCAGGCATAATGTAACCTACTGAAGAAGTCAACACACATCTCCTGGCAGTCAGTTAAATGCAAAACTTCTGTTTTACTAACTGAATAGGTATTATAGTTACAAATGCCATTGTTAACCTTTGCATTCAGAATGCTTTAAAAATAATATTTTCCATTCTGTCAAGTTAGTGGTGTGTGTGTGATTAATTCTCCTGGCATGATTATTTGAATTTCAGTTTTTATGGTGGTGTTTTAGTATTCTCTGTGGATGTCTGGTTGTAAATCTTTGTAGCTGCTTTTGTAGCTAGTAGTTAAAATTTGACATTTAGGTTCTGTTAAAACCTCTTCTCCAGTGGTGACAGCAGTAAAGGATGGGTGAGGGGTTGAGGTACTATTCCATACATCTTGTAGAAACTCGAGAAAATAATGATAAAATTCTTGTTGCTTAGCAAGAGTTAACTTTACACAGCAGCTACCAAGACAGTTCTCTACATCAGGGGTATGAAACTCAAGTGACCTTGCAGGCCATATTTCTTCTTGGCAGCCAAGGTGTATGCTATAGCAGGGGATGGGTCATCTGGCTTGTAAGGTGTCTTGCTCCCCTTGTTCCCATAGCTGACTGCTGCTGATTTTAAATTAACAGTAGTGACTGAAAACTATAAATATGGTGGCAGGTGAGGTTAGGGGGTGAGCATTGGCAGTGTTAAGTCACTAGAAGTTGTCTAGCTCTGGCAGTTACGGGAACAGTTTCTGCATCAGATTCAGAGGTGGGTTGTTCAGCTTGTGACATGGCCAGGATGACGTGCCTCCATAGGCTGGATCTCACCTGTGGACTGGTTATTTGATGCCTGTTGACCCACAGAGTCATTCTGGTAATCAGGAAAAGTTCGAAGAGCTAGTTCCACTAAAATTAAATTCTCACAAATATTAAAGGTAGAAACATTTCAATAGCAAATTTTAATAATGAAATATACATGAGAAATAAATGATTAAACAGAACAGAAAAAATTGATCAAGCAAATTATTAACATTTGTAAAATGGACATTTATCTAAAGAAATAATCTTATTAATGTTTGCAAGAATTTAAAATGAATTTCCTTACATCCTAAAGTCTTAAAAAGCATCTGACAGATGATCTACCTGTTAGGGAAAAGGACCTAGGTTTCAAATTTAAGTTTTAAAAGAGCACTTATCTTGGTTCATCTGCAGATGGGCTATTCAGCAAAAACAGCAGTTCAAGGTTGAAGAGCAAAGATTATGAGGTGAACCTAGATTATAACACGATTGGCCACCTCAGTATAAAAAATGTTTACTAAATAAAGCCAGTATTTAAAAAGAATGTTCCTAATAGACCTGGTTTAGAACAAAATGTAGCTTAAGTAGGGGATAAAAATAGATATATGAATATTAATTGGTGTAGACCAGGAGTGGGCAAAATGCGGCCCACGAGGCCATTCTGTCCAGCCTGCAGGGCCCCTAAAAAATGTAGAAAATTAATATTTCTCTGCCCTTGGTTCCTGTCATTTTTGATAGGAACCAAGGGCAGTAGGACCCAGGGGAAGCTCCGGTGGGCTCCCACAAGAGCAGGGCCTGCCTGGCCTCAGGTAAGGGGGGGAGGCTACTGAGGCTTCTGCCTGCCGCCAGAAGCCTCAGTAGGGGCTTCTGGCCTGGGACCATGCAGCTGCCCCATGCTGAAACCTCAGGTAAGGGGGGGGATGAGGAAAGGAAGGGAAAGAGCCTGGGGAAAAGTTAACCTCCCCTGCCCTGTGCCTGGAACCCTGCACTGCAGCCACTCGCAGCCTGCCTGGGGCTGCCTGTGCCTGCTCTGGACAACCCTGCGTGGGCTGCAAGCAGCTGCAGGAGAGAGCGCTGGACCCCGCCCTCAGCTTTTCCCTGGGCTCCTCCACGCCAGAAAGGAAAGTGGCCCTTCCCCGCCTCGTGGCCAGTGCTACCTGCTGCAGCCATTTGCAGCCCGCGGCCCTCGATAGCCTGCCAAAACTGGGTAAGCGGCCCTCTGCCTGAAATAATTGCCCGCCTCTGGCGTAGGCCCCAACTGGAATAAAAGCACTAAATGCACTCTAAGCAAACTTTAGCCTGCTTTTGACCCATCTGGCTCATACTTTCTAAAATTACTCTTATTTCTGAAATTCTCTTGCTTGTTCTTTTCCTTTCCTTTGTCTCTTACGTAAACTTTTGCAATCGAATGCAGGCAAATGCTATATACCATGTTGCCATTAGGGATTCACTGATAGAGATTTTGGGGGCCAATACCGATAGCTGATATTTAAGGAGGCATATTTGCTGATGCCTATCTGATACAGCTTCTATCAGCTGGTAAGTCTCTTGTGGTGGACAGGGAGGGGGAAGGGAAGGGGTATGGGAGGTCAAATAACCTCCCCCCCACAATGAGGGAGGGGGCAGGGGCAGGTGCTGTCCAGCTGGTGCAGGAGGGGCATGGGACGGAGGCATGGCTCGTGGGGTGGGGGCAGCTCCCACTGCTGCCTGCAGCCTGGAGGGGTTGGGGAGGGGGGGCATTTTTCTCCAGATCTGCATGGGTGGGGGGTGGGGTGGAGCCAGAGCTGGTGCTGCTCCAGGCTCTTCTTGCTGGGG
>NW_017729025.1:135257106-135258595 GCF_001723915.1 Gavialis gangeticus
CTAAAGAAATAATCTTATTAATGTTTGCAAGAATTTAAAATGAATTTCCTTACATCCTAAAGTCTTAAAAAGCATCTGACAGATGATCTACCTGTTAGGGAAAAGGACCTAGGTTTCAAATTTAAGTTTTAAAAGAGCACTTATCTTGGTTCATCTGCAGATGGGCTATTCAGCAAAAACAGCAGTTCAAGGTTGAAGAGCAAAGATTATGAGGTGAACCTAGATTATAACACGATTGGCCACCTCAGTATAAAAAATGTTTACTAAATAAAGCCAGTATTTAAAAAGAATGTTCCTAATAGACCTGGTTTAGAACAAAATGTAGCTTAAGTAGGGGATAAAAATAGATATATGAATATTAATTGGTGTAGACCAGGAGTGGGCAAAATGCGGCCCACGAGGCCATTCTGTCCAGCCTGCAGGGCCCCTAAAAAATGTAGAAAATTAATATTTCTCTGCCCTTGGTTCCTGTCATTTTTGATAGGAACCAAGGGCAGTAGGACCCAGGGGAAGCTCCGGTGGGCTCCCACAAGAGCAGGGCCTGCCTGGCCTCAGGTAAGGGGGGGAGGCTACTGAGGCTTCTGCCTGCCGCCAGAAGCCTCAGTAGGGGCTTCTGGCCTGGGACCATGCAGCTGCCCCATGCTGAAACCTCAGGTAAGGGGGGGGATGAGGAAAGGAAGGGAAAGAGCCTGGGGAAAAGTTAACCTCCCCTGCCCTGTGCCTGGAACCCTGCACTGCAGCCACTCGCAGCCTGCCTGGGGCTGCCTGTGCCTGCTCTGGACAACCCTGCGTGGGCTGCAAGCAGCTGCAGGAGAGAGCGCTGGACCCCGCCCTCAGCTTTTCCCTGGGCTCCTCCACGCCAGAAAGGAAAGTGGCCCTTCCCCGCCTCGTGGCCAGTGCTACCTGCTGCAGCCATTTGCAGCCCGCGGCCCTCGATAGCCTGCCAAAACTGGGTAAGCGGCCCTCTGCCTGAAATAATTGCCCGCCTCTGGCGTAGGCCCCAACTGGAATAAAAGCACTAAATGCACTCTAAGCAAACTTTAGCCTGCTTTTGACCCATCTGGCTCATACTTTCTAAAATTACTCTTATTTCTGAAATTCTCTTGCTTGTTCTTTTCCTTTCCTTTGTCTCTTACGTAAACTTTTGCAATCGAATGCAGGCAAATGCTATATACCATGTTGCCATTAGGGATTCACTGATAGAGATTTTGGGGGCCAATACCGATAGCTGATATTTAAGGAGGCATATTTGCTGATGCCTATCTGATACAGCTTCTATCAGCTGGTAAGTCTCTTGTGGTGGACAGGGAGGGGGAAGGGAAGGGGTATGGGAGGTCAAATAACCTCCCCCCCACAATGAGGGAGGGGGCAGGGGCAGGTGCTGTCCAGCTGGTGCAGGAGGGGCATGGGACGGAGGCATGGCTCGTGGGGTGGGGGCAGCTCCCACTGCTGCCTGCAGCCTGGAGGGGTTGGGGATGGGGGGCATTTT
>NW_017729025.1:135259393-135263703 GCF_001723915.1 Gavialis gangeticus
GCAGGAGGGGCATGGGACGGAGGCATGGCTCGTGGGGTGGGGGCAGCTCCCACTGCTGCCTGCAGCCTGGAGGGGTTGGGGAGGGGGGGCATTTTTCTCCAGATCTGCATGGGTGGGGGGTGGGGTGGAGCCAGAGCTGGTGCTGCTCCAGGCTCTTCTTGCTGGGGGCTGGAGGTCTCTGGCGGCACTGGGAGGAGGCTGCAGCCACCCCATATTTCACCACAGCTCTGCTCCCAGGCCTACACTGCTGCAGCCAGGGCTCTTTCTGGTGCTTGGGCGGAGGTGGGACATTGAGCCGGGGTTGCATCGGGCAACAGCACGGGGCTGGGAGCAAAGTTGAGGTGATACTTGGGGTGGCTGCAGCCTCCTCTCTGTGCTGTCAGAGCCCACTCTGAGCCCAGTGCCCAGCAAGAAAAGCCTGCAGCTGCTGCCTGCCCCGTGCTACACAGATTCGGGGGCACGCCCCGCATCCCCACCTCTGCCCTCCTGGGATGCAAGCAGTGGTGGGAGCTAGCCCTGCCCCCTCCCTTGCCTCAGGGGCATTGATCTGCCCCACACCCCTTCTCTCTCCACTCCCCTTCTGACTTACCAGCTGGAGGTAGCTCTCCACACTGTCGGCTCTGCTCCATGCTGCATTTTGGCTGCATGTAACACGGGCATTTATCGGCCAAATTATCAGCCCAATCTAGCCCTATTTTCCTATGATAAAATGGTTTCTCCTGGGACAAATGCAATGTCTGTTTGTAGCCGCAGTGTAACATAGAATCATGCATAAGCAGGGCTGGAAGCGACCTCACGAGGTCATCTAGTCAAGCCCCCTGCCTTAGGTAGGACCATTCCTATCCAAACCATCCTATACAAATGTATAGCCTTGCCACTAACAAAACTACAGTGTCAACTCTTACCCAAAACCCAGGACTTAACACTTTAACCTGCCACAGGGAAAGCGGAGGGGTGATGGGGCTCAATGTCTTGCTGCCGTCTAGGTTGTTAATATTTTTGCAAGAGATTCCAAGAAGAGGTCCTCCATCCCTGGTACTGAGGAAGGCAGAAACCTCCACAGTCCATATCAATCTGGCATTGGAGCAAAATTCCTTTCTGACCCCAAATATGGCAGTCAGTCTGATGCTGAGTGGAGAGGCAAGACCCTATAGCTAGGAACCTCCTACGCCAGGAGCAGGCAGTTATTTCAGGCAGAGGGCTGCTTACCCAGTTTTGGCAGGCTGTCGAGGGCTGCATGGGTAGCCCTGCCCCTAGACAACTGCCCCGCCCCCTGGTCACCGTCTTGGGACCAATGTCCCACGCGGGCTGCGAGCGGCTGCAGCAGGGAACGCTGGCCATGGGGCAGGGAAGGTCCGCTTTCCTCTGTGTCAGGAAGGAGCCTGGGGAAAAGCTGAGTGCAGGGTAGGGGTGGGGAGAAGCAGTCCCTCCCCTACCCCATGGCCGGTGCTCCCTGCTGCAGCTGCTTGTAGCCCATACAGGGTTTCATAGTTTCATAGTAGTTAGGGGTCAGAAGGGACCTGAATAGATCATCAAGTCTAACCCCCTGCCACTGACTGGAGCACACGCTGGGATCACATGACCCCAGACAGGTGTTCATCCAACCAGGTGGACTGTGAGCAGCTGCAGTGTAGGGTGCCAGGCACGGGGCAGGAGAGGGGCTGCTTCCCCACCCCCCGCGCTCAGCTTTTTCCCAGGCTCCTTCCCTGCCTGGGGTCTTTCCCTCCCACCCTGCCCTGGCCCCTTCCCTCTTACCTGAGGTTCAGGTGCAGGGCAGCCTCATGGTCCCAGGCCAGAAGCCCCTGCTGGGGCTTCTGGCAGGGTCGGGCAGGCCCTGCTCTTGTGGGAGCCCGCTGGAGCTTCTCCTGGGTCCTACTGCCCTTGGTTCCTGTCACTTTTGACAGGAACCAAGGGCAGAGAAATATTAATTTTCTACATTTTTTTAGGGGCCCCCAGGCCTGATAGAATGGCCAGATGTGGCCTGTGCACTGTATTTTGCCTATCCCTGTCTTACACGTAGATTATCCCTGACCAGTGATTGTCAAGTCTCTTCTTGGACACCTCCAGTGATGGAGAGTCTACAACTTCTCTAGGCAGTCTGTTCCACTGCTTCACTGTTCTAACAGTGATGAAGTTTTCCCTGATATTCAGTCTAGACCTACTTTGCTGCAACTTCAAGCCATTGATCCACATCCTACTCTATGCAGTAAGAGAGAACAGGTGTTCTTTATGGCAGCCCTTCAGATATTTGATGACAGCTGTCATATCCCTCCTTAAGCACCCTTTCTGCAAGCTGAATGTGTCTAGCTCATTCAACCTCTCCTCATATGACTTGCCTTCCAAGCTGTTTATCATCTTTTTTGCTTGTCCCTGGACCCTCTCTAACTTCTCCATATCCTTTTTAAAATGTAGAGCCTAGAATTGCGCACAAGACTCCAGATGAGGCCTAACTAGTACAGAGTAGAAAGGCACTATCACCTCCTGTGTCTTGCACCTAATGCTTTGATGCATTCCAAAACCAGGTTCGCCTTCTGTGCAGTTGCATCACACTGCAGACTTGTGCCGAATCTATAATCTACCAAAATTCCAGATCCTTCTACATAGTGCTGCCATCCAGCCAGGTGTCACTCACTTTATTTATTTATTTTTTTTGTTTGTTCTATCTGAGGCTTAGCACCTTGCATTTTTTCAGCATCGAACTTCATCCTGTTAGCCCAACTTTCCAGTCTGTTAAGGTCCTTTTCAGTTGTGCTCCCATCCTCCAGCACATTTCCAATCCTTCCTAGGTTGTCTTCTGCAAACTTGCTCAAGAAGCCAGCATCCAAATAATTAACAAACATGTTGAACAGCACTGGGCTCAGGACAGGTCCCTGGGGGACTCTATTCAAAACCTCTGGCCTTTCTGACATGGATCTGTTTATAATCACCCTTTGCTTGTGGCTAATGAGCCAGTTGTCTATCCACCTTATAACAGTTTTGTCCAGCCCACAGTAAGGCAGATATCACAACTGCTTGATTAAACCATGAGCTTGGCTTCAGATCTGATGTTGCGATCTCTGAACGCCTGGTTCTTCAGGCATCCAAAGGCTGCACTTGCACATCTGAGGCCATGTTGGATGTCATTGATGTCAGCCTTCTGCGAGAGATGGCTTCTGAGATGTGTGAAAAACTCAACGTTTTCCAGAGTTTTACCGTGAATCTGAATTACCAGAGCTGGGGAGTGCTCAGCAAGAGCTTGTTGGTGGGGGACCTCATTCTTCTGAATGTTAAGCATCAGTCCCATTTTCTTGTATGCCTCAATAAAGATGTCAGCGATTGCCTGAAGGTCTGTTTCTGAGTGAGCACAGATTACAGCATCATCAGCTTACTGAAGCTCAATGATTGAGGTTGGAATGGTCATGGTTTTAGCTTGGAATCAGCTGAAATTAAACAGCTTACCATTCACCTCAAGTTGTTGAAGTACTATCAACGCTGCCTGTGGAAGATTCTTCAAATCTTGGGAAGAGAGAGACACCAACATCGGCATCCTTTCACAAGCTAACACCACAAACAATGAGGCGATGATCATCTGGCATCAGTGTTGGTGGGCTGACCATGTCATCTACATATCCAACTCCAGACTCCCAAAGAGAGTCTTATTTTGTCAGCTCAGTTGAGGACAATGCTTGAAAGGAGAGCAGGGAAAGCACTTAAAGAACGTCCCCGAGGCCAACTTGAAATAATACAATGTTAGCATCAACTTGTGGGAGACTATTGCTCAGGACTGCCCCAAATTGAAGGAAGAATCTACTGCAAGGATTTCCGTGACAGAAGACAGAAAAGCGGGAATGTCGGAACCATCATGTTGCAGACTGAATCACGAATCCAGAACCACCCACCCAACACGTACCTATGTTGCAGCAGAATCTGTCGATCCCAGATAGGCCTTATCAGCCATCTTTGGACCCACACAAGACAATCATGGACGATGGTCATCCTCAACTGTGAGGGATTGCCAAAGAAGAGCCCGCATTTCTCCGATTTGTTTACCAGAAGGTCATATTATGAGAAGGTGCTGAAGTCCAGATGCACTATATCCACTGCATTCCCTTTTTCCACAAAAGGAGTTGCTTTGTCAAAGAAGGAGATCAGGTTTGTTTAATATGAGTTGCTTCTACTAAATCCATGCTAGCTGCTTGAGATCAGTCTTTGCTTGCAAATCAACTTCCTTAGGATATATGTCAGTAACTTCCTGGGTATTGAGGTGAGGTTAACTGGTCTGTAATTCTCCAGGTCCTCATTTTTGCTTTTTTTTTTTTTTTTTTTTTTTT
>NW_017729025.1:135263713-135264192 GCF_001723915.1 Gavialis gangeticus
TTCCCGGGCCTCCTTTTTTCTTTTTTTTTTTTTTTTTTTTATTTGAGGGGTGCTGTGTTGGCCCTCTTCCAGTCCCCTCATACCTTGCATATCTCCCACAGCTCCGTGAATATTATCACCAAGGGCTCTGAGATCTCCTCTGCCAGGTCCTTCAGTACAGTTGGGATGAAGCTCATCAGGCCCTGCTGACTTGAATTTATTTAGACCCATCAAAAGCTCTCTGACTGTCTCTTTCATTATTTTATGCCTCAGTTGTATTGTTGTAGCAATATGGACAGGAGGTCTTACTTTAGGTCCAGTGTGTGCTCATTGGACGTGTAATGAGGAGTACAGAGTTCTTCACTTTTAAATCAGAATCACTTGTGTTTGGATTGGTTGGTGAAAAATAGTCTGGGTTAAATAATACTTGTGACAGCAGAAAATTAAATTATATGGGCCTGGAAGTGTGTGTGTCTCTCTTTTTTTTTTTTTTTTTTTTT
>NW_017729025.1:135264351-135265668 GCF_001723915.1 Gavialis gangeticus
TTTTTTTTTTTTTTTTTTTTTTAAATACTCCATTCTTTTAAACTGAAGAAGAGTCTTATGTTCTCAGTGCCTGTTTAACAGTGTATGGGGGAAAATGATAATTTAGTTTATTGTTCTGTTTGTATAAGTTGAGCCGGGGGGTGGCTGCTGTATAAAGTAAAACTATGGAATCAATTTGGGTCACCATGTTGTAATCCAATAAAAAGTGACTTACATATGTGCAGAATTTGAGTGTTCTTGAATGTAACTGCTACCTCAACAAATATGTAATCCATATTTCTTACCTAATGGCATACAGTGGAGAAATACTCAAAAGAAGGCAAAGATCTGGTTTGGTGAAGTGTCTCTCCTGCTGGGTTTTTTTGTAATAAACCCATAAAAATGGCATTTGCTACAAAATAGTTTAACTTTTATACTGGGGCCATATTTGTTACCATTGTATTTAAATACTGTGTACACCCTCCTCTTGTAATCCTTCTACTGGCTCCCTGTTCTCTACTGTATATGACGCAAGGTTCCTGACCTCTATTTCAAGGCCATTTACAACTTTGCCATTTCTGATTTTTATCTCCCTTGCCTTTTATGATTTTATCCAAAACGACTTCAATCAGTTATTCATTTGATTGTAAATGCCAGTCTTGATTGTTCACTTACCAGTTTTTTTCCCCCTAAAGTCTGTGTTTTTGCTCATGATGTTCCTACGCTCAGGAAATACCATTGGTGAATATATGTATGAGACTCTCTGCTGCTGCCGCGACCCCCGCCCTGACCTACTTCCGCCCTGACTCCTACAAGAAGCTGGCCAACCAAGAATATTTCACCTGTAGAGAAGCTAATTTTAGGGAGAATCTATTCGCAAACTTTCAGGTGGATTGAAACTAAACAGGTTAGCAGTCAAACAATGCGACTAGAACTCTGTTTGTCCCTTCTCTTGTGTGTAATTGGACTTAGAACTCCTGTGGGCAAAGCCCTTGCTTAACTTTGCGTTCATATAGCATCTAGTGCAATGACATCTTCATCCTAATTAAGGCTAGGGGTGCACTGATAGAGATTTTTTTGGGCTGATACCCATGGCCGATTTTTAGTAAGCCATATTGGCCAATGCTGATCCAATTCCGATATGCAGCGGGGCATCATGGAGAGCAGTGTTCGGCTGGTAAGTGGGGGAAGGGGCATTGGTGGGGGCAGATGGAGGCACCTGCATTGAGGGAGGGAGCAGGGGTGGGGCAGGGGCAGGTGCTGCCCAGCCAGGGTGGATGCGGGACAGAGCTGTGAGCAGTTTATCTGGGGGGTGGAGGGGAAGCTCTTGTTGCTGCA
>NW_017729025.1:135270668-135270947 GCF_001723915.1 Gavialis gangeticus
GCTGCGCTCAGGGCAGGCTGTGGTGGTACTGGGAGGGGGACTGTGTGGGGGGGGGGGCTGCAGTTGCCTCAGAATTCATCATAGCCCTGCTCCAGCAGCCCTTCCACCTGCCCTGAGTACAGCCTGGCCCAGCCCCCCACTTGGAAGAGCCTGGCGCAGCCATGCCCCAGCCTGCAGTCGCAAGCTATCCCTGCCCCGTGCGCAGATCTGGGGGCATGTGCCCCCCATGCCTTCTTGGGGTGCATGCAGTGGCGGGAGCTGGCTCCCCCACCCTGCCCC
>NW_017729025.1:135271225-135278510 GCF_001723915.1 Gavialis gangeticus
CCGTTGCAACAGATTTACCAGCCAGACTGCTCTCCATGCTGCTGGGCTGCGCTCCTGGCCACCTGCATGCTGTGCTGTGCTGCAGCTGTGCACCTGCATAGAGCATTTATTGGCCACATCAGCCAAAAAAGCTGATAGCTGATACTGTCACTTTTTTCCTTATATCGGTGCCAATGCAGTATGGGACCAATGTATCCCTGCACCTCTAATTAGGGCCTTTGTATACTACTTTTAATAAATGCTTTGATACAGTGATTTTCAACTAGGGTGCTGGGGCCACTCAGTGCTATGCAGTGTTAGGTATGCAAACATGGTTCACAAGATAAACTCAGACTTTTCACATATGAATCCATAGCACTAAAACATTCTGACCTGCTGTTTGCTTTCTAAGTTCTTTGCAACAGAATTACACTATTTTTCTGTAGTAAAAAAAAACAGTGAAAACTAAGAACTGATATTTTCCAAGGGGTGTGCTTTGAGTTTGGGGGTGCCTCAAGTCCAACATGTTTGAGAGCTACTGTTTTAATTGAACAGTCAACATTTGTTAGTAGCAACTTGTTGGTGTTCTGGTGCTATGTTGTTCTTAAGTAGCTGTTGCTGTTACAGGGAGTGTCACCTGAATGTGAATTATAGCAGTATTTCCTCTGGGAATCTTTTTTCTTACAACATGGTTGCTCTTACCTGCGTTTGCTGCAAGTAAGCATTGAATATATTGAAGGTGCATTAATACATCAAGGAAAGTATCTAGAACTGAAATAAATTATCAAAAGCTTTCAAAATTTCTATAGTTTCCTGTGACACTACTGTCGTATTTTTTGCTAGCACCCAAAGTGGTACAAACTCTTTGGCTTCTGTGCAGCTACACCAAAATTTAATCTGGCCCACACCGTAATAGTAGTTTTTCTCTTTGACGATACAGTAGAGGTATTGTTTTATCTTTCTCTCTCTGTTTTGAAGTCCGCCTTCTTGTGTCCTTTAATTTTTCTTTTACAGTTGCATTGACGGTTCGCAGCTTTAGGCTTAGAATAGTTATTGATCCAAAATATTTTTTAGTTGTAAGACTCCCCTCCACCTCCACTTCCCTTAGGGCATTCTTTTTCAGAACCTTTTTCTTAGAGTTTTGAGAAACTACAAGACTGAGGAATTTGAAGTATTTGTCTTTGTTAGATATTTAACAAAATAAAAATGGCTCATTGTATCAGAACATTGTACATTTCCTTCTTTGTGTTTGCTCAGAATAACACTGTCAGCAGCTGTTTGGATGTTGGACCCTGACTTTTATATGCTAGTTAGTTGTCAGACTTTAGTTATCCTACCAAAAAAAAAGTGTCAGTGGGGTTTTTCTTTCTTCCTTAAATTAGCAAGTCAAAAGAGAGAAATCATTATGCTTAACTCTGATTTAATATTGCCTGTAGCAACTGACATTTGCTGTTTGTTTTGTATTTTCCTCCTTTTGAGAATTAAAATAAAATTTTATGATGGACTTGAACCTCTGTTTCTGCAATAAATTCCTTTGTGACTCTGCTTACTCCTTGGCAAAAGGGTCACTCTTTTTTTTTTTTTTTTTAAGATATCAATGTGGTGCCTACTAGTTCCAGAAAAGGTGAATTTGTGTTGGTGTGAACTGCTAGCTTGACTTCCTTGGAGAGTGAAGTACCATTTTCATTTTCCCCTGTGTATAACGTTGGTGCAGGCTTCCCACAGTCCCCAGACAATGTGCCTCTACCCTGACACAGGGATTAATTCTAAGGCTGGAAGGGTTTACTCTCCTTATATCTCTGAGATTGCCAACAAAGGTGTTGAATCTGATATGGAGGCCAGTTCAAAGGGACTGGAACTGAGGCCACATACGCATCTCACATAAGCCACTGTGAGCAAAGAGCAACAACCTTTGGCTAGATTTGATTTGGCGTCTGTGAAACCCTCTAGGTCCCATTAGCACTTCTCTTCCCTCCCCCATTTTCCTGAGAAGCCTGAGCTGTTTTCTGTATTTTATACTGCCAAGGAGATCTTTTGTTTCGTTGGGAACTGAGGCAGACGTGCTATGGTAGCTGATGTATAGAATAAAGAATGGGAAGACTGATGTAAGAAAGAGCAATTGTACTCCACTAAATCCCATTTGACACTACAGTTTATTAAGCCATATTTCTTTATAATACTCTAACTTGTGATTATCATGCCTGATTTAGGTAAATTTAAGTTGTGTGGTTTCTAAAATCAGCCATTCTAGAAAATGAACGACTGTTTTCTGGTAAACCAGTTCCTTTGTAAGGACAATTTCTGCTCTACATCAGGGTGCTGGGAGCTAGTTCTAGTAAATCTGCAATGGGCTCATGATGATGATGACGGCTCCTTTGAATTATTTAGAAATTGGACTTTTAAAATATTTGTTTCTGAAGGTTGCTTTAAACAGTATGTCATACGACTGTTCACTTCAGAAAAGTTTTCAGAAAACATCTGCTGTTTTGATTTGATTTTTTTTTTAAGGGCCTTTCCAGCAAGAAAGAAACTGAATATTGGAGGGGGGGGAACCTTTAAATCAAATATATACATACAATGCTTTCATGTCCACAAAATAAAGAGCACGTTTTCCCCAAACTCTGTAACTACAAGAGTCCTATAGTTTCAAGTGTTCAGACAACTATGATTTTTTTCAAGTTGGTTGTGCTGCTCTTGATGACTTCTCATATTAGTGCCTTCAAATTCTTTTTTTACCTACAGGGGTTCATGTGGCAGCAATAGTGCAGGTAAAGTGACAGTGTCGGAGCTGATTACGTATTAATGTACTGTGTGTAATAATTATTTTCTAAAGTTTGTGACAAGCCGGCTTGCTTTGTGGCTTGCAGTCAAGTTTGCATCTGGTTAGAATATTTGAGTGGGAAATATGAAATATTATCAAAAACTATTTGATATTCAGACACAAACTAAGGAAAAGTTGGGAAACTTTTGTTGGGGAGTCTGCCCCAAATCCTGTTGCTTAAGGCCTGCGAGACTTGCCATGGCTCCTGCCTTGCCCTGCACTCAAAATCCAAAGTGGGAAGCAGGCAGGGAGCAGCTGGTGTTGCTCCTTCCATCTCTACCAGTCTGTGGGATGTGGGAAGCAGCTGGCTCCATGCCTTCACCAGACTGGAGGCTGCAGTTTCAGGAAGGCACCAGAGCCTCTTCCTCCAGCTGCACTCCTGGTAACTAGGCAGAATTAAGCTGACGGAAAGTGTGCAGGTGTTCAGTCTCCTGGGAGAAGCTCTCTTGGGAGCAATTTTAACCAGGGTCGTTCACTGGTTATTTTTTCTCTTGGAGCAGCCATTTTTGCTCTGGGAGGAAAAAGCTTCCAACATCTATACACCTTGGATTCCTACTAGGAGAACAGTGATTCTCTTTATTCAAAACTGAATGTCTGTGTGTGTTCTCAGCTTAGCTTGATATAAACTTGAATTGAGAGATCTTTGAAACCGGCTCAATGATCCTTATGTCCAAATAATGCCAACCTCTATTACTTTTCTGTTTTTCGCATCCTGTTTCTGCTCATTTATGCTCTTTTTATATTTCAAATGTAACTTCTCAAAAGTAGAGATTTGGCGTTTTATTCTAGAGTGCCAAAATTACTTGGCCTTGTAGGTCTCATTGAAAGCCAGTGGGACTTAGTCTTACAAGTATGTCAGTCACTTTTGATAATGCACCTTGTATTCTTAGGACATTTTGGTGCCTCTGAAAACATGTTTTCCTTTGTTATCTTATTTGTAAAGCGACTTGGGGACTGGTTTTGGAGCTGAAGGAAATGAATTCATGTCACGGTGTTATTAGTCATGTGAATTTCTGCCTAGAAATCCACTGGAATTGCAAATGAGTGTGCTCTATAGGCACTGATTAAGCCTAAAAAGGCTTCAAAATCTGTTTGGCTTAAGAATTTTTAAAAGCATTCTGAGCAATGGTGTGGACCAGGCACTTCTGTAGCCTGAACTGGTCTCAGTGGTGCCATTCCCGGGCTTTGAGAAGTTCTGCTAAAATTTTAGGCTGCCCAGAGCTGGATTGGCAACACGTCCCCCAACTATCTTTGGAAGTGGATAGAATTATTGGTGAAACTTACCCTAGGGGTGGATCGGGCTGTAGACTGGCTGAGTATGGAAATAAGGACTGACTGGTACAGGATTCATATGGAAGGTTTTCTCTCTCTCTTTCTGCCCTTCCAGCAGAGAGAGAGAAAAATGATGAGAGGTCTAGAAAACATGATGTATAGGGAAAGGTTGGAAAAACTGGAGTTATTTAGTGCAGCAAAAAAAGATTGAGCAAGAATTTAATAAGTTGTCAAATCCAAAGAGGGTTGTTGCCATTAAAATATATAATGTCCCAGGGAATGTGACAAGATGTAATGGACTTAAATGGCACCAAGGAAGATTTAGGTTGGGTATTAGGAAGCATTTTCTAACTGTGCGTGGTAAAAGAACTGGAACAGGTTAACTAGCTGGAAAGGTGTGGGATCTCCATCACTGGAAGCCTTTAAAGACAGGTTGGACAAACATTTGTCTGGAAGAGTTTGAAGGGATAAGCCTGTCCTGGGCAGGGCGTACAGGAGGTGCCTTCAAACCCTGTATGATTTTGTTTCCTGAAAAGGGGCCACGTGTTCTGCAGTTGCTACAAAGCTACCTTGATGCTCTGAATCCTAAGTTACTCTTAGCTGTGGTGTTTTTTTTCTTCTTTCTCCCCAAATGGCACAAGTAAATGGAAGCCATAGTACTTCTCCATTTCAGCTGGAGAGAGAAGATACTTTCATTTGAACTGTTGCTGGTTTAGAATGGCTGTAGTATTGCATACTGCAGGTGCAGGTAGGTGACACCTTTTATATCCAAGACTTATCTTGACTAAGCAAGGACAGCAACACATGGGCATAAAGGAAGCCAGTTGCATCCATTGAATGAGAGAGACGCTGATCTGAGAGAGCAGGATAAGCAGGGTGGTTGCATCCTATTTCTCATTCAGTCCCTAGACTTGGAGCCAAGCTGTTCCGCATAGGATATCAAGTGTACTATAGTTTTTCATTCAGGCACTGTGACCTCCATCCTTATAGTGTATCTATTGCATTGGTGCATCTTTGTTGTTATGCAGCACAACTTGAGGAAGAGATTTAACCTAATAATCTTATTTTTCAGGGAGGATGATTGTCTTGGCTTTTTCCAGTGGATGATATATGCTTATGGGAGGCTTAGTCAGACTTGTGACTTATCTTGTGATGATGGAAAAAGAGCATATAGATTTCCATAGGTATTTCTAACTAGTGTTCCATCCATAAAACACTTTGCAAGCATCCCTGGCAAGAGGGAGTGGTGAGAAACAGGTTTACCCAAAGCCAGTTGTCTGTTAGTTCCTGTGCCTCTTATCCTGTGCTTAGACCCTTGTAGTCATGCAAAGGTGAGTGTGACTCAGATTCAAGTGCTAAAAATACACCATCTAAAATATACTTTAATACATCGGGTAATTCAGTAAGATTTTACAGAGCATTTCTTTAGGGAGGGGGTATAATCTTATGGTAGATTGATACAGAAGTATCCGTCATTGTTATTTCTGTTGTGTGAAAAGACTTCCGGGTGGTGGTGGTGGTTTTTTTTAAGGCTAAATAATAAGTGCTTCATTGCATATATGCTGGAAGGCTTCAATTGTTGAGGATCTTGTATCGGTATTCTGATTACATTTTGCCAGGTTTTGTTAATCTTAATATTTGAATACTTTTAGAATGTTTAATTTCCCACTTTTACATATGTCCTTCCTCTTAAATCTTTTCAATGGAATGACATTTCAAGAGAAGTAGGGATTGTTGCAGAGAGATTGAACTAGTGTTTATGTGACCAAATCCAAACCTTGTCCTTATATATCATCTTGTGGGTTGATGTCAAGAGGGGCATCTCTGATTTCCAGATTAACTATGGGAAGCAGGGAATAGGATGTTCATTTGAGGGCAGTTGGATATGGAACTTTAAAATCTGCATTGGGCCAAGAGATCTGGAGCATGTGGGTGATGATGTGTTCTGAGACTTGTTTGTGTCATTTACTTCTTCCTCGGCTTCTGCCTTCTCCCCAGCTTTTCATTAGTGTGTGCGTGACCAAGAGAAGTCAGTGTAGATGCAACCATGAGCTAAACTTTTTTCTTTTTTTTAAATATCTGAAGGTTATAGAGATAAGTGCATACTTTATGCTATCAGGAAATCTCAAAGAATTGGTTTCTGTTTTCAAGATAAGAGCTCTGACTGGCTTTGTGCTAGCAGGCATACCCTTCCTGCCCTGTCCTATAATAACAATACTTATCTGTTCCTAACCATAGTGAAGGAAAGAACACCACTATAATTAGAATGCTGCTTCTCCTAGCAGTTTTCTATATGGTTCCCAAGGGTTTTTTTAAAATTTAAAATACCATGCCCTGTTTG
Source organism: Gavialis gangeticus (assembly GCF_001723915.1). Classification (NCBI taxonomy): domain Eukaryota; kingdom Metazoa; phylum Chordata; order Crocodylia; family Gavialidae; genus Gavialis; species Gavialis gangeticus. Next base: position 135,277,639 of record NW_017729025.1, read on the forward strand.
ATTTCACTGTTGTCTTCCAAAATAGTTAATTTTAAGCTCTACCCTAAAAGCAAAAAATTCTAATTAAAAGAGAAATAATTTTAAAAAGTTAAAAGAAAATTGCCCATCTGTGTAAACAATGACAAACAGTAAATAGATTGAAGTCTACCTCAAAAAAAACAAAAACCTGAAGCTGCCATATGACTAAAAAAAACAAACAAAAGCCACTATGAATTCTTAATACAAACCTTCTACAATGCTAATCGGCTTCTTCAGGTTGCTGGCTGACTTTCCTTGCTCTTCCAATTTATGCAAGAAGAGGCAGCAAAAGCTTCTTGTCACCCTGGGCCCTAAACAAGCAGATGCATGTTGTAATCTAGGCATCTGTAGCCTACAACCCATGGAGCCACATGATCTGTCCTATAGACTTAGGTCTTCAGCAGTACTTGGACTGAGGGTCTTCACTGCAATGCCAGTAGATGCTAGCCCCTTGCTACTGCAGGGAAAGGCAGCAGGCCACACTTTCCCCATGCCAATAGTGGTTGAATCCTAGTATCTACTCATCTGCCTGCCACTGACCCAAACTGGGTCATTTTGACCCACAGCCTAAAGAAGTTGCCAACTGCTGTTCTACTCTTTTCTATAAGGTCTTATATGACGTTGTCAGACTCATGACTGTCTTCCTGCTGTTGGTAACTTAGATTGTTTTGGAGCACTGGTTCTTTTAACTTTGGGACTCATAACCAGAGTTAAATAATATGGGAAGGGGGAGGTACAGGTATTCTGCATATATAATAATATGCATACAGAAATTCCTAGGATCAGGTCAAAAATGTGATAATCATATTGTGAATTTTGTGTCTCAATCTAAATGACAGATTTTTTTTTTTTTT
>NW_017729025.1:135283510-135287325 GCF_001723915.1 Gavialis gangeticus
GAAATTCCTAGGATCAGGTCAAAAATGTGATAATCATATTGTGAATTTTGTGTCTCAATCTAAATGACAGATTTTTTTTTTTTTTTACAAATTGAAAACAATTGGTGGAACATTAATGGTCAATAGAAAGTTAATGCTGTACCAAGAGCAAAATTTAGGGTCTTGAAGAACATATTGTAATGCAAATAACATGTTGCTTTTTTTGTAAAGACTTTGGCTGGAATTTTCAAAGGGTTCCTTTCAGCCCTTTAGAAATTTTAGCCTCCATACTAAGCGATTTTATGTTACCAGTTCAGCATTTAGTAGGTCCAGTGATTTCACCAGAGAAGGAGCAATTGCAGTATAGAAGGTTAGTGTTTTAGCTATAAATGGAAGGAATTCTCTTTTGTGCCTTCAAAAAAAGAGGATGAATGGGAGAGCAGGATGAAGAACCTCTTTTTTTTTTAATGAGGAAGATGTGTTATTCTGTTTGAGGAGAACTAGTGGAAGGAAGGAAAGAGTCAAAATTTGTAATCGTTAGTCCATCTTTGGAGTGGCTGTTTGTTTACAGATCTGGCAGCTGCCATTCTTTCTAAAATTCTGTTTTCGTTCCAAAAATGCCTGTTTAACACTTGCATTTTTTTACCACAGCTTCTGCCAGTCTTGGATGTTTCCTGTTTTGTGTAGTTTTCACAGCATGCATAGTTTAATATTGCTAAAGGAGTAAGCAGAGTAACTTGTTTAGCCTCCCATAAACTGGGTTGAACTTTGGTTGAATATTGAGGTGAGCTAATCTAACTGGTTATGTATTAGTAAGAGCTGACCTTCACTATAACATTTTACATCGTTAGGGTACAATCTTGAAAAATCATGTCAGCTAACATATTACTGCAAAATCGCATTCAAGGTGGACAGGGACAGGTCTTGTTTAATATTTATGTCAGCTAGTTATGAGTCAACCTATGCTTTTTAATATAGTGCTTCTAGGAAATGTTTTAACTAGAGGTACACTGATACATTGATCTGATATCGGTTTGATACTGATATAAAGAAAATGGGCTGTATTAGAAATCGGCCTGATGTGGTTGATAATTTGGCTGATAAATGCCCGTGTGTGCGTGCAGCTGCAGTGCAGCACATAGGCTGCAAGAGCTGTGTGCAGCTGGTAAGTCTGTTGTGGTGGGAGGGGGGAGTGAAGGGGCATGAGGGGGCAGATCAAGGCCACAGCAGTGAGGGAGAGAGTAGGGCTGGGGCAGGCGCTGCCCAGGTGGGGTGGGCATGGGATGGAGCCGTGACTTGTCTGGGGGATGTGGGGAGGCAGGGGTAGTTTCTGCTGCTGCACGCACCCCAGGAGGGTGTGGTGGGGAGCATGTGCCCTTGGACCTGTACATGGGGGGGGCAGGGCTGCAGGCTAGGGCGGTGCCAGGCTCTTCCCAGCACCTGGTGGGGTTGGACCAGGGCTGTGTTTGGCGGCAGTGGTGCTGAGAGGGAGGAGCTATGGTGGGTCTATGGTGAATTTTGGGGTGGCTGCCTCTCCTCCCATCGGTGCCGCTTCCCACACCAAGCTTATGAAATGAGCTCTAAATGGGTCAATAATCGATTATTGGAGAAGGGTTTTCAAATCATCTGTCCATGAGTTAATGTTGAAATATAAATTGGTCAGTGAATCAAACATGTGGATCCTGATAGTATTTATTCATTAATTTATATGCCGCCCTTCCCAAAAATCCTCCTAAAATTTATATGCAGATGAGGCACAGGGCAACCTGGTCTGGCTTTGCATCATGGACTATATCGTGGCCACGCTAATTGTATGCAACAGGCTGAGAGGGGCTGATGGAGGGAGTCTGGTGAACTGTTTGGGAGCCCATTTGTCAATGTTTGCCAGACATTTAAGGTTGGTGAAGAAACGGGAATCATTGGAAATGGGGAAGAAAAGCACAGCTCAGCTGTGGCAGTGAAGAGGAAGTCCTAAATATATGCAGTGTCATAGCTCACCATGACTTGAAAAAGTGTTGGCACTGATGGGAACTGAGCATAATGGGCACTCCCATATATCATATTCAGATCGGCTTTATTAACTTAGCACCAGGGTAGAGTGTAAGGATGGAGACTTGTCCAAGGCACTGCAGGCAGGCCCCCCTATGAATCTAGTATAGCCTCCCAGTGGGAAGATCTTAGCATCATGCTTTATTTTTATGGAGATGTGGGATTTCTTCCTAGCTTGCTCTCTTGGGCTAAAGGCAAGTGCATCTTTGGGGTATCTGAACTTCAAGGCCTCTGGGCTTTGGGCCTGCGTGTAGGATACCTGACATGGGTTTGGGACTATCTGAAGCCCCAGGCTGAAGAGTCTGGGAAGTAGAATACTTGCTGGTGGTAGTGCCACACAGACTTGAATGATTGAGCTTTGCTCATTTGATAGAATTCGAAACTGACTTGGCTAATTTGGCCCCAGACATGGAATTCATAGAAAAAACCAAAACAATGACCCCCCCCCAAAACAAACAAACAAACAAACAACCCCCCCCCCAGCAGGGGTCAGAGATTGTTGCAGCCTCTCTGAGGGCTGGCTTGGTATTACAGTACCTCCAGGCCCTGTTTGCTCCCTCCTGGGGGAGTAACAACCCATTTATTTATTTATTTATTTATTTATAGGGATGGGGTCCCCCCCCCACACACCATCTGCTTTTTTGCCGGATATGAGCCATGTGTTTTATAGTCATGCTCTATGTTGGTTATATTAAATCAACTTCCTAGTCAGTTTCCATTACTTATCACATGCTGCTTTTGGCAGCAGTTTAATAATAGATATTATATTTAATGAGGTTTTTTTGTATTTGAATGTAAGACAAGTTTTGTTTTTTTTTTTTTCCCCCGTGTTGATTGTGGGGTGGGGATCTCATCTTGTATTTGATTAAATACAGTATTTTAAGGTCAAAGTCTTATTTTTAGTGGAAATGGGAATTTCATAAGTAACTTCTGTATAGGATGCATATGGTAGTGTTTTTGTACATAAAACATGCATTTTGTTTCGAGTCTGTGCTATATGTAATGTGACCTTCCATTCAAAACCAGAATATATAAAGAAGATGTACATCAAGACTGAATGAGTGGAATCAATAATACCCAGTATCATAGGCATTTAAAAAAAGAAACTGTGCTTGGCAGGTTGTAAAACAACTTACTTAATGAAAATCAATAGGGTTTTTTTGTTGTTGTTGCTGCTTTGGATGTCTTTGTTATATTTATTTTGGGCAGATGGGATTCTATATCAGAGCCAATGAATAAATGATGTTGGCAAAGTTAAATACCTTGACTGGTCAATCAGTGACTTTAAAATATTTGCTTTCATTTTTATAGGGGTCTATTGGTAACCAGGGATGCCTCAGATTTGTTGTTACTGCATTACAGAATGAAAATGAGCTGATGCTCTTCCCCTCACGCTCTTCAAAGATTGCTCTAACTGGTATGCAATAAGATGTTCCTATGCAATATTCAGTCTTGCATACGGGTGCACTGGTAGAGATTTTGGAGGCTGATACTGACAGTTGAGTTTTAAGGAGATGTATTGGCCTATACCGATCTGATTTCTGATACAGCTGTGTGCAACTGGTAAGTCTGTGGTGGAAGGGGATGGGGGGAGGGGAAGGGGCATGGGGGGGACAGATCAAGGCCCCCATGGTGAGGGAGGGAGTGGGGCTGGTGCTGCCCAGCTGGGGTGAAGTGGGGTGCTGGGTCAGGGTGGCAGCTCTGGCTGCTGTACCCACCACGGAAGGGCATGGAAGTGGGAGGAGTGTGCCCCCCGATCTGGGCGGGGGCAGGCTGCAGCTATTGAC
>NW_017729025.1:135292325-135306601 GCF_001723915.1 Gavialis gangeticus
CTGCAGCTATTGACTGGGGCTGGGGCTGTGCTGGGCTCTTCCTGGTGCATGGAGGTGAGGGATAGTTGGGCTGGGGCTGCACTCAGGACAGGTGGCAGCGGCACTGGGAGGCAGGCTGTGGGGTGGCTGCAGCTACCCGAGACTTCACTGTAGCCCCCCTGTAGCTCCCCTTCCAGTGTCACTGCCACCTGCCCTGAGCACAGCCCCAGCTCAACCCTCCCCTTCCTCCACATGCCGGGTGGAACCCAGCACAGCCCTGGCTGCAGCCCACCCTGGCCCCCACACAGAGCTGGGGGCACCCCCCGCCCTGTGCCCTCCTGGGGTGCATGCAGTGGTGGGAGCTGCTCAACCATGCCTACCTGAGCAGCGCCAGCCCCACTCCCTCGTTCACTGGGGGGGGACCTTGATCTGCTCCCCCCATGCCCCTTCCCGCCCCTTCCCTGTCCACCACAATAGACTTACCACCTGCATGTAGCTCTCCATGCTGCCAAGTTTTGCTCCTCACTGCCTATGTGCTGCATTGCAGCTGCATGCATGCATGGGCATTTATTGCACAAATTATTGGCTGCATCAGATTGATATTCGATAGTCAGTTTTCTTTATATCAGTGCTGATCCGATACCAAACCAATGTATCGGTGCACCTTTAGTTTTGCAGTATAAAAGTAAAGAAGTGACACCATAGTACATTTTTTTTTAAATGTTGCATTGAGGACAAACAGGCAAGGTCTTTTCTTCTGAAGGCTGGTTTGGTTACAAGGTATTTTATTTACTTACCAATGTATGTGCCATCCCGTGCCCTCCCTTTCCCATCTTTCTAGTTAATGATAGATGAGCCATAGCAGAACTATTTTATACTAGCTAGAGTTGAAAACAGGAACAGAAACCTGCCATAATAGCATGTGGGTTGCAAAGAAGATGAAGTGATTTGTTGAGAACAGGAAGAAATACCCTTGTTTTGACTCTTTTTCCTGTTTGGTTTTCTTTAAAAAAAAAAATAAGAACCATATTTTGACCGTGGATATAACCCTGGCAAGGACTTGTACTGGAATATTTGCAGGTGGCTCCTGTCCAGACATGTGCTCTTGTTCCCATGTTGTCTCCTAGTTGGATGCCCTAGTACGATAAACGTAGCTCAAATGCTGTATGTTACCCAGGTCTTTCAGCACTAATTTTATAACTAAGGCCAACTTGTGGCACTAGAGCCAAAAGTGGCATAGCGAGCATCTGTTTGTGGCACTTGGCAGATGAGGCAGAGAGCAGAGTGGCAAATTGAGCAGGGCACAGTGCTTAATTTGTGGCACGCCAGCCAAAAAATGTTGGCCTTTGCTGAACTAGGAACTGCACTACCACAAAATGTTTCCATGCAGAACACATCTAATATGCAGCTAATAATAGTGCCAGATAGCCATTCTCATAACTAGAACTGCTGGTCCAAATATGTGATAGTCTTTGAATTAATCTATTTTGCAGGTTTATTTGAATTAATTTTTTCAGTTTCTAAGTTTTAATTGAAATTCTTTTTTTAATGGCCAGGAACCCATTTTTAGTAAGAAATTGTTTTTTTGGAAATGTAAAACACTTGTGGATAACTATTTCTATGATGTCACAGAAATTTTGGGGATTGATTATCTAAAGCAGCCATTTGTTACGCAATTTTCTTTTGAAAAAAGGAATTTTCCAAAGAACTGTGCAAAAAAAAATGGGAGCCCGCTTTTTGGAACGGTTTGTGTATAATTGTAGTTTATAAGTAAGTTTTATATAGTACAGGGGTTGTGAACTGGAGGTATGCATACCACTGGGGGTACGGGCAGCTCTTACCTGGCGGAGGGTTGCCACTGCTGGGCATACTGCGCAACGCCTCCCCGTCTCCCAGTTTGGCTGCTGGGCTGCTGCCCTTGGCCAAAATCCAAGGGCAAGGAGGCGCCCCTCTGCGGACAGATGTGGGTCAGGGGGGCAGGCCTCGCATGTGGAGGCCACCACCCTCCCCCTTGTGCCACTGCCGTGCCCACTTTTCCATGGCCAGTTGCACATGCAGGTCTGTGGGCTGCTGATGGATGGCGCGTGATTGGCCAGGCATGAGACCTGTTGGCAGCCCACGGAGCTGCACATGCAGCTGGCCTGGGAAAGTGGCAGGGGTGGAGGTGGTGGCGGTGGCTGCTGCCTGTGAACAACCCCCCTGTGTCTGGTTGCTGCCACCAGGAGGGGTACACTAGTTAAAAAGGTTGAAACCCCCTGATATACTGTATGTACAAAGTACACATATCAGTAAGTTTGCTGAATGTGCCATCAGTAAATTCAAATAACTGAAGCTTGTCATTGTCCAGTATATATTGGAGCTTTATAACCAAGTCAAGAAGGATATGGGCAGAAACCCCTCTGGAAAAAGTCAAGGTGTAGTGTAGGTGGGACTCCAGCAACCACTTCATGCCCAGCGGGAACTTCGTGCGTTTCGCGGACTGGTGCTTCCTTCACCATGCCCGCCTCAACTGCCTGCCTCTGAATGGGGCCATCCACTTTGGTCATTGGGACAAGAGGTGCCGACGGTGTGGCTACGCGGTAGAGACCCTCCCACACGTGCTGTGCAGCTGCAAGCCACACGCCAGAGCCTGGCAGCTCTGCCACAACGCTGTCCAGGACCGCCTGGTGTGGGCCATCCCGGTCGCAGCAGGGAAGATCTCCATGAACCGCACTGTCCTGGGCTGCGAGAGCCAGATGCGACCTGACATCGTCATCACAAACAAAGAGACCAAAGAGGTCGTGATCATGGACGTAACCATCCACTTGGAGAACCAGCGCCAAGCCTTCACTGACGCCCAGGCTTGCAAGTGGGAGAAGTACATCTCACTGGTCGACATCCTGAGGGTCCATGGCTACATGACAGTTGACATACTCATTGTGGGAACACTCGGAGCCTGGGACCCTAGCAACGAGAGTGTCCTGTGTGCCTGCCGTGTCACCTGTCGCTACACCAAGCTGATGCGCTGCCTCATGGTGTCCAGCACCATCTGTTGGTCCCGTGACATCTACGTGGAACACATCACGGGCCACCACCAGTACTCTGAACCCACCAGAAGAACCACTGCCGGACTGGACCCAGAGGGGACCACCTGAACCCCCTCCCCCTGTACCAGATGGACTTCCACTTTGAGAGGATTCTTCAGCAATGGATGACCCCACTCCACCCGAAGAGGACCCCCGCGATGAGACTCTATATGGACTGAGATACTTTCTTTGAACCACTTCCTCCACCCTTGCGGACCATTGTAATGGGTTTGTGTGCATCTATCTTCTTTCTCTCTGTGTTGCGAACCACCTCCCCCCACCCCCGGGTTTAGTTGGCTAACATTGTATCTGATGTAACCTAGTTGTGTTCCCCTCCTCACCCCCATCCCTCTAATGTTAGTCCCTCACTCAGGCGATATGTATTTCCCTACCAGCTTTGTCATCTTTTTTGGATTCACAATCCTAAACATTTACTAATAAAAGTCAATTTGAATATCCAAATAACTACAACTTGACCTTCTCCAGAAGGGTTTCTGCCCATATCCGTGCGTGCGTGTGTGGACAATTTCTTGTCTCTATCTTGTCAGCATAAGTTGTTGTCTTTCCTCTCAGCTTTTTGTGTAAGGTGGGATACTTGAGTTTCCTCATATGTCTAAGTGCAAGTCTTCTGGGCATTGGATCATCTGCTTGGGCACAATGGAATAATTACCCAGATTTTCCCCAGAATGCTCAGAGAGGCCGTCTAGAAGGGGTAAATACCTTTTCCTATGACAATTCTTCTAATAGGAGGTTTACCATGACATGATAAAGAACTCTTACATTTAGAAATCTGTAAGCAGGTCAAGAAAGATATGGGCAGAAATCCCTCTGGACAATTGTAAGACTATTTTGGGGCTGATCAGAACTTTTTTGAAGGAATTATGATGTATGAAGTGCATATGCCAGCAGGTTTGCTGAATGTGCCGTTAGTAACTTTGTAGTTTCATAGTTAGTAGGGTCGGAAGGGACCTGAGCAGATCATCAAGTCCGACCCCCTGCCATGGCAGGAAAGAGTACTGGGGTCAATTCAAATAACTATAGATGCACAGATAAGCCCCTGAGGCCACCGGAAGTAATAATTTTAGGACAATGTAGATAATATCAGAACTGATTAGGCAATTCCTTTGTCCCATGATTCCAGGTACCACAAAACATGTATATTGGTTCTTAATGGAGCAGCTTAGACTCTATCATGGTTGTGGAAAGTAGCTGTTTTTACAGGACTGTCCTGTTAAAATTACAGGAAGCTGAAGTTTGTCCTAGAGGACAGATTTGTGGTTTATTTTATGTTATAAAAAAAGCCCATCAGTCAAGTGTATTTGAAGATGGTCAGGTGGGAGGTTCTGGGCAGCCTCTGTCAACAGCATCAATTTTAATCACCACATTGTTGAGCCAAGTTTCATTTTAGTGTGAACTTTTCATCTGAAACTTTTTGCTGCCCTCTGATATTTAGCTGCATCTTCCTTAGCACTGTAAAGGTGGATGGAGACTGAAATCTTACAATCCTGTCAGTATCTGCAAAGCCAAGTAGCCCTTTGTGGTTATCTGTCTAAACAGGTAGATCTGCCCTAAGAGAAGATGCAAACACTATTCTAATGAACAAGAAGAAAAAGCAGATGAAGAGGGGAACAGTTGTAGGCTGTCCATTTAGATAAACTAACCATGTCAACCACTTGCATTCTAAACTGTTCCAATTTTGCATATTAATCTTAATTTTCTTCACATGGTGTTCTTTTAAAACAACCAATTTCTGCAGTTTCTTTTGTCAACTTCACATCTGAGTCTGGGAGCACAGGATGGGCAGCTGGGGCTGGGATCCTGCAGAACCAGTACCCGCTGCAGGGATATGTGGGGGGTGGATCATGGCTCTACCCTGGCCCTGCACTGCCACTGCCCCAAGATCCCAGCCCTGCCTGCATGCAGCCCCATCCCATCTGCCCACCCAAGCATGCCCTGCTCATGGGAGTCCCACGCTGTTCTCCGGGGGCAGGGGGGACCCTACCCACACACCTGCTCCTTCTGGTGCCTCTGGTGGTGGGCATGGGGAGGACAGGCCTGGGGCTAGATAGGATAAATTGTCTCCCTCCCTCCCCCCTCAGCCTGTAACAGTTCACCAAAACTCCTTAAGTGGCCCTCCAGCCCAAATAATTGCCCACCCCTACCTTAGAGCCTGAGTATTGTCTGCAATGTATAGCCAGCAGTCAAGCACCTAGAATCATACAGTACCTGTGTCTGTATAATACAGGCCCCAGTCTGTACATACTCCTTAACATACTGGATTTCATCGTACTGAGGTATGTTAAGATATATTTTGAAATGTGCTGACCTGAAATGAACTGCAAGGAAGATGTACTCTTTTTTAGAGGCTACATGTGTTCCCTGTGATAGTAGGAGATCTGTTAACACATTTTCTGGAATCACCAACTAATTTGGTTTTTGCTTTAAAAGTTTAAAGGTGAAGCCTGCATTTGAAATTGGAAACTTCCAGGAATAAATTATTTGCTTAATAAATGTTTTTACTTGAAGTACTTTTAACTCTGCTGTAACTCAGATCACTAACCAGAGCTTATGATGATTTTTTTTCCCATCCTTCCTGTTTGATAGGATAAGTAGAAAGAAACTTGTGAAAAGAAAAGCAGAATCTGGCCATTGTAAATGTCTCAGCTGTCATGAGGATGAGGATATGAAACAGTTTGAATACTTGGGCCCTCATAGATGTTACAGTTATGGTGTAATTAACATGTTTTTGTAGAACTATAAGATTTTAATTATTTTTGTAAACAGAGCTATAATCTAAAATTTCATCTTTACCTGGAGAGAGATATTTTCCTTTTCCGGATAGTTTCCTTTAAATACATTTTGAGCAGTGCCTCCTCAGTGATGTCACGATCTGCTGTTTGCTCCAGAATAAAATGGTTTCAATTAGTTTGCAAGACTGATCATCTTGAACGAATAATCCAGTTAATAGAAGCTGCCTGGCCCAGAAAAGTGGTTGTTTTTTTCCCCCCTCCTCTAAATGTATGCTACTTGTGGTTTTGAGAATCTGGTGATTGTGGGAGGTGGTTTCAAAATATAGGAGAAAACTTGGTTTCTAAGTGGTTTTCTTCTCTCTAAAATATATGGAGGAAACAAAAAACAAACCAGTTTAGTAAATGTCTGTGGGGTTTTTTTTCCCCCAAATTACTTAAAAGTTGACATTACGTCATGCTAGGCAGACATAACTATAGAAAATCGTAGGTGTGTTTAGCTTTCTGTCTTAATTTTAAAAGCCTGGCTTCCAGAAAGTTATGGGTTTTTAATTTTGTTGTTGGGCTGGGGAGGGGGAGGTTAGAGGAGAAAATAAAGATCTGGGGTGTCATTTAATTTTTGATTTTTTTGACAGAGACAGCTTTTTGTCGAAGCCTTTAGATTCACCTGCATTTTAATTATTTTTAGTGTTTGCAAAAATGCTATTATTACTTAAATTTTCCTGTTGATTCTCTTCCTCTGGGTGATCATCTTGTTTATTATATTTCAGTGAACTTTTGTTTTTATTCTCGCTTCCCAAATGTCCCAATTCATAGCATCCGTATTATAAATCCCCCACTGCTTTTTATAAAGAAATGCATGAATAAAAAAGCATCTAGTTACCTTGCTTGACCTATTTAAGGTAATTTTTTAAAGCTTCTGACACTGCAAATTTGTGGATATATAAATATGTGGGCTTAAATTTCCCAGATTCTGTATGATTTATGTACATATCATAAGAAGGGGGTGGGGAAGATCCCTGATCAGGACAGCACTTAGAGTAGCTCCCTAGAAATTTAAAAAAAAAAGAGTCTCATTTTTCTGAATTGAGGCCATTATTAAGTAATTCCCAAGGAAATAAAATTTTAAGTTTTACCAACTGGCTGTTAATGGTGCACCTACAGTGTCTTGTTGCATGCCCAAGGTATTTCAAGGGATGTGACAGCATGTTGTAAAACTTTAGTGTTGTATGGCGTAAAGATTTTAAGCAATTTTTATTCAATCCAGAAATGTTATTTTAAATATTACTGTAAAAGTACAGAACAAATTCCACCAACTCCAAAATCAGCTTCCTTTGCTACTTAATTACTATGTGCAAGATAATAAATGAGGGTTTGAAATAAGGGTTTTTCCCCTGTTGTAGCAGGTGTTGCTGAAATTGCTGAATTTATTTAAAGCATGTGATTTCATGCAATTCTGTGTGATTGTTGTAGCAGCTGTCAACAGCTGCATGCTTATCTCGCTAATTGCATTCTACTCAGATGGCAAAGTTTATTTTGGGAGGATTTTTTTTTTTTTTTAAAGCAAGTATTCATGGGAGCTACTCTAGAAAGACCTTGGCTCTGAGGATTGGTTCACTTTTCTTTGGAAAATGCAAAAGCTTTAGACAAAGTTGGGCCCCACAGATCTCCCCTTTACAGATGAAATTTACCCCTCTGCAGTCCTCTTTAAATATTAAAAACACTGTGATATTTAGAGGTTTTTGAGTGGTTCTTTGCATGAGTTTTTCATCATGTACTTCACTGTTTAGGGGCATTTTACAAATATACATTTTGAAGTGTACTAATTTAACTTGTAGGTATAACTATTATAGTGCTATCTTGGACAGAGAAGAAAAACTAAAGCATGTGCATGTGTATGTATTGGAGAACAATTGAGATCTCAAATTACAAACTTTAATTTTTAGCTCAATTTCTCTACTTGGAAATATTTGTTGGTGCTTCTGCTGGGTTTATACAGTAATGTCCCACCTTTTATTCCTCTGTCTAGGAAACATGAGGAAAATATGCCATCAAATCTCTTGTGCATGTTAGTTTTGTATGGAATATTTTTATATTGTACATTGGTGACTACTAGCTATATAATTCCTTGGTAGTACACACTATTGAATTGTAATGCAGTGTTGTTTTTATTTGTTATATAGCATTATGCCAGTATATACAGGCCTCTAAAATCCGAGGTGGTGCCGGCCGTTTCATTTCAAGTGCAGCAGAAGGTAAAAAAAAAATTAAAGAAAAACAGCATAAACTTTCTAGTTCTTCTGATATCTCCTCTTTACTGGCATTTTTGTGGCCTTTGACCTCTTAACTTTGTAGAGTCTTTCTTTACAGATGACTTTTTGTAATTGATGGGTGAATTTCCACCGTTTCAGAGAAGGCTTTAAAAAAAACAAACAAAGCCTTCAAAATATTTAGAAGTGATGTCACTTGTGTCTGTTTTAATCTCTTTGCATCATCTTTGTGTGTCTTGTCTGTGCTTTTCTTTAGTATAATAAATGCAGATTAGGTCTTGCTGTGCTACATTTGAGTTCCTTCAAATCCTGCATGGAGCTTGTAAGGCTTTTGATAATAAGCAGAAATAAACCCAGTAACTGTAGACAAATTTGAGAGGTGTTCGTTTCATGAAAAGCACAGATAACATTTGTACGCAGTTATTGACGGTGCTAATACTTTTCAATCTAATTACATGCTAACTAACTCTTTTGCGTTTTCTGTTTCTCTTAAAGGAATGTGCGCACTTAATTCGCTTATCTTCACTTCTGCTTACTGACATTTTTCCAAGCTGTTTGCTACAAGGCTAGAGAAGAGAATGAAATTGTTGAATTTGGGTTTTCTTCTTTCACTTTCAGGGGAGAATTTTGAACAAACTCCATTAAGACGCACGTTTAAGTCCAAAGTTCTTGCTCGTTATCCTGAGAATGTAGAATGGAATCCTTTTGACCAAGATGCAGTGGGAATGGTCAGTATCATGTCAAGTGATTTGTTTGCTTTTTTCCACTTCTGTTTTTTTAATAATACTATTCACTTAGCTGGACATATTTAATTGTTATAGTTATTTCTGTGATATTATATATTGATAGTGGCAAAATAAAAAGCTACAGTTAATCAATTTGTTGCTGTAAATCAGCAATTATTTGGGCCTGGATGCCACATAGGCAGTTTTGATGAGTTGCCCAGAGCTGAGTCAGCATCCCCTCCTGCCCCCACAACAATTCGCCACAACTCCCTATGTGTGGTGGGGCTGTGGGTGGGCGGGGAGCAGTGTTTGGAAGTGGGATGGGTGGGTAAGGCTGGGATCATGGGGTAAGGTTGCCAAGTGGTGACAGCACAGGACCAGGACCTGGGCCCTGGGTAAAGCCAAGATCCGCTGCCTGCATGCCCCCTGCAACAGGCTTGAGTTTCACGGGCAGGGGTGCATAGGAAGTGGATTGCAGCCTTGCCCTGGGCTGCAGCTCCATGTTGTCACCGCCTCAAGATCCCAGCCCACCTTGGGGGTGCTCCCCACACACCTCGCGTGTGTGTGGAGGGACAGCATGTGCACATGTTGGGGTGGGGGCTGCCTGGGTGCTAGGTCCTGGGAGCTGGCTGGGGGTGGGGGAGGGAGGAGAGGACAGGTGGTGCGTGCAGCAGAGCTTGTCTGGGTGGTGCAGCGTGCGGCACTCTATGGTGGCTGAGCTCTGCCTGCTTCTGCCCAGGGCAGCCCATGCTGCACTCCTGCCCACACCCTCTGGCCCCAGACCCAGCCAGCATGCACAGCTTACTGGCGGAGCTGCTCTTAGTGTGGCTGCACCTGCTAGGTGCTGTTCAGTTCCCTTCAGGTCCAGCAGCAGATGCTTCTGCTCCTGCCCCTGCTGCATCACTCCGGATAGGGAGAAAACTTCAGCCAGGTGGCTGCTGCCCCAGTGTGCGGGGTTATGGCTCCAGCTCCTGGCTGTCTTCTACCTTGTCAGGTGGGTGGGGCAGTTGGAAGGGAGGTGGAGTCCCGTGCACTGGGGCAGGAGCGTGGCTGAATGGTGCAGCTGGGGCAGGAGCAGGAAGAGAAGTTGCTGCTGGATTTAAGGGGAGGTAAGAAGCACCAGGCAGCTGCAGCCGCACCAGGAGCTGGTAAGCTGTGTGTGCTGGCCGTATCCGGGGCAGGCGGACACGGGTGAGAGTGTGGTGCAGGCTGTCCTGGGTGGGGCACCGCAGTGGGCCTGATCCAGTTGATTGGTGGGCATGCTCTGCCAGCCTGATCCAATCTGTATAATACCAGATCCAGCCCACAGGCTGTGTTTTGCCTACCCCTGCTCTAAAGTATGCAGGCTTAATTTAAAGGGACAAACCCCATTTTTTTAATGCTGTAAAAAGATTTTTACCACTAATAACTTTTTTTTTTTTTTGCTACTTATTCTGTGGTATTTCAGAGAGAAATAAATGGAAATCAGTCTCTTTTGGTTAATGAGCATTTCTTTTTCTGTGTTTGTCTATTCCACGGCATGGAATTTAATCACTTACGTCAATTTTAAAAATAATATTAATAATAAAAACACTTCATGTATACAGGCTGAATTTTCTGTTCCTGTTAAATGACAACAATTCTGTGGACTTTGGTGGTAATCAGATGTGGCTTTTATTTTGAATGTCTCCATTCTGTATAATTAACCTTTCATTTTAATATACTCAGTATATTATATTAGTATCTTGATATTTTATAGAATTTGTATGGAGGGAAATGAGATGCCATGTCAGCCTACAGCTTTTTATATCCTGCCTGTCTTAGCCTAAAATTCTGGGGGGGGGAAACAAGCAAAATTAAAATGGGCATGTAATTTTTCCCAATTTTTTTTTTTCTTCCTTTTTTTATAGCTCTGTATGCCAAAAGGGCTTGCTTTCAAGACACAAGCTGATTCCAGAGAACCTCAGTTCCACTCATTTATAATCACCCGTGAAGATGGCTCACGGACATTTGGGTTTTCTCTCACATTTTACGAGGAAGTTACCAGCAAACAAATCTGCAGTGCAATGCAGACTTTATATCATATGCACAATGCTGAATATGACATTATTCATACTCCATCCACAAATGACAAAGATATCTGTGGCAGCATAGATGACTGCAATGGCAGTTCTGTATCAAAGCTCCAGCGTTTTAACTCATATGATATTAGCAGAGACACACTGTATGTCTCTAAGTGCATTTGTCTGATTACTCCTATGTCTTTCATGAAGGCTTGTAAGAAAGTATTAGAGCAACTCCATCAAGCTGTAACTTCGCCTCAGCCACCACCATTACCATTAGAAAGTTACATCTACAACATTCTGTATGAGGTTCCTCTTCCTCCAGCAGGGAGATCCTTAAAATTTTCAGGTGTTTATGGACCAATTGTCTGCCAGAGGCCAAGCACCAGTGAACTGCCACTATTTGACTTCCCAGTTAAAGAAGTTTTTGAGTTACTTGGAGTAGAAAATGTGGTTCAGCTCTTTACTTGTGCCCTTCTGGAATTTCAGATACTGCTTTATTCACAGCGTGAGTACTTCTTTTGTTCTTTATTCTGTAAGTCTAATGGCATTAGTTTTTAATAAAGATTCAAGTAAATAGCTTTAATAAACTTTCATTGGCATGCCACTGCTGTCAGCTGGATCTAAATTCAGGCTTGTTTGGAGGTAAAGGTCCTTGGCAGCTTTGAAAATTATGTGCTTTGTTCTGATGCCTAGTTTTAGGCATTTCCAGGTTTTCAATTTGTCCTTTTTGATAACATCCTAAAGGTACGAAAACCACATAAAGCAAACCCTAGAGTAGTCTAGGCTGTTGATTTGCAACATAATCTGAGCCAGCAAGGTCCTTACCTTCAAGAAAGGAAGGAGGGATGGCCGGGGAATTATAGACCAATCAGTCTGACATCCATCCCTGGAAAAATCCTAGAGAAGATTGTCAAAGGATCCATCAAAACCAGACTAATGGAAGGCAAGCATCTGAATGTCAGCCAACATGGCTTTGTGACTGGCAGGTCTTGCCTTACCAACCTCATCTCTTTCTATGACCAGGTAACATGTGCCCTGGACAAGGGAGATGACGCAGATGTCACATATCTGGATTTCAAGAAAGCCTTTGACCTAGTTCCCCACGATGTCCTTGTAGTTAAGCTGGGGAACTGTGGCCTTGATTATCTTATGGTCCAATGGCTAGGTAACTGGCTACAGGGTTGGACCCAAAGAGTACTAGTTGATGGGAACAAATCAGCGTGGCACAGGGTGACTAGTGGAGTCCCTCAGGGCTTAGTACTTGGGCCGGTACTCTTTAACATCTTCATTAACTGTCTGGATTTGGGAGTCAGATGCAGACTGGCAAAGTTCACAGATGACACCAAATTTTGGGGGAGGGTGGTCACACCGCAGGACAGGCTGCAAATACAGGCCGACTTGGACATGCTGTCAAGGTGGGCTGACTGAAACCTGATGGCCTTCAATGTAGAGAAATGTAAGGTGCTGCACCTTGGTAGGAAGAACCTTTAACGTACTCGCAGGCTTGCTAGTGCTACGCTCACTAGCACCATGACTGAAAGAGACTTGGGGATCTTGATTGACCACAAGATGAATATGAGCCACCAACATGATGCTGTGGCTGGGAAAGCAAAGCAAACTCTGGCGTGCATCCACTGATGCATCTCGAGCAAAACCATCTTTTTTGGTTAAAAGTAAGTCATCCTACTACTTTATTTGGCCCTGGTGAGACTGCAGGTAGAGTACTCTGTCCAGTACTGCATCCAGTTTTGGGCCCTCCACTTCAGGAGGGATGTGAAACAGCTTGAGAGAGTCCAGAGGAGAGCCATTTGTATGATCCAAGGCCTGGAGGGCAGACCATATGAGGAGAGGCTGAGGGACTTGGGACTCTTCAGTTTGGAAAAGAGAAGGCTCAGAGGGGACTTGGTGGCAGCCTACAATTATATAACAGGGGTACATCAGGAGCTGGGAGAACAGCTGTTCACCAGAGCTCCCCAAGGGATGACAAGGTCTAATGGCCATAAACTCTAGGAAGGCTGACTTTAGACTAGACACAGAAAAATGTTCTTTATGGCACAAGTGTCCAGGGTCTGGAACAGACTCCCCCCAGAGGTGGTGCAAGCACCTATTCTGGACTCTTTCAAAACAACATGCGGATGTTTTTCTTGCTGGGGTCACTTGATCCCAGCTGACATATTGCCTATGGCGGGGGGGCTAGACTCAATGATCTCATGAGGTCCCTTCCAGCCCATAATGTCTGCAATAATCTGCTGGTTTCTAGTGTTTTTACCCCATCAAGTTATCATTAGAGTAGGTGGAATGTAAATTAAAAAAAAATATGCATGAAGCGACTAAAGTCCATCCTGCCTCTTTGGAAAACTCCTTATGCACATTTACCATATTCTACATATACAACACAGTGGTCAGTTATACAAAGTAATAAGAATCCAGGGGATCTTGAAATATTAGAATGTGTATGTACTAATCTGTGTATGTGTGCTTATAATTTGGAACTGGGCATAAATTGCACATGGTCAGATCATTAGTAAATTTACAGTACTATTGCACTGAGGTAATACATTTGGAATTGTTATGCTGTGGTAACTACTCCAAGCCTGATGGTA
This sequence comes from Gavialis gangeticus, assembly GCF_001723915.1. NCBI lineage: Eukaryota > Metazoa > Chordata > Crocodylia > Gavialidae > Gavialis > Gavialis gangeticus. Next base: position 135,305,760 of record NW_017729025.1, read on the forward strand.
CACAAATAAAACAAATTGATGACATTTATGTGGGTTTAGAAAACTATAATTATTCTGCTTACTGCAACTTCTTAATTTGGAGGTAATTAAAATACACATCCAGGAGGCAAGTTTCTTCATCTCTGGCTCAGAAGTGGGTTGCACGTCTTTCTCACCCTCATTTCCAGTTTCAACCAGTAATTTCCAAAAAAAAGAAATATATATGTTAAGGCTGAGTGTTAAGTAGTCCTAGAGATGTGTTGAATAACAGATGTATGTAGGTGTGGTCAGCTGAATTGAATGGAAGAGAAAATACTTCTGCTGTGAAAGGGGTTTCAGACAAAGTCCACATTTTCAGGCAAGCATTAATGCATCTGCACACTTCAGCTGATGGACTTTGCTTTCTTCTCATTTCCTACGGTAGTTTAACCATTCTTGGACTGAATCTTGGTATGAACAAAGGTTGAAATTTTTAAAGAGAATTAGTGGTGCAGCAGGAAACAAGGGTGGCAAGGACTTTTTTTTTAAAATAGAACTGATATGTGTGGTAATTTTGCTTATGAGTTGTTTTTTTGGGTGGGGGGTGAGTTTACACCTGAATTACACTAGATAAATTGTCTTCACTTACTGTAGGATAAGCCACTACAAAACACCTGACACCATGGTAACTCCTCGTGCCCTTCCCCCCAGCCACCTGTACCCCCTATCTCAATTTAATCTGATTGCTTGTTAATACTCTGGGTCCATGAGTGTTTTTGTGAGCTGTGCTGAGTAGCTCTTTGATGTGTAGATCAGGTAGAATTCCTTCCTTGGAGATGTCAGAAGGCTGGCAGGGAGGTTAAAAAAAAAAAAAAAAAAAAAAA
>NW_017729025.1:135306721-135316786 GCF_001723915.1 Gavialis gangeticus
TAAAAAAAAAAAAAAAAAAAAAAAAAAGAGGACCCAGAGGGACAGCTTTCCATCTTCAGCTCCCTCTGTGCAAAAATGAAGTTTATTTCCTACCTATGGGTACTTTTTACCACCTTGTACCATCTATACTTTTCCCAGGGCCTGACAAAGGGACTGTGATCCCGAAAGCTTGCAGAAAAGGACATTTTTCTTGCAATTTCCCAGTTGGTCTAATAAAAGATACAATTTTGGAACTAAGAGTTCTAGTTTTTTTGTATGTCTTGTCTCTCGGATCAACATGGCTACCAAGGACATTACTGCTTCTCATTTGATTTTGGCTTGTGTATACCCTCAGCTGCTTTAAGGTCACCTAAACCAGATACTAGTTCTTTATTTTAAGTATTGGGAGTTTCCCTTTTTAAAGCTAAAGGGTTTTTCAGTAGTGTCTTCAGCTTTCCCATAACATGATTTGAAACATCATGTTGGAAGATGCATCGGTAGGGTGACTGAGATATCATAGAATCATAGAAAATTTGGGTTGGAACATCATCTCAGTTAAATACAAGGATCAAAGAGGGGTGGTATAAAAATTGTATGGCACTGTCATGAATTGGAGATGCTCTTCTTTAAAAGCTTGATTTGATTACAGGTTACAGGGACAATCTCAGATTTTGTGTGTGTGTATAAAGAAAGGCAGCAATTTTAGGGAAAGAAAATATTCAGTAGCCTGAATTATGGAGACTGTGTACCTATAACAGATATGTCCACAATGATCCTCACAACTTGATCTAGAGTTTCCAGCTTCTCTACATCCTTTATTTTTAGAAGCATATCATAGTTTTGTGAAGCTTGGTGAATGCACTGCTGCTGCCCAGGTGCACAACTGCTAAACTATGCCTCTGAATTTGACTTTGAGAAGGAAGATACTATTAACCCCCTTCCCCCAGCTCCTCATTCTTGCACATGTATATAGCTTGAGTCTTGAGAATGTCCATGCATGCTTTCCGGCCACTTTTGTAGAGGCAAGAGTTTCTCAGCAGGTCAGTTTAACCATCTGAACTTACACTTCTCTGCATTGAACTGTTGACCCTCCCCAGTTCTTCCATTGCTAATTCCTAATAGATTCTGTAAAAGCTGTGAGAGGGCTTGCTAGGGCTGATTATATATTTTCGTGCACAGAAAAGATTAATTTGGGCATAATGATGCCTGCCACAGCAGTAACTGTCTAGTAGAAAATTGTTTGGAAAGTGTATTGGCCGTGTACAGTTATCACTTTTTAAAGCTTCTCAGCCCTCAGTGTTTAATTTGAACATCTGGAAAGAACTAGGACTACAGATTTTTTTATAAAATATAAATGAAGCTGATCCTCATCTTGTATACAGTTATTTGACATAAGTGGAGTTCTGCTTGTGGTAAGAAGTGCATTGTACTAGTTTGAATGACTAAAATTTTAAAATAATTGTTCGAAAGCTAAAAGGTATGTTTGATTTTCATTTCTATGCAAGTTTTTATGGTAAGTCATGAACAAATTGGAATTAGATTGAAAATGCTGCTCTGCTATTCCCATAAGCTCTGTAAAACTACCTCTGCTCAAAATGGTGCTCTGTCTGTCATTTTGGCTGTAATGGAGTGACTTTGTGAGAATCAGGACCAACTTTTCTTCTTATCTTAGGACTTGTAGAATGACCTATTTGTTCAGCCTGTTTTTAATTATCTGCATTGAACTCATAGCTTCAAAATGTGCTAAGGCACTGAAGAACACTTCATATAAGACATCTAGAAGAAAGCGCACGCTGTCCACAATATATCAGCTAAAGAAACTCTGCTTAATTAAAACCAGATAATAACATTATAACAACTGGCTTGTTTGCACTTACCTATATTTCTTTCACAAGCATTTTCCTTGCTTTTTAGATTACCAGAGACTGATGACTGTGGCAGAGACCATCACAGCACTAATGTTCCCATTCCAGTGGCAGCATGTATATGTTCCCATTCTTCCAGCCTCCCTTCTTCATTTCCTAGATGCCCCTGTCCCTTATTTGATGGGCTTGCACTCCAATGGACTGGATGACAGGTCTAAGCTGGAACTGCCTCAAGAGGTGAGTGCTGTTTGGCTGGATTGATAAATATTTTTACTTTCATACTAAGAAGCAAGAGGCTAAGTGAATGAATAATAAAATGTAATAAGTCCTTTGAAGTGGTAACTTGCCTTGGGAGGCTTTCCTGGTTCCTTTGGCATGTGATAAATTTTATTGGGCATGGATGACCCAATTCAGTTGCACACAACTTGCTTTGAGAAGTGATAAAGCTTGTGGATGTGATAAAGCTAAACTTTTGAATCTCTCAGTTGTCTTTAGTTCTGTAAAACTACTGTGAGGAAAAAAAATATCTTGTTTGCATAGGAAAGCCAGCATTAATTTGTAGCTAATAGATGGTAACTGTGTAATGATGATTTGCATTGTGGCAGTACCTAGGAGCTGGGACAAGGAACTCGGTTCTGATTGTTCATCTGTCAATCTCTTGGAGGGGTGGGACTTCTGGGGTCCCTTGGCCAATCAGGGGGTGGGGAGGGGAGCACTGCACTGCTGCAAAAATCCTTCTCCCTCTCTCCACTGCTATATTCGTGCCCTTTCATGGTCCCTGGGGAAAATCTATCCTTAACACCATTTGAACGTGAAATGGGAAAATACTGGAAAATGATCTGGCTAGGCTGATGCCCATAGCCTCCTGACTGTCTTCATTGTTTTAGTTGCCTCTTAAAATTAGCAGGAATTTGGCAGAGGTACTTCTGAAAGAGTTTGACATAGGAAGCCTTTTTAGAAAGCTTTCTGAGATATAGGAATGGACATTATCTGTGAACTTCTAGTTTAGTTACTGTGCCAACTATTTGCTATTTCTATTCAAATATCTGTATGACAGTTAATGTTGTTCATTTTTTCCCCCTCAGCACTGAAAAGTAAGACTTCTGTCCCTGAAAACTGTCATTTTAAAACATGCCTAGTGGATTGTTTTTTACTGCTGATGAACCTAAAGTGTACCTTGATCCATATTTTTGTTTATCTTTCTTTATGTACCAGCATCCTTAATAACACCAGGAAGAACATGCACACCTCTGAAAACAGTTATTTTAGTTTACTTTTGCTAGCAAATGCCACTCTCGTGGCATTAGTCCAATTAATATAGTTAATATTGATTTAAAAAAAAAAAGTTTCATAGGCTGCTCGCAGACACAAAAAACCCCTCAAACTTCCCCCTCCCCCTCAACACACACACTTTACCGGAAGAAGCAGCACGTTACTTCAGCCTGGCTCCTCAATGTCTGTATTGATCACACACTTCAGAGGGTCTTTTTGGCACTTTTATCTAATAGCTGATTGTATTGGCCATTAGATAAAAGTGCCAAAAAAGCCCCACTAAAGCACCTGATCTCTACAGATGGTGGGTGAGCCAGGTCCAACTAACATGTTGCCTCTTCTGGGCACATGCTGGGCTCAGTGCGGGAGCACCCTGAGTTTAAAGTAAAGCACCATTGTTTTGTTTTTTTAATGTCTGCAAGCAGCCATAGTGGCCAGCTGATGATCTGATGCTTTTTGTTAAATAACAGCAGCAGAAGCCTGTTCTAAATCCACCAATCCATATATCAGGTGAACCATATAGTTTTGTAATGTTACAAGTTGAAATGCTGTTTGCAGGCATGAAAAATGGAGTTAATTTAAGTAAAATGGTAAAGCAATGTTCAGAATCAGTCTATCATATTTTACCTTTGTTGATTTACCACACTGGTAATGCTAATAAGGTGACAATTACATATGGTCTTTGTGTTCAAAAACATTTTTTTTAGAAATGCAGAGAAGACCCAGTTAGTCACAAAGTACTGCATGTTTTCTTGCCTCTTTCTATTCTTTAGTATTAAGAAAGTTTGTGGATATCTGATATTTTTAAAATTTAGGGTTGCCTGAGAATTTAGCTGCCTGTAAGGATTGTATTTTAACTGCTGTGTCTGTGATCAGAATTCCCTTCTTTGCTAGAAGTTCATTTCTCTCTCTCCCCCAGCAGAAATGAAGGAAGCCAATGGTATAGATATATTGAGGCTAATAATCTGCCTTTTTCTATCTTTTGCTGATTCTTACCTTGACAGTCCATATTCCCAACTGTCCTTATTTTGTTCTCTAGCCTGTCTGAATGCTGTGAGATCTTCTGAACTGACCTAAGAAGCTAGTAGGCTTCAAGTGGTTTTGTAGCCATAATGGGCCAGGAAATATGAGAGGCAAGGGTTATTTTTTTTCTGGTGTCTTTTTATTGGACCAACTGTGTAGTTGGCAAAGACATTAGACAAGTTTTTAGGTACAAAGTGCAATCTGAGATTTTTGTCTCCCAAATCTTGTCCAGCATTTCTCTCAATTATGCGGTGGGTCCAATAAAAGATGCCACAAAAGAAATGCTTGCCTCTTGGAATGTAGGAACTGAAGAAAAGTGGCTTGCAGAGCTCAGTGACGTGCTTCTATTTTCCCTCCTGTTCATTACTGTTGGAAGCCATATAAAAAATGCCTTGGTCCTTTTAGTACTTTATGCTGTTGGTGTGCAACAGAGTGGGAATGAAGCTCATGCATTTGAATGAATTTAAGCATTTGTTAAGAAAAAGGTATAGAGCAGGGGTGGGCAAAATATGGCCCATGGGCTGAATCCAGCCCACCAAGGGATTTTATCCAGCCTGCAGCAGGTTTTTCTGATGTTTTTTGGGGATGCAGTGGGCCTGGGGTAGTGTGGTGGCTGGACTGTTTCCTGGCAGCCCTGGTGGCATAGCTGCTTCTGGCTGCTGCCGCCAGTGTCACTGCTACTGCCAGCCCCAGTGTCCAAGCACCTTGGTCCATCAGCCTCATACCCACTGCCAGAAGCACTGGACAGAGCGGATGGGTGTGGTCTTCATGGAGACCAGCCCGAAACACCAGTAAATAGGGTGCACTCGGCTGGGTGGACGGGATGGAGCTGCAGCTGGGCAGGAAGCAGCTTCTGGGAGCGGGACAGGCTGGTGGTGCCAGGGCTGGGACTTGGATTGCAGGGCAGTGACAGCATGGTGCTGGGGCTTGGGGCAGAGCCAGAATCTGCTTCCTGCCCATGGAAATGGCACTCATCACAGGGAGCGGTCTGTATTTGGCAGGATTTGGTTCAGGGCATGATTAGTGGCTATGTTAAAGGCTTCTGAAGAAACCAGTGAAAGAAAGGGGAGGAGCTGTACAGTAAAAAGCTCTTCTAGGAGTTGAGAAGGAAAGAAAGAGAATGCAGCTGCTCCTAACATTACTGCTTACGTACGGTTTCTGTATCAGTAATGCATATCAAAGTGGTGGTTACATGAGCTGTCTTAAAACTCCCCACTCCAGCAAGCAATGAAATATAACTGTTTTTGATGAGTCTTTTAATAACTGTTAAAGTAGCTTGTCTATTTAAGTAAGTCATGATAATATTGCAACAATTTATCTGGGGCATCTCATGATCTAGAATCTGTTTGTTTCATTTCTTTCTGTGAGGTGAAAGAGTTGGAACATGTTGGGAAGTTAAAACAGCAGCAATTACTTAGAAATTAATGTGAAAATAAACATTTCCTGTTGAATAACCGATCAGGGGGTCAGAATAAAAGTGTTTTGCTGAGCAGCTAGTTTTGAATGAAATGTTCCCCATGATCTTGGGCAAAAATCAGTGCCAAAAATATATCACTCTGTACATTTGAAAATTAGGTGGTTTTGTCCTAGATCACAATTTTTCCTTCTAACATGTCTCTTCAGTATTCTTATTCCAACATCTGCAAAGATTATACTTCATAAATGGTCAGTGGTGGTGATCCCTCACGGTCGAGGATGGTTACTCCCATGGGCCAAGTAAAGGACTGTAGATGAGTCCATTGATGGCTAAAAAGGCCGGTCCTAGAGCTTCAGACTTTCTGGCAGATGCCACAGGTACTAGTTAAAGGGAGTATTGTTACCTTTCTTTCCATTTTTGTCATTTTTCTGCCTCCAGGATGAGCTGGTTTTCCTCAAAGTAAGATTATACCTTCTGTCACAAGGTGTCACTATGTAGCTCTGTCCCAAGCTAGTTTTTCCCAGTTTGTGATGTCAGTGTCACACTTCTTAATGTTTGCCTTGAGGGTTCGAAGCATTTTCTCTGGCCCCCACATGTCCTTTATCCTTGGCTGAGTTGGGAGTATAACAGTTGTTTTGGTCAATATACATCAGGCATATATGCACAATGCCCTGTCCGCTGCAGCTGATGTTGAACGATCAAAACTTCCATACTGATGGTATTGGCATGGGTGTGGACACTGGCACTTATGTAATGATCCTCCCACTTTATGCCAAGGATCTTCTGGAGGTAGTGCTGGTGAAGGTGTTCCAGTCTTTTCAGGTGGTCCCTGTAGGTTACCCAAGCTTCACAGCCATAGAGAACAGTTGGGGTTGCCACAGCCTTGTATAGTAGGAGCTTTGTTTGAATCCTGATGTTGTGATTTTCAACACACAATGATTCAGTCTTCTGAAGGCACAGCTGGCACATCGGATCCTATACTGGATTTCCTCATTGATGTGGGCCTTCTTTAAGAGATGGCTGCTAAGGTGTTCAGCATCCTCCATTTCTTTTCCATCAATGAGGATCTTTGCTGGGAGAGTTGATTGGCCTGGAGCAGGCTTGTGAAGCACCTTTGGTTTTTCTGATGTTAAAGGTTACTTCCAGGCAATGGTGTGCTTGAAAGAAGCAGTTGAGAGTGCTCTGTAGGTCCACCTCGGTATGTGCAGCAATAGCACAATCATCAGTGTACTGAAGTTCTACAATCGAGGCCGGTGTAACTTCAGTTTTGACATGGAGGTGGGAGAGACTGAAAAGGTTTCCATCCATTCTGTACTCAATGCTGATGCTATTTGGCAGATGGTCGTGGATGAGCAAGAAAGATGGAAAACTGAACTGGTGCGATTATGCGGTCCTGCTTGATAAATGGCAAAGGGCTCTGTAGTGGAACCACTGTATATGATGAAGGCAGTCATCTATGATAACGGCCATATGCAGTTCCTAGTGTTGATCTCAACATGTTTCCTGGATCTGCTGGGCTGCAGAAAGCATGTCCATGGTGCTGCTTGATGGTCTGAAGCCACATTGAATCTCGGGAAGAATTTCCTCGGCAAGAGAGAGCAATGAGTTCAACAGAATTCGAGCAAGGATCTTCCCAGCTGTGGAGAGGAGGGTGCTACCTTGATAGGTTTGACTGTGGAAACTCTCTCCCTTTTAAAAAATGGAGACAATATTGTCATTCCTTAAATTAGCAGGGGCTTATTCAGTGTTCCAGATTTTAAGAAACAGTATGTGGAACTTGTTGGCCATAGTTTCTCCACCAGCTTTTGAAGATCTCAGCTGGTATAACATAGGGGCCAGATGCTTTGTTCTTTGTCTGTCGTCTGATAGACTTCTTCCAAGGTTGGTGGACTGACAAGTGCTTCCCTTACTGGATGCTGCAGGATAGAGTCGGTAGTGTCATCAGTCATTATCAATTCTCTGTTCAGGAGCTTTTGGTAGTGCTCTTTTTCACTGGTTTTTGATGGACTCATTTTTGACGAGTATACTGCCATCTTCAGATCTGAGTAGGGCGAGTCTGCAAGAGCTTGGTCCGTAAATGTCTCGATTGCACTGAAGAAGCTCCGCATGTAATGAGTGTCAACAAGTTGTTGGATTTGTTTCACCTTTTTTCTACCACTTGTTTTTGTTTTCTGAAATCTTCCTCTGGGCTTCAGCTTTAAGCTGACGCTTTAAATAAGATCTTAATAAGCTCCTTGTTCTGTGTTTACTGTTCTGAAACAGGCCCTTGAAAAGCCTTTTGTTTTTCTGGATACCAGTACATTAGATCAGCCTCATCCAGAGAATCATCTTGAATGATAATGACAACTTTGTTTTGGTCATTATATCTACTGGTAGGATGAATCCTTGAGGACACTGCCAATTCAGCCACTGACAAGGTTGTCACGGCCCATTTTAAATTGTCCTCAGTGCTCAGTTTCAAGGCAGCCACTTGGACAGTTAATTTCACACTTACAAAATTCATTCTGCCTGCAGTTCTCTGCTGCAAATTTTTGTTTGGCATAAAGAGCAGCAGAACTATATATGGGACATAAAAGGTTATGAATACTTTAAGAGTGAACCAGCAGCACTCCTTGGTTTTTATGATATTTTATGGACAAGTCAACTATTATAGGGCCAAGTTCAGTTCTCGCTCAGACCGGTGCAATGAGGCTTGTTAATATTCTTTCAACACAAAGGAAGCTCTTTCAGTCTATATGGAAACACCTGAACTTAGGTGATTTGATTCTGCAGCACATTAAGTAAGTGTTTCAGTCTCATCGACTTTTGGGCATAAAGTTAAGCACATACATTGTAGAAGTGAGACCTTAGTATTTCAGACACTTCTGTGCTGTTCAGTGTTTTCATACTGTAACCCAATATTAAAATGGAATATACGTTTAGGATTTTCTTCCTTTATAACCAGAAAGAGGAATGGGTAAGCATAACAGTCTGAAGCTTTCTCTAACTCCCATGGTAGATGCTTTTGCTGATTGTTCTACCATATTTATTCAAATATAAGGCTAGTTTCTGCACACACCCTGCCACTCAGCCAGCATGAGGAGAAAAGCCCCTCATCTTACATTTGCATGCTAGGAAACCTCCTTACATACAAGGTCTATCATTAAACTGCTGCCAAAAGCAGCATGCACTCAGTAATGGAACCAACTAGAAGTTTTTATTAAATGTAGCCAACACTGAGCATGACTATAAAACATATGGCTCATACTGGGCAAAAAAAGATGATGAGACACTACAGCAAGGGACAGGTTAGTGCAGCCCATCTGAATAAAATACATATGGGTGTGATCACTTACATGCAATCCCGTGGGTGACTGGTGCCTCCTGAGTCAGGGGGCACTTGCCCCCCCCCAGTGGCCAGTCAGCAACTGGAGGGGTGGGGGTGGTTTCCCTGCAGCTGATTACACTGACCCACAAGTGCTGCACCACTGGCACTTCTGGGATGGCATGACACTTCTGGGTCAGCGCAATCAGCTGTGGGGGGACCACAGGGATAGCTTCTCCTGGTGCCCCCACTCCCAGGCTGGCACCCTTGGGGAACAGGGGGGCACCAGCATTCTCACCTTTCCCCCATCCATACCTAAGTAGAGAATGCTGTTTGTGAGGAGGTGCACCAGCACTCTCAGGGTGCATGTACACCCCCTACACGTCGCCACTGTGCAGTCCCCGTCAGCATCAACTTTTTTGCAAGTCATGGTGAGCCACTACATTGCATAATATCTTTACTTCCTCTTCACTCACTCCCACAACTGAGCTGTGCCTTTCTTTTCCATTTCCAATTATTCCTGTTTCTTCACCAGCCTTAAATGCCTGGCAAATATCACCAACCGAGGCCCCAGACAGTTCATACAGAATCCCTCTGTCAGCCTCTCTTTCAGCTAGACTGTCGCATATGATTAGTGTGGCCCCACCCTCCAGGATGTAGAGCTGGACCAGGTTGCTGTGTGCTTCATCTGCATATACGTTTTTGGAGGATCCCAGGACTCATGACAAGAACACCTGGTTCCAGTCATGAGTAGGGAGATAATTAGCACATGGATCCTTTGTGATGGAGTATCTGGTATACACACAGATGCTGAGCAGTACTGAACTGTGGGGTCACCATGGCTTGAACTGCTGTCGTCTCCACTGATGGCCAGCCCACTGAACTGTGTGGTAAAATCAGGAGCCTTTGGGTTTAGACTAATGTCATTCATAGTTTTGTATTCTTGATTAAGTAGGTGCAGCATTGTTGCTTAAAAGCATGTTTGTGGAATACCTGTGCTAAAACTTGCAGCAGTTTTAAACAAAGGTAAAACATGTCAATACTGGTGAATTTTAAGTCTATGGGTACCTGCAGTAACCTCCTTATATGCAAATTACTAAAGGTATGTTTATTACAGGTCAGTGTTCTCAAAATTGCTTCTCATTTCCATGTGCTCGGGGAGAACAGCGTCTGACAGTAAGGAAGAGGGGAAGGGGGCTACCTGA
>NW_017729025.1:135321786-135330613 GCF_001723915.1 Gavialis gangeticus
CCCCCCCCCCGATTTTTTATTTTTCTGCTGTAGCAGTGTGAGGGGACAAATAACACACTTATACATTTTCCATATATTGAATCTAATGATTAGGGATTTATCTTATAATTCAAGTAGTCTTATATTCCAGTATATACAGTATATTACCACAAGTACCAGCATTCAGAAATGTTAATGTTCAAAACAGAAGTAATTTTCTACTTTCAGAATATTGGTGGGGTGGGGAGCTGGCTCATTGTTTAGTGAATAATCTGTTTTACTTCATCTTTTGAGCATCCTTTTGGGAACCCCTGCTTCTGGTTCCATTTCCTCTTACATTTTTAAATGGAACTGAAAGGAAGGATATGCAGGAATGTATATACAAAGGCCTATATTACAACGGAAGTCAGAATAAATAATTATGCTGTTCCTTCTGGCTTTTAAAAATCTATGGGTGGTGATATCTTGGCTCCATTGAAATTAGATGAGAATATTGCTATTGATTTTTATAAGGCAGAGAAATCTTTTATAGTGGGAATCTATCAACGTTGATGTATCTGGTCACATTGAGATAGATAGATAGCTCGCTCTTGTTCTCAATTGTACATATTTTTTATATATATATATAAAAAAAAAATTTTGGTGATACTTTAAACTTGAATCCCTATTTAGAACTATAAAAGTTTGATTATACAGACATTAAATTGTGACAGTCAAATTTATATAATGCTCTGCTTTTGATTCTCTCTTGTATGGGGCAGGCGAGGAAACTCTTAATTGCATGACCACGTATGTGTACTATTTTTTTTCCCTTTGCCATGTCTTTCTGAAGCATGAGATATGGAGGTTGAAGCTTGACAAAATTAACCAACAGTCCTGGATGGTCAAGGAAATATGTTCTTGTGCGTTTTTTATTTCCCAAAAGTGACAAATGTAAACTTGTTATTGCTCTTCTAACAATGTTGTTAAAGGGGTAAACTTTTCCATTTTTAACTAACTCAGGCATTCTAATATTAGTTAACTAATTACTTTGTGTATGGTGAAGCAAAGATGATGATGATGCTTTCGGAGGCTTCCTTTGTTCATAACCTGCTCACATTATGTTCCCATGAATAAAAGTCATCAGAGCGTCTTCATAGAATGATAACCCCTGTATCTTAATTTTCTTAATTTTATACTTTTTAGTATATGCTTATTGAACGTAACATTAAACAGAAAATGAAATCTGACCTGAAGAAAAATGTATTACATTTAAACCTTGTCTAACTATCCCAATTATACAGTTGGCTCAATAAAAGAAATCCTTGCCTTTGAACAAAAAATTCCAGTAACTTTGGACAAAAGCGTAACTAGTTGGTCAGATTACTCATCTCTGTTGTACTCTTAAAAAATGCAACAAATATCTTGTCGGGGGGAAACTCACCACATGATCTAAAGATGGCTTGAGGCTTTCATAATCTTTCTCAGTTCTGGCATAGGACGATGATGGCTCTTTCTTTTCAATTTCTGCCTGTTTTCTTCCTGCAGCAAAACTTCTCTCTGGAATCTATAAAAGGCTTGCAAAGTAGGGAAATGTTGCATTTCCTCCTTTCTTTGGGGAATTTAGCACTGATGTCAAATGTGACCCTATTCAGGGAAGGATGCTGGAGCAGCTGCTTAAGCTGATATGTTCTAGGTTTCATTGACTTGGAGACATTGGTGCTATCCTGACTGGAAGTTTTTAATTGCTAAATACTATTTATATTACTGTAGTTCATAGGACCCTAGGAGCTACAGAATCCCTTTTGTGCTTAGCATTGTACAAACGCCCAAAGCTCTACAAAAACGCATTCACCTCTTGGTTTATAGCTAGACAAATAATGCCCAACACTACTTTGTGAACAAAAAAGCAGAAGTACGTAAGGAGCAAATAAAAATGGCTTAATTCTGGCTGTGTGATAAGCGGGTATCACAAAGGCTTGCAGTGGTGGAGCTTTTTTTGAGGCTCTGAGGAGAGACATTAACTTCTACCCAGGCTTTTTAACCAAAGAAGGAAACGTTAGTTCTGTGAGCCCAAATATTCATTAGTGGTCTTCCCTCAAGCTTCCCTCAAGCAGAACATTTCACATCTGGTTTAGTTTTTCCTGCACTAGCAAGAGGTTTTTATTTTCTGGATTATGAAGCAATATATTGGTGGCCTCTTTCTGGTCAGGATGAGCCTAGCTGCCTATTATAAACTTTGTTTGCCCACCTCTCCAAACACCTCAAATAAAACTTGCTTAAACCACTAAACTAAACCAGCAGTAATGTCACATACAGATTCCTATGCTAGACTAAATTATTGTTGAAATTTTTAAAGCAAAATTGGATAAAAATTGTTGAATACATTTTTTGTTTCTTTTGCAGTCTTTAAGAAAAATGGCATTTCACTTTTGAAAATATGTTTGCCTTGTCGCATCTCAAACAATTTGACAAATTAAATACTTTACCGTATTTGGTGGCTCTTAGCAGCAATGGGTACTGTGGATTAGTTTTGAGCAGGGATCCTGGTTTTCTGTGATACAAAAATTGCAAATTCTCTTTTTTTTCACTGCCCCCCCCCCCAAAAAATCCATGATTAAACTGAAAGGCCCCCCTGGCCCTGCTCCTGCCCCTCACTCCCTCCCCACAGCCCCCTGGCTCCTCTGTGCCCCAGCCTGCCAGAGGGGGCTCCCAGCTGCCAGGGCTATGAGGCCCAGGTGCCTGGGTCTGCAGCCCCCTGCTCCTGGCAGGAGGCAACAGAGTGCAGCTCCCCCGTGCTTCTTGTCCACTGTGGGCTTTGGCGGGGTGGGGAGCTGCTTCCCACTGCAGTGTGCACTCCCAGGGGGAACCCATGACCCCCACACCTGTGTGCGGAGTGGGGGCTGCATGCTGCGGGCTTCTGCCCTGCTGCCCTCCCCTGGTGGCTCTGCAACCCGGCGTATGTGACCCAGCAGCACTGCAAAGAGCAGCACAGCCACACAGGAAGCTGCCTGCTGCTGTGAGTTCTGCTCTGGTGAGGTATCCCCTGCCTGTGTGGCTGCAGCGTAGGATGGGGGTTGGGGTGGGGATGGACAGTGCAGGTTTATGCGCAGGGGACATGGGCAGCACAGAGCTTGCAGTGTCAGGCAGCTTCCTGTGTAGCTCTGCTGTTCCCTGCCATGCCAGGTCATACATGCTGGGCTGCGGAGGCCCCAGGGGAGGGCAGCAGGGTGGGAAGCATGAGCCTGAAGTGGGCAGTGCTCAGCCCCTGCCCCACACACAGATCTGGGGGGGGGGGCACGGGTTACCCCCTGCCCTCCTGAGAGTGCATGCAGCTGCATGGAGCTGGCCCTGGCTCCCCTCACCACCTTCCCCCACCCCTCCCATCCCCCTGTCCCTCAGATGAGCCACCTGCAGCCTCGTCCCACTTTCTGCTGGGGCCCTGCAGCTGCGTATTGCGGGCACAGCCTGGCTGAGCAACAGCCCCAGCGCTTCCCAACTCCCTATGGGGGCCTCAAACATGCTGGCCGTCCCGCCCCCCCGGCCCCTGCCGCACACTTTCCTGTGGGAGCTGCTCTTCAGGCTGCCTGGGGCCATGTGCATATACATGTAGGTAGCACCCCCTGTCTTAACTGCCCTCCTCCCACTCCTTCCCAGCCCCCTACAGGCTGGAACTCTGCCAGCCTGCAGGGGGCTCGTTGCAAAACTGCAAAATCTGCGGGTTTCTCCAGTAAAATGAGAAATCCACATTTGCCTCTGGTAAAAAGTAAAATCTGTGATTTACTCAGTTTTTCCATGGGAAACGGAAAACCCGGATCCCTAGTTTTGAGGCATACTTACATTAGTGCTCTGTGCTTCAGACACTTGCATTCTGTTCTGACAAGTGCTTTTGCAGAATCAAGCCCTTGGTCATTAAAAAGTCTTTTGCTTTGTAGGGCCCTGGGAAGTTCTCACGTTCTACTTAAGAGATTGTGGAAGACTGAACAGTGCAGTCCTAGCTCCAGAGCCTGCATGAAAATGGTGCTCAAGCACTTGCCTGTTCTGCTAGATTGGTTGGTTAGCCTGGGTTGAAAGAACCCCCCACAACTGAGTGGGCTTGTTTGTGTTTGTGAATGGGAGGGTGTTTCCTTTGCAAGGATGACTCGCCTTAATTGTGGCCCATCTTACCTTTTTTGCCTAGGCTTGTGTAGTGCTGGAGAGCCAGAAAATTCTGGAGATGACTTTTAGCATTTTTTTTGTCATTTCTACATAGGCAGTGTAGTTAGTGTCTGTTCTTTTAAAACAGGAACTCAGACAAGGATTGGGCTTGAGAGGAAATTAAGGCTGGAGACAGAAGTGACAATTTTTGCTCTATCTGGCTACAGAAAGTGGTCTCTAGCCATGACCAAACACAAGTGCATGGCTGTAGACCGCTTAAAAAGTGGGCAGTCGGGCAAAAATCTGAACCCTCATTGCATGAGGGGTCAGATGAAGACCTTTCAAAACATGTAGCATCTTCTGTAACTTGCCCCTACCACCCTGTTGCTGTTGTCAGAATAAGAGGAGGAAAAGGAGTGGAGGGAGTTCCATCTGGGGGGTTTTCAGCCCCTGCTTGAGGTTTGGGTGGGTGAATTGGAGCCCCCTCCAACACCAGCTGGGGAACCCCTAGAACTACCTCCCTCTGCAATCTTTCCCCTCTTCTATTCTGAAAACAGCATGTGCTCACGGGGAGGGCGGGGGTCATTGCTAGGGGAAACAAGCTGGAGGCTGGAGCCAGCAGCTAGATTCCCTGTGGAACCAACAGTGAACTTCTGTTTGGTCCAGGGGATGGTTGTAACTCTGAACACTTCCTGCATAATGTTCTGAGTTGTAGCAGGGAGCTGCACTTCTGTCTGCCCTAAGTTGATTAAATACTCTTGCAACATGTTTCAGAGACTTTTTAGAGAAAGCTCTTGGAATAAGTCTTAGTCCTTGAATTTTTATATAAGCAAAAGAGAGGTTAATTGGATTGCAGCATCTGTAGGTATTATAGCACCTCTAAAATAATCCCCTGGAATAGTTGGTCTGAAGGTGTCTAAAGGTAGACACCTGTTCTTAGATGCACACTGTGGATGGGTAGCTCTGATTCCTGTTCTTGGGGCCTGAAACACAGCCTGCTTCCTCACATTTCCCTGCCACACCTTGTTGGAAAAGAAATGGGAAGTTGTTGGTTGATAGTCATATGCTGAAGACTGCAGCTTCGTAGCCCTGATGGATCTCCTTCACAGGCTTCCAACCTCCCCTTTACCTTGTCATTGTCCCCCCCTGTTGGTGCAATCAGCATTTTTCACCCATAATCCTCAAAGCAAGGGTCACAAGATATCCCCAGTGATCTGACCTGTGCATTCCGGGTCTCACCCCCTTTTCTTTCAGTCCCCTAAGGGTGACCCCTCATCTGAACCCAGGTGAGGGTACTGTTCTTTCCCTCCACCTTTCCCTGAATATTTATTAAAGTCCGTAAACAGTCTTACCTGGCGTGGGTTAGGATCCCTGCCCCATGAATCTAGGTTTCCTATAGTAGTTTAGTGCTCTTGGCTGACTGAAGTCCTTTGGCAGCTGCATCTCACTGACCCATCTCACTGCACCATTCATCTTGGGTTCTCTTAAGCCTGGCAGTCAGTGCTCAGTCTAGTGCTGTGCCTCTGTACCGGCCTGTACCACTCTGATTCCAGAGACGCTGCCTCTTCTCCCCTCTCTTGGGGAGCACTGAATCCCTGAGCTTCTAATTTAAACAGGCCTGCTTCTACGTGGTCCAGTCAGGTCCCACTTCTCATGCACCACGTGGTCGCTGTAGCCAGGGAATCCCCTGCTTCCAGAGCCTAGTCGCTTCCAGGTTCATCCCTGGCTGCATACTCTGATTGCCAGGTGGAGCTAGGGGCCTCCACCATGATGGGTCTGCTTTATTTCAGAACCCTGGCTGGCTTTCCTGGAGACCTGACCCTGGCCAGCTTGAGATGCATCTTCCAGCGGGGTGTGGACTCCTTGTGGGGCTCAATATCCGGAAGTGGCAAGCCTGGCAAACGCCATGTTCTCACACATAACGAGCCAAGGATTGGCTCTCTATTATGCATGCATATGTGTGCATCTACCTTGTTTACATGTGTAAATATCCATGTGGTTTTAAAGGAACTTTCATATTATATGCATACCCAGGAAAAGTATTTACAGATCTATAACTGTAATAAAACATGCTTTGTTTGTTATCTAATCAAGCAGTTTAAACAAGAAAATAGACCATTATGGCCAACCAATAGAGACTGGGTAGCTGTGTGCTGTAGGGGAAGATTCAGGAATTCGTAAATAAATACACATAAATGCATCTTTCTTTATTTGTTATTTAAAAAATCTGTTCATGATAGTGATCTAATATTATGCTGTCCTGATTTAACTTCCAGGCTAATCTGTGCTTTGTGGACATAGATAACCATTTCATTGAGCTGCCAGAGGATTTACCCCAATTCCCAAATAAACTTGAGTTCATTCAGGAAATCTCTGAGATCCTAATGGCTTTTGGAATTCCACCTGAGGGAAATTTGCACTGCAGTGAAAGTGCCTCCAAGATGAAGAACCTCAGAGCATGTGACATAGTTTCTGATAAAAGAAATGGGAACATAGCAGGATCACCTTTGAATTCCTATGAACTGCTAAAGGAAAATGAGACGATAGCAAGACTTCAAGCGCTTGTCAAAAGAACAGGAGTGAGTCTAGAGAAGGTATGTAATGGAACTGCATGCAGTTTCTGTTATGGCATTGCATACCAGACGTGTGAGGAAAAAGGAGATTCAGCATGTAGTGACCTGTCTGGCCTTGCCTTCATTAGGTGGACTTTTATTTTAATATTTTTAGCATCTTAGGTATGTTTACATGTTAGCATCTTGGAAGAGACGAGGGTCAGTTTTAACACAACTAAGCCCTTTGCTTCCTTTTACTGTTTTATTTCACCTACCTAATATCACTTGCCTTGTCTACTCTAAGGTTTTAACGTGTTAAACAGGTGCCTTTTTTAAGTTGGGTGATCTCATATATAAAAAAAAAAAAAAAAAAGGCAGCCACTTACTGATTTAATCCTTGCTTTCACCCTCTCTTGGTATTTTTCTGTCTCAGATTTGCTACTTGTAGAACTATTTGCATATAACTTGCCTGCTTTGGTGATTGTGGCAAGGCTTGCTTCATTAATGCTGTTTATATGCTGTAAAGTACTTTAGTGATGTGATTTCTTTCCAGAGACACAGTGTGTAGATGTAGGTCAGGGACATCAGCTGGGCATGTAGAAGCTCAGTCCCTCCAAAAATTGGGTCCTTACTGTATCTGTGCTCTTTTTGGAAGATTTTGAGTTTGCTTGTATTCTTTAAATTGGGGGAGATTTTCAGCAAACTCTAACTCCTATATGCTGTTTAGATTGGGGATTGTTCCCCAGCTGCATCCCCTTTTGTAAAGTTGTTGGTCTAAGGACATAGGCAGGCAAGGTTCTTTGGGTAGATGTAATATCTTTTATTAGACCAATTAAATAGCTGGAAAAAAAGTTCTCTGCAAGCTTTTGGGCACAAACACCCTTCTTCAGGCAGGAAGGGTGTTTGTGCCCAAAAAGGCATAATCATAGCTGTATATTAAAATGGGTGCCATAAACTTGTCATGGAAGATTCCTGAAGTTAGGGAAATTGCTTACTACCCATGCACAGGAACTTATTTTGATTATATGTCTCTGAATTAGCATGAAGGTCAATACCTATTGGATTGTAGCAGTGCTAAGTATGGATTTATGATACTGTACATTGAAGAAATACACATTGGTGGTACTCTAACAACCTTTTGCAAGTTTTCATTTTGATGTCAAAAGTAACAAAGGCCTGAGATGAGCATGTTAATATTACCTCCATCTTCTGAAAATGTTTCTAGTGCAGTCAGAATTAAAAATGAAGTCTGCTTACTATTGAAGCTATCATCTCATTGAGTTAAATGTTCTTTCCAAAAGCACTGTGCAGGATCTTGTCAGTTGAAATGCCTTATGTTGATCTGAGGAATAACATTTGGATAACAAACTTAGATATAAGCTTGCATTTCTTGTACATCCCATAAAGGCAAAAATATGTTTTGTTCTTGTATGTTTCCCCTACTCTCTCAGCTGGAGGTGCGGGAGGAGACGAGTAGCAAAAAGGATCTAAAAATCCAGTGTGATGAAGAAGAATTCAGGGTTTACCAGCTGAATATTCAGATCCGGGAAATTTTTGCCAACCGTTTTACACAGATGTTTGCAGATTATGAAGTATTTGTTATTCAGCCCAGTCAAGACAAGGAGTCTTGGTTTACAAACAGGGAGCAAATGCAGAACTTTGATAAAGTAAGTTTTTGAAAAGCCATGCAGAAGGGTGTGTTTGTTTTTTGTTTGTTTTTTCATAAGCACTAATCAGGGCTCAAAACAAGTGATTACAATTGGTCAGAAAATAGGGAGAACCTTGTGATTCTTCTTTAAATAAATTTATATCATCTTTCAGAAGATCTTATTTATAATTTGAAACCACTCAAGGGATAGTTCGTAGAAACCAAGGTATAGATTAGAATGGAATTAGCTTTAACATAAAATTACAGGTTAAACACATTTAACATAACAGTAGAGCAGTTCTGCCAGAAGAGTTTTAGAATATGTTCAAAGGAAGACTATGATCATGCAAAGCACTTATACCTATGCTCTAACTTTTGCCTTGTGTTTCTGTGGTTTTCCAGAAAAGAACCTAAGGTTTCAGTTCTTTTCAGCTCTTACTGTTATGTCCCTTAGTCAGAGTTTACCTGTTTCATGTGAATGGGACTGCTGACATGAGTGAGGGTTGCTGGACTGGACACTAAGGGCATTTTT
>NW_017729025.1:135335613-135352319 GCF_001723915.1 Gavialis gangeticus
GCCAGTGTGGCATCTTACAGGCACATTGGCAGAGCTGCATGATGGGTCCCAGGAAGGGGAAGTCTGCTTTAATTAGAGCGGCTCTGAGACCCACACCAATTAAAGCGCCCAGAGTGTCTTGTGTATCAGCATCCCTACATTTCAAAATGGCAGTAGGGGTGCTTTATCTAAAGCTCGTAGAACTAGATTTAGTTAAAGCGCCCCTGCCACCACTTTGAAGCACGGGGATGCTGTTGCAGAAGATGTAGAGGCTGGCTGGAGCACAGTAATTGCCACATGTCAGCAAACTCTACTTAAATGAGTCTGGTTCAACGTGCTAGAATTAAAGTGCATTGGAGCCGGCTCTGGGCTTGTGTATACTGGTCCCCTAAGTGTCTGATCCAGTAGCCTTTGAAGTCGGTGCAGATATTCAAATGGACCTCTCCAGGCTTTGACTCGGGTCATATGGTTAACATATGAATCAAGTGATGGTTTTGCCATTGAGCGATTTGACTTGGCTGAAACCTCAGTTGTGGTGTTATTTTTAACTTTTTATTTTTTCAGTCATAAAGAAAGAGCTATAAATAAACGATGTTCATGGAAAGTAAGAAATGCTTACAAAGGCTTGTTTCAAAGATGGAGTTTGGGGTAAACTGGAAATTTAAAAAAAGGGCTTTGAATGGCTCTAAAATTCTCAAGTATGTACTTGGTTAGACATATGTTTAGATTTCATAGATGTTAAGGCTGGAAGGGACCTCAGAAGATCATCGAGCCCAGCCCCCCGCCCAGCTGGGGTCATAGGATCCCAGCAAGATAAGCATCCAATTTTCTGTTGAAGGTCTTCAATGTAGGTGCTTGAACCACCTCCAATAGCAGGCTGTTCCAGACCTTGGAGGCTCGGACAGTAAAGAAATTCTTCCTTATGTCCAGCCTGAAATGGTTTTGCAGGAGCTTATAACTGTTTGACCTCGTCATCCCTTGGGGCGCTCTGGTGAACAAATGTTTCCCCCTGATAAACTTGTAGGTGGCCATCAGATCACCCCTGAGCCTGCACTTTTCCAAGCTAAAGAGTCCCATAGCTCTCAGCCTCTCATTGTAAGGTCTGTTTTCCTGACCTGATCATGCGTGTGACTCTTCTTTGCACTCTCTCAAGCTTCTCCACATCCTTTTTGAATTGTGGAGCCCAAAACTGGACATAGTACTCCAGTTGCGGCCTCACCAAGACCGAGTACAGGGGGAGAAGGACATCTTGGGATTTGCTTGAGAAGCGTCTATGGATGCAAGCCAGTGTTTTGGTCGCTTTACTAGCCGCAGCATCGCATTGCTTGTTGATTTTTAAGATGTTGTCTTTGTTGTCCAACGTGTCTACACACTCTGTAATAGAATTTTTGTGTTGTTTCTTTTTATTAGGCATCATTCTTGTCAGACCAGCCTGAACCTTACTTACCTTTCCTCTCAAGATTTCTGGAGACACAGATGTTTGCGTCTTTTATTGACAATAAGATCATGTGCCATGATGAAGATGACAAAGACCCTATTTTGAGAGTGTTTGATAGCAGAGTAGATAAAATTAGACTGCTGAATGTGAGGACACCAACTCTACGTACATCTATGTATCAAAAGTGCTCTACAATTGATGAGGCAGGTAAGAGTGACAAGTATCGTTCTTTTAATTTTAAGAAGCTATGGCTATTCTTGTTAGTATCACTAGAGCTCAGGTATTTTGGATACTATCATATTGGGTCCTAATGCTTTAACCTTTTTTTAAACAAAGAAATAGGAGAAGAGTTGTAATATAAAGTGCAAGTCAAGAATATAAAGCTATGCTAGAATTGGTCTCATGCCTAAAGAACCTTGTCTGCCTAAGAAACTTCTTAACTTTCTTTGTTACTTTCAGAGAAAGCCATTGAGTTAAGGCTATCAAAAATAGATCACACTGCAGTCCATCCACATTTGTTGGATATGAAGATTGGTCAAGGGAAGTATGAACTTGGGTTTTTCCCCAGACTTCAGTCTGATGTACTCTCCACAGGACCAGCAAGCAACAAGTGAGTAAGCAGTGATATTTGTACGTTGCGAAGTGGTGCCTGATCACGATCAGCTCTCATGCAGGTGTCCACATTTAAGATGTCAATAAGCAAATTTACCTTGTTCACTTTTAATGAGGAAAATCCTAAAAGGACTCTTTGGACTGTTAGTATCAGAATGAACAAGGAGTCTAGTGTCACCATGGGGGCAAAGTTAAGGATATTTGCATGATTTTAACTGCTAGAGGTTTAAGAAAAAGCACAGGGTTCTGGTAAGAGTCAAGGATTTAAATAAAGAACTTCTTTTTATAGGAAGTATGAAGAAATGGGAAGATGTTATGAGGTGAAAATGTAACTAAAGCCTAAAAGAGAAGAAAACTACAAACCAAGTATTAGTAGACTGTGGGTGTGTGTACTTTTGCAGGAAAGTATTGGGTGGTTTTTTAAGTTGGATCTTATTTTTGTCCAGCTGAGGCTCTCTGCTTCTGAAAGTTCAGAGCATAGTTTGCCTTGTTTTTAGCTCTAATTGATGTGATTTTGATTTCTGGTGCACCTGTTGCTGACTTGTTCTTGCAGATAAATGTTTGCTGCGTAGACACTCTGAACAAAGATGGATACCTTTGCTCCCACTTTCCTTTCCTCTTTAGCTTATGCTTAATAGCTCATGAACAGTCTTCCTTGATTTGTAGATGGACAAAGAGAAATGCACCTGCACAATGGAGGCGGAAAGACCGACAGAAACAACACACAGAGCATTTGCGTCTGGACAATGATCAGAGAGAGGTGAAAGCTATTTATTAGCTATAGAAAATGACTGTCGTTGCATATGTTGTTACTGATTTACAAAATATCTCAGCAGTTATTTTGCAGGATGTCTCTGCCATCTCTCCATCTGCTCTTTTAACAAAAGGTCAGATCATCTGCTGAGGTAAAATGGTATAGTTCCATTGGCATTGGAAATATGCCAGTTTATGCCAGCTCAAAATCTGTCCTAAGGATCTGAAATAAAGATAAAAATATAGCGACCAAGTTGCAGTCTTAACATAACAAGTACACAGGTAAATATGGTATTTGATCAGTGACTTGGACTTCGCTTAAATAGCAGTCCATCAAATTGTAGAATTTTCAGATATAAATAATATATAGTGGCTCCTGTGCTTCATATGCATTAAATATTTACTCTTGTAAAAATTTGGGGTGTGTTCCTAGCAAAACCTCTATTATAAAAAGTTGAGAGAGCATCCTGTTTACAAAGAATTCCCAAATGAACCATTTTAAATTGTGAGTCTGCAGTGACTTTGAGTAATATACACCTACTTTGTAATTACTTCAAGAGTAATGTGGTTCTGCAAAATTAGCTATATTTATTATATGAATTGCACTAAAGTGCTATGCTGGAAGGTGGTGATATAGGAACCATTTTAGGGCATTCTGATTTAAAAATATCAAAATTGCTTTTTAGCTAGTTGCATTTTAAAATAAGAATAAAAATTTGCGGTGCTCTTGTTTTTAATGTTTACCTTGTTCTGTTTAAGGTGTGTGCAAGAAAGTGCAAGATTCGTGAGGTGAGGAAAGAGCACAAAACTTAGACTAGTGATGAATTCACTCATTGGGAAGAGTACAGTCCTAGTTCCTGGTCCCTGCTCCCAGGATGATTATTTATTTATTTATTTATTTATTTTAATCCAAGCCCTATGTAACGTAGAATGCATAATTTTTTGTGGCAGCATGGACTGGACCCTGGACCTTTAATGACTGTTGCAGCCATTAGGCGGCAGACTCTTGTACACTTTCCTTGTGAACGGTCTAGGCTCTAAACCACCCAAGCCCAAAGCTAGGAAGCATCATACTGAGACGTTCCAGGTCTGATTCATGTGCACAGTGATCATTGCACTTCTCTTTGGTATGGAATAGCACCCGTAATTCTATACTGTGGAGGTATGGACAGGCCCTTTCTGGCCTTATGAATACTGAATTCCTCACTGTGCAATGGATCAGCTTTGTAATGAGGCCCCAGCTATGTAGCTTCCAGCTGTTATTAGAGCACCCTGTTGAGAGTGTGGAGCTGTAGGTTTGAATCCCCTGAGGTTGGGAACAGCACTGAACTTGGGTTTTCCACTTCCTGGGTGAGTGTTTATACCACAAAACTAATGGTAAAAGGTAGGCTTCTCCTGTAGCCATTTCTTCACAAGAGTAAACCTTGCTCAGTTACTTGAAGGAATAATTGTAGCCTGTTGTCGGGAGAGGATTCTGGAAGGCATTTCTCTGTAGCCCTGACGTGGGCATCTCAGTTCAGAAGGAGTAGCGTTTTAGGCATATCTCTCTGCCTTGTTTTTCCTGTTGGCTGCCTCTAGACATTTCCCCTCTGCATGTTGATATTCAGATCCCCCTTTGGAGGTGCTTTTCTCCCCGTGCGCTGTTTATGGATCCTGGGTAGCTAAATATTAGGGGCTATGGCATCTAACTTATACATGCCCAAGCCTTCTATTTTATTTAGCTAGTAAAATTTGAAAAAACTGTAAAAGGAATTATTCTAAATGAAGTGGTGACAGTTACAGCAGTTGGAAGGCAAGAAACTGGTTAAAATAAAAATTAGACAAATTGAAGCTAGCAACAAAGACACTTTGGAGTTGAGATTTGACAGCTGTTAGGCAATGAATCTTTTCAGTGCAAAAAACTCATTTAATTTTATCATCACATTTTTAATGTTTAAATGGGTTTTTTTACTGTTTCTTTTATTTAAACTGTCGTTACTTCCAAGTTTTACGTTGAATATTCATCAGTATGACATTTTATTGAGTTACCTTTTTGTTGTTCTCTTCTGCTTTTGCATGAATGCTTTTGTTTCATTCCTGTTTACCATACTTGCACTTAACATGGGCTGTTTGATTTTTGTTTGTTTGTTTTGCTACCAATCCTGTCCTGCCAGCATCTGGACTTTTCCTTGCCAGAGCTTCAGTTGCAATTATATTTAGACTGGGACCAGCATGATTGGCTTTTCAGGCCCTCTGTAAAATCTTTCTCAGAACTTTATCTGGTATGTCATGTGTACAACCTGACCTGTAGTCATGGTATCAGAAAAGATGCGTAGCTAAATGTGTATGTCTTGTTTTTTAGAATAAAGTGATTCCTTTTTTATTATGTTAACAAACACTTTTATTCATTATATGTTGAGATGGATTTCTGTCAGTTGTTATCTTCCCTCCAGAAGCATTAAAAATACATGTTAATACATATCCAGTCAGTTTCTGTATGGGCCGCTCCATTGATCTTATTCAGTGTTAGTCCTGTCTACAGACAATTTTTGAAAACCATTTTTTCCCTCAACACATGTCCATCTGATTCTTGTTCCTGAAGTGAAATCAGTGTAAATTCTCAGAAGGCACAATGGGAACAGCACAAACCTTTTGTGCAGTTGTTTTCCTCTAAAATGTTGATTATCTTTGATTTTTTGCACATAGTAGCAGTAAACTGCTTCTGCATTAGGAAAGTGTTTAAGTCGTCTTCATTCTTAATCATATGCCAAGGCCGTTGACTGTCACATGTGCCCTGCACATCTGCTAAAAGCATTATTGCTTAAATACAACATAATCAGGATTACAATAACTGTTTCACTTTGAAAGTAAATTGCAAATATGCATAAATATGATCTTGCTTTTTCATAGGAGAGAAGGGAAAACATTTTCAGTAGCAGGGGAAGAAATTAAAACTGTACATCTAAACAGTTTTTGGTCAGCTGTGTGTTGTGTTGACTTTTTTTAGTAACACATTAGTGTATGCTAATGCTACTTAGTTTAAACAGAATCTTAACTCCAGTGAAGTAACCCAGTAAATGTCTTTAATCCTTTATTTTAAATATATAAAGGAGCATTATTCAGAAAGATAATGTGATCTTTTTCCTTTCTGGGCATATGGGGGTGGTGAAGACAGATCATGCTTAGTGCTACCCTCTGCAATTTGCAGCTGCTGTGTACCAAGCATATATTTTTTTCATGACATCTTTTGCTTAAATTTACTCTTATTTCCTGTGTTTGTATAGAAATATATCCAAGAAGCGAGAAATCTGGGCAGCACCATTCGGCAGCCTAAACTTTCTAACCTCTCTCCATCAGTAATTGCACAGACAAACTGGAAATTTGTTGAAGGCTTACTGAAGGAATGTCGCAACAAGGTAATGTGGAGAGAGTGACCTTTTTGTTCTCCTGCTCCTCTTCTCTTTCTTTGTTTATTTGCTGGGCTATAACTAGTAAATCTGAACTTGCCTTTTGTTCATGGAGACTCAGGTACATGCACAGTCTGAAATGGGTCTGTCCCACCCCTTTAAATTGATATGTTTAGGTGTCCTGGAAAGATTGGAGATTAGATATTTTTCTTACAAGATCCATGATGGAGAACAGAAAATTTTAGAAATAAGAGAGTGTATCATCTGAAGGTCTGTGTATTCCCAGCATGCTTCCAGAAGCAGAGCTTCCTAACACACAGCCAATTTAGTTTCAAATGCCTGTAACTGAGATTTGTTTTAAAATGTTACCACAATCGAGTCCCATTTAAAAATAAAATTACAATGAAAATACAGAAACTGTTTTTAATTATTAGAGGAAATGAGTTTGCAAGCTTATAAAACAACTTCTTACACACTTGCCAAATAAATTTTGGTTCCAGTTTGTGGTATTTTTGACTGATATTTTGACTGCTTATCATTAAAATCACACTTTTGCTTTAGTATAATGCTGAAGACAATAATTCTTGCATGAGCTTATGCTCAAATTCCTCCCCAAAATTGAGAACAAGTGTGGGCTACTGTGCATAATATTTCATTGAATGCATATATATTTTACTTGTCACATTATATCTTTGTTTTGTGAATATTTTCTTAAGCATCTCATCTCTGGTACAAGCTGGCTTAGCTATATTGAAATCAGTGATGCTACAGTGATTTACATCAGCTGCTGAGCTGCTTAAAAAATCTCTTCCGTTTATAGGAGTGTGAAGGCTTCAGGAACAAGTTTGCAGTTAATGCAAACATTAAAGTGTCAGGGAAGGGAGCAGGTAGGTATAAGCAAAAATAAAATGCATGCGACTATTGCCATGAAGTAGTGGTGATGCCCCAGTTCAACCTATCAGTTAGTTCTCCTTAGACGAGGCGCGGGCAATTATTTCAGGCAGAGGGCAGCTTGCTGAGTTTTGGCAAGCCATCGAGGGCTGCATGACAGGCAGCCGGGGCAGATAAATATTTATTTTCTAAAATTTTTAGGGGCCCTGCAGGCTGGATAGAATGGCCTGGCGGGGCCGCATTTTACCCACCCCTACCTTAGACACTGAGGAATATGAGATGCTAAGCAGTAGTGAAAAAAGTGATAAAGTATGACCACTGGTAAGAGATTAGGGAAAATGATTACTTAAAGAAAAGATGACAAAGGGAAAATATGACAAACGTCTGTACTTGGGAGGTTATAACATAACTGCATGAGCGATTTACTGAAAGTGGCTAATGACTGTTGAAAAAGGAGTGATTGGTTGGAAATAGAACTTGGCTTTGGATTTGTATCAGGAGTTTTGTGTTTGGTGTGTAACCCTATGAATATACATGATACCCTGGGAATACTAATAGTCTATCAGAAAATGGAATAACGCATCATACAGCATTACTGAAGGAGTAATTTGGAAATAAGTGTCTAAGTGAACTGGTAGATAAAGTATTTTTAGGTTTAGATTTAATCTCAAAGATGAGACTTACGTTGGACCTGGGTGTTTGGGCTGGAGTCACCATTAGTTTATGAAATGTGGCAGGAGAAGGGCAGCCAGCAAAGTTTTTAATTAAAACGAACAATGAAAGTGAAAGCATGGCTATACTCCAAGGTAACTATATAAAACCACTTCTCTCATTTGATAGATTTGTCACTTTCAAAATATTCAGTTGCCTACTGTTTTACTGACTTCTGCTACCTCTGTTAGCAATGCAGAGGATTTTATTGGATTCCATTTTAGCTTCTATTTTATATGTATATATGGCTTAGTCTGTCTGTCTGTCTGTCTGTCTGTAACGCTCTTGGAGCACTGATTGATTGTCTCGGCAGCCGATCACAATGCTTACTGAAACAGCCAGCGTGCTCTGCACAGATGGACACACAGACAGATGGTTGGACATAGCGGGGGGGGACTCTTGGGAGTCTCAAGCTTGGAGGTGGCAGTGGTGCGGGATGGTGGTGGAGGGGGATGGAAACAAAGGGAATAGCAGGGACAGAGTGGGATGGTGGAGTGCCACCATGACAGTGGGGACTGAGCCCCACCGCCCCATCATGCTTGATGGGCAATTCTCTAGTATCTATATTTTCTTACTGATGCTCAAGTGGGGCACCCTTATTCAAAAAGTGAAAGTGTTTGTTACTCTTGGCTAATCCCACAGTCCTGTGAAGTTGGTGGAAAAGCTCCCATTGACTTCAGTAGCCTTTGGGTCAGGCCTGTGGATCCACTGACCACAACAGGAGTGCTGGCAGAGTGGGGTACTACTCCTAATCTGCTGATCCTTGTTTCTAGTCTGACATATCTATGTGTAAATCCTCTGAAGGGACTTCCAAGTCTGGAAACTCTGAGGACATTGTCTTTTAACCACAGAATTGCCTCAGTGTAACTGAGGGCTTAATTTGACCTGCAGAGCTTTGATTGCAGACTGTGATGCATAAGCTGGAAAGGAGCAAGTTTAACTTCTAGATCTATGGATGAATTTTTAGGGCTGGCCTGGATAAATAGGATTTGTGCTGTCATCTCAGTCTCCCTGCTTAGTGAGAAACTTCTGATGGTCTATTTTCATTGATTTAAAGAATCATGTTACAGATAGAAGCAGGAAGACTTGGTTTCCATTTTCTCTTGCTTCTCATTTGGGAGCCCTTAAAGAGAGCAGACTAATACTGGATCCTGAGTACGCTGCTGTTTGCTGTAACTGTGACACTGCTCAGAAAACCACAGAACGATCGCTCCAGAATAGGTTTATGTTAAAAATAAAATCTTTCCTCTCCTAAAATAGAGACTTGGAAGATGAGGATGTTGCCCTTCTGAACTGATTACCTGGTTCACTCCTCTGAGTGGAGGTGGGTGGACCTGGGTTATGCCAGTCCTAATCCTATCCCTGCTGAATTCCTGAATCTCCAGAGGTTGCGCACATAAGGCTTTGGCTTCCTTGACCTCTGGGAAGGTGCTGTTAATGATGATTTTCCACTCTAAGACTTTGAACCTGCTGTTAGAAACCAGTGTGTTCCTTTTTTAGTCCCTGTATAGGAAGAAGGAAAAGGATGTTAAGAGCTCAGTAAAGATGTTGCCTATTCGTGTAACTCATGAATAAGAGAGCAGTGTGTTTGCACTACCTTGTCAAGGCTACAATATAAACCCAGTTTTATTATCTTACTGTTGAGAAGGTATTTAAAGAGAGCAAAGGATTTAGAAGTTAACTTATTTTGTTTTGCCATCTTTTCAAGACCAAGAGGATGCTGGTTGAGAAAATGGGCCGAGAAGCTGTGGAACTAGGTCATGGTGAAGTGAACATCACCGGTGTAGAAGAGAATACGCTGATAGCCAGTCTTTGTGATCTCCTAGAAAGGATATGGAGTCATGGACTGCAGGTCAAACAGGTAAGGAATGGATGTTCTGATTTTTATGAAGCTGGATACTTTATTGGCATTTTGCAGTATATTCTGTTTTAACTCAGATCTGGATCTTTCAGACCACCAGGTAGCTAAGTGTACATAAGGTTAATCTTTGGATGGATAGCAGATGCAGGCAAACAGTGACAAGTGATCTGTTGTAGTAACATAACTAGGTGCCTGATGAAGTCCATTAAAAATGTACTGCTTATCTTCCATGCGCTTTGGGCTTTATTATCATTTCAAATGCCTGCTGATTTATACATTTGATTATATTTGTTAAAGAGTGAAGACAGTTCTTTCTTTTTTTGCTCCTGCCCCCTCAGTTAGAACATTAGAAGTGCCCTACTGGGTTAGACTGGTCCATGTAACCAACTATCTTGTCTTCCTCAGTGGCAAGTAGTAGATGCTTTAAAGGCAGAATATATACACAGGGTATATTTAAAGCAGGGGTTGGCAACCTGCGGCACATGAACCAGATCTGGCCCACGAAGCCAGGATGTCAACAGCAACTGCGCAGTGTGGGGAAGCAGTAGCCGGGTCAGAAGCATGTCTATGGCAGCTCATTGCGGGGAGATGGGGGGTGGGTGGCAGCGGTCATGTTGGAAGCAGGGTGGTGACAAATTTGGTGTGGGGGGGAAGCAGTGGTAGCTGTGTTTAAAAGTGGTCCCATGCTTTCAGAGTGATCTGCATTAATTTGAGCTACTGCTCCTAAAAGGTTGCCAAGCTCTGGTCTAGAGTGATCATTCATCTTGGCATATTCCCCCGGTTTAGGAATGTCAGAGGATATATTTCTGACTGCTCTATTTAATAGCTCCTAGTGGACCTGTCCTCTATGACATTGGCTAATTCCCTTTCTGAACCTGGTTATACTAACTGGCTCTACAACCTCCACAAATTAACTGTGCTGTGTATTTAAAATAAATAAATAAATGAAAGTGCTTCCTCTTTGTTTTAAACCTGCCTTCTGATAATTTCAGTGGGTGTCCCTAGAGTTTGTATTCTGGGACTTGGTAAATAACAGCTACCTACTCATGTAACATGCAACATGCTTCCTGATTGTATATACCTTTGTCATATTTTCCCCCTCAATTTTTCTCTTTTCCAAACTGGAATCCCAGCCTTTTCATTCTCTCCTAGGACAGGAGCTGTTTCATAACTCTGATAATTTTTGTTAAGTTCCGTATCTGCAAATAATTGGCTGTTCTATATGCAGACCAACTATGTATCCATCAAATGCTTGAGCATACCCTCTTCCTTAACTAATAGAGTATGTTCTGTGCCCTTATTGGTTTAGTCCAGGGGTGCTCAACCCCCGGCCTGTGGGCCAGATCTAGCCAATTGACCTGTCTCATCTGGTCCACTGGACTCCCTGCGGGCCTGAAAATTTGGCAACAAGGAGTAGTGACCACTCTGCTGCCAAATTTCTGGACATATGGGGAGGCCGGCAGGTTGGGTAGCATGACCCTGCATGTTCAATTGGGTGCATAGGGCTGGGGTGGCATGGGGCCTGATCCAGGCACGTGTGCCATGGCCCGTGGGACCAAAAGATTGAACCCACTAGTCCAGTCCTGTCCAAACTTCTGTGGCCTTTTAATCCTGTGTTTCCCTTTGTCCGAATCTTGCATCATAATTGCTATTTAGAGAGGTCAAGGTAGAATAATGTGCATTGAGAGAAATGGGCAGATACAACATATATGCTTTCTTTTTGATGCTCATTGCTATTTCCATTTAATGTCGAGTTCTTTGCTTTTGTTATTGGTGTTCTTCTCATGATTGGTTCCAGCATGGGGTACACATGCTGTCCTCAGCAGTTACAGTACCAAATGGTCACTGTAGATTGTATTTCTGAGTGCATTTTTTTCCCAGAAAGATGATTTTGGTTGTAGTTGTCTCCCTGTCTTTCTTTTACTTCTGTCCTTTTTTAAAGCCCCTCTTATAAGTAGGGACCTGCTCAAACTGATTTTGTGGAAGTTGCAAAACCAGGCAATTTTCTGGGCAAAAAACCCCAAACTTACTAAAAATAGTGCTGGTTCCCTGGTGGGAGCTAGCAGTCCTCCCAGCTGTGTAGCATGGCAAAAAATAGATCTACCAACATGAAAATGAGCAAGCAAGATGGCTGCCATCCCAGCTGATTGGCTGAGGGCTACCTGTCATGTGGCCCTGTCCCTCTTCACCAATCAGCGGTGAGGGGTGGGGCCATATGATGGACAGCCCTTCCCATCAATCACTGATGGTGCCACCAGAGCCCCTTTGTCAGTCAGGTGTGGTGGGCCTCCCACCACAATAAGCTGATGAAAATGGCTGCGAGACTTGCAACCTGCCCATAAAATTGACCCACTTTCACCTCAACTTGGGTAGACCCCTACAAGGCATATTTTGGTTTCCATTGTCAACCTACCAGATGCTCTCTTGTGACATGAGGCTTCTCTTAGGGCTTTTTGTAAATGCATTTTTTAAAGGTTTTTCTTTCTCAATCAGAACTGAAACATTTTTCTGTTTTATTTTCTATATATCTATAACTTAGTTTTGTGTGGGTGCAGTGCCTTGGAAGAAAGTCTTTGCAGAGGCTAATATTTTAGTAATGAGTTCTTAGTCTCCAGATTAGAAGCAGAACTTAACAGTTTGGGACAGATTTTTATAGAAGCAGAACTTAACAGTTTGGGACAGATTTTTAGATCTGACTTTTTTTTTTTTATACCTAGAAATTCAGATGTTAGAATGTTTTTTGTTCCCCAAATACCAATAATACCTTCATGTTAAAGAAGCAGTGGAGATGCATAGCGGGTACATGGGGGTGCACTTGCACCTCCTGACAGGCCGCACACTCCGTTTAGGCAATGGGGGAGGGGGGGAAGGAGAACAGGCGGGAGCTCCAGTGCCCCCCCTGCGAGTACTGGCCAGGGAGTGGGAGCATCGGATGAAGTGGCGCGGCCACTTTGGGGAGTACCACGGCTGCTTCCTGGTCACCTTGATCAGCCGTGGGGTGACTTCCCCACCCTGGTTGGTGAGATTGGCTGTGGGGGGACCCTGCCCCGGTTGCTAGAGGGGCATGTTCCCCTCCTCCCCCATTAAAGTGGCACAAGTCATCCATGTAAAGAAGTAAATTAGAAATCCCAGTTAGAGCCAAAATTAAACAACCTTTTTCCTATATAAGTACCTTCCTCTTTTGCACAGAATTGTAGTGTGGAAAAGAAACATAAGATTCTTAGTTAATCAATTAGTGAGGAAATACATCCAATCAATGGAGTGGATGTCTCTTAGGTTATTGTTTATCTTCTGTGGCTTCAGTAACACTTGATTTTATCATTCACAAATAGTCTTGCAGTAAATCTGAGAAGCTCTTTGGTGGTATGGCAGGGATAATTTTGTTATCTGACGTTTTACCCACCAACACATTTTAGAAAGGCAGCATCTTGATGAACATGGTATATGCTATAACTGTGGTATAAATAATAAGGCCACCACATTTTACCCTTTTATTTTTATGCATCAGATAGATGTTAGTCAAGCTTCGTGCTAAAGTGTCCTGTGTGAATTCTATCTCTTGTAACTTATCAAGGTCTTTGTCAGAGGAACTCGGACAGATTTTTGAAGGATTTGAAAAATGACAATGCATATCTGTAGCTCTCTATCTGTACATTAGCTGAGAGGGGAATAGGTATTAGAGAATTGGGCTTAGTATAAGACAGCTTACTGACTTGATTTATGCATCACTCTTCTCCTTCAGTGGGAGAGACAGACAGATGCCTAGCTCAGGTTATTACCTCATAACATCATCATTTGCTTGCACATTGGCTTGTAGTTTCATAGTTTCATAGATTAAGGGTCGGAAGGGACCTAGTAGATCTTCTAGCCCGACCCCCCGCCAGGGCGGGAGAACAACAAAAAACCCCAAAAAGAGAAACGGGACTCAAACGAGTCCAGCCAGGTAGGCATCCAGCCTCTTCTTAAAGACCCCCAGGGTAGGGGCCAGCACCACTTCCCTTGGAAGTTGGTTCCAGCTCCTAGCCGCCCTAACTGTGAAGTAGTTTTTGCGGATGTCCAATCTATACCTCCTCTCCATCAGCTTGTGCCCATTACTCCTTGTTATGCCAGCGGGCGCTAGGGGAAACAGCGTCTCCCCCAAACCCTTCTGGTCCCCCCTAGTGAGTCTATAGACGGTCACCAGGTCCCCCCTCAGCCTTCTCTTGTGGAGGCTGAATAGGTTCAGGTCCCGCAGTCTCTCACTGTAGGGTCTGCCCTGTTGTCCCCGGATCATGCGGGTGGCCCTCCTCTGGACCCTCTCCATGTTGTCCACATCCCTCTTGAAATGGGGCGCACAGAACTGGACACAATACTCCAGCTGTGGCCTGACCAGCGTCGCGTAGAGGGGGAGGATCACCTCCTTGGCTCTACTCGAGATGCACCTGTGGATGCACGACAAGGTCCGGTTAGCCCTGCCAACCATGACCTCGCATTGTCGGCCCATGTTCATCTTGGAGTCAATAATGACTCCAAGATCTCTTTCTGCCTCCGTGCTCTCGAGTAGGGGGTTCCCCATTGTGTAAGTGTGCTGCTGGTTCCTACTGCCCAAGTGCAGCACCCTGCACTTGTCCGTATTGAAACGCAATACTACTCTTTAAAATGAATTTTGGTGACATCTTAGCAACCATGAAAAGCAAAATTCATCTGATGTGTTAATTTGGAAATACATGGCAAAATGTATGTTGAGGACACTTGGAAATTATTAACACTTTTCCTTTGTGCTCCTGTAGTCTTTCCAGCTCCTGAGGACCTCTAACCTCTTGTTTCTGGATCTTCATTTTTATCAATGATAATGGCAGGGAAACCAGAAAAGCTGTCTCTGAAACAAACTTGTCATAGTTTCTGTTTTCAGTGGGGTCTTGAATTTTCAGTTATAAAATTCAGCAGGTTTTGGATTGTTAACTGGTGTTTATTTTTAATTTTAGGGAAAATCTGCTTTGTGGTCTCACTTGTTACATTATCAAGAAAACAGGCAGAGAAAACCTGCATCGGGTAGCTTCAGTACCTCAGGTAAGGATGGGAAGTACTGCATTGGTTAATAACTTGCCTCAATTTAATACAATATACCACATTACTAAATTTTAATTTTTTCTGAAGTGGCTTAAAATTATATGCATTAAACAGAAAACTTTACATTCTCTACTTTCCTGGTTTTTGGCAGATGAGATTTATGATGATGACTGTTCATTTCAGGTGACTGTTTAGGTTGGTGTTGTGGGGTTTTTTTGACTGCAGCATTTCCATAGGATGGTCTTTATTTTTCTAATACAGTACAGAAGGTTGACTTTTTTTTATAGAATTGCTCGTTTTGGGAAAGACTTTTTAAATTCAAAATTTGTCCTGGCGCTGGGAGTTGCCAAGATAAAGACCTTCAGATGTGGCCTTTAAAAAATTTGAATCCAGCAGTGCTGCACGTAATAGGAAATATTCCTCCTTAATCTCCAAAATTGTCATACTAGATCAGCAGGCATATCTATTTACCCTATCTTTAACAGGCATAAATGCATTATTCATCATAAAAGTTTTCATCTGCTTTTAAAATCTAGTCACAAAAAAAGCGTAGATTCTGTCTTTAAAAAAAAAAAAAAAAAGACAAATTAGTGCACTTGGAAGGATGCAAGATATGGAAGCATTGCAAGAAGCACAATAGTGCACCATAGTTATGAATCTGTAGATCTAAAAGAGCCTTAAGACTGCAGGTTAAAACAGTATTGTCTCCATTTTGCCAGTGGACAAATTAAGGCATGCATCACTTGGGGGCCAATCCTTTGCTGCCATCAATAGGGGTGTTGAGAGAGAGTTTGAACCTTAAGGCCTGTCCAAGGTCATTTAGGTAGGTAGACAAAGGCCAAATAGAACCCATGTGTCTTGTCTCGTATTCTGATGCCCTGTCCACGTGGTTCTAATGTGCCAGAGGCCTGGATTCTAGGCGAAGCTTCAGGTGTCAATTCGATTCGGAGGAGATTTGGCCCAATTCAGCAGCCGAATGTCGGAATCCGAATTGAATCAGGAGACCAATAAAAAGGTCCAAATAGATTCAAAGCTTTCCAAATCGATTCAGAAAAGATTCAGATTCAGTTAGTCCCCACTTGCCACCACAGGGAGCTGGATCTAGACTCTGTGCCAGTAAGGGTGGAGGGAGCTAGAGGAAGGGGAAGGGGACCACGGGGGACCCCCCACCAGTCCCTATCCCCTGCCTGCACCCCCAGCTTCCCTGAGCACCACCCCCATGGCTGCTTCACCCAGCTCCAGCTCCCAACTCTCTCTTTTTCTCTAAAGCCCCCAGTTGCTGGCTGCTGCCAGGAAGGGGGGAATCCCCACTGCCCTGCACTATGTGGGGGGCTCTGCTATGAGCCCCCACCCCCCGCCTGCTCTCCCAGCCCTGTCAATAGTTGCCCCACCTGTCCCCAGCTCCTGGGTCTTTTTTTTAAGTCCCACGCTCCCCAGCTGGCTGCTGCAGCAGCCATCGTAGCTTCTGGGGGCTCATGGCAGCCTCCCATGCATGAGGCAGTGGGGATCGCCCCCCCACCTGGCAGCAGCCAGTGAGTGTGGGGCTTTCTTTTTACTTAAGAGCCAGGACACTGGGGCTGGGCAGGGCAGCCATTGACGGGGCTGGGAGAGCAGACAGGGGGTGTGGGGCCTGTTTGATTTGGCTGAATGAATTCGGGACAGTGATATCAAATCACTGTCCCCCGAATCAGCCAAATCCAAAGCTAATACTAGCCACTTCACACAGGCCTACTGGATTCCATATTAACTGATCTTATTTTCTCCAGATTGAGACTGAAAGCAAAGAATGACTGCATTTGAGAGACAACCACATTCCTGCATAGAATGGTGTTTAAAATCTGATAAGGATTGCTTCATTTAGAGTACAGATATCCTATGAATGCTACCCACAGTTTTGTCCTTGGGGTTAAAACTGTGGTAAAAAGTTCACTGGATATACTGTACACCTTGTCCAGCACAGAATTTTCTAGGGTCAGCAGTATTTACCTAGAATCATAGAAGTCGGGTTGGAAGGGACCTTGTAGAT
>NW_017729025.1:135352330-135362332 GCF_001723915.1 Gavialis gangeticus
ATGAAGAAATTGAACAGCGCAGGCCCCAGGACCGAGTCCTGTTCTAGATCATTTAAGAAGGAAGTAAAGAAAGTCATCTATATGATAGCCTAATAGAGATTCTAACTGTCTGGCCATATGCAAATCCAAGTATGTTGATCTTATTAGCATAGACTATATTTTGAGCCCAAATTTCTCAGAATGCAGACTGCCAATGTTTTCCCTTTTGTTTTAACTGAAATGGACCATGTCATATGTTTACAAAACTCCAAATCACTGGTAACAGTGACCTAGTCTCAAT
This sequence comes from Gavialis gangeticus, assembly GCF_001723915.1. Taxonomy (NCBI): domain Eukaryota; kingdom Metazoa; phylum Chordata; order Crocodylia; family Gavialidae; genus Gavialis; species Gavialis gangeticus. The sequence continues at coordinate 135,352,611 of NW_017729025.1, forward strand.
TTTATGGCGGACCACCACTCTAAATGTAATGATCAAATACTTCAGTTTTGTTACAGGTACAAAGTTTTGGGTTTTGTTTTAAATATTGATACAGTATAAGGTCTTTTGAATCCATTGACAAACAAATTACTCTTTGTATTTTAGGAATACTTCTTGATTCAGAAAGGAGGAAATCAGATGCCAGTCCAGCCATGTCACCTCTTAGGATCTCTCTTATCCAGGATATGAGGTTTGTTTGGGTTAATAAAAGAAAACCCAAACATCTCTTGTGTTTTTCTGCCTGTGTAAAAACCCAGTGAAGGAAGGAAGTTTCATTCTAAATGGTCCATATGATTTTGTTTTATCAATCTGTTCAAAAACAACAGCAAATCTTTGTCCTGTGCGAGGTGAAAGTATTGATGAAGTGTCTTTCATTCCATTTTCTTTCAAAATGGATATTGTATAGGAGAGGGAGTGCATTGTTTTTAATACGTACCTTAAGCTTACTTTGTGAAGACCAAATTTGGGATATAAAAGCCTTGCTTACTAACTTGATCTATTCCTGCTTTTGCGCTTGTTTCAATGGGAAGAAAAGCTGATTTGTGCAGCTGAAAAAGCGGTGTGCTTTGTCTGAAAGAAATTGCTAAATGATCTCATCAAAGCTTATAGTGAAACTGTTTAACTGACCCAAATGAAAACTTGCTTCATAGCAAGGTAATTTGTCTCTGATTTCTGGCACTTCTGTAACCATCATTGGCTTACAGCAGTAACCCGATACTTTTCATCCCCTCGTCTCTTCTGAGTTGTCTACAGTACTTGGAGCCTTATTTCTTTGGAAATAGAGGTAGTATCATGTTTGTCCAGTCATGCCAGAAATGTTTGGATAGTTCTGAATTGATCTCTGGCTGTTTGATGATAAATAAGTAGTAGCTCTTAAGGAAACGGTCTTAAAGAATGGATAGGCCTGATATTGGACTTTGTTTTTTACACAGTGTCAGAAAAATATGGAAAATGAAAACAAAACCCTAAAAAAAAAAAAAAAAAAAATCCCAAGCCAAACCGTAGATAATCATTATTCCTTTACTTGCAGTCTACCAGAGTTGAGAGACAATAGAGGAAATAACTTGCGTTCTGTTGTCATGTTTTGGTTTGGTTTGTTTGTTTGGATTTTTTTTTCATGTTGGCATATCCCTCGACTTTTCTGGGTCTGTGCTCCTATTTTTTTTAAACTGGTATATTCTTAGCAGAGAGGTAAGAAATGTATCAGCTGCAAAAGCCAACATGGAAAGCACACTGCCCAAATGACATTAATAGAATATTATGGAATGGATTCTTTGGCGATCCAGAGACTATTTTATAACTAATAAAACTAAGGATGTTTCAACAAATAAAACTTTAGGTTTTACTGACCTCTCTGTACTGGTAGATTGTCTGTAAATCCAAATTCTAACAGAGGAAGCTCTTTAATAAAGTTGTATGGTTTTGAGGGCTTTATTAAATGGTGCTTCTGTGACTGCTAATTTCTTTCTTTCTTTTGTTTATTTAAAAAAAAAAGTTTTTATTGGGGTTTTCTTTTAAGTTGTTTTTTCTTCCAGGTAACTTTTTTAGATTTTCAGTTCAGTTCAGAAACGATCTGAACACTTCAAAGAACATGAGCTTTCCTTCCAATATGTAACATGTCATTCTTATCTTGAAAAGTGTATGTGTATGCATGAGGACAGTACTTAATTTTTCAAAGCACTCAACCATAAAAACTGCAGATACAAGAGTTTGACTGAGCCTTAAATCATGTGCGTAATGGAGGCTGATCTAAGTCCTGTAAATAAGTCACTGCAGTGCAGGTGCTTTCTTTTCTCTCACTTGTTATTCCTCTTTAAACAGAGATAAAGAAATGTATGTATAATGAAGCATTCTCATTTATTGACTCCCCCCCTTTTTTTTTTTACAGCACTTACAAACTTACATTAATATATAGAAAAATTCTCAAGTTTAGCTTGACGTGTAGAAGAACCATGATGTAATGGAGTTATTAGTCAGCATCTCATTATTTGGTTTCTCATTTCAGGCATATTCAGAACATTGGTGAGATCAAAACAGATGTTGGTAAGGCCAGGGCCTGGGTTCGACTGTCCATGGAAAAGAAGTTACTCTCCCGGCATCTGAAGCAGCTTTTATCAGATCATGAGCTCACAAAGTAAGACCCATGTATTTTAAGTAGCACACTTGAAAATTAAACTAATTTCACAATTGTTCTGCTCTAAAAACACAGGCTTACCTATTCTTGTCAGTTTAGCAAAGTGGACAGGTTGTACTGTAGTAGAGTGAGCTAGTTCTGTCAAGCCTGGGTCTGATCTGGTGAATAAAGTAGGCTTGGTGGTGTCAGGGTCCTAGACTGGGACTATGGGGATCTAGGTTTAATTTTCAGTTTTGCCACAGACTGTTTATGTGACCTTAGGCAAGTTGCTCAAGCCAGCAGCTCCAGAAGTGACTAGTGATTTTTAGAGGGCTACTTGAATTCCGTGGAATTTAAGTATGTGGTGTTTGAGTGCTTTGCTGCATTGGGACCTCTGTGTCTCTGTCCTGCATCTGTAGTATTGAAAGGCCATTTTTCTCCTCATGGAATCTCAGTGAGTACATGTCTGTAGAGAGTGATCGAGGGGCAAAATGTACAGGGGAAGGTAGAACATAAATCTGGAGTAATTACATGTTTGTAACAATATCTTCCTTGAACATAATTTTTTTTAAATGGAGAAAGCAGTTTACTTGCACAGTCTAGTTTAGTGGCTATATACAACACCAATTAAAGAAAAGCTAATGGTAATATTCAGGAATAACAGACACCAGTGAAATCTGTGTGGCTTTATTAATCAGTATAATTTATTTAGGGAAAATGTTATGCTTTTGGGTGCTTGCAGCTGGGAGTTATGGTGCTGTGTTAAAGACCAGAGCTTAATGCATTAGTTCTTGATGTGTGGTCTGGCCTGGTTTGCTCATATCAAGGGTTAATTCATAAGTTGGAATACAGTAATTCATTCATTAGCTTTAAGTCGCATTAACCTGGAAACACTTATATTTTGTAGAAAAAGGGGCATGACAGAATTTTTTTTTTTAAAGCCAAAGTTCTAAAGCACTTGGCTGTTTCTCTAGGTAGTCTTCTAGGTATACACAAACATTCAAAATGGAAAGTGACATGAGATCAACTGCTTCTCCAGAAGTAGCATCAATTCTAGCTAATCCTTAATGCCTGACTATATATATTTAGATGCTTTAATCCTTCTCTGACGAGGGCATCTCGGGCATGGATTAGAAGCGTGGTAAGACTGTTTCTGCTCTTCAGGAGTGAATTTTAGAGGAAGGAAGGCTATGCTACATGCTTGCAAAGTATAATCATGCACTTAACATAATTCTCCACTAACTCCATGCACTTTCCAAGGCAACAGACTGGTGGGCATTCTAATTACCGGTCTTAAGGATTTGCTATATATAGTAGGCTTTCAGAGCACTAGTCACTCTGCAAAGGGAACAGAATAGGGTGGGGGAGCACCTGGCTCCATTTTCCCTCTGTAACAACTGCTGAGCAGCTGCTATCCTTTTATCTGATTTCTCTTAATAAAAAAGGGGGCCTATAAAATGGTAATGTCTCCTATCAAGAATAGGCCAATTAGTATACTATCAGTCCATTCTTGTCTTTGCTGCAATGCAAGTCCATGTAGAAAAATTCCAAGAACAGATGCTTTTATCCTCACCAATCTTGTGCAAGCCACTGCAATAAGCTCTGCAGCTTCTAGGAAACAGTGGTACCGTTTGGTTGGAAGACCAGAATGGTGGACAGTGAAACTAAGAAAGCCTTCAAGATGTTGGAGAATCTGAATTCTGGATGTAAGGTCCCAGAGGTAGAATTTGGAGATACTGTTTATCTCATTATACTTGTGTTCCTACTTTAGTAGCGTTAGAGCAGTGGTGGGCAATTATTTGGGCCTGTGGGCCACAAGGCATAGGCAACTGGTAGAGGGGGGGCCCCCTTGAGATTGGCCCCTGACTTGGCACCACTCAGGGCGGGGCAGTGTTTTTGCCATGCGGGCCAGTGGCACGTGCGAGAGGATGCTAAGCCATGGCACAGAAGTATATAGGAGTGGGTATGGGGCTTTTAGTCTGTCTGCGGGCCTGCCCACTAATTGTGCCCCTGTCCCAGACTCGGGAGGCACCAGTCACATCTGCCCTAAGGAGTTTTGTTGAGCTGTCCTGGGTCAGCAACAGCAGCCCTTGCCATGCAACAGCTCACCAAAACCGCCTGTGGGGGTGGGGAGTGGGTGTGTGGGGAGCAGTGTTCAGGAGTGGAACGAGCAAGCGAGGGCAGAGTTGTGGCGTGTTGACAGCATGGGTCTGGAGCAGAGCTGCATTATCTGTTGCCTGCAGAACGGGTTTTGCACTGGCCCTAGCCCCATGCTGTCACTGCCCCACAGCCCTAGGGTCTCCATGGAGACAAGCTAGGAGTTGTGTGGGCAGGAAGCTGTGTCCAGGGCTGGGGCCAGGATCTTGGGGTGGTGATGGTGTGGGGCCAGGGCTGAGCCATGGTCCATTCCTTGCATGCCCCTACCCATGGAACTGCATCAATTGCAAGCAGGCAGTGGATTGCGGATTGCAGCTCTGCCCCAGGGCCAGCTCTGTGCTGTCACTGCCTGAGATCCTGGGGTCTCCCCAGTCCCACCCACCTGTCTCACTCAAATACTGTTCCCTGCCTGCCTACAGCCCCATCCCAGCTACACACCCTGCCCATGCAAGTTTTGCCCCTGACAGTCAGTGCAGGGCAGACAAACTGGGGCGCTTGGCCTGTGCGGCTGGATCCAGCAGCTGTGGCATCTGGAAGGAGATGCCGCTACTGATGTCACTGGGGCTGCCAGGAAATAGTCTGGTCACTGCGCTGCCCCAGCCAAAGCCTTTCAGAAGGGACAAGGATTGTTACCACCTTTTCTGTATAGGAAGAATTCTGATAAATTCTCCTACATAGTTGTGTTGTGTATGTTAGCTGGATGGTTGCAGATGATGGACCCCCTTGGGATGATGATGCACTTTGCATAGGCTTAGGAAGAAGATGTTGCTGTGTAGTCTGGCTGGTTTTCTTTCTGGCTTTGTTATTGAGGTTCCCATAGGAGATCAGGAAACCAGGCATTCTGAGTAACAGAAATAAAAACATACTCAGAAATTGATTTGCAGGGTGGGGGGAGGAATACATCAAAAATTTTTAAGGTAAAGTAGAGAAGCAAATGTCTCTGACAGCACTGAGCCTCTTGAGTAATGCTGTATACACATGGTTAAATTGGACCAGGGAAACACGTGGGCATACTGACCTCTGAGGTACCTGTAGGTCTACTGGTCTTGTGGCTGTGGGCTAGTTGTCGCCACAACTACAACTAACAAGCAGGGGCCAACATTTTTGGCAGGTATGCCACAAATTAACCCCCTCCCTCTCAGATTGGGCAGGGGAAGAGGATTGGAGTGTCCATCTGCCCTGCTTTCTGTTCCCAGCCCAATTTGCTGCTTTGCGTTCTGCTTCCTGCCCTGTCTGCTGCTTAATTTGAAAGGCCTTTGACTTTCCCTGATAGACTCTGTTCCTCACGGGGGTTGTCCATGCCATAGGCTGGCCAACCCTGATCTAAAAGTATGAAGCTTTGTTCCAGAAACATTGTGAGACTCACTTGCTCAGGCTGTAATGTGAGGATATTGTATTAACTACATTGATTTTTTTTTGTAAACTTTTGGCTGACAATCCACTTTGCTGGTTTCTCTTATGTGCTGTCAGAGAGGCAAATTGTTCCTTCCAGGCAGACGTCCTAACGATCTGTCCCTGGCATGTTTGGCTGTGATAGTAGTTGTTACGCTGGTCTTAACATTTGGGCTGTTTAAAATATTCTTCTATCCTTAATTGTTTTGATGCATCTTTTCAAGTTTCTCTTAGGGGTGTTCATCAGTGCTGATCTCTTTGGTTGTGACACTTCATGGTAATAGCTGTTTTTGTTATGTGCCAGTAAGCTGCACTAGGTGAGAGTAGCATGTTCCAGTTAGCGTTTTGACTGGCAAAGTTCAAGATTGTAAATTTGTTTTGAAAAATTTTGTTCAGAGTCCCATGCAGGGTTTGGACTGGGGCTTTCCAAATAATGCAAATATGTCCACAGGATTTTTCCCCTTTGTCCACAATTGATTTATTATCTCCTAAGTTATGCTTAGAATCTCCTCAGTGCTGTAGACCCACTTACAACACTTCTTATTCCAGGGTTTGCAGTGGGGATCTTGCAGCTGTCTTCCACCAGGCCTGTGCTTTAGAACTTGTCCCCTTGCTAAATACGGGGCTTAAAGAGACACACTCTTCCTCACTCCAGCTTTTATTATATAGTATAAAAGTCGCAGGACCTTATCCAGTAAGGTAAAAGCCCTTTATCCACATACAGTAAATTAAAGTTTAATGTAAATTTGGAGGAATGCATACTATATATTAAGTTGTACTCTAAGCTTTCTAAGCAGTTGAGATGGGTAGTAATAGTGTAAATAACTGGAATAACACAACAGACAATTCAGATTGCCAGATGCATAGGTATCTTGCCTGATTTTAAATGCTCTTAGTACTACTCATATGACATGTCAATTGTACTTGCTTACATATAGAGTTCATGGTTTACTGGATAAATATGTATAATAAACAGTTCAGTAAAAGCATCTTGTTACTGTGACAGTTTTATTTATTTTCTTGTCAGAAAATTATACAAGCGTTATGCCTTCCTCCGCTGTGACGATGAGAAAGAACAATTCCTCTATCATCTCCTGTCTTTCAATGCTGTTGATTACTTCTGCTTTACCAATGTTTTCACAACCATCTGTAAGTAACACTTTTCCCTACAGCGCTGTTCACCAGATTCGGTTGCATGTCCTCATGAAAGTTGCTTAGCGGTTTTGATCCTTATGCTTTTTGCAAAGCTACATTAATTTCCTGTTAGTGTCCAGGTATGTTCTGTTTTACTCCCATTTTTTGATAACTTGTCTAATTAGTGGCAGTGTCTATTTCTGTATCACTGAAGGCGTTTTTCCCATCGGTAACGTGAGCATTGTGATTAATAGCGTATGTATGTGAAATAAGCAACACTATTTAGAGCTCTGTTTGCTGTTTTGTAGTATGTAATACTTGTCACTGCTCAGTAAATGAATTGCAGAACAGTTTCACTTAGCCAGATCCTTGGCTGAGGTGCATTATTTGTTTGGTCTTGATGAAAAATGGCTTAATACAACATATCAAAACCAAGTTCTTGCCTGGAATGCTGTAGAATAAGTGACAATTTATCAGCAACAATACAACAAGGAAAAAATGAAAAGGAAAAGATTTTAATTTGAAAGGTCCTGGACATGAGGCTTTTAAGAAAATCTAGTCATCAAACACTTTCTTGAGGCCACTGTCAGATGAGAAGATGTTGAGAGGGATCAGTGTCTTAAAAGCTTCAGCTGAAAAGCTTTAACAGTAACCCATTTATACACTATAAAGCAAGGGCTAATTGCCAGAGAACACAATGATGATTCAAATAATTGGATTTTATATAAAAGTAAATTGGTTAATAGCAGACTATGCATGAGAGTTATTTAGTGGCATGATGTTGGCTAGTTCAACAGCACTTAGTTTCTCAATGCTTCCTGATTCAGAGCAGGGGTCATATCTCAGGTGAGTGTCAAGTGAGTTGCTCAGTTTCTCTGTTCATTAGTGGAACAGTAAGAAGATAAGCATTTGCCCAAGCCTGGCGGCATCTCATACCAATTTTATATGAATTTCAGTATTCAAATAAACAGTTAAAGCATATTGTATTGTGACGGTCACAGTGCTCTAGTCCAGAATTGGCCATCCACAGTATTTATCTGTCTCACAGAAAATAATGTTGGAAGGGAATGTGATAAGTCAACTCATCCAACAGTGCTGCCTCGACACAGGACCAAAGACATCCTGTTTAACATTTTCGTAAAAATTCTTTAAGGGTTTCTTAAAAATCCTTACAGTACAAGTGATTTTCCCTAAATCTCCTTTACTGCATTCAGTCTGTTACTATTTATCCTATCCTAAGTGGGCATGGACATTAGCTTTTTTTTTTGAAACAGCTGTTGACATACTTGAAAACAGTTTTCAACTCCCCTCACTCTTATTAAATGAAAATCAGTTAATTATGTTTATTAAATAATATTAAATTCAATGTGTGTTCTATATCACTAGTTCAAAAACTCAGATGTAATTTGAGCATATATAAATTAATATATGTGACAGTGTCTCATTTACACAATAAAAATAAGCAGGCACAGAGAGTCAGATGATTAAATTTTATTGTCAGCTCTTTTTTATGCTGCTTGCAGACATGGAAAAAAAATAAACAAATAGTGCTTCACCAGAAAAGGAAATGCATTAGTTGGACCCAGCTCTGTAGCATCTGTATCAAACAGCTATTAGATAAAAATGCCAAAAAGCCCCATTGAAGCATCCGATCTCTACAGACGATGCGGAGCCAGGTCAAACTAACGCAATGCCTCTTTTTGTCATTTGATGGCAGATTATATTACTGGTACGTTAATGTTTTCTCATTGTTTAAACACAAAAGGTTTAACTTACCACATCTAAAAATGGCATTGTGTAAATTATTTCCTTTAAGTAAGCTGCTGCTTTTATTTGCAGTGATCCCCTACCATATCTTGATTGTTCCTAGTAAGAAACTTGGTGGCTCAATGTTCACAGCCAACCCTTGGATATGTATCTCTGGAGAACTGGGCGAAACAGGAGTCTTGCAAATTCCCAGAAATATCTTAGAAATGACATTTGAGGTTTGTATTGTTGATACATTTGCAAATGTTCTGTTTCTGCAATGTTTAGTCATACCTGTCACATTAGTGACAGGCACAAATGTTGTCTATAGATGTATTCAGCAGATTTTCTCTGTATTTGTGTTAAGTCCAGATGTAAGGCAAATGAGATCTCTCTCAAGTTGTCCCAGTCTTTTTCATCCTCCTCTGACTTTTTTTTCCCTTTGTTGGGGCCACATTTGAAAACTGACTTGCTTGTTCTATTGTAGACAAGCTCTTTCTGTTTTTAATGATCTGCCATTATTTTTCCTGGTTATTGGAGCACCAGATATCCTAGTTGCTTCTGTCTAGCATTCTAAAAGATTCTGGAGGTTCCTTGCTGAGTTGGGTTCCCATACTATGAGTGAGGGAACAAGCCCTCCCTTTTCTGGGGCCACTGATCCAAAGAAAAGAGCTTTATGAAAGCCTTGGGAGTTGCCTCTTCTTCAAAGTGTGTTCCAAATATTAATAGTTTGCTACTATCTAATAGTGTGCTGTTGTCCTCAATATGGTAACATGTAGAAATACTAGGTGGAATTTCTGCTTCAGTGTACTAAATGTCATACAAACACATGGTGATAGACAGTATCTGTCCAAAGGCCTTGACGTTTATGGTATGGACAAGACTAAAGGAAACAGGAAGAAGTGAAGAACCAGTTTTTATTTGAGGATAGCGGTATAAAACGCTGCCTTCACCCAAATAATGGAGGAGGAACCACGTCCCCTAAGTATGGAGCACAAGTCGTGAAGGCTGCTGCTTCGTTTACTTTATGTACTTGCATCATCTGTTACTGTACATAGCACAAATCTGGACAGCTGTTTAGTATGTGCTCCCTCTGCTGGTTAAGGGAGCCCGCGCTGCCCCCCCCCCCCCCCCCCCCCCC
>NW_017729025.1:135362568-135362871 GCF_001723915.1 Gavialis gangeticus
TAAAAAAAGCAAGTTGCACAGCAGGTTGTTGGCAGAGCAGGGATTAGAACCCTGGTCTTGTGGTTCTCATGCCAGCACCCTATATAATACATAGCACTGCCCCTGCAGAGCTATATGTCCTTGCTTTCTCTTTCCTTCCTTGTAACAAGTATCTTCTTTGCTTTTCAGTGCCAGAACCTGGGAAAGCTAACCACAGTACAGATAGGACATGATAATTCAGGGCTCTATGCCAAGTGGCTAGTGGAATATGTTATGGTCAGGAATGAAATAACAGGGCATACATACAAGTAAGTATCTATCTAA
>NW_017729025.1:135367871-135373051 GCF_001723915.1 Gavialis gangeticus
GCTCTACGCCAAGTGGCTAGTGGAATATGTTATGGTCAGGAATGAAATAACAGGGCATACATACAAGTAAGTATCTATCTAAATTTTTGTATTGGGTAAGTAGAATATTCTTTTTGCAGGGAGCTGGCATAAGACTGGTCTGCTTTTTTCTTGGGCCTCTATTTCCAAAGGTACTGATGCTGAAGGGCGTGGAGGTTTATTTGGTTTCGGGTGCTGGATAGGGTTCTTGTGAAAGCAAACTGAGCTTTTCATTTGCATGTGTTTCTTTAGTCACCTAAAAACACACAAACTAATTGCAGACATGTAGGAAAAAGTAAACTGATTGCCAAGTGTATCCAAAGGAAATGGTTTTGAGACCAAACAAAATAGTCAGTTAGAACTTTCCATGTACCAAGCACAAATGGGAATTGCACCAAGGCATGACATGAGCCAGAAGAGCATTGAGAAATTATCATGTAATTATGGAACTCTAGGCATAGAACGGGAATGAAATAGAGTGTTAGAAACAGGTATGTCTGTGGTACGAGATGGGCACAAGAAGTTAGATAAATCATGTGGTAGATCTTAGTTACTTTACAGTAACCACACTGCAATTTGGTTTTGCATCTCTTTATTTGTATAAACCTGCCATAAGTTATGTCTGTAGCAAATTGTTTCAATTCACCATGCCAGCTTGTTTGTAGTTAAGTGAAGGGTTGGGATTCTAATTTTTGGATATTGTTCCATTTTTGTAATGGAGCTAGTTAGATTCAGCTGACCTGTGTTTCATAGTTTCATAGTGCTTAGGGTCAGAAGGGACCTGAACAGATCATCAGGTCTAACCCCCTGCTTCGGGCAGGAACGAGTGCTGGGGTCATAACACCCCAGCCAAATATCTGTCCAGCCTCCTCTTGAAGACCCCCAAGGTAGGAGAAAGCACCACCTCACCTGGGAGTCCATTCCAGAGCCTGGCAGCCCTAACTGTAAAGTAATGTCTCCTGATGTCCAGCCCGAACCTTCTCTGTGCTGAAAGATGAAACTTTGCTGGGTCTGACTGAAGTGCAGAATATCCTCATTTAAGTAAATCTACCAGTAATTTGAAAATATTTGCAGTTATTTTATTAGCTATTGTGCTATGAAAGTAGTTAGAGATGTTGCAAAGAGATAATGTGACTTGATGAAAAACATAGTAAGTGTTCAACACGTCAACTTACACAGATAAGGTGTTAACCAGAAACTGAAATTTCAGACTACTGTAAGCAAATGTAATTGGGCTGCTACCAAAACTAGTAGCTGGAACCCAGATACAGCAATAAAACATTGTTTGAATTCTGCCCCACAAAGATGGGGTGGGTTGGAATGCTTCTATGCCCTGCGTGTGGAACAGAAGACACGAAAGCTGGCATTTAATTAATTGTATATATTATATTGTCTGTTGCTGTAGATAGCACAAATCTGAGACCAAATGGCATTAAGTCCTTGCTCCGTCTGCTGGGACAAAAATAAAAAGAATAGATTTGTTGGTCACTGTGTCAGTAAGAGTGAAATGCTTAAAAAGTTAAATATGGGTGTTCAGTGCTTAGAGCATATACAGCTCCCCCAATTCTAAGTCTTCAGAGAAGAATTAAATTTGAGAGTGAATGACTTTGACCATAGTATTTTATTTGTCTTCAGGTTTCCATGTGGTAGGTGGCTTGGAAAAGGGATGGATGATGGCAGTTTAGAAAGGATCCTTGTTGGAGAGCTACTAACTTCCCACACTGAGGCAGATGAAAGGCAGTGCAGAACCCCACCACTGCAGCAATCACCAAGTATGATAAGGAGACTTGTCACCATCTCGCCAAACAACAGACCAAGTAAGTTGGAAAGGAAGTACAGCACTGCTGACAATAATCTCTTGCCAGTTAAGAGCCCTACCAAATATAAACCTGGAGTGCTATTTTTGTGCCTTCTACATACTCTTCTCCTTGCCTCAATTGCCAAGTTCATGAATGAGACAAAGGATTGCTGTCAGCGCTGTCCTGTGGAAGTATAGATATAAACTGCAAATTGTATTTGGTTGCGTGCACTTTTTTTCTGGTGAACATGTTTATGCCTATCTTGTCCTTCCTGGTATACTATTTTGTTTCAGTTGGTTCCCACACATGCCCTGATCTATAGTAATCCTACGAGCATCACCTGGTTTTTAAGGTTCCTAAATTTGGTCACTATAGCTCCAGTTCATCTTTTCCATCTGTTTCAAAACTTGCTATAAAAATGTTTATAACAAAATGTAAAATTTTTCTGTTATTTTTGGGTTTGAAATTGCTTATTTTTTGGAAGATTTTCGATTTGACAAACTTGTTGAACACTTAAATGCATGTGAAAAGGTGATGGATGGCTGGGGCTAAAAAGCAGAGTCCACTGAAACAGATAGAACATATTAAAAAAATGCAGATTTCTCTTGTTGTGTCCTAATAGCATACCTTAATCCTGGTCTGTAGGCATTATCACAAAGCTTTTATGAAGTACCTGAAAGTGGTATGTGTTTTTTATTTTTATTTTTTGTGTAGAATTAAACACAGGTCAGATACAAGAAGCTATTGGTGAAGCAGTCAATGGCATTGTCAAGCATTTCCACAAACCTGAAAAAGAGGTGAGCATTTCTTTGTGGTGCAATAGAACTGGGTATTCATCTGTTACCTCTCAAATGCTTATGAAGTGGTTTATATTTCAGTAAGTTTTGAACTGAAAAGGACCAGAATTTGTCTGCAAGAGGGAGAAATGCACCCAATAATAGAAATCTAAACTGGTAGACTGTGACCGTAATCTGGAATATTACGCTTATGTATGTAATTGTTGCTGTTAATGGAAGTAGTCTGTGTCCTGAGGCCTTATTCAACATCCTGATTATCTGAATTCACATTAAGGACCAAATTCTATCCAAAACTTATTTCTGTCCTCTCAAGCATTTGCGTGTTGTTCGTGATGCATCTTCTCCTACCTCTGTCATTTGCTGCTTAAAAAGATATCACACAAAGGGCCAGCATTTGGTGAAGAGTTCCCTGTTAATAACACCCATAACTTTCCTCCTATTTTCCAAAGAGGGGACCTTTATATGTCTCACCCAGTTTTCTTGGAACACACAGATACTATCCAGTGTTACTGAAACACTGCAACAATTCCTGTTTGATCTGGTCTGTAGCTGTTAGGAATTCCCATCCCATTTCATTTCCTACAGATCAAAAACCTATTACGATGTTCCTTTTTTTCTTTGTATCCCCAGTTGCCCAGAAAATTGTTGAAGGTAGTCAAGTATCTGGCCATTCTTTTTTATCTTGTTTTGCCAAAATTTCTGTACTGGACAATATTAGAAACATGCTCTTCAGTTTTACAGATTTGCAGTAGATGCACCTTGCATTCAGCTTACAATGACATTGCAAGGAGCAGTGTGCGCTTTTGCATTTACAAGGCTTGGTTATTCTGATTCACAGTCTGCATCGACCAAAAATTTGTTCTGAATGAAATGGTGTATTGGCTTGCTAGTTTGAGGATTGGGTGTCCTATTATGTCCACTCTGCACTCCTTGTTTTGGCTGTCTAAAATATGGAAAGTGTTGGGCAACCTAAATTCTCCTTTGCCAAGGTCCCCTGATTCAGTGCAACAGTACTTCAGCTGGTTTTCAGGCTCCGTATGCCTGAAGAAAGGTGTTTGTGCCCAAAAGCTTGCAAAAGAACAATGTTTCCAACTCTTTAGTTGGTCTAATGAAAGATATCATATTTACCTAAAGAACCTTTTCCTCTTATGTCCTTAGCCCAATGCGGCTATAGCAAATAACTCTCCATTCTCTTCTGTTTCCATGTTGATAGACCCACTAGACCCTGCTGCTACAGCTGTTTTGAGGGGAAATTCTATTTTTTTTTAAATTCTAAAGTAGCATTTGATTTGGTGCAATAATGTTGTCTGTCTAGTTTCCAGCTGGGTCCAAGAGCTACACTTAATTTGTGAGGGGGCCCTCCTTTCTGCGATGTTTGCAACACTGGGCTATAGGCCTCAGGTTGCAAGCTTGGCTAAGTGGAGACAAGTGACAAAATATGTGGCTCTGTGTCTCCTGTTCACCTTTTAGCAAGTGTGTTGAGGAGCTTGATCAGCTCTGCATTCAAGGTGTATTGCCCCACAACATAGTTTGGGCATGGTTGCCTTGGGCCCCTTCCTTCAGGCAAGAGAGGAGGCATACAGGATTTGAGAGGCCAGGTCAGCTGTACAAGGTATGCAGCCCAGAGAAGAGGAATTGCCTTATCTTCCTATTCCCAACTCTTCAGGGTGGGAGCTGGAAAAAATGGTTCCCTTCTCTCCATGAGGGGAGTGAAGTCAAAAGAGCATCCTGCCAGATGATCATGCCTGAGGCTTTATAGCCATTGCCAGCAGCCTCACCTCTGATTGATTGTGGAACTCGGTCATCTTCCCTAATTCTTCTTCCTCTGAGTTTTTTTGTGTGTGGAAGGTACTAGATCCACACAAATACTGTTGGTACCAATGAGTGGGTCCAGCTCTTCCCACTCCTGCTACCTCTGTAAGTCCCCTTTCCCCTTGGAGTCCTTACTCCTGTCATGCCTTATCCTAGCATCAGGGGAAAGGGATGCATATAGTTCTTCAGGTCCTCTGCTCTAGTGAGAAGAGCTAGGGAGCCCATCCTTAAATGTGGTGATGTTACTTTTCATGAGAGACCCAGAAGGCTACCCATATTGAGGGAAGTCAAATGGCCTATATTTTCTCAAGGACAAGGAAAGCGGTGGCTTTCTACAATATTTTTGGAGTAAACTCCTTGGGCGCCTAGGTGCTCCAGTGCACTAGAATTGCAGTGCGTCAGAGCAGACTCGATTAATTGACTCTGTTGGAGTGTGGCAATTGCCATGCTCCAGCAGCCTCCTGCGTCTCGTGTATCAGTGTCCCCACACTTAAAAATGGCAGCAGGGTGCTCGAACTAAAGCTTGTCAAATGAGCTTTAGTTTGTGTCCTCACCACCATTTTTAAACATGGGGATGCTGATACAGGATATGTGGCAGTGCTGAGAGCCACTCTAATTAAAGCATTCCCCCTGCCCCAAAGTACGTGTAAAAAAAAAAAATAAATAAATAAATAAACAAATTTAAAAAATGCCCCTTTAAGCCTAATTTCATCCTTCTCCCCAGTGATTATAGGGACAAACTAATAAAATCAAC
>NW_017729025.1:135378051-135396668 GCF_001723915.1 Gavialis gangeticus
AAAATAAATAAATAAATAAATAAACAAATTTAAAAAATGCCCCTTTAAGCCTAATTTCATCCTTCTCCCCAGTGATTATAGGGACAAACTAATAAAATCAACACAATTCAGCTTTCTCACTGTTGTGCAGTGCAGCGTGGTAGATCAAAGGAAAAAAGGCCAGGTTATAGATGTGCTATTTCCTCTAGGCATGCATGCACAGACCTGCAATGCAAATTCTCTCTCCTTAGGGGAAGGACAGCAGTCTAAATTGAAGAAAAACTCAAGTAGTAACATTTTGTATTAATAATCACAAGAGTATAGACTGCCAGTAAAGGTATCAGAAATATTGTAACACTGCATGATAGCAATCTGCCTTAGACATGCTATATGTATGCCTTCTTGCACTGAGAGTGTGAGAAAAAGAGAATGAAGGGGGGTGTATATGTGCACACACATGCATATATATGTTTATATATACTCACGTGTGTATGTATGGTATGTATAAGCACTTGGTGAGGGAGAAAATACCTTTTTTCAAATAGGTAAATAGAGTAAATGCAGAAGCTGTAATAGCAGCATTCAGTATGCTCTTCAGGTCTTGAAGTCTCATCTAGGTTAAGTCCCAGTTGGTGCCCGGCTCTGTCAGCTGCACGAGAAAGACGCTACCTCTGTCTTTGATCCCCAGGTTACTGGGTATTAACTAGGCGAGTGAGTACCTCATGGAGCCATGCCAGACTTGGCAACTCAGGGAAAAGTCTCAGAATGAATAAAGTCCCTGATTTATTTACTTCAGCACAGCTTTGCTACCTACTTCAAGTTATTTTAACCTCAGGCAATACTGGAAAACCAGAGCAGGGTTCTGTTTGAACCCTCCAAATGGTTCCCAATAGAAGTTTTTTTCCCTAAGGCATTCCCATTTTGCTTGACAGTGTTTATGTTTCCCAAATGGTGGCAGCCTTTTCTTTTTTTCCAAGCTTGATGATTATCACTTGATTTTGAGTAGCTTCTGGGATCTTGGTCCTGAATCCTGGAAGCAATAGTATTCCTAAAGAAGAAAATTCACTCATTTTTTTCCTAAGCATCATTTTAGGTCTGATCTGGGGAAGTGGAGGCAAAACATATAATATCATACATATAATTTAATTCCTTTTAAGGGATCTTCCTAGTTCAGCTCAGTGAATGTGTACCAGAAACAACATCTACCGTGATGGTTCAGTTCAGGTCTGGAACCCTGTTCCTTGTTTGAATAACAGATGTATTTTTTGTTATTGTCTGAGAGAGTTTCCAGAGTAAATGGGGGAAAAACTCAATTGGCTCTGCCTTGGAGAGCAAGTTTCCTGTTCTGGACAAGGATTTTTATCTGTATGGGTATTACCCAAGCCATGATGGGGAATAAACATTAACAACTGCACAGCAGAAGACAGACTAGCAGAGTAGTTCCTAGACCCAGCAAACCTGTTGCTCACTGTAACTCAAATTGTGGCTTGAGAACCTACCTTTTTGCATCTGACAATGGTGAATAAAGTGCTCTGTACCTTCCATGTCAAAGCCCATGTGTCATGGTAAAAAGCTTGGCCCAGTTCCTGCTGTATAAATTGACATCTGACTCCCTAGGTATCTCTCCACTCTTTGTCCCCCTTCTCTCTTTTCCTCCCCTCCCTCCCCGCCAGCCTGTCTCTCACCCAGTGACTCCTCAGTCTACATTTTCACTGACTGCCTGTCTTGCATGCATACCAGCCCAGCCTCTGGCTTCTTTACTTTTCATTCCATCCAGGAAGAGCACACACCAACTGCTGAAACTTTCTTAGCCTGACAAAGGGTTTTTGAACCTGAAAGCTTGCTTAATAATTGTTGTCCAACTGTTTAAGTTGGTCTAATAAAAGATATCAGATTCACCCAAAGAACCTTGTCTGTATAAATCTTCCTGCTTTATTCACTGTTTCTCAGCACAAAAAGTAGTAGTGATGTTGCTTTTTTGCTGAAGATGTTACAGCTCTCTTGCTGAAGGGGTTGGTGCAATTGGCATGGGATCTTCAGGTATTTCTCTTGCACAATGAGGGCAGGACTGGACAGATTTAAAATGAGTAGTTGGGTGAAGTGATTTATTGGCCTTGAGCTTTTAAAAGGGAAGTTGGCAGGTAGAACTTGGTTGGTGTAAAATCCAGTTTAGCTACCATGCAAAACTAGTGACAGTCTTGTGTTTCCTGCTGTCACCCTGAATATGGATGTATGAGTGTCCAAGCAAAGAAGTAGACTCTATTGTATGCTTTTCAGGATGTTAAATGAAAAGGGGTTTTATTTACATCTTACCCATCTGCCTTGTGCTAGAGCTGTATATTTATGGAATAATTCTGCTCCCCTTTGAAGGCATGCTGCTTTGAAATCCCATGGTAATATATGAGTAGGCCTTAGCACAGAGAAGAACAGAAAAAGTATTCCTTATTATAAAATGTATTTCCTTCAAGTAGTACAGTGAACCTTGAAGAGAATAGATTATGGAGTTGGAAATTAACACCCAGGGATGCAATAGGTCATTGGTAGGTAGAATTCCTTATTGTCTGCAATGGAAGAAATTGCTGTTTTTTTTCAAATGCCATTTAACACAGTCTGTAATAAGATGGATTTCAATAGTCCTGGTTGATCTTCAGGCAGGCTTGAAGTACCCCTGGTAATTTCTCAAAGAAAGGAAACTTACAAGTAAACGTGGGTAAACCTTCCTGTATTGGGATAGTTAATTCCTTTCTCTCAAGGTCAGACATTGAGAGAAATAGTGCATGCCCATCTGGTCCTGGATATCAAACAGCCCCTTAAACTTGCCCAGCTCACCATCAGAAATGAATTCTCCACTGCCCAACAAACATCAAGTGGGACATAACCTTGCCTTATTAAGAAATGCTTAATGCTCTCCACTGCTGCTACTATCAATACCCCCACATAAAATACTCCATCAGAATCCATGGTTCCTACACACACCTTTCCGAAAATGTGATATACCTGATCCAGTGCACCAGGTGATCTCATGGGAACTGTGTGGGTGAAACTAAACAACTGTGTATCAGAATGAACTCTGACAAAAAAACATAAAGGACAGAGACACATGCACACGCTTAGGAGCACATTTTTCACAGAACAGCCACTCCCTCTGACCTTTCTATCCTTATGCTCAAGAGAAATCTACTTAACACCTTTAAAAGGCAAATTTAAGAACAAAAATTCATAATCTGTCTGGACACTAAGAAGCAATGACTAAACATTGATATTTATTGTTATGTCATATTTTATTTTACATAATTCCTGAATTCTTTCCATGCAGGAAAGAGCCTCCTCCCTTTTTGATAGGTCTTGATCTTCCAGTAATTGGCTTCTTTTCTTCAGCTAATTGTGTGTCTGCTACCCTTGGGAATTTCTCTCACTCGGTCCCCACTGCTGTTTTTCAGGATGCTGTCTCTGGCTTCTTGTGATCAGACCTGAGGAAGAATGTCATGCATTCAAAAGCTTGTCTAACTTTATCCCAACTATATAGCTGGTCCAATAAAAGATAGCACCCTAAGAAATCCTTGCCTCTAGTCTAACTTAAGGCACCCATTTTTTTTTAAATGCTGCTTATAGTAATTTACATACACAGAGCATTACAGTTTTCTATATCCAAACTGATGAGCTGAACGTACTCTGTTCCGGTGCATCTTTGGCAGAGAGGCAGTCTGACTCTGTTGCTGTGTGGCGAAGGTGGACTCGTTTCAGCTCTTGAGCAGGTGTTTCAACATGGCTTTAAATCACCCAGGCTCTTCAAGAATGTCTTCATTTGGGACTTCTTAGGTAAGTATGAGGACAGTAAAGCATATGCATCTGGATTCTAAATTCTAGCACCACTCTGTGGGTCAGATCCTCAGTCCCCTGGAGCTGTGCCAATTTATACTAATTAAGGAGATGACTTGGTGAGTTCCTTCTTCCATAGCTGGCAGGACAAAATACCTCTGTATTGTGCTTCTATTAACTGTGGCATATTTTATGTCAGATGAATTGCACTGTGTAAGAGGCATGATAGTAGAATGAGTATTAAGGAGTTTTCTAATATTGTTGGAAGCTGGATTATGGTAGCCTTATGTTACTTTCAGTAGAGTAGTGTGAAATCAGTAATACATGAAGCTCTGCTACCATCTGAGCCTTAATAAAAAACACAAGAAGCTATGAATCTGTAGTCTTTGAACATCTCACTAAAAGATTGCTTTGTATATGATATTTACACAGCAGTCCACTTTATATGCTCCAAACAGATTATATATTCAGTTTATTTACTCACCTTTAAAAAGGGAATCAGTTTAATAGCACGTCTGTGTTTTAGCTAGGTATTGCTAGGGCTTGCCATATTTTTGAGCATCTCACTTTCCAATGGATTTTTATCATAGAATCTATGAGGCAGTGAGGTGGTGTCCCCTTTTTACAGATGGGCAATTGAGGCACAGACCAGAATAAGGAACTTGGCCAAAACCACATGGGAAGCTGACAGCTGATCTGGGAATTGAGCTCAAGTTTCCTGAGTTCTGGTCCAGTGCTCAGTCCACCAGACAATCCGTCCCATTCTGTATGTAGAGACTATCAGCTGAAAGTCTTAAATTGCTTTACGGATGTTTGCTACAGCTTCAGAATGCACCTGTGAGGTAGGCACTGTACTAAGACATATTTAGGTAAGCCTGCAGTCTTACCAGAATAGAATCCAGAAGGCCTGTCATCCAGTCCTCTGTTCCAACTACTGGATACTGCTGTTGCATGGCTGATATTTAGTGATTTAACATTTCCATTGATCAGATGCCACTATTTCCTACTTTTTCTCTTTCTCTTAAGAAAAAGCACAAAACTATTATGAGACCCTTGATCAGAATGATATGGTCCCAGAGGAGAACTGGCAGACAAGGGCCAGGAACTTCTGTCGGTTCATCACCGCAATCAACAACACTCCTAGAAACATTGGGAAGGATGGCAAGTTTCAGATGTTGGTGTGCCTTGGAGCCAGGTATAAAGGAGCATTTTAATTTTTAATCATATGTTCAGGACTCGCCTATTCACATGGATAGATCCAGAGAGGGTGCAGTGGTGTGGACACTCCACCCCCATTTCAGTCAGTGATGCCATGGGAGTAGTAGCTAAGGACTTTCTTTAAGTCCCTGAATTGGGGAAAGGGCAACAGCAGGTAGAGGAGGGGAGGGCACATGCTGTGCATAAAGAGGAAGGGAGGAGGAAGGGAAGAATATCAGTGATTGAGGGACTGAAGAGACCCTGCCTGCTGCTCCTGTGGCATGGTCTGCCTGGCCAGGGGAAGAGGAAAGGGGAGGCTGGGAGCAAAGAGTGCAGTCACCCCCTGCCCTCAGCACCAGTTGCTGCTCCTGCACCCGCTTTACAAAATCCTAGATCTGTCCCTGTTGAGATGTCCACAAACCTGTTTGTGCTCTGAAGCTCAGCTGATGCTTGCAAACTTCTCAGACACCTGTTTCTCAGATAAAAGGTAGCATTAAATAAAATGCATCTCAAGTATTCTAAAGTCTTGGGGTAACTGTCTATGGAAAACATGATGCTCAGGAAAATTGCACAGTGCAAAATAATGACAAACAATGAGCAGTTAAGTAAGGAGAGAAGGATGAGAGCTCAGGTGGCTGTGCTAGAGCCTAAGTGAAGTCTTAGAGGATAGCTGGCCAGTTCAGTCCAGAAGATAAGGGAGAAGAATCAAGAATGAACAGTTGGTTAGGAGTCCCTTATTTTCTGCCCCAGCTCAAGATAGAGCAGCCAACTCTTTCCTTTCCCCTACCTAGCAGAATAGTAGTTATGGGGCGAGAGGTATAAGAAACCAGCTTTATGGTACCTGGGGATTCCTCATTAGAGGACTGGCAGGGATAGCTTCTGCTCCCCTTGTAGTGCCTGGGAAGTGCAAAATGGGCGGGAGGATCAGCTCACATGCATTGATTTGTAGTGTTTTAATCTCCTTGAAATGTTTGGCCTCCAGGCTGGGAAGGTGATGGTGGTGCTCTCTAACTACACTGTTGTTATATTCATCTGGAGAAGCTGGTCTGTTTCTTTAAAAAGTGAAAAAATGTCCCATTTTTAGTGAAATATGATTGAGTTGGTTTTATTTTTCTTTTTAAATCCTGATGCTTGGCCTGGCCAGAGACCACCTCTTGCACCACTGGATCGCCTTGCTTGCAGACTGTCCAATCACAGCACAGATGTATGAGGACACAGCATTGATTAAGGATCACACCCTTGTAAATTCCTTGATTCGAGTGCTGCAGACCTTGCAAGAGTTCAATATCACGCTGGAGGCATCCCTCGTCAAAGGAATTGACATCTAATCTCTGTCAGTAGCCATACTATAAAAAGCAACAAGGAGGAAGTCAAATTAGTATGCTAACATGTCGCATCATGATCTTGATCATGGCCATGCAACACAACTTTTACTTTTCTTGAAGGAAATTCCAAAACTAGTGCAGGAAAATGGATAGAAGTTGTAAACACAATGTAAAAAAGAGGATTTTGGTATAAATCTATTTTAGAGTTTATTTGCTGATTTGCTTTTTACACACTTTCATGTGAAAGAGAAAGAGATGAGTATTGTGCAGCTTATTTTAAAGCTGCAGTATTTCCTTGCCATAGATAACGTGCAGTGAGCCTTTCAGCATCCTCTGAACTTGCCTTCAGATGTGCTGCATGTCATGAACCCTAATGTATACACTCCATTTCTGCTAAGAAGGTCATTCTATAGTTTTTAAACTAATATTTTATATATTAACGTTATTACCAATATTTTGTTTTTAATGCATTGGGTCACTGTTGTGCTGCAAGGGGAAGCTACAGATTTTGGTGTGTGCTTTTTAAAAGTCTCAAAGCACTGATTTGTCAGCAAATTACTTTTCTTTGTTTTTGTTGTCAGTATTATTTTTAGTGGATTTAAGGAGTTTGAATCCTGAAATGTGCAGAGATCAAAGTAATATTTTTCATATTGGTACGTAATTGCACAGAGGAAAATGTAAGCGTGTTTTTAACTGACTTTTTTTATTTATTTAACCTATTATTGTGTTTTGTAAGTTTGTCCTTTAAATAATGTTATACAATATAACTTGCTATATTATGTTTGCAATTTAGAGCTTACAGTGTAGCCCACTTAAATAAAAGGCCTGGAATAAGAGGGTGTCTGCTGCCAAAAATGTTTGTGTGCACCATCCTTTCAAAATTCACACCTTTGAATGGAACCCTCTTAAAATGATAACAGCTAAAGGGGCTGTAAGCCTCCAACATCAACAGCTTTAATACATATATGAATGCAAAGAGGACAATGGCTGAATGAAGAGGTCTATGCCACCATGAAGTAATGATGCTATCCTTGATCTAATTCCATATCACCATTTCCTAACTTCATGTTAATTTTCCTTAACAAGATGAGTGTGGTGAGGATTTTTCCTTTGAATCAATAGTGCTCTTATGTACTACGTTTTCAAGCTCTTGGCTTGTCTGATGTTTTGTGCATCTTAACTGAAAAGGCTTTAACCCACTCTCAAATTATCATTGTCAAGATACTTGGCTTTTATTGTATTACAAAGCATGGGATTTGGCAAGTGCCTTGAGGCAGCCCTATTCATTTGACTCCTCTGATTTAAAATCTCTTATGAAGTGCATCCCTGTTTTAGGAAACAAACTTGGGCAGCATCACAAATTACTATATAGAACCTCAAAGGCTGTGTACTTAAGAGGTCTCCGCTGTACAACTTCTCAGCAACGTGTCTCTTATAATAAGGAATAGAGTTAAAGTTGTTCTTGGTTGTCAATCTGTACAATACTGTAGCACCTTTTCTTTATTTTCTGCATTTTAATGACATCTTGTGATTAGTTTTATTTCCATAATTGAAAGGTATAGCACATGCATTAAATTTTTGACTATTTTTACTTTTGTCCTATTTATTTCTTTATTAAAAATATATGATGTTTCTTTTTCACTTTTACACTTTAGTTTTGTCTAAATGAGGTCTTGCTTTGAATGCATATTAGCTTTGTGGGGAAAATGAAAGGATGGTGTCCAAACTACAGGCGCACAGTCTCTTCACGCTGGATAGATTAACACCTTTCCACTCTTTGGAATTTGTATCCACATTCACAGAGTAATTCTTTCCTCTTAATCACGGAAAGAAAAAAATATGTAGTCAATCTTTGCTCTGTAATTTTATCCAACCTGAAAATATAACAGCAACAGAAGTCTTTTACCCTCAGCCCTAAACCCCACTTCTATTAAATCCATTTATTCCTGTGCAGTCTCCAGCAGATTTCATTAAGCCTATATATTTTGCAATCGATGTCTCTACATTAGGAAAAGAGACTTTTAATTGACAATGAACCAACCTCAATCTTTCTCGTACTGTGCATATAAGGCAGTGGTGTTTATCTTGATGTAACTTGCAGAGATCAACCATAGGCAGAAATAATGGTGGGTGGAAGGATGGGAAAAACCTTTTAGCCAACCCCAAAATAACAGGAGCTTCTTATCTTTCTGTAGACATAACTAATGTGGTCAATGAGTGATGGTGGGTGTCTTGTTTTTTTTATTCATTGTTTGTGGCAAAAGGTTGCAAGGATATAACCCAGGGTGGAGGTGGTACTCTGACTTCTGAGTGCCACATGTGTTGGATATCATGTCGGACAATTGTTCTTTGGGTGGTGGTCAAACCCAGTGTGTCAAAGTGCCCAGACCCAGAGGTGGAGATGCTGAGCATAGTCTAAACCATATTACCTCAAGTCACTCTTTCACCTGCAGTTCTGTCTCATGGTAGACTGGAAATACTCCAAACTGCAGCTTGTAGTAGCCACCAACCTCATGATGATGTTTCATACAGATCCTGGTGTATATAATCTGCTTACTTGGCCTATATTGGATGCGGTAGGATCAGGGCCCAATGTTCTGTAGTAAACAACTTGAGCTGGCAGAATGAGCTGCAGACATGTCTGCGGTTCCATGCAGCATCTTATCATGAGTCACTTCTGTTAATGTATGAAGGAAAAAATCAGGGTCACTGCATCAGGAAATTCCAGGTGACAGTACAGGGTGTACCCACTGCACTGATAGCCAAAGTTTTGTAAAATAAGGGGGGCATTGTTTTTTGGGGGGTTGTTTTTTGTTTTTGTTTTTTTAAGTAAAACACTTTAAAACACTTTCTTTACTGGTAAGAAGTGAGCAGCAAGGTAATTTAGATGGTGTGACCCTTGTTCTGTTACTGTTTCAGAACGAGAAAGAAAAGGCTTAGAACTCATACTAACATAAGGGTATCAATTTTGATGTAGCTACTGTGAAAAAAAATATTACTTGTCAACTTCAGCACTATTTTGATAATACTATTGATACAATTATTGTAGGGGGTGAAAATTTTATGGGTAAAGCTAAGTGGCTTATAAACTAGCTGGTAACATATTAAAATAAATTTTAAAATGCTCTTTTCATGTTCACGTCTTTGAGCTGTGAGACAAAAAAATGAGGCAGAAATGCTACCTGCTAATTTTCCTTTATTTAGTAACTGTAGCATAGTATAGACTATGGCACATGTACAAACTCCCAGCAAATAGTCAGGACTGTTTTTGTTGTTTCAGACTTTACTACCTTTAAAGGTAATAGTTGTTTTAAATATTTGATTTTAAAACTATCTACAGTGAACTTAAACTTTTTATCACATTCTGTAATTGAAAGCATATTGTTCATGAACTGAAAACCATTCCAGTACTTTTTCCATTGTGAAGAGTATTTTTTTTAATTTAAGAATTGTATAACAGGGACCGAATATTTTAAGAGTTCCATATATTTGGTGTGGTGTTGATTTGAGTATGTAAAGGCTTTGCTTCTTCAATTAAAGTCTCAGCAAGAGTTGACTCATCTGTGTATTGACAAAAGATTTTTGTCACTAGTGCAAGATACTGTAGGAGACTTGAAAATACTTGAAGATATTGTACATGTACTTCTCATCTTTGTAGTTCTTTATTCCTTTTATACGTAGAGACTAGTTCTTAATCTAATCAAGATGCAGCATCAGTTACGGTAAAAATCATATATTTTACTACATGGAGAATACACTGGAATGTTGTTTTTTAAAGGTGGGCATAGAAGTTTACATTACGGTGACTGAGATCAGGAAACCCTGGTACTGTACTCCTTTTTTGTAACAGGTCAGTTGAGCATTAACTGTAACTTGAAACTATGAAGCAGTTTTATGGATGTAGCTTATTTGCTGAATTGCAATAAAACTCTCTTCTAACATGAGAAACAGCATTAAATTACTATGCCCTTTTCAGTAGCTTGGTGTGGCGGGGAGGGGAGAATCATCATCTCCTTTCTGCACTTTGTAAATGCAATTATGCACAGCTCCATATGTTGTCCTAGTGATAGGAAGGTCACTTTTATCTTCAGATGCAGTTAGAAAGATTAATATTCTTTCTATATTAATATCCTGTTTTAGGTATCCTATAGGAACTAAATAATCAAACCATGATAACTTGTTTAAAATGTTTCTGTGCACAATTTCTGAGCATTTTAGAAACAAGTTGTTCATCTCCCACATGAATTATTCTCCCAAATTACAGTAGCAGTCAAATGAAAAAAGCAGTATTCTAATGCAGTAATGTGCCCCTCACTACCAATCCTGGCTAGAGATGGGGCTGAATTACAAAGATCTCTTCTAGAATCAATCTTCCTTTGTGCCTGGGGATATTTTGTATCCAGGGAGTTTGAAATACCACTGTCTCTAACATGAAATCCAGTTTCCCTCTGATGCATGGTTTGTTACCCTTCTTTCTCGCTTTGGGCCTTCAGTCCAAGCCTCCAGGAGCTTCTGTTGCTTACAGTTGGGATTACAGTCCTGCTCTCAATTAATTAGCCAGCGATCCAGGCAAGTATGCTAGCTTTCATTTCTGTTTATTTTTTGCCACGTGATGATATGAGGCTGACTCAGTAAAACAGCTTGATGACTGATAGGAAAAGCACAAGCCCCTGTAGGATATACAGTGTATTTTGATTTAAAAGTAAGTTTTTAAGATGGGAAAGCAGGACACTGCCTCTGTGCTATCAGTCTTTATAGCATCCTCTGATGCTCCATCTGAGCGCCTACATTTTTGCTTTTGACCATCATTACCCAGACAAGCTGTCCATCTCTCATGCCCCTTGCTGTCATCCTAAACTGGTCAATCCTGGCAGACAGTATACCTGTCCCACCCATAAAATACCCGTCAACCATGTCTTATATCTGATCTCCAGGTCAGACCCGAATATGATTTATAACCATCAATTGCACAAGAAGAAATTTCACCTGTTTTTGATGAACTATGACCAATAGGTTTAATCAAGTGCATTTTTATTTAGATACAAGGATACAACTTCTACAATTCACTGAATGTTTGAGTGGAGAATTGGGTAATTCATCTGCACACTGATCATATGTTTCAGGATGGGAATGGGAAACTGATTACTTGCCTGTGATTCTGTCATATTCCTTCTGCTATGCCTTTCTTTGAACAACCCAATTCACAAGCATAGTGTGAAAATGAAAACAGCCTGAGTTGGCAGCAGCAGCACCACAGCAAATGAGCCAGGCAGTTGACTGGCTGGCAAACTTAATGAGTTGCCAAAATGAGGCTGCACAAATCAAGCAAATGTTAATTGTCCTATTAAAAGGAACATATTAATTAAAAAAAAACAAAACAAAACCAAGGTAGTGTCCTACTCTGGTTTGGCTCAGCTCCTTGTGTTCTTTTGACAGCACAATTTAAAAGGATCCTGATCTGTTAAAAATAATTCAGACAAGAGAATGAACAATGTTAAAACATTTAGAAAATAAAACCTCTGAGGAAGGCAACTAGAAATGGGTTGTATGTGCTGGAGAACCAAGGAGGAGAGCAAACAAGGCATGAGCTATAGGGGAGGGAGGTGGGGAATGATACTATAAGCAAACCGTGGAGTGGTGACGCTCATTCACACCCACTGGTTGGTCCACAACGCTGTTGCAAGGATGTTCATCCTTTCATGTCCCAGGCAGAGGTAGTTCAAAATACTGAAATTCATCCCCCTGTTTTGTTGTCTGTGCCATCTCATACCAGCCCTATGCAAGGGAAAATGGAGTCATATGGCAATTCTGCAGGTGTGCCTCTTCCCAGTCATTCAAAAACAAATTGGCCTTATGTTGCCTGCTGAAAGGCTGTTGTCCCCTTCCCTTCCTCACACCCCAATTTAAAGTGTAGCTGGAGAGCTTCCCATACTTTCTTGACCCATACTTTTCTGCAAGAACTATTCCCATCCCCTGCCCCCAACCCTGATGAAAATTTAAGAAGTTGATGAGCAAATTCAAGAGTCCCAATTCTGATCTTTCTCACAGTGGTTTAAGTCAGGGCCAGTGCAATGAAAACAATATAATTAAATCTTGCAAGGTCAGAATCTAGCCCCATGAATGTTTATAAAGCTCTAGAAATGCATTTATTTTACATTTTTTTTTCTAAATCTTACACATTTTTTACTTTCTTTCTAAGATAAAATCAGCCCAGCACATGTGAGGAGTTACTCTATCAGAACAAGCCATTGTCTAAAAATGCAGTTTTAAGATTCAATAGACTTGTTCTAATGGTTAGGAAGGAGAAATTGTTACAAATTAGGAAAAGTAGATTGACTAGAATATTAAGATATTACAGCAACACTGCTGCTTGTTGAATATGAGAGCAATATTCATTATTTGGAAGCACTGCATTGTGGAGTTTGGGATTATTTCTGGCTGAGTGTTTCTAACAATAGGGCGGGGGGGCAGACATTTCAAGCTCTCTCCCTGGGGAAAAAAAAAATCTCCCTACTTCAGATGGCTTGAACCAAACGTGATACACTATTTAAACTGGGAATTATATGTAGACTGAGGTGTCATGCGGTTTCTCTTCAGTGGGTGAAAATTTCAGGGAAATAAACCTCTTTTGTGAAAGGGCTTAACTAGATGGCGCTGTTGAACTGATACTGAGTCAAATCAGCAAAAGCGAAAAATTGTACATTTCAGCCTTCACCATGACAAGCTGGTAAAGACTGATTTGGGTGGAGCTGTTGGATAGTAATGACTTTAGAAAAGATTAACCCTTCACTGATGTTCTTGAATCTTTCTATAATGACCGTCTGCTCTGCAAGCAGAGGCAGTATAAAAAGTAGCAGGACCCAGCAGGAGACTTGGCCAGAAGGACTGCTGACACCACAGTGCTTTTCTTTGTACCGCATCAAAGCCATCTCTGTAGAAAAGAATGTTTGTTGATCTTGATTTATTAATGTTGCAGCAGAAGGATCCAGATTTCTGGGCAAACTCATGATTCACTTGAGAACTGCCGGGTTCGAACATTACGCTTAATAATGTCATTAAGGATCTCCTTGCATCACTGCCCTAGAGTATGTCACGGCCTTACACTTTACACTGTGAACCTGACAAATGTTTATCAGTAATAGTGCTAGCTGAATTTGGAGCAGTGGTATGTTCAGGGCAGTAGGGGCTGGAAGATGGAATGGTAAATATCTTCCCCACCCAGCTTCCCCTGGTTGCCCCCCCGCCCTCCCACTACTGCTCAGGGTGTGGCACTGGCAGTGGCAGGAGTTGGGCGGGCAAGTTAATGCTCCCTTGCCTGCCCCCTGGCACAGACAGTCCAGGCAACCATGAGTATATGGGGGTGGGGGGGTAGTTAATGGGGATATAGGGTACTGGAAGGGCAGGATCCAAGCCAATGGGCAGCCATGTAGCCTGGAGCTGGGTAATATGGATCAGAGAGAATCCTGCTCTGGAGTGGTGTAACTTTGAGCTGCCTAATGAGTGCTTAAAACCACTTAAAGCATTAATGTACAGATAGCCCAGGGGTTAAGAGCTCTAGGAGCCACCCAAAATGACCATGTAACAAGGCCCTTATTAACTGGTGACTTCAAATATCTTTATCAGATCATTACAAATGTGAGTGCTGCATAAAGCAGACCACTGATTAACTTTACTAGAAAAATATCATTTTTATTCCTGTTGAAAGGCAATCTGTGTTCTTGGAGCTAACTCATGAAGACAGATTAAAGTGAAGTATATGAAATGAGGGTGCCAAATTCAGCAGGTATAACATCCATTGACTTCAGAGGCAATGGCACTTCTTTGTTCCAGAACCAAATTTACCTTAGGGTTATGTCAACTTTTAAGAACAGCCAAAGAGATTCTTAGTTACACTAAGCCCTTGTTTGCTCTGCTCTGGCAGTGAGAGTAGATCACATAAGCATTTATACTCCTGTATGGCTCTTTACACTGCAAGCACAAAAATTCAGTTCTTCTCAATGTATACTATTGACTTCAAGAGAAGCAGGCACTATGCATGTTAAATTGCAAATCCCAACTCCTATTACTGAAGTTGTTCTGCTACGTTTAAATCTATTATCTCTCTTTAGTAATCTGGGAAATGTTCAGACTCTATAATGATGGATATTGGTGCAGAATCCTTTAGAAGATGATCAAGCAGCAAAGACCATGCTTATTGATACTTGGTATGTGCGCATAGGTTTGCCGAGCTTGGATATCCTTGGTGACAAAAGCCGTGTAAGAACTTAGATGCACAGAGTGTTGTACACACAAAAAGCTTTGCAAAATGAAATACTGGATGGAAGATATTCCCTTTGGTTACCTTTTATCCTCCTATTCTTGCTTTTTACAAGTACTGTCTTTATTTGAATCCAAGATGTGGCTCTTTCCCCACATTCAACATGGGGGTGGGGAACCCTTTGTCTTGGATTTGAGTACAAGGAGGGGAAAGCTGCCGGAGGGGAGGCAGTTGCTGCAGTTCTGACTCTGGCCCTGATCCAGGTTTGGGGTCAGAGCTGCAAGAGCCACCTGTCTGAACTCCCTCTGCGGGGTAGATGGAAGACCAGCAGAGGAGCAGGCATGGGGGGGAGGCAGCAGGGGGGGCAGGTGGGAGGCAGCCCAGGGACAGCAGAGGAGCAGCTGGCAATAGGGGCAATGGGTAGGAATCGGGCTGCTTGTGCCCTCCCCCCTCCCTGCTGCTGCTTTCCCCGCTGTAGCAGTGCAGGGAATTAATTTAACAATCCTCCAATAATTAGTTTCTATACATGGAAAATAATAACAAATGTATAAATTTTCCATGTATAGAAACTAATTATTGGAGGGTTGTCTTAAATTCAAAATTGTCTTGGATTCAGATAAATATTGTATCTTCTCTTTGGTTGTGTTTACCCACAGGTTCCTCCAAAACATACTGTGCCCTCTTGGAGTTGTATTAGTTTTCAAGTACTGAATTGTCAGTCTCCTAGTGTACAGAAGGCAATCAACTTTGGACTAAAATGTAAACAGCAGTGAAATGCCCAGGTAGATTTCCCTAACCAAGTGCTCGGCAGCTATTAAACACAAATGATCTCACATGGAATAGAGAGCACAACATGATAATTTTTATTCCACACTTCTAGACAACTAAATCTGTACCTAGGAGCAAGCTTTTATTTTTTGACTCTCTAAGTAATGTCAGCAACTAGTGTCAGGCATTCCTATAACTGTTTAAGAACTTAGAGAAATTAACCCACTGTAGTGGTATTATACATTTAGTTGGGGAAGGATAGAGCCAGGGTCTAGTCTGTGACCAGCAGCCTCACTAAAGAATCCCTTTTATATCCAAAGGATGAACTCAATATTCTATGACTGTAACAACAACATAATAGTCACAGGAGACTTAGCCCATATGTACACGTGTTGAGAAAAGTAATGATTCCATTTCAGGATTAAAACCCTGTGTGTGGCAAGTACCTAACAATTTGGGAATTGATTTTTCAGATGAGTATAAAATATCCATGGAGGTGGGTCTACTCGGATGCTAGGGCAGTGTATGAGTACTGTAGTCATTGACCCATAATGCTACCTTTAAAGATTAAAAACAAAAAAGTCTTGCAGCTTCTTACTTTCAGAGCAGCTACTCTAAACACAGTTTATTACTTTAGATCTCACACTTTCTGGAAGTCCATTCATAGCACCTAATGAAATAAACTGTTGCCTATAAAAGCTCAGGCTATTCTCAACAAGTTAGTCTAACTGCTACCCTGTCCTGCTTTCTGCTTGACTTCAGGCTAACATAGCTAGTTACTTCTCTTTTGCTCCTTTTTTGGAGGAACTCTGTTCCTCCCATTCTCTTTTCAGTTCCTAAACATCTGAATTTTCTGAACTTCTGCATTCCAGTAGAATGTGTTTCACCCCCAGTATTTTCATTTCACTAGGGGCTTATTGTGACTCTGTATGAAAGTTTAATACAGCCTAAGCCAAAGATTATGGAGACTGGCATGAGCTGAGTTCAGAACTTCAAATCTGATTTGTGTCCATAAATAAAGATAAGTTGAAAAGGATATGCATAAGAGAAATACCCCATCATTGCTTCTTGACAACCAGCATAGTATTACATTATACTTACTTTCCTTGGTAAAGCACTTTAAGAACCATGAATGCAAAGTTCTGCATAAAAACAGAGTTGTTAATAACAAAAGCAAATAATAATGAACTAAGATATTATGTATTTTCTTAGGATGTAAGAAATGCCATAGTGGGTCAGACGAAATGGTCCACCTAGTCCAGTATCCTACCTCTGACAGAGGCAGTGGTGAATGCTATAGGGAAACCATTGAACTGGAGAGATCTAGCATGATGTATTCCCTATTCTTTACCTTCCCTAGCATCCACTATTATTGGTTTAAAGATGCCAGAGAAAATACCTCCAACCATTCTCTTCGATGACTATTAATAGATCTAGTATCCATGAATCTGTTTAGTTCCTTTTTGAACCCAGCCATGCAATCTACATCTAACACCTCCCGTGGCAATTAATTCCGCAAGTTAATTATGTGCTGTATAAAAAAAGTACCATTTCTTATTAGTTTTAACCTGCCTTCTACTAATTTCAGTGGGCGCCCCTCGTTGTAGTATTCTGAGATTTGGTAGACAACTGTTCCTTCCTCACTTGTCCATTCTACGTTGTCTCTTTAGGCTGCAGTTATTTAGCTTACATGTTGGCTCCTAGACAGGTAAGACAGTGTTTCAAAATTCTTTTGTTTTCTTGCTTATATGGCTCCCGTCTTTGCTTACCTGTTGTTTTTTTTTCTCCTGCTTCAGTTTCCCTATCTGTAAAATGGGGATAATTCTTCCTAGTCTTTTGCTCTCAGGAGTGATGCAGCTCTTTGTTCAACGTTGTACTTAATGTTCTTTTTGAACCTCAAACTGAAAGTGCCACAGAAATGTGAAGAAAAAATATTTTAAAAAAGATTAAGTGATGTTTGTAAAGTACGTGGAGAAGTGCTATGGCCACGTAGAGTTTTATCATAAATAGGACTTATTTCTTTACTTAAGGCAGCAGAAACCCATGCATGAGCATCCAGAGACTCCTTCAGTTCCATTTCTTACCATTTTCTATTTGGTTAGAGGAGCCAAGAGGAACCCCTTCAAGTGTTTAATGGGAAGCTTTATACATTTATAGATGGGTTGGACTTCAGCTAAAAAAGGTCCTAGCCATACAATAGGTTGTTTCTAGTTGGATTTTAAAAGAAAATAACTTTGATCATTTCAAAAGCAATGAAGCCTGATGCTCCAGTGAGAAAGGAAAGTGGTAATTTATAGCTACCATTAAGGAAACAAAGACTGAGGGAAAGTTTCACTCAGGGAAGATTTACAAATGTGTATAAACCACCCTTACAACTGGAAACTGCCTGGTATTTCTTCCAGAACAAAACATCAGTGAAGGAAAGAAGAAAAAAAAAAGGGAGGGGGTGGGGGGCAGGGGTACAACCTGCCTTCAGTGGGCACAAATGGTCAGAAGCACATCAAAAAAAGTTATTTTATCAGATAATAACTTGGCTATTCTGTCTGTATGAGACACCAGCCAGGGGGAACAAATAGCGAGAGCCATCTCTGCCTGGAGCAGTGTGTGTGTGTGTATGGATGTTGTATATAAATGTGTGCAAGTTGTATATACGTGTGTGTGTGTGTGTGTGTGTTTGGGGGGGTGTAGATTGTATATATACACATGCATGTGTGTGTAAGCATGTAAGGGGTATTTGTGGATTGCATATATGTGAGTAGGTTGTATATGCATGTTTGTGTGTAAGGGTGGGTGTGTGTGTGTGTAGGTTGCACATATTTATATACAAGTTGTATGTGGGTGTGTTTGGGGGGTATAGGTTGTATATGCATGCATCTGTGTGTGTATGTATGTAAGGCAGGAGTAGGTTGTATATGCGTGTTTGTGTGGAAGGGGTGTGAGGAGGTTGTATATAAATGTGTACAAGTTGTGTGTGTTTAGATGGGGGTGTAGGTTGTATATGTGTACGTGTGTGTATGTATGGGGGGGTGCAGGTTGCATGTGTGTAGACCGTATGTGTGTGTATAGGTTGTACAGTATATGCGTGTTTGTGTGTAAGGGAGGTGTGCGTGCAGGGTGTACGCGTGTGTGGAGGTTGTATATGCGCGCGCGGGCGTGTGTGTGCAGGCAGCGCACGCGCTCCCTCCGCCCGTGCCCCCGGCCCGCCCCGGAGCGCGGCGCGGACACAGGAGCGGGGCCGGGCGGGCGCGGCAGTCGT
The DNA here is from genome assembly GCF_001723915.1 of Gavialis gangeticus. NCBI lineage: Eukaryota > Metazoa > Chordata > Crocodylia > Gavialidae > Gavialis > Gavialis gangeticus. The sequence continues at coordinate 135,396,653 of NW_017729025.1, forward strand.
GGATCAGGAGCGCGGG
>NW_017729025.1:135397352-135401626 GCF_001723915.1 Gavialis gangeticus
TGCGCGACGGGCGGAGGAGCTGCTGCAGGTCGCTCCAGGCAGGCGGGCACCGCGCGGAGCCTGGGGGTGGCAGGGGTGGGCTCCCCCAGCTGCGGTAGGGGCAGCTGTACCTGGGGACTGATGGCCGTGAGCATCGGGAAACGAGTGGGGAAGGGGCAAAGCCCACGTTGGCGCTTTGTCAGGCATCCATGGCGTTGCCATCCGATCCAACAAGGCGTTGCGCCTAATCCTGGCCCGTGCCGCCACTTCTGCAGCAGTTTCACTGCCAAGTTGAAGGCAGCGACGTGTGTGCACCCTTTCTTGTCCCTTCCCCAGTGTGTCTCCCCCCAGCTCAGGCTGCTGGCCTGCCAAAGAGACCTCTCACTCCATACCTTTAATAGCGTTCAGCCTACTTCTGTGGTTGCAAGTCCTGCGGTTTGGTATATGCTAGCAATGCCTTCCTCCGACTTTATTTCTTTGTTTCTTTTCATTCACCTTCTGGAGATCATAAGGAATTAAAAAGAAAAAAAAAAAAGACCCTGCTCCCCTGTAGAAGGCATGGCAGTCATTGGACTTGCACATGCTGTAGTTTCAAAAGGAAACAGCTTGTGTCTTGCCTGTCGTTGCGCCTGCTGCTGACGGATGCATCTATTGGCACAAGTGTGCAGACAGGTGCCTGGACAGTGGGACTTGTTACGTGGAGATAAAGCTAGTTTTCCTGTACGTTTAAGGCTTCTTGCCTTCTGATTGCCTCCCTTCCAACATGGTTTTCTATGTCTGTACTGTAGATCTATGTCCTTCTAATCAGATTTCTTCTGGTGATTCTCCCTGCTCCTTTTCTCCCTGCTCCCAATACTCAGAGATCCCCTTTTCAATACCCTTCCTGGTGCAGCCCCATAACCTCAGGTTTTGCTAATCTCCCCAGCCCGGCACTGATCTTCTTCTCATTTTCTGATGATTTTTGCCTGAGGCATCCATAGGGTGTTATCCAACCTTTCTAGCAGTCTGTGATCCTGTGAGCCATTGAGAGTCAGTGGCATATTTGATGAAGTTCTGGAGAATGGGGTGACTGCAGTGCTGCCTTGTTGTCTTGGGTCCTGGTTCATTTCAAGAAGTTAAAACTATGTGAATGCTTTTCCACATAAGCATTGCTGCAGTTGCTACAAGGGTATTTTGTGATTGCAAATAGAAAGGTAGATGGGCTGTGCAAGTGTGAATCTGAATGTGAATGAGGGAGGAGGTATCTATAAAATGATTTGTTAGGATGTGGTCCATGCTATGAAAAAAATGGTTGGACTCCCAAATACAACATTAAGACTGGGGGGACGTGTTCTTCAGGTGGTTTGCCTGTAGTCTCAGTTCCTCCTCCTAGGACCTTCTTTTCTGCCCTCTAGGACTCCCCTTTTCTGTTGATCTTCCCTCCACCATCCACTGGCATTCCTTTTTCTTTCTCTTGATTTGCATCCTTTTTTACTGTCCTAGAAACTCCAGTTGATGGCACACACTTTTCACAACTCCTCTTCTTCTGTCTACGCTTCCTCATCCCCAGGACCTTCTCCTCAGCTGATTTCTTTTTTTTCCACATTCCCCTTGCTCTGGAGTTTCCGACTGGATCTTTTATCTGTGCTGTCTACACTGTGTCTGCTATTTCCAGAAAGGAGCCTGCTCACTGTGTGTTTCAGCAACATTTCCACTGGATGTGAATTTCACTTTTTACTTAAAATAATAATTTGGGACCTGTAAAAATACTTGAATAGCCATCTGGTGAGTGGTAAGTAAAAATGTAACATGTCTGTGCTTGTGATTCTGAATATCTTGACCAAACTGAATGTATGTCTCTGGAAAACTTTTTGTTAGTATGAAAACATGTCACATTTTCTGAGGGTGACATCGCTGTCATGAAATATGATTTTTTTTTTTTCAGTGGTTGGGTGGTTGGGTACTTATAGAGTAAATCTGTCTTTTACCCCTGTACAGAGAGCTGTAGGGCCTTGTTTTCTGCTGTTGTAAATTGGTGTAGCTTCATGGATTTACCCAGCTAAGGATGTAGCCCATAATGCGTAAATGCAGATACATACCTATGTGCATATATAAATATGTGGCAAGCTATTCTAAAGGACACAGATAGCTGGGCAGAATGTTGTTGCTGTTATTGTTATTAACAATCATCATCATGCAAGCTCATATTCAGGCACCCTGAGTCTTTTTCTATCTTTCTGTTTTCCTTCTCTGTGCATGTGGCTGTACCACACAACCTTCATCAATTGACCTAGCGGAGATGTGCACAGACATTTCTGCATTGCTGTTTTTGACATCTCTCGTGAATCTGGTCTTGCTTCACAGATGTGGATGAGTGTGCTGATGGGACAGATGACTGCCATCCAGATGCTATTTGTCAAAACACCCCAAAGTTGTACAAGTGCACATGCAAACTGGGTTACAGTGGTGAAGGGAAGACATGCAAAGGTAAATTCATGGCAGCCTTGTGCTGTGGCCGGTGTTGTGTATGTGCCAGCTTACAGAACTGCAGAGAGCGTTCCTGGAGACACTTTTGATGAGCCATTGACAGCTTATGCCATTTAGGCTAAAAATAGACCTTGCTAAATGAAGCGAATCAGCTGTGTCAGAATATGTCAGCTTTCCACAAATGCCCAAATTTGTGGCCATGACAGGTTGTAATAATTTGTGGCACTTCACTGAGGTGGACATCTATTTGCTTTATGGTTGGAGAGTACAGGCAGCCTGGAGTTGCCCATGCTCTCCAGCCACTCAGGACAGGAGCTTATGGGCTTAAGGAGGAAGCAGACCAGCACATCTGGTCTGCTTCATTGAACAAAACACACACTGCCCATTGTCCCACCTGTTGATGCTACGGAACAGTGAGTGATGTGTTCTGGGGTTTGAGGGGCCCAGTCCTGCGTACCCCCAGAGCTCCCACATAGGATCACACCCCTCAAGCCCTGAGAGCTTCTGCCTGGCTTTCTCTGCTTACCAAGATGTTCCCCTAGGCTCTCCAGGGAACACCTGGATAAGTGGGGAAAGTCAGGGTTTCCCTACTTGTAGAGATGCATCCCTGGGACCTCTGGGGCTCATCTGGCTATACATCCCCAGGATCTCTGGGGTGCATTTGTGTGAGATGGGAAATTCAGGGTTTCCCTGCTTACCCAGACATGTCCTGGAGATCCTGGGGACATGCATCTGTAAGTGGGGAAAGCTGGGCATGTTCTCTCAGGGCTTGAGGGGAATTCTCATGCTTGGGAATTCCTAGGGGGTACAGGATCAGGCTCCTCAAGCCCCTGAGCCCCTGCCCAGGGTGGCTGGAGAGCATTGCTCATACTCTTCTGCCATAAAGCAAATAGATATCCACCTCAGTAGAGTGGCACAAATTATTACTACCATGTGTCACAGCCACAAATTTGGGCATTTGCAGTGTGACAAAAGGTATGGACTTCTATGTTCTTTTGCTTTGTGCAGCCATAACATTTTTTTATGGCCATGCAAAAGCAAGGAAAGGAGACATCTGCTTCCATCCTAAGTCTTACGAAGTCCAGAAATTTGATATATTTTGCATTTGGTTATATATCTGTATGCAACCAAAAATCTCAAAACAATAAAAGACATCAAATACAAACACAGACTGCTTCTGTCTGTCTGCCTAGATTTACTTTACCAATAGACTTACTAGGGGTGCACTGATAGAGATTTTTTTGGGGCTGATACCGATGGCTGATTTTTAATGAGCCATATCAGCTGATACTGATCCTATAGCTGGTATGCATCCCTGCAGCGTGGAGAGCAGCAACTGGCTGGTCTGTTGTGGGGCAAGGAGTGGAGGGAGGGAAGGGGCGTAGGGGGAGCAGATCAAGGCCCCCATGGTGAGGGAGGGAGTGGGGCAGCGCCATGCTCTTCCTAGTGGGGTGCTAGGCCAGGCTGCGCTTGGGGTGGGTGGTGGCGGCGCTGGGAGGAGGGGTAGGGAGGACTATGGCAAATCTTGGGGTGGCTCTATCCCCCCTTAACCCCCTCCAAGTACCACTGCTCCCCACCCTGAGCACAGCCTGGCCCAGCCCCCGATGGGAAGAGCCCAGCACAGCCCTGGCCCCAGCCTGCAATGGCAGCCCACCCTTGTCCCCCGTGCAGATTTGGGCACATACCTCCTTTGTTGCGCATAGCAGTGGGAGATGCCCCCCGGCCTGCTCACAGCTCTGTCCCACCCCACTCCAGCTGGGCAGTGCTTGCCCCAGCCCCACTCCCTCCCTCACTCTGGGGGCCTCAATCTGCTCCCCCATGCCCCTTCC
>NW_017729025.1:135402750-135404592 GCF_001723915.1 Gavialis gangeticus
CCCCCCACCCCTTCCCCCACAACAGACTTACCAGCCAGACCCAGCTGCTCTCCATGCTGCTGGGCTGTGCTCCTGGCCACCTATGTGTTGCGCTGCAGCTGCGCGCATGCATGTGGCATTTATTGGACACATTATCAGCCACGTGAACCAAAAAAAGCTGATTGCCGATACTCTCAATTTTCCTTGTATCAGTGCTGATCTGATATGGGACCGATGTATCAGTGCACCTGTAAGATTTACAGCGCCCTTTTGAAAAAGCTGTGGCCTGAAAGAGGGCAGAGCATGTCTTGACTCTATCAACATAACAGCAAAACAGAAGAAAGTCTTTGGACTGAAATCAATGTTTTCACTAAAATCAATGGCCAAAATTTCACTGACTTGCATGGGGTTAGGTTTCATAGCTTTTCATATCAGGATGGAACATTGTGATAATTGAGTCTGACTTCCATCTAATACAGGCTGTACTAATTCCAATGTAACTGAAAAATTTCCAGGAATAGACAATCCACCACAGCCTTAGATATATTGTTCAAATGGCTACTAAACTTCACTGTTTAATTTTTGTGCCTGTCTTCTCCCTGCCTTTAGATCCAGTTATACCTTTGCCTGCTAGAATAAAGCACCCTTATTTTCAAATTTTCTGTTTCTCATGGAGGTACTTACAGACTGTGATAGAGTCATTCCTTTATCTGCTGTTTAATCAGCTACCTTGATTTAAGCACCTTTTGTTGTCCTGTAAGACAAGGCTGTCAAATAGGCGGCCCATCAGCTATACACAGCCTATGAGGGGTTAACTTGTAGCCTGTAGGGCAGAGCTGCTGCACTGGCATGGCTCAGGAGCTCAAGGGTGAATGCTGCCACTACTTGCCCCCCACTGCCTTCCCTGCTGACAGATGTGGGGGTCTTCTGCTGCTCTGGTAACTAAAATTGGTGGCAGGGAAAAAGTGGAGGTGAATGTTAGTGTCTTTCAATCCCTAAGATCTGGATCCTCTCTAATTTTAGAGTTGTGGATGCCAGAACTGGGCACAGTATTCCAGTTGTGGTTGCCCCAGTGCCAAATACTGAAGTAACATAATCTGCTGAGTCATACTTAATGTTTATCTCTTCATACATCCAAGCATTGCATTAGCCCTTTTGGCTGCAGTGATGCACTGGAATCTCAGGTTCAACTGCTAATCCACCAGGACACTTGAGTCCTTGTCTGAGTCACTGCTTCCCCAGGGGCAGTCTTTTGAGTTCCAGGGATCTAATCTGTTAAAGACGGTCAGCTCTTGATAACATATGACTAACAAATACTGCATTGATTCATTTAAAACATTTTTTATTTCATGAAATCGGCGGTGAAGATTTGTGCTTAAATCTGCATTGAGGTGGTACAAAACCAAATTTGAAACTAATCATTGCAATAATAATTATGCTCATAAAGAGCCTGACATCCCCATGGCTCCAAAGGGGCTTTATACATTTTCTACGATCAGGGCCGTAAATTGTGCCTGAGAAGGAGGCCAGTCCCCAACTTGCATGTGACATGAGCTATGGAGCTTTTAAATCTCTCACAGCAACAGGCTTGAGCAAGGCTGGGTCACTATGGGCCTGGTCCACCTTTGTTTAAGTTAGTGGGCATCTTTCCATTGGCTTTGGCAGTAGTTGGAATGGCCCCACAGAAAACAGAAACTTATATTTATAGTTGAGCATCTGATGAAAATGTCAGACTTTCTTAGGCTTTTTCAAGTGCTGCAGACAGTGAACACACTAGGAAACTAAGCCACTTTATTTAGGTACCTAATTTACCTACCTTCTTTAGGGGCCTTCTTTAACCACTAATGTGGGAAGAAGGTAGCC
>NW_017729025.1:135404633-135404908 GCF_001723915.1 Gavialis gangeticus
CTATCCCCCCTTAACCCCCTCCAAGTACCACTGCTCCCCACCCTGAGCACAGCCTGGCCCAGCCCCCGATGGGAAGAGCCCAGCACAGCCCTGGCCCCAGCCTGCAATGGCAGCCCACCCTTGTCCCCCGTGCAGATTTGGGCACATACCTCCTTTGTTGCGCATAGCAGTGGGAGATGCCCCCCGGCCTGCTCACAGCTCTGTCCCACCCCACTCCAGCTGGGCAGTGCTTGCCCCAGCCCCACTCCCTCCCTCACTCTGGGGGCCTCAATCTG
>NW_017729025.1:135405240-135412076 GCF_001723915.1 Gavialis gangeticus
CCCCCCACCCCTTCCCCCACAACAGACTTACCAGCCAGACCCAGCTGCTCTCCATGCTGCTGGGCTGTGCTCCTGGCCACCTATGTGTTGCGCTGCAGCTGCGCGCATGCATGTGGCATTTATTGGACACATTATCAGCCACGTGAACCAAAAAAAGCTGATTGCCGATACTCTCAATTTTCCTTGTATCAGTGCTGATCTGATATGGGACCGATGTATCAGTGCACCTGTAAGATTTACAGCGCCCTTTTGAAAAAGCTGTGGCCTGAAAGAGGGCAGAGCATGTCTTGACTCTATCAACATAACAGCAAAACAGAAGAAAGTCTTTGGACTGAAATCAATGTTTTCACTAAAATCAATGGCCAAAATTTCACTGACTTGCATGGGGTTAGGTTTCATAGCTTTTCATATCAGGATGGAACATTGTGATAATTGAGTCTGACTTCCATCTAATACAGGCTGTACTAATTCCAATGTAACTGAAAAATTTCCAGGAATAGACAATCCACCACAGCCTTAGATATATTGTTCAAATGGCTACTAAACTTCACTGTTTAATTTTTGTGCCTGTCTTCTCCCTGCCTTTAGATCCAGTTATACCTTTGCCTGCTAGAATAAAGCACCCTTATTTTCAAATTTTCTGTTTCTCATGGAGGTACTTACAGACTGTGATAGAGTCATTCCTTTATCTGCTGTTTAATCAGCTACCTTGATTTAAGCACCTTTTGTTGTCCTGTAAGACAAGGCTGTCAAATAGGCGGCCCATCAGCTATACACAGCCTATGAGGGGTTAACTTGTAGCCTGTAGGGCAGAGCTGCTGCACTGGCATGGCTCAGGAGCTCAAGGGTGAATGCTGCCACTACTTGCCCCCCACTGCCTTCCCTGCTGACAGATGTGGGGGTCTTCTGCTGCTCTGGTAACTAAAATTGGTGGCAGGGAAAAAGTGGAGGTGAATGTTAGTGTCTTTCAATCCCTAAGATCTGGATCCTCTCTAATTTTAGAGTTGTGGATGCCAGAACTGGGCACAGTATTCCAGTTGTGGTTGCCCCAGTGCCAAATACTGAAGTAACATAATCTGCTGAGTCATACTTAATGTTTATCTCTTCATACATCCAAGCATTGCATTAGCCCTTTTGGCTGCAGTGATGCACTGGAATCTCAGGTTCAACTGCTAATCCACCAGGACACTTGAGTCCTTGTCTGAGTCACTGCTTCCCCAGGGGCAGTCTTTTGAGTTCCAGGGATCTAATCTGTTAAAGACGGTCAGCTCTTGATAACATATGACTAACAAATACTGCATTGATTCATTTAAAACATTTTTTATTTCATGAAATCGGCGGTGAAGATTTGTGCTTAAATCTGCATTGAGGTGGTACAAAACCAAATTTGAAACTAATCATTGCAATAATAATTATGCTCATAAAGAGCCTGACATCCCCATGGCTCCAAAGGGGCTTTATACATTTTCTACGATCAGGGCCGTAAATTGTGCCTGAGAAGGAGGCCAGTCCCCAACTTGCATGTGACATGAGCTATGGAGCTTTTAAATCTCTCACAGCAACAGGCTTGAGCAAGGCTGGGTCACTATGGGCCTGGTCCACCTTTGTTTAAGTTAGTGGGCATCTTTCCATTGGCTTTGGCAGTAGTTGGAATGGCCCCACAGAAAACAGAAACTTATATTTATAGTTGAGCATCTGATGAAAATGTCAGACTTTCTTAGGCTTTTTCAAGTGCTGCAGACAGTGAACACACTAGGAAACTAAGCCACTTTATTTAGGTACCTAATTTACCTACCTTCTTTAGGGGCCTTCTTTAACCACTAATGTGGGAAGAAGGTAGCCAAACTGCTATGAAGTAACCATGCAGAGCTAGTGACTGGAGCGCAGAACTGTGATTCAGGAGATCAGCATTTTAGTTCATTGATTTGCTGTGTTGGTGTCCTCTCTGTGCCTCAGTTCCCTCCCCCCACCCCACAGAATGGTCCTAATTGTACTCTTAAACCACTGTAAGATATTGGGGTTTTTAAAAGGCTTTATCTGCTCACAAAAGTTTACTACACTAGTGGAGTTTAGTGCTTCAGTCTTCCTCCCAATATTGACATAATTACATCTGACTAAAGTAGGAGTTCTGTGGGCCAGATCCAGCCTGTGGAGCCATGTCATCTGGCCCGTGGGTCTCCCCATGGGTCCAGAAATTTGGTGGCAGGGGAACAGTTGAATGGCTACTCCCCTGCTGCCAAATTACTGGACCCATGTGGAGACCCAAAGGCCCTGCACAACATATCCAGGTGCATGGGGTCAGGCTGGCATGTGTCCAGGTCTGGGTGTTTCACTGCTCATGTTTGGCCCTCGCCTCTGTGGCCAGGCCAGGTGTGCTGCATTGGTGTGTTGCACAGCTGGATCTGGGTGTGCAGGGTTGTACACACAGATTGACCTGTACACCAGCCCCATGTAGGATCTGGTCCACAGACTGACTGTGTGCCACTCGTACCCCTGGCTTAGCTAGTTTCATGGGTACAAACTCTAAGAATAGATGGAGCCCAAATCACGGATGAGCATGGGATGCTGTTGCTTTTGAAAATTCTGCTCTAAGAACCCCTTGGATGAAAATAATTAGGTAAAGTAGTGTTGCATAAGTTGTGCAAAGTAGTGTTAATAATGTAATAAGCATTATTAGGTCAATGATGAATAGAGATGGACCTGAATCAGTAACCTGAACCCAAGTTACTCCTCATCCCCTTTCAAGGTGATGCAGAGGAAGGAGATGATCTTGAGACTGTAGATAGCATCTGAATTTGACATCATTCACTATGCATACGCTGGGTCAAACCAGAATTCCAGGACAAAGCACACTGACCAGGCTTGGAGGATTCAAGAGCTGTATCCTCTTTAATAAAAAATTGCAGTTTAATTGGTCAGACTTTGACCTGACTCTGTTGGGCTCTGGGTTTTGTCTCTGTTTGTCTCCCTCAGTCTCTATAACCATGTAGGGTGAAATTCCCCTTGTGCAGACAGAGGACCAACACAAGACCTGGGTGCCATCTAAATCTCATATAAGCCTCTGGCTGTACAGCAGGTTTAAGTAATTTAGACCTGAATTTTGTTCTGTGAGCCAAACCTCACGTCTACCAAAGTCGGCAGGAGTTTTGCCATTGATTGCAATGGGCACAAGATCAATTGAATTTTTTTTTTTAAATTAAATGAAATCCTTAGCTTTATAATTAGTTTATTTTGCTCAAAGGCTTTATGTGAAATATTGTTTATCCTATACAAGTAGAAGCCAGATTAAGTTCCACATGTTCAATTTCTTCATTTAGAGAGAGAGCAAGACAGCACAAAGTATGGGTTATTTGTTGTTTAATTTGAAATAAAGAAGAGAGAAGGGTAATTTGGGACCAACATCTAAATTTGGTGTTTAAACTGTTTTTAAAATATCGATTAATAGAAATGATCTCATGAATGTTTTCCTTTTTTTAGGTAATGATTTTTTCCTTTTGGATTTAAACATCTTTATGCAGTTTTTGCAACCCAAGCAATGCAGTATAATGTTAGTACAGGGGAATCAGAAGCTAAGTTGACTTGTGTGTGTTAGTTTTTGAACCCAAGTGAAACCTCCATGGAAAATAAGCAACATGCAACAGTGATGAGTAAATTAGATATTTTAATTCTTTCCATTTTAATTATATGAAGCATTCTTACTAAATTAGGGAGGAAATCTGAGTGTGTGTGTTCAGTGGGGGAAGTTGTTAAAAGTAGAGTTTGAGTCTACTACAGACTGATTTTTAAATTGCTGTCCCTTCATTGACTTCCTGGAGTTACTCCCTATTTACATCAATGCATAGAGAATAGAATCAGGTCCATGATTTTTAACATAATACTGTCTATTTTAAATCGAGTTTTAGAAAGCTTAAACTATAATATAATACCGGATAGGAATCCTAATGCATTTTGTCCCTTTGAGAAGCATTCAACAAATAATGTGTTAAGTATAGTCTATTTGCAAGACAATAATGATTTAAGGGAGAAGTTGTTGTTCACATTTAGACAATCATGTCATGACCTGTCTATAACACACAAGCAAGCATCCATCATAATGACTTTTGCTTTATTCCGCAGACATTGATGAATGTGATAACGACTTCAATGGAGGCTGCGTACATGAATGTTTCAACATTCCAGGAAATTATCGCTGTACATGTTATGATGGCTTCATGTTGGCTCATGATGGCCATAATTGTCTCGGTAAGGAAAACATTGCAAATATCAATCCTAATTTAAACCTTTAACCTTGCAGATTTAAAATACTTATGCTTTCATAGTACTGTATTATTTAGACAAGAATGATATATATTAGGCAAAGGAATTCCAGGTTCTGACATACTTGTGAGTGCTCAGTAACTTATTTTTCCCATCTGTAAAATGGAAGGATGATGGTGCCACACTTTTTTTTAGTCACGTTAAGGTCTTTTGATTATAAATTGCAAAGTATCATTTATTATTATGCTGAATGAGTTTTTTAGTTAATAAATTGACCTGGGTATTATAATCAATATTTTCCATTTTGTTGGGATTCTAATTTAGGGTGAAATTCCAAATACATATTGCAATTGAAGACTATATGTGGGAGTAGTTAGGGTTCCCATCTCTGCATACAGATGTATCGTATATGGTCTGTGTTGCCATAGTATCTCAGCACCTCACAACATCAACACCCTGTGAGCTAGAGAAGTGCCATTTGCACTGTTTTACAGGTGGAAAACTGAAGGGTAGTTCCAGCATCCTAGAACAAAATAAAAACTTTCAGGACAAAGGACCAGAGCTTCAAAACTACATTGTGCCACAGGAAGAGAGGAAGAGAAACCATGGTCACTGCCGATATCTTGTGCCCTTGTAATATCAGGAACTTTATGAATAAGACATACCCCAATGACCCCCAACCACAGTACAGAGAAAGGCAAAAAGCTTCATCAGTCTCTGCCAGTGTGATCACCTGGGGGATCCTTTCTGACTCTAGATCTGGTGGTTGGTTTAATCCTGAGCCTGAGAGCAAGATCTACCAACCTGCCATCCAAAGAGGCTTTTCGGTCCCATACGAGTACCCTCATACTCTGCTCAGTAGTCAGTCAGTCTCTGACTTCAGAGGAAAACAAAAAGGAAACCAAAAGAAACTAACAATAATAGAAGGTAAGTTACACATTGAGGAGGGGAAGAAATCTTTCCTGGCCCTTATTGACAACCAGTGGGAGCCCTGCAGAATGGGATTACATACAATACAATGAAATCTGATATATTAGTCACTGGAATAACTCATCACTATGTTTTTATTGGTGCACTGAATCCCTGTCATAGTGCCATTGATTTGTACACAAAACACTTGGTCTAATTTAGTATCTCTTAAAGTATAAATAGTAATTTCCAAATGTACACACATTAAATCTCAATTACATTTGTACTTGATAATTAGTCATCTTAAAAAGTACTGACTTATGCCCACAATAGCACCTGTCAAGTCATCTGATGCTTGCAAAGCATCAGATACTCTTCTGCTCAACAAGACTTAAAGGGAATTTATACATGTGCTCCTGGAGTGGGGGAGGGAAGGTGCTTTGCTTAAAGTGGCTCTGAGAGCTGCTCTGATTGAAGCACCTGGAGTGTCATGTGTGTCAGCATCCCCTCGCTGAGGGGAGGTGGCAGGGGCACTTTGACTGAAGCTCATTGAGCGGGCTTTGGTTGGAGTGCCCCTGCTGCTGGTTTTCAGCACAGAGATGGTGATACATGTGATGCTGAAGTCTTCTGGAGTGTGGTAATTGCCACACTCCAGCAAGCTCTATTTATCGAGTCTACTGCAACATGCTGTAATTACAGTACATCGGAGCAGCTTCGCTGCACGTGTATAGGCATCCAATATGCTCAATTATTTTGTTTTGCAGAATTATTTTCTATTTTGTAGATGAGCACAAGCAGTGTACACAAAGAATCTTTGATTATTTTACTCTGTCATTTAATCAGGTAATTCTTATATAGTGACTACTCTGAATTTTTATGGTAAAAAATTGTACATTAAGCATTTATCTGTCTGTAGCAGGGAGCTTGGGGCTCCTGCTGCTTTAAGGGAAGACAAGCTGCAGGTGAGGCAGAAGGCAATCAAATGAACCGCATGACCCAAAAAGGGCTGGGCTTGCAGGGTATAAGACCAGGGCCTGAGCGGCAGGCAGTCTAGCCCTGGGAGCCATGGAAAAGCTTGAGAGAGTCCAGAGGAGAGCCACACACATGATTAGAGGATAACAGAACAGGTCTTTTGAGGAGAGGCTGAGAGGCACTGGACTTTTCAGCCAGGAGAAGTGAAGGCTCAGGGGTGACTTGGCGGCAGACTATAAGTATATAAGGGGTGTGCACCAGGAACTGGGAGAACAGCTGTTCACCACGGCACCCCAAGAGAAGACAAGGTCCAACAGTCACAAACTCCTGGAAGACTGTTTTAGTCTGGACATAAGAAAAAACAACTTTACCATCTGAGTCCCCAGAGCCTGGTATAGACTTCATCCAGAAGTAGAATCATAGAATCAGTGAGCCGGAAGGGACCTAGACAGGTCATCTAGTCTGACCCCCTGCCATGGGCAGGAAGGAGCACCGGGGGTGGCAGGGGTCATAAGACCCCAGCCAGGTGCCTATCCAGTCTCCTCTTGAAGATTTCTGGGAAGGTGAGAGCACCACCTTTCTGGGAAGCCTATTCCAGGCTCTGGCCACCCTTACAGTGAAGTCGTTCTTCCTAATATCTAACCTAGACCTATCCTCCCTCAGCTTGTGGCCATTGTTCCTGGTGACTCCAAGGGGGG
>NW_017729025.1:135413041-135418684 GCF_001723915.1 Gavialis gangeticus
TCCTGCACAGAGGAATTGCGTCCTGCTGCGCCCCAAGGATAGCCTCCTTGAGGAAGGACCACCTTTCCTGGACCCCCATACTAGCTACCTCCTGGGCTCCTAGTGCTTCCCTGACTACTGCCCTGAGCACATTGAAGTTGGCTTTCCTAAAGTCAAGCATCTGTGCTGTGCTAGTTACCCTCCCCACAGGGTAGTGCAAGCAGCTACTCTGAACACTTTATTAAGAAACGCTTGGATGCTTATCTTGCTGGGATCATTTGACCCGAGCTGACTTCCTGCCCCTTGGGCAGGGGGCTGGACCCAGTGATTTTGTGAGTTGCCTTCCAGCTCTAATGTCTATGAAATCTATGAATAAAATAGCTTAAAGCAATATGGCTGCAACAGATTGGCAGTTTGCCTTAGTTAATTTACCAGCAGGAGAAAGGTACCTTGGGCACCTGTATGCATATGGATACACAAAATTATTTGACTGAGGCCATACAAGAAGTCTTTGGCAGAGCAGAAAATTGAATGTCAGTTTTTGAGTCTCATGGTAGGGCTCTAACCACTGCATTATCCTTTCTGTCTGAGGCTTTGGTACTTTTTTGGAGCTTCTGTGGTGGGCACTGATTGGTGAAAACAGCAGTGGAGTTCTGCATTATAGAAAAATGTAGTTCCCTGTGCAGTCTTCACATATGTTATTTGCTGTTTTGTGTACAATAGAGCCTCCACTGTTGCTGGACCCTGGGAGGCTTCAGATCCTGGGGAGAGAGAGAGAATTTGTCCCCACTGTACAGTCTGTGGTCTCTGGTAAGCCATGCAAAAGTGAAGAGACAGAACTTCAGATATACAAGCCTCTGTTAAATGTTTAAGACCAGGTCCTCAGCTAGTATGGGTCAACACAGGTCCTTTGCTTTGGTTGAAACTATGTTGATTTACACCTGTTGATCTGACCCATAGGCAAAAACTCTAAGTCTCTTACTATGTAAATGGAAGAGAAGGTGAAGGCACTAAATCCCGGGCTTTGCTATATTACCAAAGGTAGCTAAATAAAGGGCACAAAACCATACTCAGCACAGAAGGAAATGAAATATTTATTGACCCTTTTAGGAAGGGCATCTTAACTTTCTTCTAACACACAGACACACACACAGGCACACACAGACACACACTCACTCTTTCTCTCCAGGGATGACCACTGCAGGTCTCTAAAAACGCAATGAGGAGGAAAGGGTTTTCCCCATATAATAAACTCTGGTGGCTCATGCCTGCAGCTGATGTGATTCTGATTTTTGTATGTTCAAAGGAGATTGTCTGGATTTACAAAAGCATATCTGAGTTCTGAAAATGACCCTGTGTTTGTTTATTGTAGTTACTCAGTGTTACTAGGATGGCTATATTTAAAAGAAAAGAATTTAAAAGAATTCACTGGTGCAGTGAATTCTGGGAGGGAACACTGTGAAGAATAATGTGGACTTTAAAATAATAACAATGAAATCCCAACCCTACTAATTTTTAGTATTCCTTTGAAGATATATTTTAAAGTGGTCATGTTGGCATTCAGCAAAATTTGGTCTCATTTTCCATTTGCTTATGTCATGCCATGGTTTTGTAAACTTAACCCACCCCTTTTATTTCTCAAGATATGAAATGTGTGCCTGAACTTTAGCCAAATAGCCAATTACATTTTGGAGTGAGAAGACAATATTCCATTCATTGTCTGTAGTCCCTGGTGCAGAAACAGATCCACAGTAATGGAGTCTCATGGTGCTGTGCTGTGGTGCTGTGCTCAACAAGCTGTTTCTACCATGTGGAGACCTTTGGATGTCTTGGGACTGTTTTATGTGGTTTTTAACTTCATTCTTTGACATCATCACCCTGATGTGCTAAATCCAACTTGGTAGAGGTCCTCTGGTTGTGCTTTGTTTTCAACAGAAATTAAATCTATTGCTGGGCTTGATTTCACTCGGTAGCAAAAAACATGATACTTTTTGTTTTCTTTTCCTAAAGACTTAATTTTAGGCAAAAAAAAAAAAGTCAAATGCTAGTTTAAAATAAATTGTCCCTTAGTGCTGTAACAACAACCAAAATGGAGAATGAGCAAGTTTCACCAAATATATCATGAATGTAGAAAAGAGCAGAATTTCTCCCAGGCACTTTGTTGGCAGGGGGGTGCTGGCGCTGGCACCAGGCAATGACTCTGGGCTCAGGGGAAGGGGCTGCTGCATGGGTGCAGCAGGCCCCAGCTCTGATCCCAGTCCTGATCCTGGGCCTGGCTCGGCTCTGCTCCCTCCCAATCCCTGCCTGGTCCCAGCCCCACTCCCTCCCCTCCATGGCCCTTTCTCCTCCCCCTGCCCCTTACCCTGCAACCTTTCCTGCTGGGGGCAGGGAGGGGCACATGCCCCCCCCCCAAAAAAAAGTCTCCTTCTTCCTATGACTGCTACTTGCCAGTGAAATCAACACATCTGAAAATCTGACCAATGAGCTTTGTCACAAGAGACCATGGAAGCCTTACATGGTGATGGATACACTTCTAAAAGTTTGAGGGTTGGAACTTGCATTGTAATGTTCAAAGACTTAGCTGGGACATTTCTACTCTTCATATCTTTTGGTTCTGCCCATCTGGTTAGTTGTCTTGCAAGAAAAGCTTTTCTCCTGAAGTTCTCTTTATTTCCTCCATCTGGTGAGGTCAGACATATTGCAAGATTGGCATCATTTAAATTATTTAAGTACTTTTTGCTTCTGCCCTTAACCACAGCCAGGAAATTTAGAAGGAGCCATGAAATAAGAGACAGTGGGGTAGACTTAGGAGAGGAGGAAAATTAACATAACGTTCTTAAACATTAGAAGAGATATCTGGCCTTTGTTTTGTAGTTGGATGAAGGTTTAAGGCAAGGTTGCAGGTTTCTTATATTATATTTCTTATATTATTCAAGTTGTCTCTCGCTTGAGTCTGAGCATGAGGCTTTCAATAGAGATTTCTTTTCTTTTTCCATCTGCATTAGGATGATAAACTTATTTCAGTACTCTGTTTTACAGACTGCTTGTGGCAAACAAAGATCTGTTTAATCAATACTATATAGCTACCTGCCTACTTTAGTATCAGTTTCTGAGTGTTCATTTGTAGCAGACAGGCATGTGTAAACCTGATCTCTTTATCTTTCAGATATGGATGAATGTATGTTCAACAATGGTGGCTGCCAGCACATCTGTGTCAATACAGTGGGGAGCTATGAATGTCGATGTAAGGAAGGATTCTTTCTTAGTGACAACCAGCATACATGTATTCACCGCTCTGAAGGTACTCCTACATTCTTTCCGAACTGCGAGTAGCATCTTCTTGTGGAAGCAAATAGCAAACTGTAAATCATCTTCATAAACATTTACACTAAGATTTTAAAAGCTACCTAGAGGACTTGAACACACAGTTTCCATTTGTTTAATGGGAGTTATGTGTCAAAATCTCTTAGACCACTTTGAAGAAATCTCACCCCTATATTTCCTCCTCTGGCCATCCCATTTTATAATACTGGGTTTTATTAAGGGATACCCTGCTGCACTCCCATACCAACTCAGGCCTCCATTTTATAGCTGCTTTAGGTCTCAATCTTGCAAAGTGCTGAGTACCCCTTGTGAAATTATGAAAGCTCTTCATTCCCAGTGACAGTGAAAAGGGAGTGGGCCCTTTGTGTAAGATGTCATATAGGTGGTTCTCGTTTATACTTCAGTAAGAGGAGAAATTTATTGTTTGCAAGCCTGAGAGATCCTTTAGTTTTGTTCTTTGATTTTAAGGTAGTGAAGCCTTTCTGAAGCTACCATGCGAGAGATCAGAAAAGCTGGATGTCTAATTATTGGGTTGTACAAAATTATTTAGGAGCCCCTAAGGGGATACTTTACAGTGGTTGCCTAGACCAGGGAGTTGTTCGTTGAACTTTGGATCTTAGTGAAGCATTCACTGTTTAAAGCTGTGAAAGTTTCTTAAATCATGTAGCTTAGCATTGGCATAAATATAAAAGAATCTGGCCAGGAATAAACCACTTAAATAAAATAAAACACAACAAAGAGATCAACATTTATAAATACAGCAGCTTGCTGATGAAGGGTCTACTGGCAATAGTCATCTATTGCAGCTGAATTAACCTTTTGTTTTAAATATTTGTCTTCAAAGTCTCTCCCCCTTGGATGTAAGGACACAGGCAGCTCCTGCACCTGCCTGTCCTTTACTTCATTAGAACTCTGTAGTGTGCCCTCCTTCTCTTTTGAAGGATCAGGGCCTGGAACAATGCTGAATGGGATACCTGTGCAGTACAGGAGAGAGGACTTCTTACTTGATATTTCCTTGCTAGATGACGTGTGTTTGGCTGCTATTTGACAGGTCCAATGGTAAAACAAATCACTTTAACCGTGGGTGTGTCTGGACACTGGTGGTCCATCAGGATCACTGTCATCTTTCTTTTAATTTTTCAATGTGTCTTTAGCCTCTCCAACCAAAAATTTCTTTCTGGATTCATCACCTTGCTTTTACTCTGCCCTGCTCTACCTCTCCTCCTGCTTCTTCATGTGTTTTTGGGGGAGTCAGTTTTTTTGTGAAAGCAGGCATTGTTTTAGACCTGCTGTCCTGGTTACATCTTTTCCATCTTTCCTGTTTTTGTTTTCTTCTACTCCACAATAGGGCCTCACTTTTTTCTCCTATACCATGTGCCTGTACGTTGCAGTATCCCTCCTCATCTGTGTGACCTTCCTCCCACTCCTGTTGCCCCCTGTCTCTCTTGTTTCCTCCTCTGACATCTCCCTTAGTGTCATTTTCCATTAAGGAAAAATACTCTTGTGTCTAAAGCACAGGAATGGGATGCAGGATGATGTGGGATTGGTTCCCTACTTTGCCATCCAGTCACTCAGACATGTTTCTCTATCGGTAATATAGAGATAATCACACATATCCAGGGACAGATCCAGAGGATAAATGTTTGTGAGGCCCTTTGATGATGTGATGATGCGGTTCATGTATGTAACAAGGCACACTAAAGTGGTTTTGGAAGTAGAGGCCTGAGGTTCAGACAGGCCACACAGGTTTCCTGTTCCCTCTGCTGATTTGCATGGTGGAGTAGTTTGGAGGTGTTTTGCTTTCTAAAGTTTATCATTTCTAAAGTTTGTCCTCTGATCTCCACATTGTTTGGGACAGGACTGTGAATTGATTTCCTAAAGGAGCTATTAGAGGAGAGTTATTAGTTAGGGGTAGTTGTGTAATATAATGATACTGATCCAAAGCCAGAGGTGGGTTCTCTTTTACCCTGGCTTATTATATTTAGGGTCAGATCCTCCTGCTGTGTTGTGTACAATCATATTTTTCCTTTGGTTGCAAGAACTTACCCCTCTTCAACTGTAAGTCATGGAAGGCGCTTGCTTTGTGAGGACATTGCTCCAATAACACAGTGAAATCCCACACGTGTGGCTTTTTGCTTTGTTGTTTACTTCCTAATACTGAGTCTGCACCGTCAAGGAGAATATCATGCATGCAGGTTTTCACCATTAAAATAAGCATTATTATTGACATGCATCCCATTATCATTGGTCCAGCTGATGAGGATCTCGCTCTGGGTTCCTTTCCATTGAAGCATGTTACACACAAGAAAATTATTTACTTCTTTTACTCTAAAATAGGTT
>NW_017729025.1:135423684-135439601 GCF_001723915.1 Gavialis gangeticus
GGCGCTTGCTTTGTGAGGACATTGCTCCAATAACACAGTGAAATCCCACACGTGTGGCTTTTTGCTTTGTTGTTTACTTCCTAATACTGAGTCTGCACCGTCAAGGAGAATATCATGCATGCAGGTTTTCACCATTAAAATAAGCATTATTATTGACATGCATCCCATTATCATTGGTCCAGCTGATGAGGATCTCGCTCTGGGTTCCTTTCCATTGAAGCATGTTACACACAAGAAAATTATTTACTTCTTTTACTCTAAAATAGGTTGGAAAAAAAGGAGTTGCAGGGTTATGACCACATTTAAAGCCGTGGCCACTTGGGCCAGTTTCCTGGAGGCACATCAGGCCAGCTGCAGCCTCTCTGAGAGTATCAAGAGCTAAAGCATCTCTGAGAGCGGGCTGCAGTGAATACAGTGCCCTGGCTTAATCCCTCTCTTCACCTGGTGCAGAAGGGCATAGTGCTCTTTGGTGTTAGGCTTTCCCACACTGCTTCACTGGCCAGTCAGCTCTGAGATCTTGGTAGCTTTTTGCACATTTACAACCTTTCCCTTTTTCTTTGTTATGCACCTGCAATGACATGTCCAAAATCAAAACTTGGATGTTCACAGCAGAGTGGTGATGATAATGATAATGAATGGCCCTCCCTTTACAAATAGCACCAACCCTTGGTGCTTAGTAGAGTTTAATAAACTGGCTGTAAATCTGGCAGGACATACACCATTTTGACTTCTTGCATTCCCAGTGTGGGGAGTGTGCAGAGAATACATTAGTATAAAGCCTGGCCTTAGGCTTCAAATCATTTACAGTTAAATTTCTGTTTGCTGGCTTCAGTGGTCACTGGAGCTGCTCTTATAGGTGGTAACCTCGACTGCCAGATACATGCACTTGGTTTATAGTAAATATTCAAACATGCTTTTCTCCTACATGAAATAGCATTTTATATCAGCTACTCTTGATTTTTATTTTCCTCTTGGTCAGATCCCGTTCAGCTCCATCATTCAAAGGGGATTCTATTCTTGCAGTGTGGTCCATTTTGGAAGGTGCCTTTTTAGCTCTCTGTGAAGAAGCAAACGAATTCCACAAGCAAAGAACTGAGCAATTCCCAATTCAGCACTTAAACCATTTGTTTGAGTTCAGTGAACTTTACCAAAGTACCTGCTTGAACAGTTTCTCCTTCATGAGTTGAATGAACACAAAGAAATTACTTTGTTAACGGAAACTAAGCCGTTAATTCTCCTAATGCTTTCTTAACACCTCTTAGCTAACAGGCAGATCATACTGCATGTTCAAACTTAGAAATGTCATGAAAAAACACTGGAGTTAATAAGGCTAATTTGTGATCTTATGTGATGCACAGATCCTTGATTGACAGCATAATAGTGGATGATAGCTTTCATGTGGGGCTCTCTGGGCTCCTTTGTATGTTCTGTAGGATTTGAGGCATCATTGTCTTGTTAGACTTCTACAGAGTCCTCGCTGTGGGAAAGGAATCAAAAAGCCAGCAGAGCAGAATAATCTGAGCAGCCTTGCATCTATTCTTTTGTTGTTTAAAGCTTTCTTAATAGAGGAAGAATACTGTAGCCTAAAACTGGGATGTCAAAAATCTAATATGCAAAGTAATTGCCTAATTAAAATGTAACTGAGCATGCATGAGAAGTTGGCTTCCATTCCCAATGCAGCACTTTTCCCTTCATTTAGCAATGGAGATGCACAAGGAAAAACTTTTTAAAATGTCCAGGATACAAAAGCATTTACCTATTTTCTTTTTTGCAATGAGATTGGTCTTGGATTCTTGTCCGAGGTCTGATCCTGCTACCAATGCAACGAATCAAAGTTAATTCAGTAGACATGGGATAGAACCCATGATACACTTAGCCACCACACTGTACAGAGTACTCGAGGTAATTGCACTGGCCAAGAAGAAATCAAAAGTTGGGATTGTTTAGCACCTGTTCTTAGGAAACCCTGCCTCAGAACAGTTTATTGTAACATACAATTCTCCATGAGATGAAGTGTCTGTCTTCTAGTGGCATTCATTCTTTCTCTATTCTCTGCTGACTTTAAGAAATGCAGAAGGATTCAACAAGGAATCTTATGCTGGCTGGTGCTGCTAAATTATATGAGAGCTTGCTATTTAAACCTCCAAAATTCTGATATGGAAACCTGATTTCTGTTTTGCCCTCCAACACTGCATGAGTGACTCAGCCAAAGATTTTTTTTAATGTGTATATACATTGTATATCTTGCTAAGACCTTTCCATCTCTGTGATGTTTTTGTGTACCATGGCGCCTACAATGGACTAGGCCACAGATTTATACTGATATGTGGACAGGCAATTTGCAAGGTTTGCCTAGGCCCTAGAACACCCTCCATGCACTTTCAGTCTTGATATCTAGGGAACTGCTTCAGAGTGAGAACTGCTTCAGCAGCATAGCTTTTCAGTCTGAACAAATGTCTTCAAGTGGCCAGGTTCAGAGCACTGGATTCAGTATAGTTGATACTTTGCTCGCATTTCAGTCCATCTGCCATAGGTACTTATGGAGCCCTCATTTTGAAATATCTGACTGTCTCATGATATTTACTGTAATTATCCTCAGAACCCTTATGAGAGAGAGAAGTGCTGTTGTTCTAGCACTGAGAGACTGAGTGACTTGACTGAGATCAGACAAGGGAGCAGGGAAAGTGAACCCCAGTCTCCTAAGTCTTAGGCTGGTGCTTTAAAACTGCATCTCATCCTTCCTCATGCACAGACAGACTTCTCTGAGAGATGAACAGTTCCATGTTGCCTCTTTGCTGCTACCTCTTTGGCAGTACCTAAGCAGCAGTAGAAGCTTTTACTGTTAGCCGATAGCCAGTAATAGACTGGACAAGCTAGATTGCTGGACATTAATAGCAACAGTCTGTAGCTTAGATGGTGAACTCCCTTTTATATTGTAAGATCCCCAGGGTAGGGGCTATGGTGGACCATCACAATTATGTTGATCCAACCTCTCCTTTCAGTGACATAGTAGATATATAGATGCAGGGGCTATTCCAGTTGCACAGGCTAATCTTCCAGTACTGAGTGCAAAGTCTTTCCTGTATTCAGAGAATTTCCCTTGTGCACAGGATCTGTCCCTAAGAAATCTACCAGGATTAAAGCCCAGCTCTAAAGCAAAGGAGCCTTCAACCTGGCGTAAGTGTCCTCAGAGGGGTCCCCAAGATTTCTGAACTCCCTTTCCTGTATTGTGTTTGCCAGACTAGAGGATCTAGCCCTTGGCATTTTACACTTTTTAAGTAATTCCAAAAGAACAGCCGAGCAATTGCATTGCTTTTACTGCTGGGTACTATGGTAAGGAAACCCCAGTGAGGGGAGAGCTCCTGCATCAAAATGTCTGTGAGATGCAATAGATGCTTTATGGACCAGAGAACAAAAATAAACTTTGGATTTTTGACACTTGGAAGCATGATACAGTCTTGTTCGTATCTGGGGCATTGATTTAGCTGAAATGCTGGAGAGTGAGGACTTCACACTAATTTGAGGAACATTCCCTCATTGTTTAATTGACTACAGCCTTTGGCAGGGGCCAGATGAGTTGCAGCAACAGCTACAGATTAAGTACCAGAGTGTGAACAGCTTGTAACTGTCAAAGGCAAAACAACAAGATGTTTTTATGAGGTGCACCAAAAGGAAGCAAAAGTCAACTAATGTCACATCATTCATTTGTTCAGGTCCAGAGCATGTTTTCTTGTATTAACTTGTGTTCAGTTATGCAGTCAGTCATGTAATACATACATGCAGCTCTACAGAAAACAGCATGATAACCATGCTAAGGTAATGTTAAAATGTTGGGGCTGAAATTAAAAAAGCCCAATATAAGTGAGAGCGATTTAGATGCTCCTAAAACAGTAAGTTCTTATGCTGCCTGTCAATTCAGCATGCTTGGCCAGGTCATAACTACTTAGGAAAATGTTGCTCTATGAATCTCCTGATCCAATCCAGCCATTCAAACAAAAAAGTAAAAAATGTGTGATTTTTTTTTTTTTATAAGTCCAAATGAATTCCAGCATTCCCTTTCTTTTACGTACCCTTTTGCTATTTTATGGGAATCATGAAGAGTGAATGGGTGCCTTGGGATCTGGTTCTATAGGTCTCAATTCAAGTCACTGGGCAGAAAAATTATCATTACTAAATACTAATAAATATTTGTATTATGGTAGCACTAAAAAGCTTCAGTAAAAGTTTGTGCTCATTGTGCAGGCACTGTATAAGCACAAAAACACAGGTGCTGTACAAGCTCCTGCTCAGCAGACTTTACAATGTGAAAGGCAGTAGCAAGCAAAGGAGCTGAACTAGGGAATAGCTATGCAGGGCTTTTCCTTTGCTTTGTATTTCTTGTATATTAGCCGATACTTTTTTTGCTTTGTTCAGATGAACCAGATTCTTTTAACAGGTCCAGGTTCCTTTCTGTTTTCTTAGGGTTGGGCTGATGTTTGTCAGTACAGTCACCTGCCTCCAAAGACACTGCAAATACTGATTGATGTCACATACGTACTGTTTTGCAGAAGGCATGAACTGCATGAATAAAGATCATGGCTGCGCCCATATCTGCAGAGAAACACCAAAAGGAGGAGTGGCATGTGAATGCAGGCCTGGATTTGAGATGGCCAAGAACCAGAGGGACTGCATTTGTACGTAGCGTTCTACACATTTACTGTTTCTCAAAGTGAACAAAGATAAATGTTGTTGTTTATCTTTTTATCAATTTAGCTGATTGCTAAGTTGGGGGTTGTATGCGTGCATATGCCAGGACCATACATTGAAACTTGAGGTGTTTGATAAAGTGAAGTATTCAGATCAGTAGATTTTACAAAGTTTTACTGTTCAAGCACAGGACTGAAATTTACCCATTTTATATAAGTATCTGCACAAGCACTCTGCACTGTTTAAATTTCACTGAGGATACAATAAACAAAACCATCTTAGCAGAGTGGAGAGGACATCAGATTCAGTTTTTCAAAAATCCTGGTGAATTTTCTGAAACTATTTTCTTCTCCAGTGACCTGCATTCACGGAAATGGAGGGTGTCAGCATACATGTGAGGATGCTGATGATGGGCCCATTTGTGGATGTCATCCAAAGTACATAATGCAGTTGGATGGGAAAACCTGCCTTGGTCAGTAAGCGCTGGATGGATCCTTGTCCTTCAATGACTGCTGCTTATAATGGTTTCAGAAAGTTTCTATTTCTGCATGAGTGACGTGTTTAAGTTATATGGCTGACCAATTGCAAAAAAACTAGATCTAAACACTCTTCAATGTATAGGGCAGATTCCTGGGAATAGCAGGAAAATGCCTTTAGATCACATTTCTGCTTCCCCTGAACTGGGGTCCAGGTTTGCACCTGGTATAATTTAGAGCTCCCATAGGGATGTGTGGAGGAATGGTCTGGTAGGGCGCATTCTTCTGACCAGGGTGAGGGCACCACAATAGAAGAAAACGCCTGGAGCAGTTGGTATAAAGCCAGCTGTACATCACCTGGAGGATTCCCCTGGCAGAGATATCCTCAGCTGCCCTGTAAGAGCTGCCTTATGACTACTCAGTTTGGCCCAGAATGTTAAGAAGAAAATTAACTTATGTTTTTAAGTAACAATGAGACTCTTCCTTTCGCTGTTGTAGTTTGAACTTTGTTCTGGTAGCTGTGAGGTAAACTCTCTGGAACCAGAGGAGAATTCATTTTTCCTCAGTATTCCTACATACCTGAAGGCTAGAAGGTAGACAGGAGATCTCTGAACAGGGATTTCTGTATAATGCAGACCACAGAATTTCTCCAAAAAATGACTTCATTAAAGCTCTAACTTCTGATTGAACTTAGAGCATAACTTGATAGAAATACATCCATTTTAGACGTAACTAAATGCTCTGGCAGATAAGAATGAATGCTTCAAAGACTAGCAAACTTTTCCACTGGAAAAGTTCACTGACCACTGATTAAAAAGAAAAATGTAATCCCAGCCATAATTGGCCAAATTTTTCAGTAGCCTGCAAATGATGCTGAATCAACTAATGATATTTCATTAACTCTTTGTTGTTACACGGTTCACCCTATCTGCTGCATTTTC
The DNA here is from genome assembly GCF_001723915.1 of Gavialis gangeticus. Taxonomy (NCBI): domain Eukaryota; kingdom Metazoa; phylum Chordata; order Crocodylia; family Gavialidae; genus Gavialis; species Gavialis gangeticus. The sequence goes on from NW_017729025.1 coordinate 135,429,788, forward strand.
TATGGTTCTAAGGTGACCATTTGGGTCTTTAAAAATATAAATTAAAATTAACAAAAAAAAGTGCCATCCCACTTTGATGAGGATATTTTTATGCTGTTCTGTTTTCAAGCATTTATTTGTGACATTCAGTTTTTCATATTTCTGTGCATTCAGTTCTGCCTATGATACTGGATGTAAGTATCTGCATAGCTTGTTATTTTATTATTTTATTTTAGCATTCAAAGGGCATATAATACAAGAGAGAGTTATGATTATGATTACACCATTGTGCACTGACTTTTTTTCCTGTTTACCTGCATTGCAGTGAGAGAGGAGACCATGGTGGAGATCTCTGAAAGCAATGCCACAGGGGGAACTGATGTGGACAAACGGGTGAAACGGCGGCTCCTCATGGGTAAAAATGGCAACCTGATATTGTTTTGCTCTAGGGGGGTTTTTAACTGGTCTCACACAATGAAAACCTATTGTCTTGAATAACTATTTTCCATTCTAGTTATTATGACTGCAGGGTAAACTCTGCCCTAGGAGTGACATATGTGACTCACTGAAGTGGAAGTGAATGGAATCTCCATTCAAAGAAAGATTAAGGCCCCATAGTGCATAAATAACCATGTACTGTATCTGGGATGTTTGTCAATAGGAGGGGAGCCAGAGACAAGAAACCTACTCTGTAAGTAACCACTTGCCTGCAGGGTTCTCCCTACATGCCTATTCTACCATTCACAGCCTAAATAGGACATGTGCTTAACTCCCATTAAAATGATGGCCCAGAGATTAAGTGACTTTTCCAATGTTATAATGAAAGTCTGTAATAGAGCTGGAAACTGAACAGAGATCTTTCAGAGTCCTTCGTCATCGTCTAAAACCTCTAGTCCGCGTTTCCTGGCTATGAGACTTGTATTATGAACATCCAGATTCTGAGGGAAAACATCATTCCGGTCTGCTTAGATGCTACTTAGAATGCAAATAGTAAGACTTTAGTGACTTTCAGGCATTAACTGTTCTCTGCTGAAGATTCACAAGCCTACAGCTCTAGCCATGAGAGAAGACTCGGGTAACAAATATTTAAAAGGTAGAATGTGGACAAGGCCTGTTTGTATCTATATTTGGACTAAAGATTTGGACTCTCTACATTTTTAACTCAGAGGTGGGAACACAGTTAGTTCCTATACTTAATTGTGTTGTGAGTCATCAACAGACAACTGCTTCCTTTAAATAAAGATACAACATTGCAAATCTGGTCTGTGGAAGAGGAGACTCCAGTACAGTTTCCTTTAAACGTGTTTTGAACATTGAAAGCACTGGTGCTCAGCCTTTTAGTCTCACATGCTAGATGAGTGGCATGGGGCTAGTCCATGGGCCCCACATGCCAGGATAGAGCCCTATGCTAGCCTGGCCCTGTGCACCTGAATCGGGGCCCCACACCATTTCCTTCTATCCCGTGTTTTTGGATAATCTCTACGCTGCCTCTGCTTAGCCTTGTGCACCCGGATCAGGTCCCATGCCATCTCCCTGCAGCCCTGCATTCCAGATCTAGTGCACAGGACCATGCTATCTGGTTCATGGGGTACTCCATGGTCTGGAAATGTGGCAGCATGGAAGCAGCAATTAACATTGCCACCACTACCGCACCATCAAATTCTGGGAATCCCTGTGGGCCAGTTGATGTGGTTCTGTGGGCTGTGGCTTGAGCACCCCAATTTAGAATAGTGAAGTCTGTCTGTTTGTGTGCCATTTAAAATGTATGGGAAAATTCACCATAATGGGAGGCCTGGTATGGGTTGAAGTCCACCCTTGCAATTATAGCTAAGGGGCAGTGGAGGAGAGACCCACATCCTCACTGTGCCTGCAAGAAATGTCAACCCCCTCACTTTTGTTTGCATGTGAAAGAGACATTACTTTTTCTTTTCATATTAGCTCTTTCTGTATGAGTTAAATCTAGCTGTTAAACATTTAATCCAGTGATATTTCCAGGGGCTGAATTAATCATAAAATACATATTTGGATATGGGGCTATAGGTTGTAGCTGTGTTGGTCTAAGGACATAGGGAGACAAGGTTCTTTGAGTAAATCTGATATCTTTTATTAGACCAACTCAAATAGTTGGAAAAATTCTTCTCAGCAAGCTTTCTGGTTTAAATGCCCTTTGTCAGGCTGAGGAAGCATCTGCAGTTGGTGTGCGCTCCTCTTGGATGGGATGAATAGTAAAGAAGCCAGAGGCTGGTATGCATGCAAGAGAGGCAGTCAGTGAAGATTTCATAGATTTCATAGATGTTAGGGGTAGAAGGGACCTTGAAGATCATCAAGTCCAACCCCTGGCCCAGAGGCAGAAAGTCAGCTAGGGTCAAAGGATCCCAGCAAGATAAGCATCCAAACGTTTCTTGAATGGGTCCACAGTAGCCGCCTGCACCACTTCTGGAGGGAGTCTGTTCCAGGTCTTGGGGGCTCGGACAGTGAAGACATTTTTCCTTATGCCCAGCCTAAAACAGTCGTGGTTTATGACAGTTGGTCCTTGTTAATCTCTTGGGGCACTCTGGTGAGCAGACATCCCCCCGGATCCTGATGCACGCCCCTTATGTACTTATAGGCAGCCACCAAGTCCCCCCTGAGCCTGCGCTTTTCCAGGCTGACAAGCCCAATGGCTCTCAGCCTCTCATCATAAGGCCTGTTCTCTTGCCCTCTGATCATACACGTGCCTCTCCTCTGCACCCTTTCAAGCTTCTCAACATCCTTCTTGAATTGTGGAGCCCAGAATTGGATGCAGTGCTCCGGCTGCAGCCTCACCAAGGCCGAGTACAGCGGGAGGATGACATCCTGAGATTTACTTGAGAAGCATTTATAGATGCAAGCCAGAGTTTTGTTTGCTTTACCAGCTGCGACATTGCATTGGTGGCTCATGTCCATCTTGTGGTCAATCATGACCCCTAAGTCTCTTTCAGCTGCGGTGCTAGCGTGCTTAGCACCGCCGAGCCTATAAGCATGCTGCAGGGTTTTTTTCCCAGAGGTGGAGTACCTTGCTTTTATCGGTATTGAACGTCATCAGGTTTGTATCTGTCCACTTGCTAAGCTTATCCAAGTTGGCCTGGATCACTAGCCTGTCCTCGGGTGTGGACCCTATGCCCCAAAGTTTAGTGTCATTGGCAAACTTGGCCAGTGTTCTTCTGACACCAGTGTCCACATCATTGATAAAGACGTTAAAGAGAACCGGTCCAAGGACAGAGGTGGTGGAGATATGTTGGCAGGTTTTACATTTCTTGTACTGGCCTGGTCTGGATACATTTGGTGTGTTTTGAGCTGTAGGAGGTTTTTGTTTTTGTTTTTCATAGACGTTAGGGCTGGAAGGGACCTTGGAAGATCACTGAGTCCAGCCCCCCGCCCAAAGGGCAGGAAGTCAGCTGGGGTCATAGGATCCCAGCAAGATAAACATCCAATTTGCTCTTGAAGGTGTTCAGAGTAGGTGCTTGAACCACCTCCGATGGCAGGCTGTTCCAGACCTTGGGAGCTCGGACAGTAAAGAAATTCTTCCTTACGTCCAGCCTGAAACGGTCCTGCAGTAGTTTATAACCATTTGACCTCGTCATCCCTTGGGGCGCTCTGGTGAACAAACGTTCCCCCAGGTACTGGTGGTCACCCTGATAAACTTACAGGTGGCCATCAGATCACCCCTGAGCCTGTGCTTTTCCAGGCTAAAGAGCCCCATGGCTCTCAGCCTGTCATCGTAAGGTCTGTTTTCCTGACCTCTGATCATGTGCGTGGCTCTTCTCTGGACTCTCTCAAGCTTCTCCACATCCTTTTTGAATTGTGGAGCCCAAAACTGGACACAATACTCCAGTTGCAGCCTCACCAAGGCCGAGTACAAGGGGAGAAAGACATCCCGGGATTTGCCTGAGAAGCATCTATGAATGCAAGCCAGCGTTTTGGTTGCTTTGCTAGCTGCAGCAGTTTGCTTCTGGTGATGAGGTTGGTGAAGTTCGGTGCTTGTTTAAAGGATATCATGGGTGATTCTGAGAAGATCTCTTTGAGAATTGGGTCTCCTTCTAGTCTGGGTTGCAATTGTTTGAGGATTTTCCATATAGGTTCAAGGGAGGGGTGATATATCATAACCAGTGGAGGGTGATTCATGGGGGTTTTCATTCTGTACTACAGCAATTCTTCACATGGTATCCGGGTGGCTCTTTCAAACATGCGAGCTATCCCTCTGGAGGAGTGTCCTTGTTGAGTGAAAGCCTTTTTGAGATTTGTGAGGTGGCAACCCTTGGTGTTCTCCTTGGTGCAAATTTGGTGGTATCTGAGGGCTTGACTGTATATTACAGTTTTCTTGGGGTATTTAGGGTGATTGCTGGTTCTGTGCAGATATGTATGTTGGTCTGTGGGTTTCTTGTATAACATGGTCTGTATTTTACCATTCTGGATACTGATCATTGTGTCTAAAAAGGAAATGTTGGTGCTGGAGTATTCAAGAAATAGTCGGATGGAGTGATGATGATTGCTGAATTTCAATCAGAGTTTGCAGGTTTTTAGTCAAGATATATTGATAACATCATCATCATTTGAAGTACAGCCAGGGTTTGATGGTGCAGTCCTTGAGGAATTCTTCTTCCAGGTGGCTCAGAAAAAGGTTGGCATACTGTGGGGCCATTTTGGTCTGGTCTTAAGTTGCAGCATCTGGCAGTCCTCCATCATCTGATGATCACCCAGTAGAAATGTGTTGCAGTACAGTTCACAAAGAACGTATATCCACAACATGCCAGAATTCCCCAAGATGGCAGTAATCATCTACTGTTCTCATTGGCAATCTCAGCAGAAAGAGCCAAGACTGCAAGAGCATGAATGCTGGGGCTGAGGTTTTAAAAAATAGGAGCTGAGCATTAGGCTCCTAATTCCATACTTAGGCACCTGAATAAGTGGTTTTACTGATAATTTTGCATGCTTTTCCTCCCAAACTTAAAGGGCAGCATGGGAGAAAGTACAGAAGTGCTTATTTGAAAATCTATTGAGTGAATAATTTAAAGCCGACATTATTAACCAGTCAGGGGTGGGAGCTATCCTCTCAATAGTGAATGAAAGGAGATAGGCAGGAGAAGCATAGGCCATGATGGGCCTTGAAGGTGAGGAAAAATAGCTTATATACAAAGAGAAAGGGTGCATATTGAAGTAACAAAGAGAGAGAAGATGTAATTAAGTTGTCCCGCTAAGAAAATTATCTTTGCAATTGCATTCTGAATGGATATGTGTAAGTCAAGACTGCATGCATCAAGGCCAGAGGAAAGGATGTTGCAGTAACAGTTACGTAAGGTAAGAGCCTGGCTGAGATCTGTGCCTGGATCAATAGGACAAACTACACATTGAAGGTGTTTTGTAGAAGGAGTCTGAGAGATTCATATGTCATCAGCATGTTAGGACCTGGAAAAAGATCAATGTCTAAGAAGATTTCCAGGTTCCAGGCCTGACTGACAGGCAGACAGGGGTGTTGTCCATGGTGACTGAGAAAGAAGGTCATGGGGAAGGGCTGAGGGAAAGTGGAGAGCTCTGCTTTGATCACATTAAGCTTGGCTAGATATCCAGAAGGAGATATCAGAGGAACAGGTCAAGTGTCGGTTTGGATGCAAGAGGGACACATCTGCAGTACAGAGCTAGATCTGTGGATCATCAGCAGGGAGACGGTGGTTGAATTTGTGTTTGTAGATGGGCTTGTCCAACAAAACTAGGCTGAGGGAGAAGCAAAAGAGGAACGAAGGTCAGAGCTGTGTGGAACACCCAAGGAAAGCTGGAGATAGTGTAGGGGGGAATGTGCCAAACGGCTTCCCTCGCACACCTGGACATGTGTCCTGATCTTGATACTGACATACCAGTTGTCTGTAGAGCATTTCCTGTGCTTTGTATGTACCAGGTGAAAGGTATAGTTAGGTATAATGTGGCAGAATAGCAGTGGAGTTGGATCTACTCGTTCTGTCATTGCAACTTTTTATTTATCTATGTTCCTGTGTGAATGTTACCTTTATTTTGTCTGTTAGAAACCTGTGCTGTCAATAACGGTGGCTGCGACCGCACATGTAAAGATACCTCAACTGGAGTTCATTGCAGCTGTCCTGTTGGATTTACACTCCAGCTGGATGGGAAGACCTGCAAAGGTAAGTTTTGCACTTTTGGCAGCCTACCTGCATAAATACCTTGTAGTAGTTGTACCAGTCTCCAACGGACACTCCTGGGCATCTTGAGAAAAGCCAAAGTATAACTAGCCATGGGAAGGGACAAGGCAGGACAATACACACACAGCTATCTTGTGTATGCTGCCTGTTATACCAGTCACCAGGCTTAGATATGGAACATACTTTGCCTGTGACTCCTCTTCCCATCTCCAATATGGCCTCTTTCTCTGATCAGCAGATAGTAATGCATTAGTGGTATTGAGGGGATCCTGCTTGTTCACAGGCAGAGATTTGCATACATCAATATGGAGAATCAGACTGTCAACTTAGTATTAGGGTTCTAATATTTGAAGACTCTAAATAGGAAGGCAGCAGTAGAATTATTTATGCTGGTCCAAGCAGCTATAACAAGAAATAATGGGTTAGAAATAAGCAAAGGAAAATCTAGGTTCAACGTTGGAATAAAATTCTCCAGGGTAAAATCTGTGAGTGGTCTGCCAAGCAGAGTGACTCTCTGCTTCAGTCATTTAAAATGAGAAAAAGAACTCTCGCTGGCATGAGAAGGACAGGATGACACTAGTCTTTTCTGCCTATAATTTCTGCATTGCTTGGGAAAACAGGAGAGAATAAAAAAAAAAAAAAGTTAAAACCTTTAATAGAAAAGGTATTTTGTTGAAAACTCTAAAGGGTTTCCAAACAGTAAATGAGTTTATAATCTCCAGTGGTATGAGCTAGGAAAAGTGTTCCTTTATAAGCACATTTACACATGTATGTGAAATTGAGAGCCACATGTGAGGCCAGTGGTGCTCACTCAATCTTTTGGCTGTGCAGGCCAGATGAGTGTGGAGGGACCAGTCCCTGGGTGGGATCAAGCCCTGTGCACCAGGATTGGGTCCTGGGGCTCAGCACTACCTCTTGCTCCCCTGCACGGCAGGATTGGGTCCCAGTGGCCTGGCACCACCTCCTTCTGCCCCCATACCAGGACTGGTACGCGGGGCTTGGCACATCCCTCTTGCTGCAGTGTGCTGGGATTGGGTCCCAGGGGTCTAGTGCCACTTCCTCCCAGTCACCTGCAAGTGTCAGTATTAGGCTGTTGCCTGATGCTACCCTTTTCTGGCCCTGCATGCTGGGATTGGGCACCCGATCCAGTGTGCAGGGCCTGCAGCTCCCCAGGGTCTGGAAATCTGGCAGTGGGGAAGTAGTGCTACTGCTCTCCCACTGCCACACCCATGGGGAGCTCTGCAGGCTAGGTGACACAAGGCTGTGGGCTGGGTCTGACCTGTGGACCAAGGGTTGAGCACCCCTGGGCTGGATGAAAGGGAATAGTGAAAATGCACATGAATTGAAAAATTCATTTCTAGATCTGGATCTGAACTTCCCCACAGTTTGGAATTGTTCAGTCACTGGATTTAGTTTCAGGCTTTACTTGCTGAGAAATGAAATTCCCAGTCAGATCTGGTTGTTTCATCCATACGACATGTCCATCTTTGAGACCAACTGACAAAAGGGCATCAGACATGTTCCGTTTATTTGCTAAATGCTTTTCCGTTACAGATATAGATGAATGCCAGGCCAATAATGGAGGCTGTCATCATTTCTGTAAAAACACTGTTGGCAGTTTTGATTGCAGCTGCAAAAAAGGATTTAAATTATTGACGGATGAGAAGTCTTGTCAAGGTATGTGCATGGGGACTTAGTAAAAGTAAATAAATCTGATTGGGTTAGACACCTACCACAGCGATGAAGTGCTAATTGAATAATTTCCAATTATTTATGGTTTTTCCAGGTATTTATGGCTTTTTTTTACAGGTATGTAGAGTTTTCTCTCTACAGCTGTTTTTAAATCAGTGAAGAGTCAATGAAGAGCATTTGACATGATGTTACAGTAGGACAGGGGAGATCTGGCCCATGGAGCCCAGTTATTTAGCCAGTGGTGCTGCCCATGGGACTTGAACTGGAGCTGTGTGCTACGTGTGACATGCCTTGGGCCAGCCTGTGCACCACATGCAGTGTTCACTGGCTCTGACCTGGGCCCTGTGTGCTGGAGATTGTGCATGGGGCCATCAGGGGCACGCGCTGCACGCAGTGTATGGGGCCGGTTTGTAGGCCTGAGTTTGACTACAGTTAGAGATGCGTTAGGACATTGTCTGAAAAGGTATTCATTGTATAACAGATAATTATCTGGAAGAAATAGTGAGTAGAGAATATAACTTTATAACAGATAGCCCTTTATGTAGGTCACGCAATTTTTCATGTATTCAGTGGCTAAAGTCATTTACAGGAAATGAAGAGGGAAGCAACTGGACTTTAGCTGTAGTAACTGTTTTCAAATCCAGAGTATTTTACTTGGTAACATTTGTTAATTTAGAATAAAATACCATTTTTCTCTCCTTATTTTTTGGTTGGAACTTGTTAGATACCTGGGTTCAATAAAAAAAGAAAAGTATTCAGTCCATAAAATTTTAGTCCTATACCCCTTTATATAAGTTGCAGTGGATTCACTATTCTTTACAAGTGCATTCAGATTATTTTTTAAACATTGCAGAAAGATTTGATTTTAAGATGACAGCATGGCATTGATACCACCCATCCGCTCAACAAAACATATTTGCTTTTTGATATAATGCTCTGTACATATAGGAAAATAAACCTTATTTAAACTGTGCAAATACATTAAAAAGTAATTAGCAATGTGGTCTTGTTGTTTTTGGCAAAGCTACAGTATGTAACAAGCAGCTAAAATAAAGTGGGTCAATCATTTTGGCAAGTGAATAATTCCATTTCCTAGACAACCAGCTGACATTAATGATGAATTTCAGAAAATGGAGCTGACTATCAGGCAGGAAACTTCACTGCAATGTGGTCCCTTCTCATCTTTTTTAGATCAGACTTAACAGGACAAATATTTACACAGAGCAAACTTGCTGGAGAAATGTAGGATTTCCAAGATTTCTGATGGAACCTGTTTATGAATTAATTATTTATTTTAAGGATTTCATCTCCAGATGTCTGTGTTGCTTCTCCTAGGCCCCACTTACACTCAAGGCATGATTAACTGGTTAGTCACACTTAAGTAGTGACCCGGCCATGCATTCATTTACTTAATGGTGTGATAAAACCAGGAGTAAGCAAGAAAGTTATTATACAAAATATATGTAATAACTTTGTGGCTCCTATCACGCCTTTAATTGAACATATGACCAGTGCTCCCAGCCTCCAGAGCATGCTCCTGTGGGAGCACTTGTCAGCTGACTGGGGCTCCCAGTTGGGGGAAAACAATGATCTGCCCCACCTGAGAGCCCCAGTCAGGTGACAGAGCTCCCAGCCATGGGGAGCACCATGCAGTCCTGCACCTGACAGCTCCCAGTACTGATGGGACTCCCAGCTGCTGGTGGTTGGAAACCCTGTCGGTGCTCAGAGCTCCAGGTCACTGCGGACACCATGCGCCCTCTGGGCTGGGAGCCCTGTTAGTAATGAGAACTCTCAGCTGTGGGAACCAGATAAGGCCCATTAGGATGCATCATGCTTTCCATTTTGTGATAGCAGTGTAGGGAACGTTTGATAATAATACATTCAGTATTTATAGCCTGAGGTGCTGCACCATTGAAATCCATTAGAAAGTTGCCTTTGACTTCATTGGGATCAAGCTTGCCCATACACTAAAT
>NW_017729025.1:135444601-135455150 GCF_001723915.1 Gavialis gangeticus
TAGCAGTGTAGGGAACATTTGATAATAATACATTCAGTATTTATAGCCTGAGGTGCTGCACCATTGAAATCCATTAGAAAGTTGCCTTTGACTTCATTGGGATCAAGCTTGCCCATACACTAAATTTGCCTCTTTAGGGATGGTGTCTTGTATGTAAAATGATTAAAAAGCTGAGGAACATTTGGATGTCTAAAGCAGAGACATTCTTTTCAGCATTAAAGACAGAAATAAGAAGCCCACTGTGCTCAGTGTTACAAATTAAACCAAACCTGATCTCAGTGATGTCCAGGGTCTCTTGGTTGCTGCAGCCAGTGTTGTTCAACAGAGGCCTATTAGGCCATTTTTTGCACCCTTAGCAGGAGCAGTGGTGGAGGTTCGCTGATGCAGGGGCAGATGTCACTAATGTGTGTCGAGTGGCCATTTAAACACCAATTTTTGGTGGCAAAAAAGGTGAAACTTGCTGCTGTTTCTGCTCTGCCCTACCACCGTCATGCCAAATGCTCTTCAGGGGGACCGGGGACAGCAGGTAAGGTGCTCTCTTAGCTGCATTCCAGTGCTCCCTCCACCTTAGGCAGTCCCTGGGGCTTGTGTCCCACTTACCTGCCATTACACTACTGGCATGCAATAAGAAGGATCTATCAAGAGAAGGTCCGTTCTCACTGTGCTGAGGCACATCGTTGAGGGCAGGTGGAGGAGACTTCTCCTGGAGAACCCTGCACCCTGTGTGGGGTTGCTCATGAGGACATTTTGGTCTTGAGGGGTGGCAGTCTGGCTTTTTGTCTGCCCAGAACTGACAAAAGTGTTCTACCCTTTTTTTTTCTTTATGAGGCGAGTGGTCTAGCGGAGATCTAGAATGGCCATTGCATAGGCACGGCTTAGGTAAAAATTTGGCTTCCTCTTTTTGTCAATGGGACAAGGAAATGGAAAGTTAATTTGTAAATATTTTTCCTGACAACTCTGCCTTGCCTTCCTTTGAAGAAGTATTTGTTTTCTACATATTCTCTTTTGCAGTGAAGACAATTCAGCAGGAGTTATTTAAAATACAATATAACTACAGTTTATACATCTGCCATATTGTTTAGGAAACTAGCTGCTCTTTCAAAAGTTTCTACTTCCTTCTGTTACAAGCTGCTAGAGTGAAAAGAATTTGCTTAGCTCACATAAATTTACACATCTATCTGTCCAGCTTTGCTAGCTTATAAATGCTTCCTTGACAGCAAGCGATGTTAACATATCCCTTTAAAAATTACAGACATTGATGAATGTTCTTTTGAAAGGACATGTGACCACACTTGCATCAATCATCCAGGCACTTTTGAGTGTTCTTGTAACAAAGGATACACTCTCTACGGCTTCACACATTGTGGAGGTGAGTATAAAAAGATACCAGTGTGCACGCTGTCAGAGCACTTCTGCAGCTCTCATTAACATCACTGGAAGGCATGTGCTTAAAATCCTGTACAGCAAATTTACCCTTTGCCTTTTCTAGGCAGTTTTTCAAAAGAGGAGATAGAGCAAAAATGAAACAGAGTACTGCTTGCTTGATTGTGTTTTTTCTTAAATTATTTTTCTTTCTCTCAGTGTATTGGAATACAGCTTTAATCACTGGAACAAATAGATGAATTCCACATGTAGGTGATTTGACAGTATTTCCATATGCAAAACCGCTACTGATTTCAGTGGGAGTTCTGGACATAGATTACTTTCAAGACAAAGTCCTTATAAAGAAAGGCTTCAGATGAAGTATGATATTAGGGACCTTTATAATAATGAAAATATATATTTAGTAACAAAAGGCTAGGTCTTTATATGATCTAAACAGGGAAAGCTCAGTTTTAGTTAACTGAGTAATACTGATTTATACTAGCTGATGATAGAGGCTGAATGTTTTACTTCTGATTCACAAAGAAATCTTCACTAAAACAGAGCAATATGTTGACATGAACTTTAATCTGAGGCATATTGAAAATGGACAGAATATTAATATGGAAAATATCATTACTTAACATTAAATAAAAATAAATTTATTTTCATGTGAAACTCAGGCAAAATCTTAAATCCATGTAATTGGCTAATAAATGTGTGTGAATGTGAGTCAGAATGGGCACATTTGAACTTGGGGACCATCACAGAAATGTGTCACCCAGTTTGCAGGTCTTCACTTCATTTGGGGTCCTTTAAGATGTGTGCATGAACTTAAGCTGGGGTTTGTTTTTTTTTAGAGAAGTCTAAGGGAATAGGGTGTCCCCAGGATATGATGTCTCCTACAGTGGGGTGGGGTTGGGTCAAACATCTGGCTCACAGGACTTTTCATGGGCTGGACAACCCTCCAGATCCAGCCCATGGAGTTTGTCACCACAGCAGTTGCAGCTGCTGTTTTGCTATGGTGGTTAATGATGCTGCTGCTCACCTTCCCAGTTCCTCTTAATTTCTGGTTTTTGGTCACCAAAGGTGACCAAAATTGGCAGCAGTCAGTAGTGGCAAAGGGGTTGGGAAGCTGGAAGGGACACTGAGCGGCAGTGATGTTAACCCTCTGGTTGCTAGCTAAAACAGTAGCTTTGGCAGCTGTGGGAAGAAGTACCATGGACCAAATCCAGGGGTATGTCATCTGGCCTGCAAGAAGCCCTGCAGGCTGGATGATTCACCCCTTGGCTGTGCCCCCCTGCCGGCACTCATTTGAGTTTGATGTCCCTGTCCTAAGGTATAGATGCATTGAAATTTGGACACTTGCTTTCTGGTTCCTTTGAAAATCTTAGCCTATGTGTTTATGAATATGGGGGACTAATGGCAATTGGATTAAGTCATGCATAATAAAGGCAGCTGCTCTACCGGCTTCCCTGAACAGTGTTGCCAGCATACCACAAGTGTGAAGATGCTGTGTTGCAAAACGGTTTCTAACTTCTTTCAGCCAGCAAGCAATAGGGTTGGAGTCCAGTGTTAACTCTTAAACAGTCACTATAAGCTTGATGGCTGAGAGAAGCTGGCAGCAGTTTTGCAACACAGCTTCCCCATTAAAAAGCCAGATCTAAACTATGACTCGGGGAAAAAAATAATTTCTTCTACATTCTGCTTTCCAAAAACAAGGTGCGTGTCTTATATGGGGGTGTGTTGTGCATGAGAAAATATGGTAAATATTATTTGACTACCTTTTAATAGTTGGTCTGATTAAGGGTGGCAGAGTCATATTATTACACTTAGAAAATAGCTTCATTTGCCTGTCAAATTTGCTCTTTAAGGACTGTGCCATTGGATTCAGGATGGAACAGGATCAAGCCATAAAAGATGCATTTTGCATGCACGCTGTCATAGGTGACTTTGCACTGTGTGTATTCTTTATATACTCAGCTAAGATATCCAGGGAGGGGGGTGGGAGGAGGTAACCAGCAGAAAGTGAGAAAATGGTGAGCTGGATCTGGAGCTGCAGGCTGTAGACCTCTATATTGCAGGAAAAATAAATACTTCTTCATATAATTACTGCTGGAAACGATAGGAAACTACTGCCCAAGGCAATAGGTATCATGGTAAGATCCATTCAGAAGCTAAACCCTGCAGGCTGAAGAGCTTGGGGATTGATTAGTTGCAACATGTGCATCTCTGTGAAGGGCAGAAAGTTAAGAGAAGCAGTCATGAGTTTGACCCTGAGGGACAGCAGAGAGACAGGGGTCTCTGGGTCACAGAGGAAAGAGAAACTTTGAAACTCTTTCCATTCAGGAAAGAGAAACTTTGAAACTGAAATGGAAACTTGCTCTTGCTGTGTTCAGGGACATTAGGGGTAAACAAATAGCATTGCATAAACCACCCCCACTCCTATTGCCTTCTAATAGAAACTACCTGGCAAAGTCCCCAAAGTGGTCTGACTGTTTAGGCCAAAAAAGCATAACAATACAGTGCAAAGTATTGTCCACTTTTATTTGTTGACCGTGAAATAAAATATATTTTAACATTATAATATATATATGTATGTGCATCTGTGTGCATATAAATTAAGGCATAATGTATGCATTATATATATAATACACATTTGAACTTTTAAGGCAAATGGCTGGTGTGTGTCTTGCATCCTATCACGTGTTTTTGTTCCAAACATAATAATAACCAGAAACAACACAACGTACGTTTGGTTTAATTGCATTTTCCTTTATTAAGAGCCTGTAAATTTTTGAAGCCCATTCTTGAGGCTGGAATGTTTTAGTTACAGTCAATTTTGGTAATATTTAACATTGAAAGTAAATCATTTAAATCAATGTTCACATTCAGTAAAAGACTGCAGGGAATGCACAAATATGTAGGGCAGGATATTCAAAAGGCACCCAGAAAATTACAGCCTGACCATACAAAATATGGTGCCCAGTTACCACAATTTTATGTCTGGATTTTACAGCGAGTGAAATTGTTTCTAGATTAACATTTTAAAAAAGTATTTTCATCCTTTTCTTCAGATATTAATGAATGTAGCATCAACAATGGAGGATGTCAACAGACCTGCATGAATACATTAGGAGATTATGAATGTCAGTGTCACTCCAACCAGAAATTGCACTGGAATAAGAAAGACTGCGTCGGTAAGGCACATAGAAAACATGTGTGCTTGAAGGTGATGCAGCTCTAGGTAGTTGTGAAAATCTTGATCCATCCCATTAAGCAGCATGGATCGTCATGGCCTTTGTTAGATTTTTGCTTTACTTTTAAGTAGCCATGCTAGCCATTGCTGGAATAGGTGAAAAACAGGAGATACTTTGAGGGGCTTTGGTGCTTTCTTCCTTTGCTTTTACCTAGGCTTCTTTCTGTGTTTTCTTTTGTGCTTTACTGCATGGAAAAATATTTTGGGCATAGTTTTACCTGAAGGGAAATTTGTATATATGGTTTAATCCTTATGCTATCTCCCTTTCTCCCCTTCTCTCTGTATTGAATACTGAAGGTTGCTGCATGTCCATCTCTGTTTGCCACATGTAGATATTTTACTTCTCCCATGAGTATTTATGTTTATCTTGTTTAGAAGGGTCCTTGCCTGATATGTCACCCAAAGTATTGCTGCGCTGCACTAAAAGTGGTGGGAGTGATGGGTGCATCTTAAGCTGTCCCTCGGATGTCCATGTTATTTCTGGTAAGCCACACAGACAATGCACAGTATAATTGTCTGAAGTGTACTGTTATGTGAAGAATGAAGGAGTAATAATGGTAGTACTTGTGAAGGTCTTTGAGGCACAGTGGCAGAGTACACAAGGTGTCACTGTGGCTCTGGAGCAGTGGTGGTCAGTTTTGGTCCTGCAGGCCGGATGAATGGTGTGGGGTGAGTCTGTGAGCCATTTTGGGCCTTACTCTGCCCCTGTTCACTGGGAGTGGGCCTTGGCTCCCTGTGCCACATCTGCCCAGATGAAACCTAATCCTGGATGGATGGGGGGTGGTGTGCGGCCCTGCGAAAGGTGGTGTGCGGCCCTGGGGCCCAATCCAGATGCTCACGGCGGTGTGAGACTCCGTGGGTCCTCTGGTACATATCTGGCCTGAAGATAAGCCCTGTGGTACATATCTGGCCTGCAGGTTGAGCACCCCCGTTCTGGTGTGATCAGTTCCTGTTTCATCCCGGACTTGTGCCAAAGGCTGCCCCCAGTCAACCCAGCTATCAATGGGAATCTGGTCATTTGGGCAGGGGACTCAAAAGCAGCCAGATGTTGTGCTAGTCCTTATGTGCCATTGGCTATAGAAACTCATGTGTTTTAACCAGGGTAACTTAATGGATCTGTGACTCATGAAGGTGTGAGAAAATAAGCAACCAAAGGAGAAAACCTCCTCCCTTTAAACAGGGACCTCTGCATCCCTGCCAGAATCCTAAGAATCCTTTTACTTCTAATCCCTTTACCTTCATATCATGTCACCACAACTGCCCTTTAGCAAGAGTGGACAGGGCAGAAGTCTAAGTGTTCCTGGTGCCATTCCCAAAACGGCCCAGGGCCAGCTGTTGAATGATAGAAGCCCTCTTCAGGGCTGAGCCTGCCATCTTGGGAACCTGAGATCAGGTCCAGCTTTTGGATATAGGGCTAAGAGTACAAACAGGGTCTTGATTATTTGCTAACACTGAGGCAAATTGACCTCAGAGCTATTCCAAAGCTCTAAGCTGGGAACATATCTCCAAGGCTAAGTGTCATCTTTGAAAAAGGCAGTGCCCATGGAGCTCAGAGCCCTACAAATGCCTTACGCAGGTGAGGAGTGTCCAGTTCTTATGTGGTCTGTATCTTTACTTTGTCTGCCTGTATTATCTGTTCTTAGATATACAAGAGGCCTACACTCTCACCTGTGGCAGCTCCTCCCGGCCTAAGAAAAAGCAACAAAGTACAAATGAATCTACTTGGCTTGGTAATTACTAGATTTACTTGTTGCATGTAAATCTTGTTGACTCATTTCTTTTAGCAGGGTATTATAAGACAGGGGTATATTATTCCATTTGCGTTTTGTTTCTCCTTGGTTGTATTACTTCTGTTTTTGCTTCCTCTTCATTCATATGTCAGAGTGCACAGCTCTTGCATAAATGAGGATTCTTCTCTCAGAGTCCTTGTGTGGCTTCACCAGCATTACCCATGTGCCTGTGATCCAAATGATTAGGTACATGAACAGCCCATCTGTGGAGTTACATGTCTCTCTTTATCCACTCCTGTTGGAAAATTTGACTATGTATAATCTATGTGTTTCACTTAGCTTAACAGTAACATTTATTTAAGATGTAGAAGTGTGAAAGATGCTACTGTACATAAACAATAGGTGCAGATCCTAAGCTGGTATAAGTCATGTATCTTTCTGACTTCAGCAAAGACTTCAGTTCATATTTCCCCAAATTCTGCCCCTATGAACAG
Organism: Gavialis gangeticus; assembly: GCF_001723915.1. Lineage (NCBI taxonomy): Eukaryota > Metazoa > Chordata > Crocodylia > Gavialidae > Gavialis > Gavialis gangeticus. The sequence goes on from NW_017729025.1 coordinate 135,451,447, forward strand.
TACCTTTCCTGTAGTGAAAATATATCACAGCTTCTTAATGTAGTTCCAGTTATGAACTAACTACCAGCAGAAGAAGACTAGTATCTCATTCAGCCCCCGCCATGTGATTCCATCTTTCCACAAACAGCAGTGTTTTCAGTGACATATAGGTTTACATTTTTTAATGCAGTTGTAGTGACCTGCTTGACATTATGTGGTATTTCAGTCGTTTTCATTTTTAAAGTAACTTGTCATTGTTTCTTTGTGTGAAGATACCTCAGCCATCAAGATAAGTGTAACCTTTAAATTTAATGAAGGAAAATGTAGCTTGAGAAAGACTGAGATGTTTCAAGAAGGTCTGCAGCAAATTATATCAGGTATGGAGGTATATGTACAGGTAAGCAAGCTAATGCTATAGATCAGGGATTTTTAAATATTTTCATGACATGGCATAGACTCCAGTAATAAACAGGGAGCTTTGCAAATTTCCCCTCTTCCCATATGTGGTGATAGGAGCCATGCCCTTCCCCACTGTAATTCCAGGAACAATGCTGTTGCATCTCAGAGCTTTCCTGTGACAGCTACAGTGATTGTTCACATGGAAAAGGCACATTAGGAAAGTTCTGTGTTTTTTTTTTACCAATCTAAATTTCATGAGACTACTCTCTCTTTTTGCTCTTCATATCTTTTTATGACTTTCTAATCTTAAACAGGCTTCTCGTAACCTTGGTTTCCTTCTCTCCTGCATCTTTAAGCACAAACGTGTCCTGCCTCTTCCATCTTCCCTTTCCTCTGTGATTATGCTGCCTGGTTGCTAATTCCATTTACCTGATGCCACGTTGAAGAGACCTCTGGCTTCTTTCTTCCTGTTCATCCTTGTTCTCCAGTTTGGCTCCTGTTTCCTTGCCTCTTCCTTTTATATTGCAGAAACTTCTAATAGACACAGCTAGATTGGCTCCTCCCACACACTTTTAGCTGCTTTGAGGTAGGAAACATGATGTGGAAACTTGTAAAGGCAGCTAGAAACAAAGAGGAGGACTTTAACCTATGACCTGCCCACAAAGTGTAGTTTGAGATGAATCTGAGTGAAATAAATGAATAATAAAGAGCAAGGCCCCCTTGCTGAAACAGGAATCAGTGCATAGCTGTATCATGGCCAATCTTTTACTTGGTTGGACTTGAAAAAGAAAATTAACCAAAAATAAAAATAATCCACCATGTTGGTTTGCTTGGCTTTAAATGAACAGCAACCATACTCCTTGCTAGATCTTTAGTGAAAGTGCATATTTATTCCAGGACCAAAATGTGATCTGGACGTTTTCTTAAATACATATTGTTTCCTCGTGGAAACCTTGGTGAACAGTCTCTGAAAGTCCTGTGCGTGCTGAGACTTGCCCCAGATGAATTTAAACATTGTTGTAAGTGAGTGGGGCTCTCACACCAGAACAAACGAGATTTTCCCTTGAATAATTTTAACTCATCCTGAGCAGGCAAATAGCATGGTTCTAATAGCATGTGTCAAAGAAGATAATGAAGAACTTGTTGGCAGCTGCTTGGTTTAAGTGGGCTTGTAGCTTTAGCAAGGTTCAGATCTCAGTGGTGGGATGTGCCTTCAACACAGTACAGCCAGACCCTTAGCTGGTGTAATTTGCCGTGGCACTGTTGAAGTCACTGAAGCTAGCCTTGTGTTCGTCAATTGAGAATCTAGCCCCATTGTTTGTAGTTTATTAGCATCTGGAGTTAATCATTTAGTCTCCTCACAGTCTTCATAACAAAATATTTACTGAGCTCTAGTGAATATCCAGTAATATAGTTGGCCAAGCTTTTGCTTCCTTTAATTTTGTTCATGCAGAGAAACATAACTCAGTAACGGAGAGCTTCTACTATGTAAACCTAACATGCAGCTCTGGCAAGAAAGTTCACGGAGCCTTCAACAGACTGGCGGCAGCTAAAGAAATGTTTATCACTGCGGATTTTGAGCTTGAAACAAACCAAAAGGAGGTGACAGGTTGGTTGGAAAATGATCCAAGGTGCATATGAAGGCTTCTTGCAGTTAGATCCTTAATTTTCTTTATCTTTCACTTTCATCTTTATGCAAAATTTAATCATAAAAGTATCTCCTGTTTTGAAGCTTCATTTTATTGATTTAGAAAGTGTGAGGGCCTTGCCTAGCTCCTAAAATCAGAGTGCTCCTATACTTAAAAAAATTATGTTACAATTAATTTTCTTCTTGTTTGCTGGTGTCATTTCTTGAAGACTGCATCCAGATTGACACAGTTTGTATTTCCATTGAATCAGATACTGCTGCACCCTGTTGTTAATACTGAAGGACCCTCATTTTTACCCTTGTTACCTTTTAGACGTGTGTGATCTGCGCTGTGCACGAAAACGGACTGAGAAGAGACTGCGCAAAACCATTCGAACCTTGCGGAAGGCAATCAACAAGGAGCAGTTCCATGTTCGCCTCTCTGGCATAGACCATGAAGTGGTCAGGAAGTCTCTGAAGCTCTCAGATTCACCAGAGTTCTGCAGTTTGGGACAAGTACGTGTGGAGAACAGATGTGGTACGTGTTGTGAAGAAACAAGCATAACTTTGAGACATGCCCCCTTTGTGCTCTCTGCTTGGTGGGGGCGTTGTGTGCTAGAAGAGCTTTATGGGAGAGTTACAAACTCACAAAAAGCAGGGCTTAACAGAGGAACATTGCACAAATCTTAATGACTGTGGTACTAACAGCACCACCATAATACAGCCTGTGAGACACTTCTGGAGTACAAAGGTTTAGGGAGAGGGGTCAGACATTCTATTAATATGGTCCTAATGACCATGACAGCGAATTCAAGCTGCATAGTGTACACAGCGTGTAAGTGCTTTAGAGAATCAGTAAGGCTTTAAAATGCTTGTCAGACTAAATTAGACTTTTGGGCTTTTTGGACAAGTTAGCATGCCTTCCAAGGAGCCACTGCAGTTCAGCTGTGGAATAGATGTTCTAATCTGGAAGGACGAATTCCTAGAAAGCTCCCATTCAATTTGGAATTCCGTATCATAAGGGGGGAAATGTGTTGAAATGATGAAATATCTTTATTCAAGCAGGTCAAGCACAAGAGATCTGTCTGTCCCCTGTACTCAGACTACACAGGGGTCATGTTAGAAATGAGCTGCAACTTATTTCCTCTCAGTTCTGTAATAAGGCTAGGCAAAGCTTTAGGAGAGTCACCCAATGTGTGGTTTGAAGTTTTCAGAACTGTAATGTCTCATGAAGAAGATGGTAAAAACTGTAAAGGCCCAGTCTGGAGAATAGCAACAAATTAAGAGGCTTTTCCATTCTTCATGTTTCATCCTCTGGCATGGGCACTGTGCAGATTTATGTCCCCTGTGGTCAAATGACTTAAGGGAGGGCAAAATAGATAGCAATTCCTAAACTGTAAGGTTTTATCAGATAACTGCAATTACCTGCCTACGATATGTTTCCTTGCATCATGCCTATTGCACAAACATCTATCCTGTCATGTACTACTTTTACATTCAGCATCCTTTGTTTTGACAAATGCCAGAATACTATATATATACAGCTACTCTGAAATGCAGCCATCGTTGACGGAGAGAGTAGGAAGCACCCTTGTGCAGTGCACATACAATAGCAAGGAGTGGAAATTTTGTTCTGGTGTTATGCGTGTGTGTGTGTGTGTGTGTGTGTGTGTGAGAGAGAGAGAGAGAGAGAGAGAGA
>NW_017729025.1:135455238-135458972 GCF_001723915.1 Gavialis gangeticus
GAGAGAGAGAGAGAGAGAGAGAGAGACCGAGTACTATTGCCTTCTAGTGGCTAGCTCATGAAGAGGAGATGAAGCCTATCCCACCTCTTCCACCTGTTCCCCTTTAGTTCAAAAAGGTGAGGTCCATTGATTCTGGAGGGGAGGGTGTGTTTGTCTACAACAGAGAAATATATCTAATAGATTTGTCTGTTGACTGCAGTTGAGGACGGAGAGAATAAACAGATTAGTTCTACAAGGCAGCTTTGTGTAATAGATAGGAACAAAACAAACTTAACCTGGGACAATGTCAACTTCCAAGCTTCTTGTTTTAGTCTGCAGAAAAGAATACCAGTGCTTGGATAATATCATAATGAGCAAACTAGAAATACTGAATGTAGATAAGTTACCCCCAACAGAAGTGGTAACTCTTGGGATTAATTTATGTCTTTTTTTTTTTTGGTGATTGCTTTTTTTCTTTATCCAGAGCTAAATTAAACTTATAAGTAGAAACTGTAATAAAGGGAGACATGAAAGAGGATGCATGTGATTGTTTTCGTATGTTGCAGAGTCATTATTCCTTTCTCATCAACGTTTAGAAGCGGTTGGCTCATAGGGCCTTGTAATGCCCCTCTGTCATGGAGTGAATTTGTCACTTGTGAATGGTATCTGGACAGTAAAACTCTGTGAAGAGAGAGGTTCTGCATATAACAGCTAAGGTGGAACAAATACCTTTTGTCTGACCTCACTGGAATGGTGGCACCCTCAGATACACTAATACCATGGATTAATCTTGTCACATAGACAGGTGGACCTGTTCTCCTCCACTTTGCTGCAACCTTATGTTTTGCTGGTTGTTGGTATGATCTGGGCACCCGGCTAAAATACAGTTTGATTCTCCTGCCTCTGCTGCAAGCGTTTGAACTGTGTGAGAGGAAGTTATAGTTCTAACCAGGTCAGCCAATATAGTTGCTGTTTTGGTATGGGCTAGATCTTGCCTTCCATTCAGCAGAAATTTCCTATAGACTAGCTACCTATTCACAGCCCCAGACTTTTGCTCTCAGTCTTTCTCTCCATTGTTTTCAATATCATTTATGTTTTTCCATTAGAAATTCTATGCCTGTTCATCTAGTTGCTATTTTATCTATCTTTTCTCACTCTTTTTCTTGTATTTTTCATACATCTCACTGTCCTGTCTTTATTCATCCTGATTACTTTTCTTTACACCAGCATCTTGTTTTCCTTAGTTTTATTCCTTTTCATAGACATTATAGACATTAGGGCTGCAAGATCATCAAGTCAAGCCCCTATCTTTTGTCCAGGCTCTATCCTTCTTTGTTTCTTAGAAATGTCTCTCCACCACTTTTCCTAAACATTTTTTTCCCTTTTCATATTTGTTCAGTAGGGGTTGGGAATTCAGTTAATTTCTTCCCTGTGTTCCCACACAAGTTCCTTTCCTTGATTCTGTTTTGGGACAGAAGTGGAATTATTTTACTGATTAGATTAGGATTTTGGAGGTAAATGGTGAAACACTTTCTCTTAGCTTTAGTTAAGATGAACATATCTCAAAATGGGATCACCAAGGACAGCAGAAATAAATTTAATTCCAGCACAATTCAACTTTCCTATATCACTGGATATTTGCATATATTTTCGTGATGTTCTGCAAGTTGATTATAAAAATGAAATTGCCACTGGCTCAGAGAAATGGAGTCTTTCATCTTAGGGTTGCCAGTCAAAATCCAGTTCAGTTGGCCTGAAAGTTGATCTTCTGATCATCAATTTTGTGGTCCCAATCTCATGATTCCTTTTGTCCAGATCACTGCACAAGAGTTCCAGTAAAGAGATGTATAGCCAGGTAATTGGTAGAATGCTATCTACTATGAATTGGTAGATTCAATAAAGTTGCTACGGCCTCAAAGTGGCTCCCACTGTGAAGCTCTAAAAATGTACCTCTTAATACTTATGAAAGAGATCATCACTATAAATGGCACCTTAATTAAGAATTTTTGCAGAGAGCAAAAGCTGGTAACCAAATGGCCTTTTCATATCTAGAGGAAATTGGATCACTGTACTCAATGGAAGGGACCTCAGGAGGTCATCTGGTCCAACCCCCTGCTCAAAGCAGGACCATCCCCAACTAGATCATCCCAGCCAAAGCTTTGTCTACCTGGGTCTTAAAAACCTCCAAGGATGGAGATTCTAACATGTCAGGATCTAAACTAAATAAGCCCAGTTCCCTCAGCCTCTCCTCATAAGTCATGTGCCCCAGCCCCCAAACCATTTTTGTTGCTCTCTGCTGGACTCTCTCCAATTTGTCCACATCCTTTCTGTGGTGGGAGGCCCAAAACTAAACACAGTACTCCAGACGTGGCCTTACCAGTGCTGAATAGAAGGGAATAATTACTTCCCTTGACCTACTGCCAACACACCTACCAATGCAGCCCAGTATGTCGTTAGTCTTCTTGGCAACAAGGGCTCATTGCTGGCTCATATTCAGCTTATTGTCCACTGTAAACCCCAGGTCCTTTTCTGCAGAGCTGCTGCCCAGCCAGTCAGCCCCCAGCCTGTACTGGTGCATGGGATTGTTCTGTCCTAAGCACAAGACTTTGCACTTGTCCTTGTTGAATCTCATGAGATTCCTTTTGGCCCAATCCTCCAATTTGTCTAGGCTACTCTGAATCCTAGCCCTACCCTCCGGTGTATCTACTACTCCCCCGCAGCTTGGTGTCACCTGCAAACTTGCTGAGGGTGCACTTTAAGTCAGCTTCCTGGTCATTGATGAAGACATTGAACAAAACCAGCCCCAGGACTGACCCCTGGAGCACTCCACTTGATACTGGCTGCCAACTAGACATCGAGCCATTGATTACTATGTTCTGAGCCCAATGTTCCAGTCAGTTTTCTATTTACCTTACAGTCCATTCATCTAGCCCATACTTCCTTAACTTGCCTGTGAAAATGTTGTGGGAGACCATATCAAAACCCTTGCTAAAATCAAGGTGCACCAAATCCACTGGTCTCCCTGCATCCACAGAGCCAGTCACCTCATCATAGAAGGCATCAGGCTGATCAGGCATGACTTGCCCTTGATGAATCCATGCTGACTGTTCCTAATCATCATCTTCTTCTCTAAGTGCTTAGAAATGGATTCCTTGAGGATCTTCTCCATGATTTTTCCAGGTACTGAGGTGAGGATGACTGGTCTGTAGTTCCCTAGATCTTCCTTTTTCCCATTCTTAAATATGGGCACTATGTTTGCCATTTTCCAATCATCTGGGACCTGTCCTGATCACCATGAGTTTTTCAAAGATGATACCTAGTGGCTCTGTAATTACATCAGTCAACTCCCACAGCACTTTGGGTGTATCCCATCCAGCCCTACAGACTTTTACATGTCCAGCTTTTCTAAGTAGTCCCTAACCTGCTCTTCTGCTCTTTCACCACTGAAGGCTGCTTCTGTTGAGTTACTGGGTGAAGTTGCAGATGCTCCAGAGAGTAGGTCTAGGGTCCAGAATGACTTGAATAGACTGAAGAAATTGTCCACTGTCAATCAGATGAGATTCAACATGGACAAGTGCAAAGGTCTGCACTTGGGACAGCATAATTGCATACACAAATAAAGACTGGGGAATGCCTGGGTAGACTGCAGTACTGCAGAAGAGGACCTGGGGGTTACAGTGAACCATAAGATGAATATGAGCCAATAGTGTGCTTTTGCTGCAACCCCCCCCCCCCCAAAAAAAAAAAAAAAACCA